>NC_080384.1:18540472-19753068 GCF_014773155.1 Arachis stenosperma | reverse complement strand
CAAAATTAATTATTTATGTTCTTATAAAAGTGTTTATTTTATATAAATCTGATGAAAATTAAATGAATTATGTGAGAAGTGATTCTTTTTTAATTTTGTTTATAAGCTTTTAAATTGCTTCTTAAAAGGTTGCAACTTGGTTTTTAAGATTGTATCATACATTAATATTACTACTTTACATAAGTTAAAAGTTAAAGAAAGTTACTCCTAAAGTTTTGTAAACGGACTCTATATCTTTATTAAAATATAAAATTTTATTAAAAAAACTTAATTATCTACTTCTTTAAATTTGATATTTTTTTTTCAACTAAAATATATTATAACTACTTTATATATTATTCTTATGAATTTATCCAAATTTCAATTTATTTTGTTTTATTTTTTTACCTTAAATATATCTATTTTAATAGATGAACAAGACTGTTATTTTTTCAAAATTCAATTTAAAGTATTTTTTTAATACATTGATTTTTCATAAAATAAATAACTGAAATATATACAATTATTGATTTTAATTTTTTTTCTATGACTCAAAAAAAGACTTGGTTGCATTTATTTGTTTTTATTAGTATAATTATCTCAATTAAACGCTAAAGTTAATTAAAGTGAGGTCATTCTAATTTGTTATCATCAAGTTCATCAATTTGGGGTTATTAGGGATCCTAAAAGACGTTTCTGCCTCACGCGGTTTCGTCTATCCCTAACCAAATCTCCATCCGTCGGATGATTGCCGCACCGCCATCCTCGACTGAGATTTCGGCTTCCCTCCTCGGTTCTGGTCACATGCAGAGAAGCTATGGCTATCTCTGCAATTCGATTCGATTCCACCATGAGGTTGTTCTTCTCTCCGTTGTTTCTGTTCCTTTCTCCCTAGGGTTGCTCTGTCTCTCTCTGTCGAGGATGCCTCACTCTCCATGTCGACTTCTCGGATTTGGATAGCAGATGTTGTCACCGCGATTCAAGAGGTATATGTGGGCTATGGTTCCATTCACCCCTGTTCAATCTGTTTCTTGATTCATTCTCCAGTTTGAATTTCTTTTTTGTGTTAATTGTTGGTGTTTTCTGGATCTATCATTTGATTTTTAGTTGTTTGGTTTCTGATTTATTCATGGTGATTGTTAATTGTTTTAGTAAATCAATGGTTCTCTCCTATATTTGTGCTGTTGGAGTTTCTGTGAAATAATTTACTTCTTGGGGGAGGGGGGGTTTGCTCATTATAAATTATATAATTTCCTTTTTACTGTTGGACTGAAGCTAACTGTAATGTTTGGAATAGTTGACTGATGAAATTCTCTTTTTGCTTTACTGTGAATTGTCAAATCAACTATATGTGGTAGGTATTTGGTAATTTGCATCAGACCTCTTCCCATATTGTTTTTGCTATTTTCCCATGAGTATTTGGTAACTTGTGATATCTTCCTAAATGATGTGTGTGGTCATATCAATCTATATATTCCTATTAGTCTATCTCTGTCCTATATGTGAAGCTTACATTGTAATCTTGAGTGTTTGTTACATTTGGGAGTTTATAACCCCAACTCCTTTGTTTATCTGCTCATCTTAGTTCTGAGTTCTTTTGTTTATATTTTCTACTTTTGGTGTTCTTATCTTTAATATTTTCGGAATGAATGACCGTGTTGATCTAGTGGACAAAATCACTCCGTGGAGAGAATCATGGAAATTGCATGTTAAAGTTGTCAAGATGTGGTACCACAAGAATCCTGCTTTGGATTCTTCTCAAAATCTGTTGCATATGGTCTTAATGGATGAGAAGGTGAGTTTTATTTTATGTTAGCATTTCTTTAGGTTGTTGCAGTTTTTATTTTTTTATTTTTTATAATATCCATAAGGGAAGGTTCGAAACTGATATGTTTTTGTTGTTTTATTTTTTTTTAATCAATTGTTGTTATGCTGTTTGGATACCTAAATAAGTTAATATATTCAAATATGAAGCATTTTTTTTTCAACTGCAGTTACACAAGATCCAGGCCACCATTAGAGATCAGCTAATATCAAAATTTGCCTTGTCTCTTGGTGGACGAAATTGTGATCCATGTTCTTTTGTACTTGTATGAAATCATTATTATGGCATCGGTTGTTTTCACAACTCCGTTCAACTAACCAGCAAGTGTACTGGGTCGTCCAAGTAATAAACCTTACGTGAGTAAGGGTCGATCCCACAGAGATTGTTGGTATGAAGCAAGCTATGGTCACCTTGTAAATCTCAGTTAGGCAGATTAAACCAATTGATTATGGATTTTCTAAAATAAATAATAAACAGAAAATAAAAAGGGATAGAATACTTATGTAGATTCATTGGTGGAAATTTCAGATAAGCATATGGAGATACTGTATGGCTCAAGGACGCCTGCTCTCCTACTGCTTCAACTCAATCCTTCTTACTCCTTTCCATGGCAAGCTGTGTATAGGGGTTCACCTTTCGACGATGGCTACTTTCAATCCTCTCGGGAAAATGGTCCTCTGCGGCTGTCACTCGCATGGCTAATCGTCTGGAGGCATCACCTGGCCGAAGGCTACATCCCATCCTCGCAGTGAAAACTACGCTCACGCGCTCTGTCACAGCACGGCTAATCACTGGTTGGTTCCTGCGCCTACTGGAATAGAATCCCTTGATTCTTTTGCGTCTGTCACTAATGCCCAGCACTTGCAAGTCTGAAGCACGTCACAGTCATTCATTACCGGAATCCTACTTGGAATACCACAGACAAGGTTAGACTTTCCGGATTCCCAGGATCCTACTCGGAATACCACAGACAAGGTGAGACTTTCCGGATCCTCATAAATGCCGCCATCTATCTAGCTTATACCACGAAGATTCTGTTGGGGAATCTAAGAGATACGCATTCAAGCTCTGTTGCATGTAGAACGGAAGTGGTTGTCAATCACGCGCGTTCATAAGTGAGAATGATAATGAGGGTCATATAATCATCACATTCATCATGTTCTTGGGTGCGAATGAATATCTTGGAATAAGAATAAGATAGAATTGAATAAAAGAAAATAGAATTGCATTAATACTTGAGGTACAGCAGAGCTCCACACCCTTAATCTATGGTGTGCAGAAACTCCACCGTTGAAAATACATAAGTAAGAGGTTCAGGCATGGCCGAATGGCCAGCCCCCTAAAACGTGATCAATAGCCTCTTAGGATGAAGAATAAAACAAAACTGAGACCAAATATGTCTAATACATTAATAAATCATCCTATTTATAATAAACTAGCTCCTAGGATTTACATGAGTAAGTAATTGATGCATAAATCCACTTCCGGGGCCCACTTGGTGTATGCTTGGGCTGAGCTTGATCAATCCACGAGCTGAGGCTTCTCTTGGAGTTGAACTCCGAGTTATGATGTGTTTTGGGCGTTCAACTCCGGATCATGACGTTTTTCTGGCGTTTAACTCCAGACAGCAGCATGAACTTGGCGTTCAACGCCAAGTTACGTCGTCAATTTCCGAATAAAGTATGGATTATTATATATTGCTGGAAAGCCCTGGATGTCTACTTTCCAACGCCGTTGAGAGCGCGCAAATTGGAGTTCTGTAGCTCCAGAAAATCCATTTCGAGTGCAGGGAGGTCAGATTCCAACAGCATCAGCAGTCCTTTTGTCAGCCTTTTTCAGAGTTTTGCTCAAGTCCCTCAATTTCAGCCAGAATTTACCTGAAATCACAGAAAAACACACAAATTCATAGTAAAGTCCAGAAATGTAAATTTAACATAAAAACTAATGAAAACATCCCTAAAAGTAGCTTGAACTTACTAAAAACTACCTAAAAACAATGCCAAAAAGCGTATAAATTATCCGCTCATCACAACACCAAACTTAAATTGTTGCTTGTCCCCAAGCAACTGAAAATCAAATAGGATAAAAAGAAGAGAATATACTATAAATTCCAAAATATCAATGAATATTAATTATAATTAGATGAGCGGGACTTGTAGCTTTTTGCTCCTGAACAGTTTTGGCATCTCACTTTTTCCTTTGTAGTTCTGAATGATTGGCTTCTTTTGGAACTTAGAATTTCGGATAGTGTTATTGACTTTCCTAGTTAAGCATGTTGATTCTTGAACACAGCTACTTATGAGTCTTGGCTGTGGCCCTAAGCACTTTGTTTTCCAGTATTACCATCGGATACATCAATGCCACAGACACATAACTGGGTGAACCTTTTCAGATTGTGACTCAGCTTTGCTAGAGTCCCCAATTAGTGGTGTCCAGAGCTCTTAAGCACACTCTTTTGCCTTGGATCACGACTTTAACCACTTAGTCTCAAGCTTTTCACTTGGACCTTCATGACACAAGCACATGGTTAGGGACAGCTTGATTTAGCCGCTTAGGCCTGGATTTTATTTCCTTGGGCCCTCCTATCCATTGATGCTCAAAGCCTTGGATCCTTTTCACCCTTGCCTTTTGGTTTTAAGGGCTCGTGGCTTTTTCTATTGCTCCTTCTTTTTTTTTCATTCACTGCTTTTTCTTGCTTCAAGAATCAATTTCATGATTTTTCAGATCATTAATAACATTTCTCTTTGTTCATCATTCTTTCAAGAGCCAACAATTTTAACATTCATAAACAACAAGATCAAAAGACATATGCACTGTTCAAGCATTCATTCAGAAAACAAAAAGTATTGTCACCACATCAATATAATTAAATTAAATTCAAGAGGTATTTTCGAAATTTATGTACTTCTTGTTCTTTTGAATTAAAACATTTTTCATTTAAGAGAGGTGAAGGATTAATGGATTTTATTCATAGCTTTAAGTGGTTACATACTAATGATCATGAAATAAAGACACAAAACATAGATAAACACAATATTAAAAACCGAAAAACAGAAAGAAGTAAAGAACAAGGAATGAATCCACCTCTAGTGGCGTCTTCTTCTTGAAGGACCAATGATGTTCTTTGAGCTCCTCTATGTCTCTTCCTTGCTTCTGTTGAATGATTCCTAGTAATTTTGGTGTTCCTCCCCTTAGTTGCTTCCAATATTTGTGTGGAGGACAACTTATCCCCTGAGGTATCTCAGGGATCTCTTGATTTGCAGCCACATGTTCTACCACTGAGCTATGACGGCTTATATTAGTCTTTCCATCTCCCATGACTCAGAGGTGGAAGCTTTTTGTCTTCCCTTTGAGGTTTCTCTGGCTTTAGGTGCCATTAATGGTAATGGAAAAGCAAAAAAGCTATGCTTTTACCACACCAAACTTAAAATATTGCTCGCCCTCGAGCAAGAGAAGAAAGAAGAGAAGAAGAAGAAGAAGAAGAAAATGGAGGAGAGTGAGGGGAGATGGATTCGGCTATATGGGTGGGATTGGGTGGGAAGGAGAAGTTGAATTGTAAAGGTAGGTGGGGTGTATGGGGAAGAGTGGGTAAATGTGGGTGGTGAATGAAAAACAGAAGGGATGACCATGAATGGAGAGAGAGAGGGCGAGGTAGGTGGGGATCCTGTGAGGTTCACAGATCCTGAGGTGATCCTGTGGGGTCCACAGATCCTGAGGTGTCAAGGAATTCCATCCCTGCACCAAATAGGCATGTAAAATGCCTTTGCACACCATTCTGGCATTTAAACGCCCATTGGTGCACATTCTGGGCGTTCAACGCCCATGTAAAGCATGTTTCTGGTGTTGAACGCCAGTTTCATGCTTGTTACTGGCGTTCAGCGCCAGTTTTTCCTCTCTGGGCACATTCCTGGCGTTCAGCGCCAGAATGTTGCTTGTTTCTGGCGTTCAGCGCCAGAATGGTGCTCTGTTCTGGCGTTGAACGCCAGTCAGATGCACCTTACTGGCGTTGAACGCCAGCCTGTGCGTCCTCCAGGGTGAAAATTTTTTCTTCTGCTGTTTTTGATTCTGTTTTTAATTTTTATGATTTTTTCGTGACTCCTCATGATCATGTACCTAATAAAACACAAAATAACAATAAAATAGTATAAAATAGAAATTAGATAAATAAAATTGGGTTGCCTCCCAACAAGCACTTCTTTAATGTCAATAGCTTGACAGTGGCTCTCATGGAGCCACAAGGTGATCAGGTCAATGTTGTAAAGTTGTCCACACCAAACTTAGAGTTTGGATATGGGGTCTTAACACCAAACTTAGAGTTTGGTTGTGGCCTCACAATACCAAACTTAGAGTTTGACTGTGTGGGCTCTTCTTGACTCTGAACTGAGAGAAGCTCTTCATGCTTACTCTCTTCTGTCACAGAGGGATGGCCATGTGCCTTAAACACAAGGTAGTCCCCATTCAATTGAAGGACTAGTTCACCTCTGTTGACATCTATCACAGCTCCTGCTGTGGCTAGGAAAGGTCTTCCAAGGATGATGCAATCATCCTCTTTCTTCCTAGTGTCTAAGATTATGAAATCAGCAGGGATGTAAAGGCCTTCAACCTTTACTAACACGTCCTCTACTATTCCATAAGCTTGTCTCAATGACTTGTCTGCCAGTTGTAATGAGAACAAGGCAGGTTGTACCTCAATGATCCCCAGCTTCTCCATTACAGAGAGTGGCATTAGATTTATCCCTGACCCCAGATCACACAGAGCCTTTTCAAAGATCATGGTGCCTATGGTACAGGGTATTAAGAACTTGCCAGGATCTTGTTTCTTTTGAGGTAGAATTTTCTGAATCCAAGTATCCAGTTCATTAATGAGCAAGGGAGGTTCACTTTCCCAAGTCTCATTACCAAACAACTTGGCATTCAGCTTCATGATAGCTCCTAAATATTGAGCAATTTGCTCTCCAGTTACATCTTCATCCTCTTCAGAGGATGAATAGTCTTCAGAGCTCATGAATGGCAGAAGGAGATTTAATGGAATCTCTATGGTCTCTGTATGAGCCTCAGATTCCTCTGGATCCTTAATAGGAAACTCCTTCTTTCTTGAGGGACGTCCCAGGAGGTCTTCCTCACTAGGATTTTCGTCCTCCTCCTCCCTTGTGCATTCGGCCACATTGACTATGTCAATGGCCTTACACTCTCCTTTTGGATTTTCTTCTGTATTGCTTGGGAGAATACTGGGAGGAGTTTCAATGACTTTCTTACTCAGCTGGCCCACTTGTGCCTCCAAATTTCTAATGGAGGATCTTATTTCATTCATGAAACTGAAAGTGGCCTTTGACAGATCAGAGACTACATTGGCTAAATTAGAGGTGTTTTGTTCAGAATTTTCTGTCTGTTGCTGAGAAGATGATGGATATGGCTTACTATTGTTCAGCCTGTTGCGTCCACCATTGTTAAAGCCTTGTTGAGGCTTTTGTTGATCCTTCCATGAGAAATTTGGATGATTTCTCCATGATGAGTTATAGGTGTTTCCATAAGGTTCACCCATGTAATTAACCTCTGCCATGGCAGGGTTCTCAGGATCATAAGCTTCTTCAGAAGCTGCCTCTCTATTACTGTTGGATGCATGTTGCCATCCATTCAGATTTTGAGAGATCATGTTGACCTGTTGAGTCAACACTTTGTTTTGTGCCAATATGGCATTCAGAGAATCAATTTCAAGAACTCCTTTCTTCTGAGGTATCCCATTGTTCACGGAATTCCTCTCAGAAGTGTACATGAATTGGTTGTTTGCAACCATGTCAATGAGCTCTTGAGCCTCTTCAGGCGTTTTCTTCAGGTGAATAGATCCACCTGCAGAATGGTCCAATGACATTTTTGAAAATTCAGAGAAACCATAATAGAATATATCTAATATGGTCCATTCTGAAAACATGTCAGATGGACATCTTTTGGTCAGCTGCTTGTATCTTTCCCAAGCTTCATAGAGGGATTCACCATCTTTTTGTTTGAAGGTTTGAACATCCACTCTCAGCTTGCTCAGCTTTTGAGGAGGAAAGAATTTATCCAAGAAGGCAGTGACCAGCTTATCCCAGGAGTCCAGGCTATCCTTAGGTTGTGAATCCAACCATATTCTAGCTCTGTCTCTTACAGCAAAAGGGAAAAGCATGAGTCTGTAGACTTCAGAATCAACTCCATTCGTCTTTACAGTCTCACAGATCTGCAAGAACTCAGTTAAAATCTGATAAGGATCTTCAGATGGAAGTCCATAAAACTTGCAGTTTTGTTGCATTAAGGCAACTAGCTGAGGTTTCAGCTCAAAGTTGTTGGCTCCAATGGCAGGAATGGAGATGCTTCTTCCATCAAACTTGGACGTTGGCTTTGTGAAGTCACCAAGCATTCTCCTTGCATTATTATTATTTTCGGCTGCCATCTCCTTCTCTTGTTCGAAAATTTCTAAAAGGTTGCTTCTGGATTGTTGTAATTTAGCTTCTCTTAATTTTCTCTTCAGAGTCCTTTCAGGTTCTGGATCAATTTCAACAAGAGTGCCTTTATCCCTATTCCTGCTCATATGAAAGAGAAGAAAACAAGAAAAGAAAGAGGAATCCTCTATGTCACAGTATAGAGATTCCTTTATGTTAGTAGAAAAAGAAGGGGTAGAAGAATGAAGAGGGAGATTCGGATTTTTGGATGAAGAGAGGTGAAGAGAAGTGTTAGTAATTAAATAATTAAATAGAAGAAGAAAAGAGAAGGGAATTTCGAAAATAATTTTGAAAAAGAGGTTAGTAATTTTCGAAAATTAGAGATAAAATGTAATTAAAATTAAAACATGAAACAATTAATTAATTAAAAAGAATTTTTTGAAAAAGAGAGAGATATTTTCGAAAATAGAAGAGGGAGAAGTAGTTAGGTGGTTTTGAAAAAGATAAGAAACAAACAAGGAGTTAGTTAGTTGATTGAAAAAGATTTGAAAATCAAAATTGAAAAAGATAAGAAGATAGCAAGTTAGATAAGATATTTTGAAATCAAATTTTGAAAAAGATAAAATTTTTGAAAAAGATAAAATAAAAGATAAAAAGATTTAATTCAAAAATTTTAAAATTATTTACTTCACTAACAAGAAACTACAAGATAAGATTCTAGAACTTAAAGATTGAACCTTTCTTAACAAGAAAGTAACAAACTTCAAATTTTTGAACCAATCATATTAATTATTAGTGAATTTTCGAAAATTAGATGTAAAGATAAGGAAAAGATTTTTGAAAAATAATTTTTAAAATTTTCAAAAATAATAAAAAAAATGAAAAAGATATGATTTTTGAAAAAGATTTTGAAAAGTTAAGATTTTTAAAATTGAAAATTTGACTTGACTTGTAAGAAACAACTAATTTTTAAAATTTTTGACTAAGTCAACTCAAATTTTCGAAAATTAGGAGATAAAAAAGGAAAAGATATTTTTTTGATTTTTGAATTTTTTTATGATGAGAGAGAAAAACACAAAAATGACCCAAAACATGAAAATTTTGGATCAAACACTTAATGCATGCAAGAACACTATGAATGTCAAGATGAACACCAAGAACACTTTGAAGATCATGATGAACATCAAGAACATATTTTTTTAAAAAAATTTTTTTTATGCAAAGAAAATATGCAAGACACCAAACTTAGAAATCTTTAATGCATGGACTCTAACAAACAAAAAATGCATATGAAAACAACAAACAACACAAAACAAGAAAACATCAAGATCAAACAAGAGGACTTATCAAGAACAACTTGAAGATCATGAAGAACACTATGAATGCATAGGATTTTCGAAAAATGCAAGAAAAAATTTTTTAAAGCATGCAATTGACACCAAACTTAAAAATTGACTCAAGACTCAAACAAGAAACACAATATTTTTGGTTTTTTTATGATTTTATGATTTTTTGTATTTTTATTATTTTTTTTCGAAAATATACTTTAGAAAAACGAAAATAATAATAAAAAAAGTATTTTTGAAAGATTTTTGAAAACTTTTTGAAAAGAAAATTACCTAATCTGAGCAACAAGATGAACCGTCAGTTGTCCATACTCGAACAATCCCCGGCAACGGCGCCAAAAACTTGGTGGACGAAATTGTGATCCATGTTCTTTTGTACTTGTATGAAATCATTATTATGGCATCGGTTGTTTTCACAACTCCGTTCAACTAACCAGCAAGTGTACTGGGTCGTCCAAGTAATAAACCTTACGTGAGTAAGGGTCGATCCCACAGAGATTGTTGGTATGAAGCAAGCTATGGTCACCTTGTAAATCTCAGTTAGGCAGATTAAACCAATTGATTATGGATTTTCTAAAATAAATAATAAATAGAAAATAAAAAGGGATAGAATACTTATGTAGATTCATTGGTGGAAATTTCAGATAAGCATATGGAGATACTGTATGGCTCAAGGACGCCTGCTCTCCTACTGCTTCAACTCAATCCTTCTTACTCCTTTCCATGGCAAGCTGTGTATAGGGGTTCACCTTTCGACGATGGCTACTTTCAATCCTCTCGGGAAAATGGTCCTCTGCGGCTGTCACTCGCATGGCTAATCGTCTGGAGGCATCACCTGGCCAAAGGCTACATCCCATCCTCGCAGTGAAAACTACGCTCACGCGCTCTGTCACAGCACGGCTAATCACTGGTTGGTTCCTGCGCCTACTGGAATAGAATCCCTTGATTCTTTTGCGTCTGTCACTAACGCCCATCACTTGCAAGTCTGAAGCACGTCACAGTCATTCATTACCGGAATCCTACTCGAAATACCACAGACAAGGTTAGACTTTCTGGATTCCCAGGATCCTACTCGGAATACCACAGACAAGGTGAGACTTTCCGGATCCTCATAAATGCCGCCATCTATCTAGCTTATACCACGAAGATTCTGTTGGGGAATCTAAGAGATACACATTCAAGCTCTGTTGCATGTAGAACGGAAGTGGTTGTCAATCACGCGCGTTCATAAGTGAGAATGATAATGAGGGTCATATAATCATCACATTCATCATGTTCTTGGGTGCGAATGAATATCTTGGAATAAGAATAAGATAGAATTGAATAAAAGAAAATAGAATTGCATTAATACTTGAGGTACAGCAGAGCTCCACACCCTTAATCTATGGTGTGCAGAAACTCCACCGTTGAAAATACATAAGTAAGAGATTCAGGCATGGCCGAATGGCCAGCCCCCTAAAACGTGATCAATAGCCTCTTAGGATGAAGAATAAAACAAAACTGAGACCAAAGATGTCTAATACATTAATAAATCATCCTATTTATAATAAACTAGCTCCTAGGGTTTACATGAGTAAGTAATTGATGCATAAATCCACTTCCGGGGCCCACTTGGTGTATGCTTGGGCTGAGCTTGATCAATCCACGAGCTGAGGCTTCTCTTGGAGTTGAACTCCGAGTTATGACGTGTTTTGGGCGTTCAACTCCGGATCATGACATTTTTCTGGCGTTTAACTCCAGACAGCAGCATGAACTTGGCGTTCAACGCCAAGTTACGTCGTCAATTTCCGAATAAAGTATGGACTATTATATATTGATGGAAAGCCCTGGATGTCTACTTTCCAGAAAATCCATTTCGAGTGCAGGGAGGTCAGATTCCAACAGCATCAGCAGTCCTTTTGTCAGCCTTTTTCAGAGTTTTGCTCAAGTCCCTCAATTTCAGCCAGAATTTACCTGAAATCACAGAAAAACACACAAATTCATAGTAAAGTCCAGAAATATGAATTTAACATAAAAACTAATGAAAACATCCCTAAAAGTAGCTTGAACTTACTAAAAATTACCTAAAAACAATGCCAAAAAGCGTATAAATTATCCGCTCATCATCTCTGAATGAAGGAATTGTGTACTTGATGACCCATTTTACCGTTGTACCCAACACTGGTTTGAACAGGGTGACAAAACATCGGTTCAGACTTTTGTTCCAATACAACACGTCTGTTGTTTCTGTGGTATCTCCAAGGATACCTCATTCAGGTCTGTGTTTTTCATCATTAGATGAAATTGATCAAATGACAAAGGATCACAATTTCCTGATTGGTTCGTACAAGTTTCTTGCTCTTCCCTTTTACTATCATGGTATTGTGTTTTAAAATGTGTGGCTTCTGATTCAAATTTGTATATGTTTCAATCTTATTATTAGACTTTGTTGGGATTATTACTGGTATTCGAAAAGAAAGAGATGTGGCATCATATGGGAAGCTGGTGAAAGTAGTGGTGCTAGAAGTCTTTTCTGATGGGTAATATCTCTCTCACTGTCTCCTATATCAGTAGCTATCTTCTATTGGTTCTGTTTTTTTTTCTTCCAGTTTTTATGTTTATACAAATAAATATATAGTTAGATCCTTTTGATCTTTTGAAACTTATCTGTTCAGCAAAAGGGTACTATGCAATGTGTTTGGAAATGCTTGTGATTTGTTAGAATATGATAAGTTACAAAAATATGGAAGATCTCCCCTGGTTGTTCTCGAATCTTTTAAAATCAAAGCCATTGAAGGTTAGTTTCACCCATATTCAGCTTATTTTTACTCTAATATTTAGCTGTCTGTTTTCTTACCTTCTAATGTGGATATGGTTTCAGGCTAATAAAATAGGATTCTTGCATGCAGGTGGGGTAATCCTACAGAATATGATAGATGTCTCTAGGTTATTCATTAATCCTGACATTCCTGAGGCTGTTGAGTTCCTAAGCAGGTTAGTTGTGATCAAAATATTGAAAACGTAGAAGCTGCCATGGTTATTTTGTTCGTGTTGTATTTGTTTTGTGTTATGAAGATTAGTTATTGTATCTTGTGTGTAGATTTAGTGTAGCCAGTTATGGATTCTCAAGCCTTGTGACCAATGACCTTGGATACTTAGTTTCTAAATGATGGTGATTATTTCAATTCCAAAGAGATCAGTAATATTCAAGATCTTCATTCAGATAATGGGGTACTACTTTAGATTGGCAAACTCTTTATTTAATAGTTAATCTTGAATTTCTTAAACATCTGTCTTGGGTTTTGTAAGCTGTTTTGTTAATGATTATTGTATAGTATATCATTTTTTTTAAAATTTTACAGGATTCTCATTACTTTGTTATTGGGACAATTAAGGAAGTTATGGATGAACCAGATTGGTGGTACTACACATGTGTGTGTGGTCAAGCTGTTGTTGAGCATGAGGATCTCTACTTTTGTGATTCTTGTGGTTCATGTGTTGAGCATGTTATGGTCAAGTGAGTTCATATGTAACCTTATTTTGGAATATATTAATTAATAATCTAATGGATTTTTTGTTGCTTCTTTGTTATGCGCCACTCTATGTGTTGTTAAGCAGATTTTTTGGTTATAGTTATGATTCTTGGTTGTTAATTGTGTTAGATACGGGATTCGGGTAAAGATTCAGGATGTTAGGTGTACTGTTTTGTTTGTTTTGTTTGATAATGCGGCAACAAAACTATTTGGAAGAACCTGTTCTGAAGCATTTCTTAGCATAGAAGATGAATTTCCAGTTGATCCTGGTGTGCTTGCAGTATGAACTCTTTCATACCGAATCTCATTTAATCTTTATTATTTGAATTTTGTGTTCAAGTTTATTGATTCCTTTATATTAAACTCCTAAGGTTTGTCGGTCATATTCTCCACAAATGTTTGATCATGTTGTTGGAGAGGAGAAAGTTTTCAAGGTTGAAGTTGTTTCTACAGTTAATGCAGATTACTCCAGTTGCTTTAAAATTGTGAATGTCTTTAGTCATAATCAAGAACCAGTTGCAGTCGATGATTATATCAATGTATGATTCCTCACCTTATCTTACAACATGTTGATGCAATTGTTTTTTTTTTTTTTTGAACCAATGGATTCGATGCTTATTTTAACCAACTTATCCCAGGCAATGCTTCAAGGTCCCATTTTTCCACCAATGTATGATAGCTACTTGCAGTATGCAACTGGCGAAGATTACAAGACTCAAGTAGTTTGTGATAATGCTATTCAATCAGAAACTATTGAAGATATTATCAATGATCTTATTTCATCGAACCGCTGTTATTCTGATTCTGAGAACGTATTTTTTTTCTCTCATTTGCAATAAAATCTCTTAAATCATTTTTTTGTTAGTCTTGTTATATCATAACTTGAAGAATTAGAAAATAATAGTTTTGTAAATTATTTGAAATTTTAAATGCTGTAATCCTTTTTTCTTTGTTGCAGGATGGTTTTGTTTTTATTCTGGGAACTATATCATCTGTCTTGAAGAATCATAAGTGGTGGTTCTCAACTTGTTTATGTGGTTCTGTTGTGTCAAGTAATAAAAATATTTTATCATGTGATCTATGTCAGCTTCAATGCATTGATGCTGTCCGAAGGTGTTTTGTTCTTTCATTTTATTCTGTTTTTGTAACTATTTATTATTTCAATGTTAACTGAAGTTTTTGTTGTTTGCTCATGATTTGGAAGGTTCTGCTTGAAGGTTGTAGTGTCTCATTCAAATGGGAAAAATATTTTTGTTCTTAAAGATCGTGAAGTTGTCCAAATAATAAAGACAACATGCTCGAGGTTTTTGGATAATCACCCAGAGTTGAGTCAGGTTGTCATCCAATTGTGGTTTTAATTAGTATATGGATATAGATATAGTAACTTTGTTTCTTTTGTAGTTCCTAGACAAAACATAAATTATTATTGACGTATTTGTTAAGTATTTTGTGTTTTTTTTTCTTTAATTTTTGGTTTTTAGGGATCTTATTGCAAAGTTGTTCCATTGAAACTCATTTCAAGTGTTTTGCACAAAAAAGTTGTGTTCATGGTTGATGCTAGGCCTGTGGGTTATGAGATGAATCGTTCTGTGTATATTGTTCAACAAATCTGGGATGATGCCTCTGTTATTAATGTTTTTGAGGCTGCTGCTGAGATGAATGACCATAAGGTTTGTTTTATATTTTTTATAATTTGTTCAATTATTAGTGTTTAAAAATATCAATAGCTAAGTGCATTTAAATTTTGTTCAGATTCATGTTCTGGTTGATTCTGTGCCTGAAGTTGAGGATGCTTTCAGCCAATGTGGAAGTGATCATGAAGCCGTGGAGGATCTGCATGCTTTTTAGTTTAATGTGTTGACATATTACTTGAAATTGTTGTTTGATTTCTGGTACTTATAATTCTAATATGGATATAATTGTGATAGTTATGTATTTAATGAAAGTACTTTTTAATTACAAGAAAGGAAAATCTTCGTTTATTTGATCAATTTCAAATGAATTGGCTCAATAATTAATTAATTATTACTCTGTTTATAAATGTAAAAATAAATTATAATTGCCCAAAAAGATATAGATGCTGGTTAATAAATTGTTTTACATTTACATTTTTTAATGTATTTAAGCTAAAGTTAAATTTAATTGTTATTAACAAATATATATTTTGTCTTCATTTAAAAATTTATAACATTTCAAATTGAAGTATAAATATGAAAGCTGGTTAACTCCAAATACCGAACTGATTTTGTACAAGAACTTTGGTCTTCATGAAAGGATTTTTTTCTTGATAATGCAGTCAAAAGACAAAATATATTGTAGTTACAAGTGTATTATTTTTTTTTCAAAATTATTCTCAAGATGTCGTGATGGTAGGGTATTTTTACATCAACTGTTTCATCAATAATTAAATCTATAACACAAAATAATATGTATTTTAAATATTCTTTTATATAACATAAAAATTTCTATCATTATAGTTAGATTTAATTAATACTATAATTTTGTTTTAGGAAAAACAAAATTTATTTATATTTTCATATTATACACCTAATATATATTTAATATTGATCGATTTTTTATTAAGATTCTAATATATCTTTTTTTCCTAATTTAGTACATGGATTTTTAACTTTTATTTTGTATATTATTTATTTTATTTTTAAAGTTCAGTAATTTCTTTTGTTGTCCATATATGTTAATTTTAAATTTTTGAATAGTATTTTATTTTTGTTTTAGACTTCAACCTAATGTTTAAAATTTATAAAAGGATTTAAAATTAAAATACATTTATATTTAAAGAATTATTTGTATTTTTTTCCTGTCAATTTATTAAAAAAAATTAAAGTTTAAATTTATTGGTGTACTCTTTTCATGCTCATCTAAAATATCATGTATAATGTTTATTGAATTGGTGTGTAAATTTATTTTTCAATGGTATTTGAATGGAAAAAAAATATAATCTTATTTTAATAGAAGATTCGTAATATATTTTGAAAACAGAATAATAAATTTTAAATTTTTTTTATGATAATATATAAATTTAATTAATATACATATATATAAAATTTTAGTTAGTTTGCTTAGTGAGGTGAACGTCATATCATTATCATATGGTAGCGGTGTCAGTGGCGTGGTTGTGATGGTAGGGTGTTTTTGCATCAGTCGTCTCATCAATCACTAAAGCTATAACACAAAATAATATATATTTTAAATATTCTTTTATATAACATAAAAATATTTATCATTGTATTTACATTTAATTAATAGTATAATTTTGTTTTAGACAAAAAAAATTATTTAAATTTTCATATTATACACCTTATATATATTTAAAATTGATTTTTTTATTAAGATTCTAATATCTCTTTTTTTCATAATTTGTACATAAATTTTCAACTTTTCTTTTATATATTGTTTATTTTATTTTTAAAGATCAGTAATTTATTTTGTTCTGCAGATATGTTAATTTTAATATTTTTATACTATTTTATTTTTGTTTTACACTTGAAGCTAATATCTGAAATTTATAAAATAATTTAAAACATAAAAAAATAGTCTCTCTAATGGAATGGAACATCATCTTCCTCATAAGTTTCTCCTTCGTTACCGAGTCCTCGGCCCTACGTTTCTCTTTCCTGCTTCTGCCGGCTGTTGGCAATCTCCCGTTCCTGCTTGTTTCTCCTTTGTGGTTGGTGTGACCCCGAATCGCGTCTCACCATTCTCAACCAGTTTTCTTTATCCCTATACGGTTTGTGTTTATGGATCGTTTCTTGGATTATCCGATCTCTCTCTCTGTATGAAAACTGTGCATCAATGTTATCCACTTCCGTCGACCTTCTCGGTCTCAACAATCCCGTCGGAACGGTATTCCTATCATCATCGTGTTTTCTTTGATTTGTTTCCTTTTGTTAAAAATATCATTCTAATTTACTAATTTTTATACTCTAATCTCTTGGTAGAGGAAGATGTATGAGAAATCAATACAGAATGGAGCTGGTTCTGGATCTGAAATTGCAACCGGGTTCCACTGAAAATCGAGAGTGGGTTTGAAAATTTTGAAGAAAGCTAACTTACATAATTTCTCTTCTGAGCTATTTGTGTAGAAACTGTGTTCAATTTTGATGAGTTTTTTTATTCTTCTTATCAGCTGTTTTGGGTCGATTGTTTTCTTTGTAAGTGCTTTGAGGTAGTGATTGAGAGAAGGGATTCAAGTGGGAAGCATGCAAGGGAGTATACTGTTTATACAGGGGGTATTGGTTCAGTATAATTGCTTTCATTTGTATGGGTTTTTTGCGTGTTTGGTCCCAGGAAAATGATGTGGTTAAAATCTATGCTCATAAGAATCAAACTAGGATGTCAACATTTCTTCAATTGAAATATCTCCAAGCGCTGTTGTTGTTGGGAACTCTACTATATTTCAAATATAACAATTTGAAAAAGGGATATTGTTTCTTATGTTCATTTCTGTTTCAGGTTTAAAACGAAATTATTGACCACAAAAGAAGTGATTTTTTGATTTTCAATTGGTCTGGGTTGGTTTGACATTTATCTTTTTTTTTTTGGGGGTGTAATTTGTACTTTCTTTTTCAGCTCTCTTGGAATTTCAGCTGAACTGTGGGGCATCATTGATAAGAGTTTATAGCTTTTTTTTTATTTTTATTTTTGTGAATCTTCCTGATGTGTTCTATCTCAGTACTCATATTGGTGGGGAATAGTATATGTACATAGTCAAAGATATCATGAATCAATAGGTATGGTTGGTTTATAGATAATAGATAGATAGATAGATGTATCTAGATTCATAGATAGGTTGATATTACATAGCTATATGTAGAAGTATGAGTATATGTTATTTAATTAGGTATGGGCACATTGAAAGTCATATGTCAATCAATCAATCAATCTATGCAAGGACTTCAACATAAACGTGTTCTGCAAGCTTTGCATTACAGGGTTGCCCCTTTCTCTACTATAAGTAGTGATGAGGTGATGGAGTATTGTGCTGATCTCTCAGAAGCTATCATTTGTTCCTTACTTGGTTCTCTTCTTTTGCATTCCCTTTCATTGAGATAAGACTCAGATCTAACACAGTTTTTTCTTGTCAAACTTTTGCTTTCTGTTTTTATCATCTACATTTTTTCATCTCTGCTATTTTTATAAGATGAGTGTTGCTATTGATGCTATTAGAAAAATCTCTCCATGGAAGGAAAGTTGGACTATTGAGGCTAAGATCTTGTCCATTTGGGAAGATGCTACGGTTGTTAATGAAAATATGCAGAAACTCTTACACATGGTCCTGATGGATAAGCAGGTGAATATGTGTGTTTGTGTGTCTCTCTGTGTGTATGCCTGCCTATGTTCTATCAAAACTCATTTTTTAGTTAACTAAATTCTGTTTTTTAAAATTCTATATGTGATGATTTTTAGCATCTAATGTCTCATGGTATAATATTATAAAGGCTAAGGTGTTTTTTTTTTCCTTGTTTTTTTTTAAGCACCACAAGATCCAAGCAAGTATTGAGGATGATTTGATTTCAACTTTTGTTGATCTGTTAGAAGAAGGAGAAGTATTCATTATTTCTGACTTCAAAGTGATACCCAATCTTGGATTGGTCAGGGTTACAAGGCATCGTTTTCGCATCCTTTTCAAGTGTACTACCTCTGTTGTTGCTGCTTCAAGTACAGTGATACCCAACCCTGGTTTAAGTGTAACTTCTATGGACCAGATTCTTCAAAAGTGCATTGATTATGAGTACTTAATAGGTAAATTTCAATTTTTGAAATATAAACCATTATAAAGGTGTGTTAAATTGTAATTAATAGAAAATCAAGCAAATGTCTCGTGGTATTCTATCTGAGGGTTTAATCCTCTCTTCTATAATTTGAGTAAACAGATTTTATTGGGGTGCTTTGTGGATTGAAAAAGAGAAGGGATGTTGAGAGTAATGGAAAGATGTTGAAAGTTCTGACCCTTGAAGTTTTTGCTGATGGGTATGCATTGTGTTTCTGTTTCTGATCCTTATTTTTAAATAAGCTTGTGTTTGTTTTTCTTCTATTTTTTTTACTGCTCTTGAATTAGTCTATTCTTGTCCATCCTTTCTTATAATGATTACCCAGGAAGAAAATCTCCTGCAATTTTGTTGGTGATTGTCCTGCTCTTTTAGACATGAATACTTTGAAAAGGTACCAGAGACCACCTGTTGTAGTTCTGCAATCTTTCAAGGTCAAAGTCAATGGAGGTGAAGAGTTGTCCATGTTGCACATGTTTCAGTTTTGAATTGTTTAAATATTTTTTCTATACCAATGAATACTTTCTTTAAGTATTAATTTCTTCTTATTGTCTTTTGTGATTTGTAGATAAAGTCAGTCTCTAAAATGTCGTCAATATTTCCCGAGTTTTGGTCAACCCTGATATGCAGAAAACTGTGAATTTTCTGAATCAGTTAGTTTTATTCAGTTCTCTTTAAGTTTTGCCTCTCTAAATTTGAAATTTGTTTCTCCCTCTCTATCACTCTCTCTCTCTATCTGTTTCTGTTTTTCTCTTTCTTTTTGTAACTCTCTATAACTTTGTTCTTGAAATTCTTTAATCCTAATTTTAATTTTTTTTATTCGTTTTAAATAGATATGGTATTGGGAGCCACCATTTCAGTAGACTCTGTAGTAATGAGGTTGGGGATTTGGTATGTGTAATGGATGATGAATCTTTTGATTGGAAGCTAATACGCACTAATGATAATCTTAAGGCCAACAATGAGGTGCGCACTATTAGTTTTTTAACATGTTTTAGTGGTATGTAAGACATACTCATGTTAATTGATTTTTTAAAATTGTTGACATCCCTTGCTTATTCAATTCATAGTTTTATTTTTTCTAATAGGATGGACAATACTTTGTGGTTGGAGAAATTAAGGAGATTGTTGAAGATCCGGAGTGGTGGTTTTTTTCTTGTGTTTGCGGTCATCCTATTGTAGGTGTGACAATGTGTTCTATTGTCAGCTGTGCAGCAGAGAGATTCAGCATTTTATGATAAGGTAAATCTATGTTATGATTTACAAATTTACTTTCATGTGTTCTGATTCAATGTTATAAGTTGCCTTCATGTATCAGCCTCTTCTATGGCTGAAAAATAGGTGAATCTCATATTTACTTTCTTTGTTATAGTTACAGGATTAAGATACTTGTTGAAGACGGCGCTTCTTGTGGAATGTTTGTCTTGTTAGACAGCCCAGCCACTAAGCTATTAGGGAGAACCTGTTCTGATGTTTTTTTGTTGTTAGAAGATGAAATTGATGTATGGTTTATTCACTTATATTTTATTGCTGCATACTCTATGGATAAGTATCTCTTATACTTTATTTTTGTCGAATAATTAGTGATCACTTTTCAATATCTATGACAGAAAATTGAGCACCGATACTGTCCACAGTTTTTTCATAAATCTTGGCAAAGAAATTATTTTCAAAGTTCAAGCAAAGAGGATTAGTGCTCATGGTTATTGTGGTACCTTTAAAGTCATCAATGTCATTAGTGATTCACGGTTTTTCAACAAAGTTCAGGCTGATCAGTGCATCAAGGTTAGTGCATCAAGGTTACTGCTCTTTGTTTATGTTAGATATGGATATGGATTAATTGGAGGAATCTTTTTTATATATAGTTTGTCAATCCCCATTTCCTAATTATTTGGCTGTTGTTTAAATTGGTTTCCTTTACATGCCAAGATGGTTTTGCCTCATACTTTATAAAATTGGTTGCCTTTAATGATTAATGTTTTGTTTCCAAATTTTAAGGATGTTAGTTCTGATTCGACCTTTAGCCCAATATTTGAAGACTTTTCTCGGTATGGACAGCTTAGATGTTATGAGAACCAAGTGATATCTGGTGTTCAAATGGAGCTGCATAACATTAAAGAGATTCTTGCTGACATTCTTTGTGCTAAGATGTATTCTTGTGCATCAAGAAATGTTAGTAATTTTTTTTTTCAACCATCTGAATTCTGTTTCAACATGTGTGGTATGATAAGAGATGTATCATGATATACCAATTATTATTTTTCTACAGGATCATATTTGTATTTTGATTGGTGAGATTATAGATGTTCTTAAACATCAGAAGTGGTGGTACTACTGTTGTCTGTGTAATGCACCTGTTTCTCATGTTGGGAATGTATTTTATTGTTATCTGTGTAGAGTTGAGTGTGTTGATGCCATAAGAAGGTATCTATTCTCTCTCTCGGAGTTGTTGGTACCAGTTTTCTTTTTGCTTTACTGAATCTTCTGCACATGTTTCCCAATGTACATATTTTTTATTTTTTTTTACATTACTTAGGTATCGGATCAAAATTATTGTTTCCCACTCAAGTGGCAGCAATATTTTCATACTTGAGGATGATGAGGTGATGCAAATAGTCAAAAAGAGTTGTTCAGAGTTTTTGATAGATGAAAGGAAAAACTCCCAAGTAATCATTTTGGTTTTAATTTAATTTAGTTGTTCTTCTTTTCGGTTTAGTATTTATGGTTCAGGTGTGTGAATTTTGCTAATGTCTCTTCTTTTTTTTTTCTTAGTCAACCGATGAGTACACTCTTCCGAATGGGATAATTTCTCAGTTGATGAACAAGAAAATTATGTTCATAGTGGATCCTAGATCTGTTGGATATGAATTGAACACATCTCTTCACGTTGTTCGTGCAGTATGTGATGATCTTGAAATTGTGAAGTTTTTGGAGGACTCTAGCAATGATAATGAACAGCAGGTGATAAGATTGTTAATTGAATCTGATGTTGAGTTAGTGGGATTTTTTTCTAATCAGGTCAACCTGACTTTGGTATATTGTTCTGTGTTTTTCATGTGTTATGTGTTAATGGTTTGTGATGTTATTCCTTTGTTGTTCAATTTAGAAATTTCATCTGGATCCCTTTGTTCCTCATTTTCCTTTCGAACTTAAGAATCCAGTTCAGTTTCACTCCAATGCAAGCATTCAGTGTTCATCGAGCTCAGGTGCTACAGTGGGACAGGCTTCACCTATTTCTGTTCTCAACTGGAATTGTTGGGTATTTGTTGAACTAATTCACTTTGATTTTTAATCTCTTTTTAAACTATATGAACAGTGATAGATACATACCTATATATGTATTGCTTAAATTCTTTTACTTTATTTGTTTAATTTTTGTTTTGTTAGTCTTCAATGTTTCATTCTACCTGGTTTGTTTCTCATCTTGATTTATTTTATTTGTTTATTTATTTATTTAATTTTTTCTTCTTTTGTGGTCTCTTCATTCGATGTTCTTATATTTTGTTGTGTTATTTGTAGAATGTTAACCATGATTTTCATGCAAGAATCTCATCCTCACAAGGTTCGAATTTATTTGGGAGTCATCAGCCTCTCACTATTAGGGAAGAGCTTCGGAGTGCTTTTGGACAATGTGAAAATTCTGCCGAGGCTGTTGAAAGGATGGATGAGTGTAGTGGCTAATATTTTGTTACATTAGAATATATATATATATATATATATATATATATATATATATATATATATATATATATATAGTATAATTCCAACTCTTTGAAGAATTTCCAGAACTTTGTTTAGTTGTGTTAAGTAGTTGGGAAAATGGTAAAATCTGTTGTGAATATATCTATTTTGGTATGTATTATCAAGACATTTCCGGAGTTGTGATGTTTATCAAACTTATTGTTCTATTTGATATATTTATATTTCTATGTGTTGTTATGTTTCTCTATGTTGTTGAATAAACCATGGTTATTATGTATATTTCTTTTTAATATATCTATAAATAATTAGTGAAAAAAATATTACTTTGTGCATTTATAAATAACAAAAAATAATTATATATATGTAAATTCATACATCTATCTATCAAACAATAGATAGCTGTGGTTTCATCTCCGACATGGCCACTTCTCCGCGTTTCATGCCGGTTCCAGTCCCAGGTGGGGTTTCTCTTCCACGGTGGCCTCTCCTCCAGCGTGGCTTCTCATCCTCAGGGGGTGCGTGTGCTCCTGTCATTCCGCCATCAGCTATCGCCTTTACATATTCGCTCACGCAACCTCCCTTCTTCACCGATTTGATTGAACATGTAATCATTAGTTGGAACCCTAGGAGCTTGCCTTCTTCTCCTAATTTTCTTTCCTCTACCCTGTGAAATGCTGTGCATGAGCTCTATTTTTTGGGAGTTTGCTTCCCTGCCGTTTATCTAGGTTAGATATTTCTCCATGGAGTCTCAAATTCAAGATCTTCAATCAATCAATTAGGTACACTATTCTGGTTCCTTTAGTTCCAAACCTGTTTTGCTCTTCATCCTTTTTCTTTTTCTTCATTGTGTATCCTGTCTTACACGGTTATTGTAGATTTTAATGTCTAAGGTTTGTGGATCTATTATTTTGCAAATTGTGTATCTATTTTGGTAGATTTCTGGTTTCATGTTTTTCATTTCATTCTTTGAAAGTTGCTGTTAATTTGATTATGATTTATGATTTGGGTTCATCTTCTTCATTTTCTTTTTTATGTTAATTTGATTATGATTTCTCCTTTTGATATATTATTAAATTTACTCTTTACTGTTTCATATATATATATATATATATATATATATATATATATATATATATATATTAATAAGTCTTTGTTCTTTTTTTTTCTTTCCTTCTTCTTCTTACTTTTAATTTTTTTTTACTCAAATATATCTTATACAAAAATTAAAAATAGAGATACAAATTTTTTTTCTCACATATAATCTTTTCATACTCATATTAATGGATTACATGCTCCTATATAATCTTTTCACCCTTCTTAAATTTCATCAAGTTAAAAAGGTTAAATGATTTTTTACTTTATTCAAAAAAGTTCATGGGATGTATATTGTTAAATTTACATTTTACTGTTTCATATATTTTTTTTAAAAAAACATGTTTGTTTTTTTTCTTCCTTCTTCTTCATTTTTTTTAATTTTTTTTCGTGTGACTATTTTCTTTAACATATAATTGACTCATTATTTTTTTATTTGTATGCAATTTGTTATATTTTTTTTGTTATTTATAAACGGATAGATTTGTATTTGATGCACATTCCCTTTTCTTTTTTTTTGTTTAATGTATTTCCCTTTTTTGGCACCCTGACGCTTTGCCTGCTCCATACTCTTCGGCCGGGGGATCAGTCTCCAGCTTCAATAGAGTTGCCTCGATGTCACTGTGACTTCATGCTCTTTCTGTCTCTGTATCAAAAGCTTATCCTTTCTCTCTCGATGAATCTTTTATTATTCCCCTTTTTTCATGTCTGGTTTTTAATTTTCTTCGCAAATCTGTTGTTGATTTTCTCGCGTTCTGGGTTGGGGTCAATTTTGTCAGCTTCTCGAATTGTTTGTGTATCGTCTGGTGAATTTGGTTAGTGATTTTTAGATGCAATTGAACCACGCCTTCGATCTTCTGCGTTTTGGGGTTAAAATTGAGATTTACGAATGATTTTTGGTTATCGTCGCCGTTCATCCCTCTTGGCCATTTTCTAGTCGAGCCTCATATCCAAGATCTCCGATCAATGAATCAGGTGTGTTCAATCCTATTTTGCTCTTCATCGTATGCCTTTACCTTCATTGTGGAGTTTCTTCTCATCAATCTTGGTTACTGCTTCAGGGTTTTGCGCATATTCAATTTTCTAGGGTTTCAGAAATGTAAAATTGTGCTTCTCTCTGATCCAACATCACCTTTACTTAATTTAAATGCTCATAACTATACATAATATGGATCTTGATTAATTAGTGAAATTTTAATTTCTGTGTGGAGATTACTTAATTAAGAACGCCACCGACTATGTGTTTTCATCTGTTTCACATTAACAGTACTGTCCACATGCAGTAGTACGAGTATATATGCTTTTACATTTCCTATTTCCTTATATATATGCTTTCTGTGTGTAACAAACTCTGCTTTATGCTTAATTAAATTTGATTAGCTTTCATATTCCTAATTAAGATAGTATTTTGTTGAACCAGATTGAGGTTGGGTGCTTATTAGAGAAGCTAATAAGGCTAATAATTTGAATTTCCTCCTATAGAGCTAAATCTATATAGGCTAATAATATGAGTTATTTCTTGTTCTTTGATATTTGTTTTCTTTGATACTCAAGTTTCCTTTCAATTAACAGGATTTGTTTTTGTCCCTGTTTGGGTGTTCTTTTCTGATTCTGTTTTGAAAATTAGATTTTTTTGTTTTGATATAAGATGTTGTGTTCCAGTAACAGTAATTATTTTTGGTCCTGTTTATCCATTCCCTTCTGATTTCCTTCTGAAAATTGGGTGGTTTTGTTTGTATTGCTACTTGTGTGATAGATGAAACAAACGAACTATGCTTAGTGGGAATTGATTCAAAAAAGTTCCTCTCTAATCTCGCCCCCTGGAAGGAATGTTGGAAGATAACACTCAGAATCATCAGAACGAGTAGTTTAATTGATCATAGGAAGGAGAATGAAAAACGTGCTTTTCTTTGGCTTCTGATAATGGTTAAAGAAGTTAGTTATTATAGCTATTTTGATAGTTTTGTTGAATATGTTTGTATACCCAAATTTTTGTAACTTTTAATTAGTCATTTGAATTGGATAATAACTATTCAATGCACAGATTTAATCATGCTGGTTCAGATGCTTTTTGAAGTTTTCTTTAACTAAAAGTTTTATATGATGTTGACTAGAAACATAAATTGAGTTTACTACTACACATGTGTAATTTTTTTCCCAGTTTATATATATATACTTTTTTTTCAATCCATTTGCTGTTTCCAATGTAGGCCTAGCTAATATATTTACCAACTCTGAATGGCATCAGCACAATGATTTTTTTGGGTTACTTGATGACTGCCTTCCCTATGGGAAAATGACATGGAGGTGCACTGTACCAGGTATGGTTTCATTTGGTTCTTATCTGTTGATTTCTTGAAAGTTTCAGTTGTTGTTGCTATTTTTGTGTTTGTTAAAGTTTAGTCCCTCTTATTATTTGTGTCTATGGCGTTTGATGGAGATGGATATGGACTCATATTTTGTTTTGCCTGGATTTTCATAGCTAATTTCAATTCAAAAAGATCAGCCTATTTGATATAAGTAGAACTAATTGTGATGCATTTGTGTGCTTCGTTTAATTGTAACCAAAGTAGAACCCTTAAATCCTATATATCAACTGATGAATGTATTTTTAATCTTTTACTTTCTATATATTCACGAGAGGATGTAACTGTGAGAAGTCATTCTGCCAAAAGACATACTGTAAATGCTTTCAGGTATTCATCCATCCCACTAATGGTAGTATGTTTTGTTTTTCAAATGCTGGTGTTGGATGTTCCATAAACTGTCGACGTGACATGTGTAAGAACACGTTTGGTAGAGAGGATGGTGAGTTGTCCTTTCTTTTGCAAATTAAATACATCTCATAATTTAATGGTTTTATTGTTTCAGGTTCTAATTCTGTAGGAATAGAAACCCAACCAGAAGTAGAAATAGAGGCATGTGGTAAAGAGTTTGTTGAAAATGCATCATGAAAAATTGAAATTCAGATTTTCCATGGAAAATTGAAATTCAGATTTTCCATGGAAAATTGAAATTGTAGCTTTTATTTTACTTTTATCTGGGTCAATCTTGATAAATTTGGTACTTAAAGGGGTGTTTTCATTTACACTCGCTTTTGATTGTGGTCTACAGATTTTATTTGAATCATTAAGGAGTAAGTGTTGATTTTTTCAAGCTAAAATTATGGTGAATATTAGTTGGTTCTAATTATCTTTGAGCTCATTAAAATTTGATAAAAAACTGTTAATCTTATTCCATTCAAGATTATGTCAAAGCAATATTTAATTAAAAAGGAGAGAGGTTGAGAATAGAAAGGGTCAGTTTTCTATTAATTGAAATCAAGATTATTAATTAAGTATTATTAAAAAAGAATTTTAATACCAAAATTAGTAACAATAATTTTTTTTTACACATATATCGTATATTGTTACAGAGCAGTTTGTTATTAGTTCAAGGTTGCGGCATGATTAACTTTTTTAGGAAAGTTTTACATCAATAGAAGAATATATGTTCACAAGTGAAGAAAAAACTGATTGTTGGTGATTTTAGTCATAATTTTTTAGTAAAATATTTTTTATTCTGATCTATAAATTTCATTTGAATCATTAAAAACTACATGTTAATTTTTCATACTATGATTATGCTCAATATTGGTTGGTTGTAATTTTCTTTGAGTTAATTTTAATTTTATAAAAATGTCTTATTGTTATTCTACTACAACATTATATAAAAATAAAATTCTAATTAAAGTAAGAAATTGGAAATGCCAGTTGAACATACTCGACCCAGGTAAGTAGGGTGGGTTGTTGTTTTGTTGTAGGTTATTTGTGGTTGTTTTCTAAACTGTGTGTGTATTAGGGTAAATTGTATTTTATATTTGTGCTTCTTTTTAATTGCATTATTGTGACTTGTGTGCTTTGAAAGAAGCAAATATGAACTCAAGTATGCACCCCTAATTAATGTTTTCAAATATTGGTTTTCTCTTTTTCTTTTTTTGTTTATGTGGGGATAAGTATTTGGATTCTTATTTGTATGTGAGGTTCATGTTGATTTTGCAATTATCATTAATATTTAATTTAATTTTTTTCCCCAAAGATTTTACATGCAAAGTGATTGAGAGTCAAATTTGGTTTTGTTGCCTTTTTTTAGTTACCCGTTCTTTAACTGTGCAGCAGCTTTTGGGTTCAGAAAAGATGGTTTTTGGCGAAGTTAAGTAAGATGGTTTTTTAAATTTTAGAAAATAAAAATATTTTATTTTTATATTATCAAAGTGGCAAAGTATTTTCCTTTTTGGATTGATGCTTTTTTTTTCTTTCTGATTGTGAGTTAGTTGTGTGTTCTGATGATGGATTAAGTCTTCCTCATGTTACATCGAGTCCGGTCATATCTAGAAGTTTTTTTAAATTTGTTCAGGTTTGTTCTGTTCCATTATGCTCTCTATTTAATTTTCTGGCTAGATGAGGTTGCTTTTGTGTTGTTAGACAACAAAAGGAGAAAATGAAATAAATAAGTCTGTAGCTCTATGTTAATTTACTTATGAATAACTATTTCATATCAAACTAATTCTGCATATTATAATTGATTAAGTTTTATCCGATGCTCCACATTTTAGATGATCTTTTTCTCCTTTTATGACCAGGACTGTTTTACTTTTTCCGTTAACTGTTTCAGTTATAACTTCTAATTTATGATACAAAAGATTGGAGCAACTTTGCTCTCACTAATTCCTTGGTTTAGTTTAAGATTGCGTTGTTATGGATTCTGAAATGGGTATTCGCTATCGTTTCTGATATTAAAGGAAACATTCCTATTTTATGTTCAGATAATTTTGAAGTTAGCCTTCTTTTAAACTGGTTTGTACTTAATGATTTTGTTTAACATGGTTTGATGAATTTTTATTTTTTATTCCTGATTCCTATACTATTATTATAACTATATATTTTCTTTAGGCTAAATTATAATTTTATTTCTCACACGATTGAATTTATTTATAAAATAATTTTTGGAGAAATGGATATTTTAAGTTTTCAAATGTCATCTTAATTTGATAGCCTTTTTAGATTTCATTTTGTACTTGAAGATAATTTTTAAATTTCATATTTAATTTTCTTCTTCTTTTTTTCTTGGTTTGTTGGTTAATTAGAAACTTTATTTTACAGTACATATAAACAATTAATATCTACAGAAAGTTGTCTTTTTTTTATGTTATGAAAGTTATTTATGCTGTCGATATAAGAAAAAAGGAAATATTAGTTTAAAAAATTGGTTGGGAGATTTTATTACTAAAAAAAATTACTCATAACATTATTAACAATAATTAACTTTTCTTTTAACAAGTTTCGTATTTAATGAGAAGAACCATATTTTTTTATTAAAAAAAATAGATTCTTACTTATTTTTTTACTTATATTTCTTAATTTGTATGTTAATCTGATTTATATTGCCTACATTTTTTGTTAAGTAATTATTTCTTTCTCTTTTTTTCTGTGATTTTCCATATTTTTTTCTGTAATTATCAATGGAAAATAAATAAACAAAAAATTGTGAAAATTAGTTAAATTTTGGGACACATAAAATTTATTGATTTAAAAAGTTCTTAAATGAATAGAAAAAATTATATTTACCACATATTTTTCTCAATATTTAGTTATTTTTAGCTATGTTAAGTATTAAAAAAATTTTTGCTTATTAATTGTTAAATTAATTGCATTGTCTAATTATTCATTTCTCATAACCGTTCTTTTAGTGTCATTTATTTCTAATGAATTATCTAGGTTATTTTAATTGTAATCTTATATCTTCTATTAATATTTTTACTTCTTTTACGTTAAGAAGGAGAGATTATAAGACCAATGGTCTCTCTGGTTTCTCCCACCCCCTCCCTACCCCCACACAGACACACAATAAAAAAAGAAAGTTCACAAACAAAAGAGACACGCGAAGAAAAAAAAAGCTTAGACAGAAGACCTAGCGTCGTCACTATGCATCCTCTCCGTCTGGGGTCTCAGCTCACTCAAACAAGAAAGACACCGTCCTACTTTTTGGATCGTTAAACCTCAAATAATCCTACAAGATACAAGTTTGTCATCGGCTCCAGTTCTCCCCGCGTCTCCATTCCTTTGAACAGGTAAATTTTCTGACAACGGAATAACAATTTAAGCTTTTGCCCTAACTGTTTCAGTCCCAGCACAATCTTCTCTTCACTTTTTTTCTTTTGCTACTGGTATGCGATGTATCATTCAACGAGACGTTCTTCTCCGATTTAAAAAGACCTCCCCGCATCTCATCCTTTGAACAGGTAAATTTTTGGAGAATAGAATAACAATTTAAGCTTTTGCCCTAACTGTTGCAGGCCCAACATAATCTTCTCTTCACTTTTTTTCTTTTGCTACTGGCATGCATGTATCATTTAACGAGACGTCCTTCTCCGATTTAAAAAGAAATAAAGAAATTTTTGATTTCCAAAACTACTGATCTGTGATACTTGATATCTCCAACATCTGATTCTTATTAAGTCCTTTTTTATGCTTCCTGTTCGCAGGTCGTGACACCTGGGTAGCTGCTACTTTTGTTAATCAAGCTGATTAGGAAACTACATTTAAGGTTACATACCATAATGTAAGTTATTAACATGATAGAAGTTTGAAGGATAATAAGAGGAAGCTATTCTTTTTTTTTGTTAATTTCTTTTTATGAAGTTAATTAATTCAGTTTCAGTGAGGTTGTGTTGACTCTGTGAAATTCGGTAATTTTGGAATTGCTATATTGTATGCAATAAGAAAAAATATTAAGCACATAATCCTAAACATTTCTAAGAGTAAAAATTATAAAATCGTATTTATAATTTTTTAATATTGATTCTGGTCTTTTAAATTTTAAAATGATATAATTTTTGTATATTCTTTCTCTTTTTTTTGGTTGTTTGTAATTGTAATGCATATTCTAATTAACAAATTCATAATTCATGATTGTTTTTTTATATTACTATTAGTAGTAGTTGTTAGCCTTCTTAAACTTCTCAACATTATAATTAGAATTTGGTAGAACTTTAATTTACTGGAATAAATTACGATAGTTTTGTTCCTGTATCTCTTCTTTTGTTTATGAATGGTTGCTGTTCTTTCTTTATGTCTGTTCTTTAAGTTTCTTTATTCAATTTTATCACCTATTTTTCTTGAATTTGTTGAAATATGTTGTTAGGGTTTACTTTATTATAATGCTCTCTTTTGCAGTAGGAGACAACATCTTTTATTTCTTCTTGAATCTTTGTATCAAGTCTCTCTATTTGATAAGTCTGAATGGCCATGGATGCTAATAGAGAAGATCCAAACAGGTATGGTGCTGAGCATTAGAGAAGATGTTTTCTTTACTGCATTTTCAATTCCATTGAAGTCTCATTCACTTTTTTCGTTCAATATATTTTCAGATTAACTTCTGAAAATTTTAATGTGAATTAAATATCGATGTAATGTCATCTATAGTTTTTTTTTTAATTCTTACTCTGATATTTTTCATGTTGTAATTTATTTTTATTGACTTCTCATTTGTATGTGGGCTAGATTTCAAAAGTTGTTGTAATTTATACAATATGTTGTATAGTTGTTTTCTAACGTGGTCTCTTGGGTATTTTTCATTGATGTGCTTTTAGTTTGTTACTATTTTTTTTTTGTATACTTAGTCAGTTGTTTTCTTGCTTCAAAGTCTCAGTCTTAAATTCTAACCGTGCCTTTATATGCTAATAGGAGGTTTTTAGCAACCCAGCTATATTGGCCCAGCGGAAAAGAACTGTTTTTCAGATTTTGCGATTTCAGTCAGCAGGTAACCAAATATAATGGCGAATGTGCAGTTTTGTTCAGTAGTATCAATCTCAATTAATTAGATTACTGATTTGGGTTGATGTTCTTTAATTTGTTATTTTTTACTATTTTCTGCATGTGTGAGGCTGATTGCTTTGTCCATTTGTTGCTTTTCTATGGATATTTTTTTTAGATTCATTGAGCTGTTTACTGAACTAGAATCTTCTCAATTATCTATTCTAAAGATTTTCTCTCATTATAATGTTAGTTCATTTACATGATTATTGTTCTCTTGTGTTACTCAGTTTGTAATAATAGTAGATTTAAAGTACCTCTATTTGCTAAATAATTAGGTGAAATTATGTGAAGCTTTTTTAGCATGTTTTGTTACACGACTTAACTTTGGAAAGAAATTTGAATATAGGGTGACAAAGCTCTTCCCTCAAACTTTGTTTCAACTCATGGGGAAGGATTAGGGCCAATATTCTATGTCATTGACGAGTTAGATAATTGTTTATCGCTGGAGGTGATTAGAAAGAATGATCAGTTGCTGATAACTGAGTACTCATTTGAACTCATTAGAACTTTCTATCTTATCGATAGACCGACATCTATTCAATTTATGTATGTTGGTTTTGGAATTTTTTTTATTTCATTGTTCAATAAGGACAACCAACCCATCCAAGTTCACCTTGATCCTGACTGCTATGTTCCTGAGCTAATGGACCCAGAGACACTTGATAATGTGTCAAGAGTCTTCCACATAAAGTATACCAGGATGGAGGAGGACTCATCAGCTGATGTGATTGTTCTATCTGGGTCTGAACCAACGGATGAACGGTTTTCATCGGATGGTGATGAAGACAATGATCAAGATGGGCCACTTGTGGGGGGTGATCCACATAATCCGATAGATTTGTGTAGTGGCAGCAGTTTATCATCGGAAGTTGATGAACACATTAACGCGTCAAACGAATTGGCTAATCCTAGGTAATGCTACATGTAACTATTTTCTTTGTCTTTTGTATTTTAATATCATTTGATAGCTTTGTATTTTTTACTGTGGTGACTAAGTTTCATATTATCTTGAATTAGATATGCTCCAGAGGTTTCTTATGAAAAGAAGATCACAGCTTGGGATGTCGGACAATCTAGATTGGTAACCTGATCTTAAAGATTGTTTTCTTTCTTTTTTTTTCCTTCAAACTTATTAGATGTTCTTCCTAAATCTATTATTCATTGTGTATGAAAATATTATGTTTATGTTAAGTATGAATTATTCGTTGCAGTATTTGGCTTCAAAATTTGCTGTGTATCTTAAACCATTTGGAGATGGTTCGATTTGGACGATCACTGGTCCAGATTCCAATATTGAGAAGAATGTGTTCTCTTTTCATTTACTGAATAGTGGAGGAAGACGCACAGAATGAAAATTTGGGGTCGGGTGGAGTGAATGTTGTAGAACATACAATTTAAAGGAGGGTGATACCATCACTTTGAAACTCAGCTCGATAGCTAACCGCCAGATAGAGTTATCGATTCAGCGTTGTTAGGATTCCTATGTATAACTCTATTTGATAGATATTTTGAATTATATGTTAAGTTGTCTTGGACATATTTTATTTTTTTGTTTAATGAACAAATTTATATATGTTGTATATATTTTGTTTTGCTAACAGTAAGTATCCTGACGTTATGTGTTCTTAAGATAATACGTAATAGTTAACTACATCTCTATTGTAGTTTTTTTTTCTTTTTTTTTTAGTGTTTAGCAATTGTTTGAATATTTTATTAATTTTTATCATCTTACAAAATATATTATATATTTATTGACATATTGAATAATTGTTGTAATCTATTTTTTTTATTTTAGTGTAATGATAATTTTGTAATTATTCAAAATTAATACAACATATTTATTTTTATAGAATATATTTTAGTTATATTTTTAGTATTTTTCTTTTAAAAAGGTTTGAATTTCGTGAATCCCGTGCATTGCACGGGTTATCACGCTAGTAATTACGGAGAATTTGTGTGTTTTTAGTTAGTATAGAGTCGATTTTTTTTTTTAAATTTCAAAATACAAATCAGAGGCACCGAATTAGAGAAGGAGAAAAACTGATGGTCTAATTTGAAGGGAGCTGAATTTAAATTTCAGGGATTTATCTAGAGTCGATTTTGTGAAAGTTAACAAATTGGAGAGTTAGATATATGATCTCTATATGAAAAAAAAATACACTAAATTTTATACATTATTAAAAAATATTACTATAAATTTAGGTGAATGTTATCCTACCCTCTTTAAAGTAACGTGTAAATTATTCTCTGTGTCACATTCTAATTCAATATTTATTTTAATATATTTGTTATATATTTATTAAAATATTAATTTAAAATTTTTTTATATTAACTAAATTCTAAACTAAAATATTGATATCACAAATTAAAAATACAAATTAGTGTCACCATAAAAATTTTTAATTTAAAAAGTTTATCGTGTCAAATAAATCTTTAAATTTAAAAATTTATTCTATACAATTTGATTTCGAATTATATGAAAAAAAAAAAAGAAGAAATTAAAACACTTTGTATCTTGTTTTTTTTAAATTAATGTAGCTAGTATGTAATTATCTTTTATGAAAGTTTGAATTTTTATTTAATTTTTGTTAGAAATCAGAGATTTTGTGTGAAAAATAAAAAAGTAATATATAACATTATTTTTTAAATATTTTGTTAAATTTTTAACAAATTTTAATGACTCAAAATCAATTTCTTATTTTTTATTAGATAAATTAGTCATCTAATAAATTCTACTAAAAATTTAAAATAAATAAATACTCATTAAAATATAACACATAAAAAAATAAATATATTATTTTAGAGAGTGTATCATTTACTATAAACTTAATATCAAAATTAAAAAGCGGTTGGTGAACTCCACTTAATTTGATACAACTACTGGATTTGAACAAATATTTACCTTGGCTTCTCCGACATGTTCTAGTTCTTCTTTGACTTGTATCACCTAAACCATAGAATAAAATCATGATGTTATGTTTTTGGAAAATAAGCCAATAATAATAATAATAATAATGCCCTTGATGACCATTGACTCTTGCTCCGTGAACGTTAGTATTAACTGACATTTCTGCTCCATTCTGTATAGTATAGTATCAGTCACTTTCTTCTCGATTAATGTTTCTTAGATTCTGTTTTTTTTTTCAGTGACGAAAATTCAGCATATATAATAATATATATTGAAATTATTATTAATAAAAAAATTATTTTAATAAATATATTAAAAACTTAAATTTAGTATAATTTCTATAAAAGAACAATTTATAATCTTAATATTTAAGGATTATATATACATCATGTGGCCCTTAATATAGGTGAACCAGATACCCAGAATCCAAGATTACTACCTAGACTACGAAATAAAAATTGACTTCAAGGGTGCAAAATGCAAATATTTTATTATTGAGTTTAATTAATATATATACTAAAAATTGTTAAAGGGTACATGTTAAATTTATTATTAGTAAAAAAAATTATTTTTTTTTATTTAATAAATATATTAAAAATTTAAATTTTGTATTTTTAATAAAAAAATTTCAATTTATAGCCCTACCTTATTTTCCATCAACATCAACACCAATGTTTGTGTGTGTTTCTGCATGCATTGCACATAAATAATAAATAGGATAAAATATTAAATTAGTTCTTACGATTAAGTTATTTTAGTTTTTAATATTTAAAGTATTTTATTTAAATTAAAAAAGATTTATTTAATTTTAATATAATTTTATTATAAAATTAAATATTAAATAATTAATAAAATTTAATTTTTAAATATAAAAAATTTATATAATCAAATTTTTTGGTTATCGAGAAAAATGTTGAGGTGACGATGGTCTTATTCTTGTTTCTACTGGTGAATTTTTCCACAAAAAATAAGTTCTCGACAATATTTTTCATATGTTTGAACTAAAACAGAATTAGATTTAAAAGTAAAAGATCAATTTATTATTTTATTTTAATAAATAAATATGAAATATCTACCACTGAGGTCACATTTATTCCTTCTAGATTGAAGCAAATTCTTGATTTTTGCAATCTATCCAAAGAAAATCTAAACAATTTATACCACTTTCTACAAGTAACTACTCCGATATGGGGTAGGTATATTAAAGAGCATTAATCAACTAAGACTAGTGTCATTAGTTGGTCACGACACAGGTATATTCAAATGGGAAAAAATTTCTGAAATAAATTTTAAAAAAATAATTAATTTTCAAAACAAATTTTTTAATTTTTTTTTTAAGTTGGAACAAGCTCATCAATTGTATGGACAAATTTACAAATTTTATTGAAGTTCGTCTATTACATCGATAAATTTTATTGAAACTAACAAGTTCATCTATTATTGGTGTGACGAATTTGTTTTTATTTATGTACAATTTAGATTGTATTGGTATAATTTTATTTTTTATTTAATTTACATAATTTTAATTTTTAAATTATAACATTTTTAATTTAAAATTTAAATAGATATAATCTAAATTAATAATTTAATTTAATTTAATAAAAATAAACATAATCATATTATTATACTCATACAATTTTAAATTGATAATTTTAAATTAAAAAATCAATGTACTTATATTATTGTTAAATTAACAAATTATAATACTCTTATTATTCTAAATTTTTTTAATTTAAACAAACATACTTGTACTTTTTTAAAAATAGAATATTGAGAAAAAATAATAACTAAATCCATTTCACATTAAAAATAAGTTTATTATTATTATTATTATTATTATTATTATTATTATTATTATTATTATTATTATTATTCACACTCACTACATTTACAAGTTTGATAATAAAAATATATTCACTAATATATAATAATAAAAAATAATTTCGTACGATTTAAAGTAATAATAGATTTTTAGATTACATAAATAAGAATCAAGTCAGCAACACAAATAAATTTTTCTTGATACAACATTTCTCTAAAATTTTAAAAGTTAATAAGTTTAAGAGTAATAAATTTGATTGATAATTTAAATATTTACTTGCCTGCTTCAAGTATATATATATATATATATATATATATATATATATATATATATATATATTTGATTAGTTTTATTATAATGTCATTTACTAACTTGAAATATATTTACTCATATTGTGCTCATCAAATACCAATTAATAATGTCATTTACTAACTTGAAATATTCATATTCTAATTTTATTATAAAATCAATCATCAAATTAATTTGATATTTAACAAGTTAAATATTTCAATAATACATTAGATGTTGTAATATTTATATCTTCTTTACGTGAACTCTCATCTTAATTTTTTTTTTCATCAGTAGAATATAATTTTTATTAATGAAAATAGATGGTTTAAAATAGACTACAGACAAAAATAAAAGATGGCTAGATCCACCAAAAATTTAATATATATCTCAGTGTAAAAAAGAAAAGAAAAAATGAAATTTTCAGATTCTTCGACGCTCTTCCATAGTCTTTCGAGCTGTTGTCAAGATCTCAGATGGGGGATTTGACAGCCTTTAAAAAATGAGAAAGTTTTGGATTTTTTTAAATCTGTCAAGTAATGTTTGCTGCAAGTTCTCTTCTTTCTTTAGTTGCTTCATTTCTTCTCAACTCATTTTTCAATTTCATTTACCATTTTTAGGTTTTTTCTTACTCGTCTGGTGTTAGCAGATTTGCTGCTTGCCAAACATCTTTCGATTTTGTGCACTCCTAGAAGCAATGAAAGGTCGATTCCTTAACTTGTTGTACCGCCGGCAAATTGGATTCCCTAATTGAATTCGAGATTGGATCTTCTGAAGAACCAGTAGTCCCTCATGTATAATCTTTCAAAGGCAGTTCTTAATTTTTAGATGACAGTTTATTTTTCACAAATTAGACCATAATGCTTTGTATTGGCACTGTTTTGGCAAGTATTCCAAAGGTGGGTGAAAAAATTAGAAGCTTATCCTGTATGCCGAGTTCACCGTGAAACTACCACCTTTTTCTTTTATTCATGTAACTCTATCTTCGGTTTCATGTATCTGTGTGTTGAGGATCGTTGTAGCAATTTTTAGGCTGAAGATTGATTGAATTGGTGATTGATTCCATGACTTGTTAGGTAGGATTAGGTCCGAAACTCTCTCTAGACTTTCTTCTGTATATTGTGAGAGATTAGGAGTGCTGGCTATATAGTCTCTAACTCATGAATACTCCATAATTTGAATAGATAGACTTTTGTACACTTCCAAGAGAAATTTGTACCTGTTTCTGCTCTTAGGAAACCAGAATTTTGATAATACTTACTTTGGTAAACTTTACTGATAAGAAAGTTTGGCCTGGAGAGTAAACATCATCCTTACTTTGCGAATATTGCTAGATTAAAGGCTTTAAGGTCTTTGAAGTTGAGTCTTCCTTGATTCTTTAGTCTGCAAGTAATTCTCCAACCAATCCATTGCATTATCCGTTCAGACTCCTTTTGGCCCCATCAAAATTGTAGGATGGCTCTTTGAATTTCTTCAAGGAGAATTTCTGATAGTTTAAAACATCTTAGAGTGTAAATAAGAATTGCCGTAGCCATAGTCTTAATTAATACTTCTCTTACACTAGTAGATAAAAGAGCTCGTTTCCAATAGCTCAATTTTTGATTCACCCTATCCTTAATATAGTTGAAAGTAGCCTTCTTGAATCTCTGAATCACTACTAGGAGGTCTAGATATTTGTTCTGATTTTCAATGTGTGGTACTAAAAGAATTTGAGCTAGCTAATCGCGGATGTGAACTGGTGTATTTTTGCTAAAAAAGATAGATGACTTATCAAGATTAACCTTTTGTTCACTTATTTTCTCATAAACCTGTAAAATTCGAAGCAAGTTTTGACATTTTTCCTCACTTGCTTTACTGAAAAGTATTGAATCATCTGTGAAAAATAAATAGTTGATTCTAAGACACCTCTGATTGAGCCTCAACCCAAAAAATTTTAGTCTTTGTTTTTATTTGTGGAGCAGATGAGAGAGTTTCTCTGCACAAAATAGGTATAGATAGGGGGATAGAGGGTCACCTTGTCATAACCCTCTACATGGCTTGAAAAAATTGAGGTTGACCTTCTACAGTAACAGAATAGGATACTATTGTCATAAGTTCCTTTATCCAAACCATTAATTTTTCACAAAATCCTAATTTCTGCATTATAATCCACACAAAACTCCATTCAACCCGATCATAGGCCTTACTCATATCTAACTTCAATGCCATATCATAATCTCCATAATTCTTATTTTTCAGAAAATGTATATATTCATGAGCAATCAATATGTTATCATTAATCAATTTGCCTTTGATGAAAGCACTCTGGGGATCACTTATAATTCTGTTCATCACAGTTTGTAGTCTATGGATCAGAATTTTAAAAATTATTTTGTAAAAAATGGTGCTTAAGCTTATAGGTCGGACATACTTCATAGATTTAGTATTTAGTATTTTTGGAATAAGACAGACATGTGTTTGATTGAAAGATTTAAGAATTTTACCTACGAAAAAAAATTCTTTACTGCCTGAACCACATCACCTTTGATATTCTTCCAAAAGAATTAAAAAAATCTGGTTGTAAAACCATCCTCCCCCGGATAGGAGAAACGGTTGATTGAATAAACTGCTATTTTTATTTCTGCTTCAGTAACTGGTCAAATCAGGGACTTGTCTATGGTTGCATTTATCTTGTTGGGTATACCTTGCAACTCAACTTTCAGGTTTCTAGGTTGGCTAGTAGCAACGAGATCTTCAAAGTATGTTTACGCTACTGCCCCCATACCCTCCAGATCATTAGCAACTCCACCATCTTCATCCTCCAACTCCACTAACTTATTTTTTCTATTCCTGACTTGGAATTTGGAATGAAAAAGTTTAGTGTTCTTGTTTCCCCAATTAAGCCACTTCACTCTCGATTTTTCTCTCCAATATTGTTCCTCTTGTTCCAATGCCTCCTCTAGTTCTGCTTCCCATATTCAAATACTACTTTCATTCGCTTCAAAACCTTTATTGGATTCTTGAACAATCTAGTCTTTAAGGTGCTGAATATGAGTTTGTGAGTTAGAGGAAGAGGTTCTTTGTCATTCAACAATCTTATGCCTGCAATGTTTTAATTTTCTAGCTAACTTGTACATTGGTAAGCCTTGAATGTCGACCTTCCAGGACCTTTTGATTAGATTAATAACTTCTTCATTCTCACACCAGCGTTCTTGAAACCTGAAACGACGCTTTTTCCTCCTTTCCTCCATCCTCGAACAGAGAAGTAATGATCTATGATCAGAACTTGTGTCCTCTAGATGCTTTACAATAGCTGCTAAAAATTCAGTTCGCCATCTATTCGTAACTAAGACTCTGACCAGCCTTTCTCTAATAAAGTTTCTTTCGAATTTTCTATTGCTTCATGTGAATTTATCACCCTCATATCCCATGTCTACTAACCTCCTAGAATCGATAAAATCATTGAACTGTTGGATGGAAGTTGCTGTCATAATTCGGCCACCTTCTTTTTTATGATTGGAACGGATTACATTATAATCACCCATCACTATAATACTCTCACCTCCTCTCTCAAAAATTTTCAGAAGTTTATTAAATTGTCCCGCCCTTATTCCTTCTTCAGTGTGCAAGCAGACACTCATCACCTCCCATTTCATTTTGCCTTGCCTATCCTCCATTTTGAAGTAAATAAAAAAGGAATCATGCTCCACAATTCGCATTATAATCTCTTCTTTTTACGCAATTACTAATCCTCCCACCATATCAATTGGGCCAATTGTAAACATAGAATTGAAACCACACCTCCGAAACACACCTTTCACAGTCGAGGAGTTATTCTTTGTTTCACATAGGAATAAAACCTCGGGAGAATGAGTTTTGTTAATTCCTTTTATGTTGTGAATTGTTAGAGGTTTCTCCAAACCCCGACAGTTCCACATCATCATGTTCATCCCTCCTTAGGTTTCAATTGTTGGGTGGCACCCTTCCCTTTATTCACTTCCCCCACATCATCTTGGCATTGCTTCTTTTCATTAGAACTTTCTCTTGAACCTCAAAACCTCCTTTTAACTCCTGTAATAGATTTGTGGGTGTGGGTCTTTCTTGCTAACTACTTTAAATTTTGTTTTCTAGCTCCTTAATGTCTCCCTTCACCCTCCTTTGCACCAAATGTGAACGAGTTTTTTTGTGTAGTAATATGAACTATTGCTGTTGTATTTTCGGTACTAGATCTTCTTTCTTCCAATATTTCATTTTTTTCTTGTGTCTCCCCCTTATTTCCTTCTTGTGTTAGCAGTTTAGGGTTGCTTTGTACTTCATTCTCTTGTCCTCTGCATTGTGAATTTTCCTCTTGGACAGAAAGACTAGCGAAGCTTTTGATTAGGCTCACCGAAATTAGCTTCCTTTGTTTTTTTCTCTCCCTCCCTCACTATATTGGGGCAGTTTGGGTTTTATTTTCTCTTTTATTCTCTAGATGTTATCCAAACTGATCCGCTCTAAGCCATATCCCCCATTTCTTCTTCTTTGTTTCTCCTTTTGCTATATGCTCCAAATGAGTATTATATGTCCTAACCTCATGCCCAATATTCCCACAACAATAGCAAAAATTATCAATCATCTCATATTTGAGGTGAGATAAATAACTTTACTGTTGCTACCAGAAATATTGAGTTTTCGTTTTAGAAGTTTGATTATGTCCATTAATACTTGTATTTTCATAATTCTTTCATCCTTACTCTTCATAGAAAAAATTCCTGCATTCATTACGTTTTCTATCGTCTCTCCAATTCTTCTCTCCAGCCCTATAGTCTTGCAATGTTCAGGCATTTTCCACAGTTGTATCCATATAGGACATGGGAGAATTCTAAATCTGTGATATGTATATCTTGACTCCATTGCCTTATATTCAAAATATAAGTTTAAAAAGCTAAGGGGCTCCTTCCACTTTGAGTAGCTCAATTTTAACATCAAAGAAGAATTGGAAAAGATTACCTTCATGATCTTGGACTTTAAAACCCTCTGGCTGTCTTCATATTGATCGGAATGCTGCTTCTAGAGTACATGCACTGAATGGTTGATCTGCTAAAAGCCACCCTACTAGATTTTTAGAGCATTTTTTCAATCCTTCTTTAATGTTTTTATCTTCAAAGTAAATTACTTATTCTTCTTTTTTTTCTAATTGATTTTTATTCTGTTCATGAAAGACAGATGAGATTGTCATAATAGACCTAAAACATACCACAAAATTAATTTTAAAAATAAGAATTTATCTGCAAAACTCTAGCAGAACCAAAAACACTATAGCAAAGCAGATGCCTTCTATTATATTATAAAATATTATAATTCTCATCTTAAATTCAATGTTATATATTTAAAAAAATTAAATTAAAATAAGTCTAAATTCATCTTTATATAACCTGTCCATTTTGATACAACATTCCTAAAATTATCCATTTGTCTCTGTAGAATCATATAATCAAATTATTATATTGTTAGAAGATTTAAATTGCTGATTTAATTAGTTATCGGAACACTAAGTACCTAATCCATTAAAAGAGTGCTTTTATTTACAATTTTTTTAATTTAAAAATAATATAAGTATATTAAATTTTTAATTTAAAATTATAAATTTTAAATCGTTAATTTTTTGAAATTGAATAAACATATAAATATAATAATATGACTATATTTATTTTTATCAAATTAAATTAAATTATATCTATTTAAATTTTAAATTAAAAATTTTAAAATTTAAAATTATGTGAATTAAATAGAAAAATAAAAATATACCTTTCAATTTGTACAAAATAGGAACAATTTTACCGTGCCAATGAACATACTTGTTAGTTTCAATAAAGTTCGCCAAACGAACTTGTTCCAACTTTAAAAAAATGAATTTAAAAAAAATAAAGATAAAAAAATTTGTTTTCAAAAATAATTTTTTTTATTTATTTCAAAAAATTTTCCATTCAAAGAGATAAATATTAATGAGCAGTAATCAATATATATAATATCTAAAAATTACATATTTATTATATTTAATATTATATATTTATTTTAAAAATAACTAATGAATATAAAATAAAATAATTTTAAATTAATTTTATACGTTGTCCTTCTATATATATATATATATATATATATATATATATATATATATATATATATATATATATATATATATATATATATATATATATATATATATATACATTTGTTATCTCGCAATCATGAATAATGAAACTGTCTATGTTAAGTAATTGCGCATTATAAGAACTAATTCTAAACTGATCTTACGTGGTAAAAATAAAAATAATTTTTTTTGAATAATTTAAATTAAACAAGTATCACTTATTATTTTAGAATTAATATAAATATAAAATAAATAATATGATTAATTTATTATATTATTTATTCAAAGAAAATATATTAAACACGGCCATGTTTTTTCCTCCTGAAGGCCTCTTTCCTTTTTTGTTTTTCTTTTTATAAAAAAAAAACCCGATAACTCTAGTTTAATTATTATATATTCAGTTAAGTTTATATACATTGTTAACCACATAAATCATAATATATTTTCCAAATGAAGCTGCAGGAGAAACCGAGAAAGTGCATATAAAGTACCTGCAAGAGCACGAGTATTTTGAATTTTGACCACTTAATTTTCTTTGGCTTTTGCTTTAATTTGGTACATTATTGATACAGTGTTTTTATATCATTTTCAAAATTGAAATAAATCAATTTATAATAAGGATAAGAGAAATAGAAAGGAATATGCAGCCTTGGAAATAAAGTTTGACCAACGCAATTTTTAGGTGGTGATGATGATAGACATGAAAGATGCAGCCTTCTAGTTATAATTTTCATTACAATAATTAATTAATGATTAATGATGTGATAATGGAACCTTACTAACACAACCACTTGGTGTAAATTGGGTCATGAATCATGAGTGCCTCGTGAGCCATCATGAGATCTTCAACTAGCTGTGGAAAGAGTGGATGACTAATTATTTCTAGTTTGATTTCGAGCATATTAGATATTGGAGTATTATTAATAAGTGTGCTAAAATATTAGTTAAAGCATTTAATATTTTTGAGAAAAAGACAAATTGATTCTTGAATTTTTTGTCTGCGAACATTTAAGTTCTAAGAATTTAAAAATGCATTTAAATTTCTCACATTTTTAAAATCTGTACATATCGATCATTGAGTTTAATTTGTTCAATTTTAAGAATCTCTTCACGTGTGTATCCATCACATTTAATTTTTTCGTTGAGTCTCACAAATCCAAGTTAATATGAGAGATCAATATGTTTAGGTTTTGAAAAAATCAGAAATTTAAATATATTTTTAAATTTTTAAAAATTTAAATGTCTGAGAATCAAAAGGTGAAGGACCTATTTGTCCTTTTTTCTATTTTTTTGTAATAAGTTAAACATTGTTAAAGTTTAATTTTTAATCTATTTGTAATGCGTTTATTAATTAAAAGAAAATATTTAAAATTTTTCCCTAGATATTATTACTGTAATCAAGCACAATATTTCAGAGAGATTTTTTTTCTTTGAATGGTTTGTTTTGCATAATGACTTTAGTTTTTTAAAGGTATTATTTGTATACTAAAATTAATTATTAAATTAATTATAATATATTTATGTATAAATATATGTATTATTTAATTTATTTTAATATATATTTTATATTTTTATGGATATTTTGTATTATCAGCTAATTTTAATGTTTGATCGATTATAATATATAGCTAACAAAGTAGTTAATTTTTAAATAAAGTAAGTATAAAATAAAAAGGCATTTATACTATTGAATATAAAAAGAAATAGTTAAAAAATATATTAATAAGACCACTTATAAAAAGATAATAATAAAGTTCTTAAATTTTATTATGGATTTAATATATTAAAAATATAAAAATATTTAGACTTAAATAAGTTTTTTGTCGTTATAAAATATATACTAATTTTTTTTATTTTGATACTTGTAAAATTTTTATTTGTAGTCCACTAGTTCAATTATTTGATTAAGTGTTAACTTGATAAGTTAAATAATAACATGGTATGATCTAAACCATTGATAGATGTGAGAGAACATGTCACACTCACACATCAATATTTAACCTGTTATGTTAGCGAAAGAAAAAAAAATGTTGATAAAACCACAACATTTTAAGTGTTACGGAAACAAAATTAAAAGAAAATTCTTTATAAGTCTCAAAACTAAAAGATAAGTATTTTATAGGAACTACAAACTTACTTGAGCAAAAAAATTATCGTTTAATTAAAAAATATCTTTAAAGTATTTTTTAGTAATTTTTTATTCTTTTAGTAACATTATTCTTGCCTGTTAATTAGCCAAATCTTAAAAATAATTATTTTTTATACTCACTACTAATTGGTCATATATTTAAAGTATTTAGATTAGATTATTATGCAATGTTAAATCTAAGAGAATATATCAAAATAATTTATGTTGTATATGTTGTGATAAAATGATATGGATGTCCATGCAAGTGACTCAGTTTTATGTTACCAATACAGAATGAAATTAATATGGGTTGAAAAACATTCCTCTCATATGCTTATAAATAGGAGGTTAACCTCTGTTGTTAACACACAGCAATAAAAAGCTAATATATTCCCTCTCTCTCTTTCTTATTATAAAGTATTTAGTTTCTTTTCTCTTACTACACACAACCAAATAATAAGAGATCGATTCTCTTTTATGTTGCAATCAAATACCCTTCTCCTTATATTACTATTACAATTCTTTCTCTTCTTTTATTTTATAAGTATTTTAAATTCTATTTTCTATTACTCTTTACATATAATATTAATAGCAATATTAACCATCTTTATTATATTGAGATAGTATCAAATGCAAATCTCTCTCTCTTTATTTTTAATACTTTTTATTATCTTTGTATATATATACACAATACAACATATAATATTATTATATATATATAATAATTATTGAGATAATTATATTAATAATAGAGTCTTCTATTTATACATCTTTATTTTATATATCCTTTATTTTACAACACGTTATCAGCACGAGACTCTGATCAAATCTTTAGAAAGACTCAGAAAATGGCAAGGATATGTAATGAAGATGTATGCCTTGCGGATAGTGCAAGTTCGCACACTATTCTCAAAAGTGATATATATTTTACCCATCTTGTGCCAAAAGAGGAATATGTTAATACTATTATTGGCTCAGGCAATGTGATTGAAGGCTCCGGAAGAGCTATAATTTTGTTTCCTGGAGGAACAAAATTTATAATAAATAATGCACTATTATCTACCAAGCCTCTAAGGAACTTGTTGAGTTTCAAAGATATTCGCCGAAATGGATACCATGTTGAGACTATGAATGAGGAAAATTATGAGTATTTATATATCACAACTCATGATTCAAATAAGAAAGTTATATTAGAAAAATTACCCTCACTTTCATCTGGGTTGTATTATACCAAGATTAGTGCAATTGAATCACATGCCACTGTAAACCAGAAGTTTACTAGCCCAAATGAATTTATAACTTGGCACGACCGATTGGGTCATCCGGGAACAACCATGATGAGGAGAATTATTGAAAACTCTCATGGGCATTCACTAAAGAACCAGAAGATTCTTAAAACTAGTGAATTTTGTTGTGCTGCATGTTCTCAGGGAAAGCTAATTTTAAAGCCATCACCAGTAAAGATTGGATTTGAGTCCCCTGAATTCCTAGAAAGGATTCAAGGTGATATATGTGGACCTATTCATCCACCATGTGGATCTTTTAGATATTTTATGGTCCTCATAGACGCATCTTCGAGATGGTCACATGTGTGCTTATTATCTTCACGCAACCTGGCGTTTGCGAGATTACTGGCTCAAATTATTCGATTAAAAGCACAATTTCCAGAAAATTCAATTAAAGCAATTCGTCTTGATAATGCTGGTGAATTTACTTCCCAAGCTTTTGATGCTTATTGTAAGGCTAATGGAATAAGTGTTGAACATCCAGTAGCTTATGTTCACACACAAAATGGGTTAGCAGAATCACTTATTAAGCGCCTCCAATTAATTGCTTATGAGAACAAATCTCCCAACCTCGGTTTGGGGGCATGCTATTTTACATGCCACAGCACTTATTCGTTTGAGGCCAACGAGTTATCATCAATTCTCTCCTATACAATTAGCTTTTGGCCAGCAGCCAAATGTTTCCCATTTAAGAATATTTGGGTGTGCGATATATGTTCCCATTGCACCACCTAATCGCACCAAAATGGGACCCCAAAGAAAATTGGGGATATATATTGGATATGATTCTCCCTCTATAGTGAGGTATCTTGAGATACAAACTGGTGATGTGTTTAAAGCCCGGTTTGCAGATTGTCATTTTGATGAATCAAAATTTCCAACATTAGGGGGAGAGAGTAAGCTTCCTGAAAAGGAACTTAACTGGAATGCATCATCATTGATGCATTTAGATCCTCGATCAGGGCAATGTGAACTGGAAGTTCAAAAGATTATACATTTGCAAAGAATAGCAAATGAATTGCCTGATGCATTTTCCGATACAAAGAGGATAACCAAATCTTATATACCAGCAGAAAATGCCCCAATTCGAATTGATGTCCCAGTAGGACAAGTAGCCACTGAAGCAAATTCACGCCAGAAGCGTGGCAGGGCGGAAAATGCCCCAATTCAAATTGATGTCCCAGCAGGACAAATAGCCACGAAAGCAAATACACGCCAGAAGCGTGGCAGGCCTGTCGGTTCCAAAGACAAAAATCATCGAAAGAGAAAAGAGGTAAATAATATTTCTGTTGAAAAAGACACAGTAAAGACACCTGCAGTTGTCCAAAATTTTGATATAACGCCAGAAGACGTTCAGGTACCTGAAAATTGTGAAAATGACGAGATCTCGATAAATTATGTCTTTACAGGAGAAAAATGGGACCGAAATAAGACAATTGTCAATGAAATATTTTCATATAATGTGGCATTAGATATCATGCATGAAAGTAAGGATCTTGAGCCAAGATCAGTTGAAGAATGTCGACAAAGAAATGATTGGCCAAAATGGGAAGCAGCCATGAAGGCTGAATTAGACTCACTTGCAAAACGTGAAGTCTTTGGACCTGTAGTCCGTACACCTGAAGATGTAAAACCTGTTGGATATAAGTGGGTATTTGTGAGAAAACGAAATGAGAAAAATGAAGTTGTGCGCTATAAAGCCTGACTTGTGGCACAAGGTTTTTCACAAAGGCCCGGTATAGATTATGAAGAAACGTATTCTCCTGTAGTGGATGCGATAACTTTGCGTTATTTGGTCAGTTTATCTGCATATCATAAACTGCATATGCATTTAATGGATGTGGTAACAGCCTATTTATACGGCTCATTAGATCGGAATATCTATATGAAAGTCCCTGAAGGATTAAAGATATCTAAACCATCCAATGAATATTCGCAAGGGTTATACTCAGTCAAATTGCAAAGATCTTTATATGGTCTAAAGCAATCTAGACGAATGTGGTATAATCGTCTTACTGAGTATCTGGCCAAAAACGGATTCAAGAATGATGATATCTGCCCATGTGTTTTCATAAAGAAATCTGCATCTGGATTCGTTATAATTGCTGTGTACGTTGATGATTTAAATATCATTGGGACTCCTGAAGAGATTCCAACAATTATAAAAACTCTGAAAGAAGAGTTTGAGATGAAAGACCTTGGAAAGACTAAATTTTGTCTCGGCCTGCAGATCGAGCATATAAAAGACGGGATCTTTATTCATCAAACAACATACACAGAAAAGATCTTGAAGAGATTTTATATGGATAAGTCACATCCATTAAGTACACCAATGATCGTAAGATCTTTGGATGTGAAAAAGGATCAATTCCGTCCTAAAGAAGAAAATGAAGATATCCTTGGTCCTGAAGTACCATATCTTAGTGCCATTGGAGCGCTAATGTATCTTGCTAATAATACGCGACCTGACATATCATTCGCGGTGAATTTATTAGCAAGGTATAGTTCCTCTCCAACCAGAAGACATTGGAGTGGAGTCAAACAAATTTTTCGATATCTTTATGGAACGGTTGATATGGGATTGTTTTATCCCTATGGATCCAAGTCACAACTAGTTGGCTATGCAGATGCCGGTTACTTATCTGATCCACATAAAGGGAGATCTCAAACAGGATACCTGTTCACATATGGTGGTACAGCTATATCTTGGAGGTCCACGAAACAGACGATTGCTGCAACATCCTCTAATCATGCTGAAATACTGGCGATTCATGAAGCTAGTCGCGAGTGTTTTTGGCTGAGGAGTCTGATTCAATATATTCTATTATCATGTGGACTGATTGATCATAAGATAGCTCCAACTGTTCTGTTTGAAGATAATACAACATGCATTGCTCAACTTAAAGGTGGATACATCAAAGGTGATAGAACAAAGCATATTTCTCCCAAATTCTTCTTCACTCATGATCTTCAAAATCAAGGGACAATTGATATCCAACAGATCCGCTCAAGTGATAATCTGGCAGATTTATTTACAAAGTCACTCCCAAAATCCTCCTTTGAAAGATTGGTACATGAGATTGGGATGCACCAATTTCGAGATATTAAATGATGTCGGCATGAGGGGGAGACTATACTCTTTTTTCCTTGGTCAGGTTTTTTCCCATTGGGTTTTTCTTGACAAGGTTTTTAATGAAGCGGTCCCCGTCACAAAGGATATTGTACTCTTTTTCCTTCACTAAAATTTTTTTTTCCCACTGGGTTTTTCTTTAGTAAGGTTTTAACGAGGCAATAATCCTGAATGGTCATCCAAGGGGGAGTGTTGTGATAAAAGGATATGGATGCCCATGCAAGTGACTCAGTTTTATGTTACCAATAGAGAATGAAATTAATATGGGTTGAAAAACATTCCTCCCATATGCTTATAAATAGGAGGTTAACCTCCGTTGTTAACACACAGCAATAAAAAGCTAATATATTCCCTCTCTCTCTTTCTTATTATAAAGTATTTAGTTTATTTTCTCTTACTACACACAACCAAATAATAAGAGATCGATTCTCTTTTATGTTGCAATCAAATACCCTTCTCCTTATATTACTATTACAATTCTTTCTCTTCTTTTATTTTATAAGTATTTTAAATTCTATTTTCTATTACTCTTTACATATAATATTAATAGCAATATTAACCATCTTTATTATATTGAGATAGTATCAAATACAAATCTCTCTCTCTTTATCTTTAATACTTTTTATTATCTTTGTATATATATACACAATACAACATATAATATTATTATATATATATATAATAATTATTGAGCTAATTATATTAATAATAGAGTCTTTTATTTATACATCTTTATTTTATATATCCTTTATTTTACAACAGTATATATATTTATTATTGTTGTTTGATACAAAAATTAAGTCATATATATAGAGATATTACTAACTAACTTTACGAATATTTATTTACTAACTATTGACTCTCGATTACTTATTATTATTTTAATATGTAAATTTCAGATAATTAAAATTAAACTAGTATTAGCTTGGGAAATGCCATAGTCTCCTACTTTTTCTACTTTTTGACTTGTTGGAAGATAAATTATACATTAAACCAAAGACGATCGAAGATACGCCATATCAAACATAAAAAATAGAATTAAATAAAGTTGATTAATAGTCTAACTTATTATAATTACAGAACCCCAAATGAAGTTATAATCGCATTTCATGATGCTACGAAGTCTAGCCAACTTGAAGATTAGTGTTTATGTTTCGAAAAAGTATAAGTAGACAATAAAAATATTAAATAATGTGAATAATAAATATATTAAATATTTATTTTATTAAGTATATAAATAATTATTTTAATATATATTAAAATTTAAATAAATAATTTAAAAATATAATATATTTTTATTTAATTAATAATTATTTATATTATTTAAAAAAATTATTGATTACCTAATATTGTGCTTATGTTTTTTACATCTTTTAAAATGGATCTGCTTCCATATTAATGCTATTAGCATTATGTAAGGAGTGAAAGTAGTAAATGAAAATCAGCCAATTGCGTCAACTGTTTGACACAAGTCATTATAGAAAAGCGGATTATGCTGTGAATAATTTCTTCGTAATTATTAATTAACATTTATACTCGTTGTTTTGTATATGCCTTATATCAAGGATTTTCTTAAATAAATAATTTAAATATTTTATTTATGAATATAGATAATTTTATAGCATATTTATTAATTTTAATTTTTTTATATATTTTGTTTACGGTATAAACGAATTAAGATTATTACGAGTTAAGATATGATTTTATTTAAAGTTTCACATGAATCGAAAAATAGTCGCATATCTACGATAATTACCCGTATCTGATCTGAATTTTGCGGATATTATCCGATCTACATAGCTATCGGTCGGATCAGATCTAATCCGCATTATAGTAGGATGGGATTGTAGATTTGATAGTAATATCTGCGGATTCAATTCGCTGATCCACATGTCTGCACGTCTCATATAAATAATATAGTTTAAAAAAGTAAATCCTAATATGATATAATTTTAATGTGTTATTTTATGAAATTTATGATATCTTGTTTTTAATATTTTATGAATGTACTTCAACTTAGAATAATTAAACTTATATCTTGTAATTTTTTTTGTTATTCAAATGAAATTTTAGTGATAATATTTTAGGAGTAAATAGGTTTAAATAGGTGAAAAAATAAATTTTTTGGAGCTTTTTTTTGTAAAAACAGTTAAACGGGGCCTTAAAACAGTTTTTTTTTTAATTATGCGGATATACTCGACATCCGATCCGATCCAACATGAAAAATGCAGATATCGTATCCAATCTGATGAATGCAGTGCGGATCGGATAGAATTATAGGCTATATCCGATCTGTGTGCAATCCTAATTTTATTTGGATTTATCTCTTTTGCAAACGAAATATGTGAAATTCGAAAAAATACACATATCTTATTTATAGTGTAAACGAGATAAATTCATAATTATTTCATTTACACTTTAGACAGACATGTGTATTTGTAAATATAAAAATATAATTTTTGAAAATAATAAAAAATATTAATAATTTAATTTGGATAAATTTAAAAAGAAAAAATCGATATATTTTATTTAATTAGTTTATATCTCATTTATATTTTAAATTTTAAATTAATAACTTTGTTTATTTATACTGAATTTTTAAAAAAAGAAAGATGGACAGTTTCAAATTATAGAAATAAGAGAGATGAGCGGTTTTAAATGACTGATCGTATCACATAATTAAAAGCTGTTCATTCAAAATAAGTACATTATTTTTCTAGAAACTAACACATTTAAATTAGTAATCAAGAAGAATAAAAAACATAAAAAGGGAGAGTGCGTTGGGAAAAGAAGAAAAGAAGATTTTGCCAGGTCACCAAAACACGATAATTATGTCAACATTGTGCTCACCAAAAATGTGTTTGGATGAGTTCGGAGATACGCTTGTCAAATTTTAAAATCTTTCAAAAACTAAAAGTATTATTTTGACAGTACTAGAATCTTTTAGGTATCAATTTAATATTTATCTCTTTTTAAAAAAACACCCTTATATCTACTAGTGTATTAATTAAGTAGGTATTAACTTATATATTTGATTACTTTTTTATTTTTTAAAATAAATGGCATTTTAAGAAAAAATTTGTGTACTAACTCTTTTCATATTTTCATTATATATAATATAAAAGTATAGATATTTGTCACTTATTTTTAATAATGTTACTTTACATATGTCTTTTTTTTTTACATTATATGTGTGCATAAATTTGTCGAAATAAGAGTAATATTATTATAATAGAAGTAAAAATATTCATTTTTTACTAATAAATATTTAAGTTTTATGTATCAAAGTTGGACAACACTCCTTAAAAAATAACATATTGATAAAGAAAATAAATAATTTAACGGATTTTGAACTTGTTCATACCATGGCCCAATAATAAGGGTCCAGGTCCAAATAAAAGGCCTAATTCAAAAAATTAAGCTTAGCTAAGCACCGACCTTCATATAAGAAGTCGGTATTGACCACGACCTACTCAAAGAAGTCGGGCACGAGATTAGTTGGCAGATAAACACTCATTCAAATGTGTAACCGCCCCTAAAATCTCTCTAACCGCTTCATAAAGCCATATCTTAACCTCCCTAAGATAATGGGACGGTTAACACCCTAAAGATATGGCACTACTCCAACGGTGGTTATTGGCTCACCACTATAAATACACTGACACCCCTCAGGTATCTCTAAGCCCAATACTCTCTAGACCTGTTCACACCCTTGCTAACTTAGGCATCGGAGTGTCTTTGCAGGTACCACCCCCATTCATCTACGAGCACAAGTCGGAAGGAGGCTCCAACGTGCAAGCTAGCTCGGAAGCCACCATCCGCGGACGACTGGGCCATTCGATTTCACCCAATCCATCAATCTCCGGTTACCCACCGTAACATTGGCGCCGTTGCCGGGGACCTGAGAGATCATCCATCAATGGCGGATAGATCCCACGAAGAAGGCCATGTGGAGACAGATTCTGAACAAGAGAATCTGGACACAGGCAACAACGATGTGGATCTCACCCTCCACCTAGAAATCGATAATCCACACAGGGAAGGCACTTCCGGAATAAAGAATCCGAAGGTAAACTCCTCAGAAGGGCGCGAGTCAGAAAAAGAAGGACCACCCCATGTAACTGAACTCATGGGATTAGTCCACAGCCGCCTGGAACAATTAGAACAAGAACGGGAGCGGCAAAAGGAAACTGAAAAGAACCTAAAAGAGGAGATGGAACGACGAAAAGAGTTGGAAAGAAAACTCTTAAAGTTAGAATCCTCCCTCAAAGGTCGTAACTCCCGTGATGAACAAGAAGAACTACCTTTAGGTGGGGAGGATCCTTTTAGCGAGGACATAATGAGAGCAAAAGTTCCGAGGAACTTTAAAAGCCCTGATATGGACCTCTATGATGGAACCACGGATCCAAAGCATCACCTGAGCAACTTCAAAAGTCGGATGTACCTGGCCGACGCTTCCGACGCTACGCGATGCAAAGCTTTTCCGACCACTCTATCAAAAGCAGCGATGAAGTGGTTCGACAGCCTCCCCCCGAGGTCAGTTACTAGCTTTGAAGACCTCTCAAGGAAATTTTTGATGAGGTTCTCAATCCAGAAAGACAAAGTGAAACATGCACCGAGCCTCCTGGGAATAAAACAGGAGATCGGAGAATCTTTGCGAGCCTATATGGAAAGATTCAATAAAGCATGTTTGGAGATTCAAGACCTGCCCACAGAGGCGGTCATAATGGGATTAGTCAATGGACTCAGAGAAGGTCCCTTCTCGCAGTCCATATCCAAAAGACATCCCGTCTCTCTAAGTGATGTACAGGAAAGAGCTGAAAAGTACATCAATATGGAGGAAAACGCCAAACTAAGAGACCTGAGTTGGCGACCTGGGCCCCCTCCCTCAACAAAAGAGAGGGAAAGGTAAACCAAGAAAAAGGAAGAACTCGGTCTCGAAAGGCCAAGAAAATATCACTCTTATACTCCTCTGAAAGTTTCTATAGTGGACGTATATAGAGAGATTTGTAACACTGAGAGATTGCCACCCCCTAGACCCATTAAAAATAAAAAAGGGGGAAGCCGCAACGATTACTGTGAGTACCATAAGATATATGGTCACTCCACAAACGACTGTTACGACCTTAAAAATGTGATAGAAAAGCTGGCTAGAGAAGGTCGGCTTGATAGATATCTCATAGAAAGGTCGGACGGTCACGGAAAGAGAAAGCGAGACGACATGGATAGAAGAGACCCACCACCGCAGACTCCAGAGAGGCATATCCACATGATCTCAGGAGGGTTTGCAGGGGGGACTTACCAAATCCTCTCGCAAAAGACATCTCAAAAGAGTCTACCAGGTCGGGGAGGAGACACCCGACCTTCCCACCATTTCATTCACAAAATAAGATGGGCAAGGAATAATCCCTGGACATGATGATCCAGTAGTGATAACCATGATTCTAGCAAATGCCCATCTCCACAGAACCCTAGTAGACCAAGGAAGCTCGGCGGACATCCTTTTTAAGCCCGCTTTCGACAAACTAGGGTTAGATGAGAAAGAATTAAGAGCCTACCCCGACACCCTATACGGATTAGGGGACACGCCAATAAAACCACTAGGATTTTTTCCCCTTCACACCACTTTTGGAAAAGGGAAAAAATCAAAGACTCTGAGTATAGACTTCATAGTCATTGATGAGGGGTCAGCCTATAATGCCTTAATCGGCAGAACTACCCTTAATCGGCTCGGAGCAGTGGTATCCACTCCTCACCTCTGCATGAAATTCCCGACCTCAGCGGGAATAGCAACGGTAAGGGGAGACCAAAAATTGGCGAGAAAATGCTACAATGAAAGCCTAAATCTGAGAGGAAAAGGCAGAGAAGTTCACACGATAGAGCTCGGTGGCGCAAGGGCCAGAGAAGAGCTGCGACCACAACCGGGAGGAAAAACCGAGGAGATACAGGTCGGTAAAGAGGAAGGAAAAAACACTCATGTAGGAGCCAACCTGGGGGAAACCCTAAAACAAAAACTGATCGAGCTCCTAAGAGATAATTCCGACCTCTTCGCCTGGAAGGCTTCTGACATGCCTGGGATTGACCCCGAGCTCATGTCCCACAAGCTCTCGGTTTATCCAGGGTCCCGACCTGTACAACAAAAAAGACGCAAGCTCGGCACAGAACGAGCCCTAATAGTAGAAGAACAAGTACAGGCGCTCCTGGAAGCCGGCTTTATTAGAGAGGTCAAGTACCCAACATGGCAAGCCAATGTAGTGCTAGTCAAAAAACAGAATGGTAAGTGGAGAATGTGTGTCGACTATACCAACCTAAATAAGGCATGTCCCAAGGACCCTTATCCCCTACCAAGTATTGATACCCTAATGGATTCCAGCTCGGGGTACCAATACTTATCATTCATGGACGCCTACTCGGGATATAATCAAATCCCGATGTATGGGCCAGACCAGGAGAAAACATCATTCATCACACCCAGAGCTAACTTCTGCTACGTGGTCATGCCATTCGGACTAAAGAATGCGGGGGCCACATATCAAAGGTTGATGAATAAAGTGTTTTCCCCTCATCTGGGGAGCCTAATGGAGGTATACGTCGATGACATGTTGGTAAAAACAAAGAAAGAAGACGACCTCTTGACAGACCTCTCGCAAGTCTTTGATACTATAAGGCTGCACGGGATGAGACTAAACCCTGCAAAGTGCGCCTTCGCGGTGGAAGCAGGGAAATTTCTAGGGTTATGCTAACACAAAGAGGGATCGAAGCTAACCCCGACAAGTGTAGAGCCATCCTAGAAATGAAAAGTCTGACTTGTTTGAGAGAAGTCCAGCAGCTAAACGGCTGACTTGCAGCTCTCTCCAGATTTTTGGCAGGCTCGGCATTAAAATCCCTGCCACTATTCTCCTTATTAAGAAAGGGATGCCAATTCGAATGGACTCCTGAATGCGAGGAGGCATTCCAGGAGTTCAAAAAGTTTTTAAGCCAACCTCCTATTCTAACCCGACCAGTACCTGGGAAAGACCTCGTCCTGTACTTATCCGTAGCAAACAAGGCTGTCTCATCAGCCCTGATAAAAGAAGACGAGGTCGGACAACATCCAGTCTACTTCAGCAGTAAAGTTCTACAAGGCCCTGAACTAAGGTACCACAAGCTAGAAAAGTTTGCCTACTCCTTAGTAATAGCCTCACGAAGGCTACGACCCTACTTTCAGGCCCATACAATAAGAGTCCGTACGAACCAACCCATGAAGCAAATCCTCCAAAAGACGGATGTTGCAGGGAGAATGGTCCAATGGGCAATAGAGCTTTCCGAGTTCGACTTAAGATATGAAACTCGGACAGCGATCAAAGCTCAATGCCTCGCCGACTTCGTTGCAGAATACACAGGGGATCAAGAGGAAAAACCAACTACATGGGAACTCTATGTAGATGGATCCTCCAACAAAACGGGAAGTGGCGCAGGCATAATATTGGTAGATGAAAGAGGAACCCAGATAGAGATTTCTCTAAAATTTGAATTCCCAGCCTCAAATAATCAGGCAGAATATGAAGCCTTGATTGCCGGACTAAAACTAGCAGAAGAAGTCGGTGCTACAAAGGTGATGATATACAGCGACTCACAAGTGGTGACCTCCCAGATAAGTGGAGAATATCAGGCAAAAGACCCAAATATGAAGAGGTGCTTGGAAAAAACTTTGGAGTACCTTGGGCGTTTTGAGGAAACCGAGGTCAAACACATAACTCGGGACCTAAACAGCAGAGCAGACGCCCTATCCAAGTTAGCAAGTACCAAACCAGGAGGGAACAACAGAAGCCTGATCCAAGAAACCCTCTAGGAACCCTCAGTAATAAAAGATAAACAAGAAGTACTTGAGGTAGTCGGTTTAAACCTCGGATGGATGAACCCCTTAGTCGAATACATGAAATTCGACATCCTCCCTAAAGAGGAGAAAGAAGCCAAAAAGATCCGAAGGGAAGCACAACACTACACCTTGGTGAGAAATATCCTCTACAGAAGGGGGATATCAACACCACTATTAAAGTGTGTACCGACCTCAAGAACTGACGAGGTGTTGGAGGAAGTACATAGTGGGATCTGCGGAAACCATCTCGGAGCAAGGTCACTAGCCAGGAAAGTAATCCGAGCTGGATTCTACTGGCCGACCTTGCAGAAAGATGCCACAGAATTTGTGAAAAAGTGTCAACCATGTCAGATGCATGCAAATTTCCACGTAGCTCCACCAGAAGAGCTCATCAGCATCACTTCTCCATGGCCTTTTGCAAAATGGGGAATGGATTTGTTAGGTCCTTTTTCCCAAGCGCCAGGACAAGTCAAATACCTGATCGTGTGGATAGATTACTTCACAAAGTGGATAGAAGCAGAACCATTGGCCACCATCACCGCTCAAAGAAGTCGCAGGTTCCTCTACAAAAATATCATCACAAGATATGGGATACCTTATTCCATTACTACAGACAATGGAACCCAATTCACCGACGCCACCTTCAGAAGCTTAGTAGCCAGTATGAAAATCAAACATCAGTTCACCTCGGTGGAGCACCCACAAGCCAATGGGCAAGCCGAGGCAGCCAACAAAGTCATACTGGCAGGGCTGAAAAGGAGATTGCAAGAAGCAAAAGGAGCTTGGGCTGAAGAGCTTCCTCAAGTGCTATGGGCCTACAGGACAACCCCCCAATCCGCCACGGGAGAAACACCTTTCCGACTAGTTTATGGCGTAGAAGCAATGATACCAATAGAAATCAATGAGCAAAGCCCAAGGGTAACTCTCCATGACGAGGTCGGAAACATACGGGGGCACAAAGAGGAGCTCGACTTGCTCCCCGAAGTCCGAGAGGATGCCCAGATAAGAGAAGCAGCATTGAAACAAAGGATGACTACAAGGTACAACAAAAAAGTCATTCGAAGAACATTTGCCCCGGATGACTTGGTCTTAATCAGAAACGACATTGGAGTCAACAAATCAGGAGAAGGAAAGCTCGCCGCAAATTGGAAGGGACCATACAAAGTCAATGAAGTTTTAGGAAAAGGTTATTACAAAGTAACCGACCTGAACGGCACTAAGTTACCAAGGTCGTGGCATGCTTGTAATATGAGAAGGTACTACAGTTAAAAGCGAACTCTACTCCCTGATGTACTTTTTTCCCAACTTCATGATTTTTTCCCAAAATTAAAGGGTTTTTTCTGGAGAAGGGTTTTTAACGAGGCATCATAGTGGAGGCTAAGGGAAAACAGGCTATTAAAACCCTTAGTAGCAAGAAGGTACCTACCCAATAAATAAAGATCCTTTTCATCTACAATATCTCTTATAAAATCCTTTTTATTTTTTATTTTTCTAAGTCTTTCTACGAAACGCGCCGACTTAAGCTCGACAAAATGTGAAAATCCCATGAATCGACCTAAGTGGTCGTCAGGATAAAACGACGAGGTACAAGTCGGTGTAAAGAGGTTATATGAGTCGATCGTAAAAACTCGGGAACAAATCCGACTCATAAGTCGAAACGAGATCCCGAGTAGGAAAGCTCGGGGACACTTCGATCCATAAATCGGAATGTAGAACCGAGTAGAAGAAAAACGCATCGAAAAAATAACCTAAGTCATAAGAACTTGCTAAAACAAAGTTGAGTATGAGGGATAACGAAAAGAAATAGGAAAACCTAGGAAGAAGTTTAAAGGCTGTCCCAAAAATCCTTAAACAAAAAGCTCAGAAAAACAAACAAAGCCAAAAAGAAAGGTTTTCAAGAAAAGGTCAAGGGGAATTCAGAAAATCAAAAAGGCATACGCGCATAAGGTAACTTAAACCCTTATCCAAAAAAAGGTATTTATCTTGTTAAGTTAAAACCCTTATTAAAAAAGGGTACTTATAAAATATTTTGTTTACGGCCTTAAAAGGCCAAAAGAAATTGTTCAACCAACCAACAAGAAATAAAAGAGTTTAAAAAGGGGGGGACTCACAGGCCGAACCCCCATATAGCCATAAAAAAGTTATTTTTTCAGAGGAGTAGACAGATCACCACCACCAGAGTCAGGAAGAGCGCCATCAGGACCAGGAAGAGAAGCACCCACAGGAGAGGAAGAGAAAGTCGGAGGAATAACTGAAGAACTCGGAGCGTCCTTAGAACGAGGAGGGGACTCAATGATCCTCTGCCCCCGAGTCTTCAATTCTGACTCGGAAACAATCACGGGGACAGGAGGATCCACGATAGCACCATCAATGACAACTTTATCAGGATGTAAAGGAGAAAGATCCAAGTCGGGAGCGATAACTCTGACTTGCTCCAGGAAAATCCTCCAAGACTCCTCGGCACCATCAATGATAGAGTCCTCCAACTCGGCGTACGCATTCCGAGAATTCAGCAAATCCTTCTTCACAGACACAAGATCTTGAAATAAACTCTGATAACTTTCCTGTGCTGTCTTCCTCAAGTTCGCCTCCATGTTGCATTGGGCCCGCAGCTTGCTCTCCTTCTCCCGAAGGCTATCTCTCTCCGCCCTCAGTTTAGCTACCTCCTCCTTCAACTCCCTCTCGTGGTCCTGGTAAGAAAGAAGCCTCCCCTCCAACTCTTCAACCTTCGAGGTTACCCCCAAAGAGCTGAGAGGAGTCTTCTCAAAAATGTCCAAAAGCTTCCCACAAACACCCGCCGCCCTAAAACTCTCCTCAGCCAGAGCGGTGAGGTGGTTTCGAACAGAAACATCATCCATACTTATATGAGGATAGATGTTCTTTCGGACGAATGCGAGAACATCCGCCTTAACCCCACCATCAAAAGAAGAGCCAGACTCCAAAGTCTTGCGCTTCTCCTTCTCCGGCTCAGGAAGAAGTCGGGCGGAAGGGAGTGGCCGAGACAAAGTTGAAGAAATCACAATAGGCTGAGAGGGAGTCCCCACGTTTTGGGGAGGAGGAGGAGGAGGAGGAGGAGGAGAGATGATCGCCCTGGCACCACCTGTCCTGGCCCGGGACTTTGCCTTAGCCTCCTGAACTCTCTGGTAAGATTCCTGAGCATTCTTCCTTGCCATGTCTGCAAAAGAAACAAATAGCAAAGATTACAAGTCGGCAAACCGAAAGTCGGCAGATACAAGTCGGAAATAAGGAATACATATACTACCTAGTTGCGACTGAACAAAGGTCGGCGATCCCTGGAGGAATTTCCTAGTGTCCAAGTATGGGGCCCTCCCCCACACTTCTCGGAAAAACCCCACAATGGCCGCCTCCACCTCATCCAGGTCGTCTAGGCTGTACTTCTCACAAGGAGAAGCCTCCAGCCAGTATAAAGGAAAGCGAGGAGAGGAGTTGTCGTCCAGAAAAAAGGGGTGGTGACCCTCTACAGCTTGCACTTTGAAAAAGTAATTTTTAAAGTCATGGAAGGACTCGTCAAAAAGGGTAAAAATTCTCCGACCTTGTATGGCTCGGAAGGAAACCCATTGTTGTTTATTATTTAGCCCACTAAAGGGCTTAGTCATGTGAAAAAGAAAGAAGAAAATCCTCAAAGAGGTCGGAAAGTCCAAAGCATGGCTAATAAACTGATAAATTTTCAAGAAACCCCAAGAGTTGGGGGTGAAGTTGGGTAGGGGCAACTCGACAGTGGTGTAAAACAGATATTTCAAAATCTGAAAAAGGAAGAAAAACACCCAAACGGGTGATCATACATTCATACATAAAGAAAAAATGAGGGGCCGCCTCATTGGCCCTCCCAAAACAAACCCGGTCTTCCGGACCCGGGATTACCAACTCATATTTTGGCTCGTCCTCCTCCGAAGTACAAACCCTGTGGTGAGTACGAAGATGAGTAATAAACTCAGCATCGACCAAGGGTTCCTCCCCCAGGACCATAACATCAACCCACTGAGAAAGAACATCTACGGAAGCCATTTTCTTTTTTCTTATAAAAGGTGACAGAAACCTACAAAAAAAGAAAAGAAAAATCAAAAAACACGGTCTCTAAAGGGAGGAGACACGAAGCCAAAATCTACAAACCAACCTATCTACCCGCAAAATAAAAGCATGCAAACACAAGGCGTATCATAAAAGAAGAAAAGCTAACCTTTATCTAAAAAGGTGGAGGTTGAAAGAAGCAGAAGACTTCAAACACAAGAATGCAGCACGAACGAAGAGAAAAGAAATTTGAAAGATTGCAGAAACGGAAAAATGAAAGAAAGGGAAAGTATTTATAAAACATGCTAAGGGGCATAATGGTAAAAACGGAGCAGTCATTAATGAGAGTGCACCGTTACCAAAGCCATCAATCCCTAAGTGCATCCCTAACGGACACGACGCTTGAATAGACGTAACTGTCAGAAACAAAAGGTCGCGAAAATCACGTCGGTTTAAAAACCCATGTTTCCTCCGAGAAAGTCGGCTACGAACCCGAGTTAAATACTTGAACCCAAACCCTAAAGGAATCTTGGACTCAAGTAGGGGCACTATTCATACCATGGCCCAATAATAAGGGCCCAGGTCCAAATAAAAGGCCTAATCCGAAAAATTAAGCCTAGCTAAGCACCGACCTTCATATAAGAAGTCGGTATTGACCACGACCTACTCAAAGAAGTCGGGCACGAGATTAGTTGGCAGATAAACACTCATTCAAATGTGTAACCGCCCCTAAAATCTCTCTAACCGCTTCATAAAGCCATATCTTAACCTCCCTAAGATAATGGGACGGTTAACACCCTAAAGATATGGCACTACTCCAACGGTGGTTATTGGCTCACCACTATAAATACACTGACACCCCTCAGGTATCTCTAAGCCCAATACTCTCTAGACCTGTTCACACCCTTGCTAACTTAGGCATCAGAGTGTCTTTGCAGGTACCACCCCCCATTCATCTACGAGCACAAGTCGGAAGGAGGCTCCAACGTGCAAGCTAGCTCGGAAGCCACCATCCGCGGACGACTGGGCCATTCGATTTCACCCAATCCATCAATCTCCGGTTACCCACCAAAACAGAACTTAATAATGAAATTTAAAAATAAACCATGACTTTCCAATATGATTTAGTTAGAAGACAAACATGTGTTCATGATTTCATGCAACTAAATATTGTATCAAAAGAAAGCATAAACTGAGGAAGCAGCTTCTTTGACCATAGCTCCTGTTTTTTCACACTGGTATATAGGAAACCGCATGCTTCTACACTTCCCCATAACTTAACTAGGTTATTTTATTTCTAATGTAAAACAAAACAGTCTACTTAGGTTGACTTCACTTGCTAGTTTGTTTCACCTTTTTCGCCTCTTCAGTCTTCAGAAGCAAATAATATTAGTGCATATAGGAGTGCATACAATAGATAATCTAGAACATAATAAAATACACAATAAAGTAGAAAGGAAATTAGAGAAATAAATACTGATTGTAATTTTAACTAACTAAAGTCTAGTGAGAAATTTCAACGATGGCCTATGAGCTATGAGACATCACATTATTATTTTTATCCTCGTGCCACTTTTCAACCACTCGTGTTTGAATGAAACTCTTTATATTAACCAAAGTTATTTGTAGTCTTCCCTTCAATCATTTTCCTCAAATAGTTCCCATCAACAGGTCTTTTTGTTTAAGAATATATAATGATTATAATCTTGTAATTATATACACAAATTCTCAAAACATTTTCTTCAGAGCGTATAAAGAGAGAGACAGAGAGAAAGATGTTAAAATTTTGACCAAATATTCCCTCGTTGACTTCCCGGCAAAAAATATGAACGCCACACAGAAAATGTCCAAAATACCCCTCCGCATTCGCAAGTTCTCTCTACATCTCTTCTTCCTGCTTACCCTCACACTGTCCTCCGATGTCATTTCACAAACCACCGAACAAACCACCCTTCTCACCTTCAAACACCAACTAGGCGATCCGCCGTCACTACAATCATGGCAACCGTCGCCGTCGTCTTCTCCGTGCGGGTGGCAGGAAGTCCGGTGCACCGGTGGCGCAGTTACGGAGCTTCTCCTCGCCAATAAGGATATCACCGTGAAGAACCTCCCGGCGCCGACGATCTGCGACGGCCTCAGGAACCTCACGAAGCTCGACCTCTCCAACAACTCTATCTCCGGTGAGTTTCCGACCTCACTCTACAATTGCTCCAATCTCAACTACCTCGACCTCTCACAGAACTACCTGGCCGGAAAAATTCCCGACGACGTCGACCGCCTCAGAACCCTAACGTACCTCAACCTTGGCGGCAACAGCTTCATCGGCGACGTTCCTCCGGCCATCGGAAACCTGCCGGAACTCAGAACCCTCCACCTCTTCCAGAACAACTTCAACGGAACGTTAGCAAAAGAAATCGGAAACCTCTCCAATCTGGAAATCCTTGGTCTTGCCTTTAATTACCGTCTTGCCCCTGCGCCGATCCCGGTCGACTTTGGGAACCTGACGAACCTGAAGTTCTTGTGGCTGTCTCGGTGCAACTTGACTGGAGAGATTCCCCAGAGTTTCGCGAAACTGGAGAATCTTGAAAAGTTGGATTTGTCAATGAACAACTTAACAGGGAGAATTCCTACTAGCTTGTTTTCTTTAAGAAATTTGACGTTTTTGTATCTGTACCACAATAAGTTGTTTGGTGAGATACCAAATTCGGTGCAAGCTTTGAACCTGGCTGGGGTTGATTTGAGCATGAACAATTTGACAGGTTCTATACCAAAAGATTTTGGGAAGTTGAACAACTTGACGGCTTTGCTGCTCTATTATAACCAGTTGAGTGGTGAGATTCCAAATGGTTTAGGATTATTACCAAAGCTTAGTAATTTTAGTGTTTTTGGGAACAAACTGAATGGAACTCTGCCTCCGGAATTTGGCAGGCATTCGAGGCTGGTGGGGTTTGAGGTTGACAGCAATCAGTTGAGTGGAGGGCTGCCGGAGCATTTGTGTGACGGCGGTGCTCTGAGGGGTGTGGTGGCTTTCTCCAATGATCTGAGTGGTGACTTGCCTCAATGGCTTGGGAATTGTAGTTCTCTTGTCACAGTTCAGCTTCACAATAACAGGTTTTCAGGGGAGGTTCCTTTGAGTTTGTGGACTTCCAGGAGCCTTGAGAGCTTGATGCTGAGCAACAACTCGTTTTCCGGTCAGATTCCAAGAGAATTGTCCCGGAGTATGACAAGGTTGGAGATCAGAGACAACAAGTTTTCTGGTCCAATATTGCTTGGTGTTTCTTCTGTTGTGAATCTTGTGGTTTTCAAGGCAGGAAACAACATGCTTTCCGGTGAGATTCCAAGAGAATTGACCGGTATTTCTCAGATGACAACTCTCATGCTTGATGGGAATCAACTTTCCGGTACGCTTCCATCCGACATAATTTCATGGAAGTCGTTGAACACTTTAACCCTATCAAGAAACAACCTTTCAGGTCAAATCCCACTAGCTATGAGTACTCTTCCTAGTCTGGTTTACTTGGATTTGTCTGAAAATGAGTTGTCTGGTGAAATACCAACTCAGTTAGGCGACTTGAGGTTTGTTTTTCTCAACTTGTCCTATAATAAGCTTTCTGGGAACATACCAGATGAGCTTAACAACCTCGCCTATGAAAGTAGTTTCTTGAACAATCCCAATCTGTGTGCTTATGATCCAAAAGTCAATCTATCTAATTGCTTAACTAAAACCTCATCCCACTCCAGCAATTCATCTAAAAAATTCTTTGCCTTGATTCTTGGGGTCATCATCATTGTATTGTTAGCCGCTGCCCTCTTGGCATTGTGCAAGCTGACAAAGCAACGGGGTAAAAAGCTGCGTTGTGGCCGTAAGCTTTCAACATGGAGGCTCACTTCATTCCAGAGGCATGACCTCACAGAAATTAATCTCTTCTCAAGCTTGACAGACAGCAACCTTATTGGAAGTGGAGGCTTTGGAAAAGTTTACCGGATCGCTTCAAATCGCCCAGGTGAGTATGTTGCTGTGAAGCAGATTTGGAGTGACAAGGATGTGGATCACAAGCGGGAGAAAGAGTTTATGGCTGAGGTTGAAATCTTGGGCAACATTAGGCATTCTAATGTAGTGAAACTCTTGTGTTGCTACTCAAGTGAGAACTCAAAGCTTCTTGTATACGAGTACATGGAAAATCATAGCCTTGACAAATGGCTTCATGGAAAGAATAAAAAGTCACCAATTGGTTTGAGTACACCCAACAGGACTCATGCGGTGTTGAGTTGGCCAACGAGGTTGAAGATTGCCATTGGAGCTGCACAAGGCCTATGTTACATGCACCATGAGTGCTCACCATCAATCATCCATCGCGATGTTAAGTCTAGCAATATATTATTAAACTCCGAATTCAAGGCTAGTATAGCAGATTTTGGACTCGCCACGATGCTGTTAAAGCCAGGGGAGCTGCACACCATGTCTGCTTTAGCAGGGTCTTTTGGCTACATTCCACCAGGTAAACAAGAGCTGTCACAACTTGGTCATAAAATGCTTATTTCTCAAACACTGATTCTGTTGGCTAGAAATAAATGAATGAATTTATATCTTACAATGCCAATTGAAAACTTAAGTCAACTGATACTTTGGTGGAGTAATCTAACGTTGATTCAATTGCATTGCAGAATATGCTTATTGTAGCAAGATCAATGAGAAAGTCGATGTATATAGTTTTGGGGTTGTGCTCCTAGAGCTTGTGACTGGAAGAGAGCCTAAATGTGGAGAAGATGGAAGCAGCCTAGTTGACTGGGCATGGAGGCAATACAGTGAGGGGAAGTGTCTTGCTGATGTCTTAGATGAGGATATCAAAGAAACATGCCACGTGGAAGATATGACTACTGTCTACAAACTAGGGCTCATTTGCACAAGCTCATTACCCTCATCTAGGCCTTCCACAAGGGAGATTTTGCAAGTTCTTCGTCAGTGTTGTCACCCAGGTTCTTCACGTAAGAGAGTGGCAACTGACTTTGACATAACTCCCCTACTTAGTGATGCTAGGTACATAGCCAGTTACAAGGACAGTAATGTTACAAGCGAGAACGAAGAAAGCCGCTTGTATAGTAGTGTGTAACGGGGGTAATCCCCACTAAGAATAATCCCAAAGACATAAAATGTAATGTATATTATAATCGTCAAGTTTATTAATGTTTACATTCAGCTTTATTCCGTAAATACGATTGGCAAGGTTGATTTAGTGGATCTCATTCAAAATGTATCGTTTTAAGACCTATACTAGGCTTCAGAATCATCAAATGAACAATAAAGTACTCAGAAACGAAATGTTTAGAAGCACTAATGATGAGAGATACAAATTTTCACAAGCCTAGTTCACTAAATTGTAAAAACCAAAGAAACTCATCAACAGATTTATCCACCCCAATTTCTAATCTTCCGCCAAGCATTTTTCTTAGCATTTTCTCTTCTTAACCACCTACCCAAAATAAACTACTAAACTACATTTACACGATGTATCAACCACATCGCAAAGCAAAACAACATAGTTCCAACTCCTTAAAAATCAAAGTAGGTAAATATGTTAAAAAGGATTTTTGAGACATTGAGAGCTCTGAATATGAGTTTAGACCATGTTTCACAGACAACAGGATGTGACCGTTTTAGGCATCTCCATCATGCTCTTCATCTATGTACATAAACGATCAACACAGTGCCATCCCCCAAACCCCAATCTGTTTCTCCTTTCATCATTTCTTTTCAAGCTGACTCGAGGGTCCAAAACAGCGTCAGTCCCATTCAAATTATCTCAGCACAGCAACATCCCCAGCACAGTTATACAAGGTATAGCATTATGAATAATTTCAGCAATTCACCTCCCAAATGTCATGTGATTCAATTCAAACTCATCTTCCTACAAAAGAAAAAAACAGAACCAAACAGAACAGTATAAACACATTCTTATTCACATTGGAATGAGTTGAAAAAGCATGCCTTTTACTAGCTTCTGCAAAGATTCTGACCTAGCCCCTTCTTGAATTTATACAACACTTCCAAGTCTGACATCTCGCTATACACAATATAGAGAATAGAGTGCATCAATGATTAGTAATCAAATAAGGCATTAAACTTGGCTGTAAAACTATAATTTCAACAGGAAAAAAAAAAGGTAAAGTCCGGTCTCTGGGAGTCTCTATACACAAAACAACTCAGGTACTTAAGCAGTTACTGGATACATAGCACGTATAGTGGTGCAGGACCTGCGACCACATATTCACCAGTCAGAAAATTGACTAAGAAATTCAATGGCCATGGAAATCGATCGTTCAAATTATCTTGAAACAAACAGCGAAAACATACAATGTAAATGAAAAGTGGGAAATGCAAAACGGTTCATCAAAACTTGAAGAGAACAGGAACAGAACACTCTGATTGCCATAATTGTTAAGTGTTAATACTAAGTTGCCAACCCCCCCCCCCCCCCCCCAAAAAAAAAAGTTAACAATTCTTCAGAAAGGCCAGGTAAGATAAAAGTTCAATTTCCTACTATTTAAGCAAAGAATTGAGAAGTGTTCTAAATTAGATAATCTTTATTATGGAGAAAACAGAGATATCAGACAATTCAAAACCTTCAATTTGGTCATGATATTTTGAAATACTCTATTTCCATGAAAACACCCACTCCTCAGAACTGATCTGGATGTGCCACACAATCATCATCACCCTGCAAAGATTCCCGACTCTCACTATCTCCCAGACTTCCCAGTTTTTTTCACTGCCATCCACAACAGTTCTAAGCCAAAAGTCCTCAAGTGAAGAAACTCACCTCGCAATTGAGGGCCTGGGAGCTCGCAGTTGGTACATAATCTGAATATTCAGTTCTTTGGAAATTATGAGTATTGTCTAGTTGTTGATCCATATCAACAGCACTCTCTTTACAGTTTGACAAGCTTTTGGAAGATGCAGTTTCTGCACTTTCCAAGCAATCCAGATCCATTTCCCCAGCTTTGTTCCTATCAACTCCATTCTGAAATAGATTACCAACTTCTATTAAGGAACTTGCAATGAACCAAACAACATTCCCAAGACGGTTTGCTCCAGTGATTCAGCAAGCTTACCTCATTCTGAACTTCTGAACACCTTGAGTTCTGACTATCATTTTTGGGATGAACACCACCTGTTTCACTAATATGCACGTAAGCTCCTTCGGTACTTATTCCATTTTCTAGGAGTCCATTAGATGACTTAATTTCGCATTTGGTGCCAGCATTCTTGGCTAACCTAACCCCTTTGGTACCATCAATACTCATTTGAGATGAACAACTTTCTGGAGAGACGCACACTAGCCTCTGTGGGCTGATAGAGGCCCTCTTCTCTGGTTTGCCTAGCTTCTCATCCAACATTTCATGGTCATTTTTCCTCTTGACACTTCTTTCAGAAGACCCTAGGTTGGGCTTTGCGGCATCCTCACCCATTTTTTCAGCTGAATGGCTTATGTGCCTTGACATCCGATTGCGTTTGTAACCATCTGGAAATACAAATAAAGGGAGCTGCTTTCGACGTACATGGGAAACAAAAATTTCCATCCCTGGCTTCCAGTACATATACATATTTATTTCTTGCCTGAATTCATCAACCGTTCCACGTATATCAAATTGTTGTCCCTCTTGACCTTTTTCTCCCTCTTTTCTTTGCAAGCCCATGAAAAATGCAGAATGAGCACAATGTCTGGATGTGTCTGCATACTCATGTGGGTAAGGATGACACTGCAACATCCCATTTGTATCCCGCTCTATCTGCTTAGAAATAGACAGCATGCATTAATGTATAACCAATAAAATTAAAAGAATTTGTCATAATATCCCTAGATAAGATATTCCCCTTTCCCCTTTTGGTAGGTATGTAAAATTCAAAAAGAGATATGGACTAAGAGACTGAACCTTGGCACAAAAAAAAAGGCTATTATTGCCTTTGGTCACATTTAAAATCCTAAATACATCTACCCTCCACAAGCTACAACAGGTGGAAGCATACATTTTTTTTTCTTTTCTTTTTCATTTTTCTTTGGTTGGGAAAAGAGAGGGGGACTAAACCCACCCGATGAAATTTGTATAAGATAATAACAGTGGTGTACCTTCAGGGTGAGCTGCCTCAATCGAGATTCTACCCAACCTTTCCATGCTAACAAGTCATCAGTGTCTGCTGCAAGGATGTCCACTTGTAAATAGTTTTTGTAGGCTTCGAAAAAGAAATATGGCTGAAAAAGTGCACTCCATTGGGCTTTACTGAGCTCAATTTCCTACAATTAAAGCCATTTATTTAAAAAAGTCACAATTCTTTTAATAAAAAAGAAAACTAAATGGGATAACACCTCTTACATCACAAATCTTGTTGCCATAGCGAAACTGTTCCTTCATAACACGAAGAGTGCTTGCGGAGACATTGTAGCTGGAATTCATGCAAGGGTATGCAGGAGTAATAATTGGCATAATGTGATATCTGTCCCGCGGGTTTCTACGAGGATCCCAAACTGGGAAACCCAGTTCATTTTCCTCTATTGTGCACAGCATGACAGGGTTTGGCCACCTCCACTGTGTATATACCCTAAAGAATCGAGAAACCAGCATACTAGGGATTGCATTAGGGTAAAGCTGGCAAATTCGAGCAACTAATAGAGCCCAATTCACGCCTCCAAGGAATCCCGTAACCTGAATAGAGCATACAATAAAGAAAAACATGGATTCTATTGCCATTAATGATAGTAAATAGCAAACTACAAAGGTTTTCAGTTTAGCTCTCTTACATTTGAATAAACACCACGCCTTTTAGCCCAAAACTTTAAACATCTCAGTGTGGTTCGGAAGTGCTATCATTGTCAAGGGTTAACAGATTATCAAGTTAATAAGATGAAAGAGAATTAAATCTACTAAAATATCAATTAACAAACCAAAAAACATGTATATTAACCTCAACATTTGGAACAAGTTTAAGAATTTGATCTGCCACCCGGCAGCCATTAAGACTTCGAACAGTAGGTTCATCAACATCATACAGCACTGAGCCATGTGAGATGTCCAGGTCCTGTACATAAATGAGTTTGAAAACGATATCAAATGTGAGCCAGCTTGAAAGGAAAAATAGATTCTAACAGAGGAGATGAAAAACTCTGAAGGGGAAGAATAACCAAAGGATCATGTTTCTCTTAGAAACACACAAGAACACGAGAAGAATCATTGCATCAATTTTCCAAAGTATCACTGAGCTCGACTTTATAAATGATGCTGATACTTATCTTAGGGAAGCCCTCAGATTCTTAACAATAAGACAAGTGGTTTTAATAAAATTGTTGCCCACAAAAAAGCAGTCAATATAAAGCCCTGTTAAATAAGGTTACCAAACTTACTTCAGGCACAACCAAAAGAGATATACTTGCATAAAGCAAATCTATAGATATTCCCTGGAACTTGAATTTCATTACGGGGACATGAGCATCTGGAACTGGTTGAAGTTCAGTAACTTCTTCCATTTCAGCCAAGATATTATGCAGAATGATAAAGAAGTCTTCCTGCAAACAAGTGAAATATTGGCTAAGATATCCAATAATTCCATGGATTTCAGTAAATTAAGAAAAACACAACCAACTTCAGGTCATCACCTCCCGATTCACATAAGAAGGGCCAACACACAAAGTGTCTATGTCAGCTCCTGGTCCATGTACCTGCAAACAATTCAATTTTTGCTATATATCCAATTTTACATGGAACAGTGACTTGAAGACGACAACGATGTACTATCCAACAATATTTTGACTACTTTGCTAGCTGTACTACTTAATTTGGGGAAAAAGAGAAGTAGTTTTTTGCTACGAGAACAAATTAACCAAAATAACTGGGAAAGTGTGGAGAAGAAACTGTTAACATTCATGCACAATGATTAAGACATTCCACCATAACATTAAAAATGAAATTCAATTGAGGTCATCATCCATCAGTCATTTTCCTGACAACGAGTGAAGCATGACTATTGGTACAAACAAACCAACAATATTAGGACTCCAGCACTACCTGAGCCTGGGAACTCAACAATTTTTAGACATCGGCATAAACCATAAAACATGACATGTCTATTTCTGGAGAGGTGGCTATAAATATATTTATAAAAGTAGTTAAGTGATAAGCTCAAGAAGAAAGAGAGCCCAGGATGAATTATACTCAGACTCTTAGTATCCCCAACAACATTAATACCCTTCTGTACTATGATTAACAAGCCTTATATTGGTATATACAACCTTTCTCATAAAGTCATCATCCAATATACTGATCTAAACTTCTTCAATTCTTCTCAAATCATGTTATTGTCAATTCATATGATGTATCAAATAAAGGCAAACATGCACACCTTGAATTAAAGCACATCATACACCAAAAATCCTTTTTAGATAAACTACATTATACACTAATAGAATAATAGTTAAAAAATTGTCCCTTCGATTCAATTCTTTGCCAAAAGCAAGCACTACACTACTTAGAATCAATCAGGAGAAAGTTACACCTCATACTCACCCCTAGTCGATAAGAACCGAAAGTGAAAATAACGGCATTGGCATCCTCAACCATCTGATCCGTATAGCCTCGTTGACGCGTCAACTGCTTCACCCAACTTTTAACAGTCTACATCACAGGTCAACTTTGTCACACAACAAAAATAAAAAACTTTGAACTTTACAAAGTTGAAACAGTACCCCAAAAAACAATCTATCAGGGTTCAAAAACATGTTCAACATTCATCGACATGCAACAACACAAAACACAAATTCCACAACCCCTCATTCAAAGAAACACCTCAATAAACAGCAATCTCAATTAGATCGAAGGAGTTGATAACCTGATCAAGGCGCTGAAGAACCTCTCTCCTGGTGGCAGCTTCTTCATTGCTCTCGTAGAGTCCCGAATCAAGCAGAAACTAGGAAAAACCAAACAAAACAGACCCCCCCAAAAACAAAAAAGGATTTTTCCCCCACCAAATCAAAAGCATGAACGTGAAGTCAATAAGCAATTCAATTAAAATAAAATTGTTTAAAAAAAAAAACCTACCTTCTCCAATTCGGCGTTCCGATGTAAATCGGCGTCGGTGGGACCGGCGAGAGAGATAGGCTTCGTGATCCCAAGCGTGTTGGTTTGCTCCACCACCAGTGGCGGAGACGAAGAGCCACCGCCGTTGGGAGCATCGGAAACCACCATTTTTTCTCGACCTAGATATTTTTCTCCTTTTGTTTTTGTTGAGAAAGCAGAGTTTACCCTTCACCCTTACCCTTACCCCTATAACCCACCCTTTACTTCGCAAATCGCAATCTTTTCGAATCAAATCGCAAGGGATTTTAGGGCTCTCCAAATTAAAACAAGAAGAAGCACATGAATCAAAGGAAAAATATCTTCGGAATAACAACGATTGGGGGATTTGGATTTCCGGCGGGGTTTGGGTGGGTTAAGGGAGCGTTTGGGGAATAATGATCATTCATATCATCCTTATTCTTTTATTCATATAACAACTCTTAAAACTCATTTATTATTTATTATTTATACTAATTCATTGTTTATTTACCTTATTTATTTATTTATTGCGCATGCAGTGGACTACATGTTAACGTTGTATCCACTCCAACCATCCCACATGTCCTTCTTTTTTTCGACTTGTGTTTTTCAATTATTTTGCAACTTTTATTTCTTGTCACTTTACATATATATTTTTTGGAGTTAAAAGAAAAGAGAAAACAATAATATTTTTGTCTTCGTTTGATCTAGAAATTTCGGATCTCTTATCCATTGTGTTTCTTTGTCTAGCGTGTACGCCGGTTCAGTTTCGGTTTAATTTCATTATATTTAAATTTTTAAATAATTAAACTATAATCAAATCAATTTAAATTCAATTTTGAATCAGTTTTAAATTTCAGCGTTTTTAATTAAAGTTTAATGAAAGATTAAGGACAAATTATAATGCTTTAGGGTGGGTTTTTTTTATTGATAATGGGACTAACGCTTAAGAAAAGAGTTGCAACCAGATAAAAGATTATTAAGTAATAAATATAAAAATTAAATTCTTAGTTTTAGTGAATAGAGCAAGAGTTTAATTTTCATGTTTTAGCAACAATAAAACAAATTTACATTTTGTTTCTTAATGAAACAATTTTACATATACACCTAATAATGTATCATTGTGTGTCAATAGTCATCTATAAAAATATATATAACTAAATGAAGAATTTAATTTCTATGTATTATATAAAATAATTTTATATATACATTGAATCATAAAATTTATTACTTAAAAAATTATATAAATTTAATTAGATAATTATGTAAAAAATTTTATACTATTAATATATTAAAATTAAATTTTTAAATAAATATATAAAATAATTTATATTATTAATACACTAAAATTAAATTTATAAATTAATTATTAGCAATTAAACAAAAAGATTACTTATTAGGATTTTTAAATATCTTGTACATATAAAAAAAATCTAAATAAGCTATGCTAATGTTTGACATTCCTTTCGTTATATATTAATTATTAAGTATCCTCCTTCATTTTCTAATATATATAATTTAGAGTATTTATTTAAAATGATCTCCAAAAAATTTCGAAGTTAATATTTTAGTTTTTAATTAAAATTAATTATCAACATTGTCTTCAATCTTTAAAGACGTCTGTCAACTTGGTCTTCCACATCTCTATATGGAGAAGTGCTAATGAATCTATCGGATGTGTGTCAGTTAACTTGTTAAGTGTGTTTTTTGATTGTGATTTGTTAAATTGGAGTTTGAATAAAAGGGATTTTATAAAATTGATTTTGAGTAGAAATAAGTTTGTATCAATATCATTTATATTTGGTAACTTTATACTAAAATTGATTTTGATAAAATAAATATTGTTTGAATAATATTAGTGAAAATCACTTTTAGATAGATAATCATTAAAAAATATATGACATTAAATTAATAAATTATAATGTTATTTTTTAATATATGTTTAATTTTTTTATATTTTTTCTTACATATTTTTATATAGTATATTTTTAGTACTTTTAGTATTCTTTTTTAGTATACTATAATTTTTTACTATTATTATTATTTATGATTAGTTTTTTTGTTTAATTTATTTTACCTAATGGATCAATAAATTATATTATAAAAAGATAATAATAAATATAATGTACAAAAATTACTATTATAAAAATATATATAATGTCAAATAAAAATTAATAAAAAAATATAAATAATAAATAATAGAAAAAAAGAGCTCATATAAAAAGAAATAATAAGAATTCTATAAATAATACAATAATATATATAAAGGATAAAGTTGGTAAAAGAAAAATAAATGTTAAATGTCAATGGTTTGTAAACGTATTTTGTGACTAAAATCACTTTTGCGTTTATAGAAAGGAAAATTAGCCAAACCAAATATTGAAGCTTTCAAAAAGTTGTAATGTACTTTTTTTTCAATGTGATTGCCAAACACACCTTTACACGTATGTTGTGTCCTAATTTCTCATTTTACAGATCTAGAGGTAAGCTGAACTTCTTCTGTATCCCTTTATAGGTTTTCTGTTTCATCTGTATACAAACATTTTATAAGAAGCAATGTTTAATTTAACACACCTTGCAACTTTGAAAAATCTTGCAGAAACTATTTATTAATGCAAATTGCTTATCGGATGAATTGATTAGTTGGGAAGGACTAACACCTCTGAAATACTTAACAGTATTATCATTAAACTAGAACAAGTGGATAAATCATCACTGAAGTCCTGGCAACTATTCCTTTTTTGTGGTAATAGGGGGATCACAGATCCCAACAAAAGAGAAAAGAAAAATAAAAGAAAACCAAAGATAAGCTTAGCAGCCCCTTAATCTGAGGGTGCCTATGCTGTCAACATATAAACTGTGAACAATCTCAGGGGGAGGGGGAATAAAAAATCTGGTGTCCGATAGGAAGGTTTTGTCTTATCCTTGCAAGGATGTCCACAACACCATTAGCCTCACGCAGAATATGCTTCCACGATACTTGAGTCAAGCGCCTTCTCAGCACCTTAATATCATCTAACAGAGGAGAGTAAGGGTGATGTCTCGGACGATCTGCCTTGATGAAACCGATGGCCATCATAGAGTCGGATTCTATAACAATACGATTATAATCGTTGTCGATAGTGATTTGCAAGCCTTTGATAATACCCCACAATTCCCATGCATAATAGAGCAACTCCCTAGGTTGCAAGAAAACCCTTTCACAAACCTTCCAAGATTGTCACGAACAATTCCATCACAAGCAGCGTTACCATTATGAGCGTAGAAGGACCCGCCCACATTAATTTTAAGGTAGTCAGCATCAGGTGGGTACCATCGGATTAAGCTGTCCGGTTCCTTGGTCATCTTGCGAGCCAAGCCTTGCTTCTTCATCACCTTGGTATATTCTCTACACCCAATGATGATTCCAAAAGTTGATGTGGGGTCTGTCTCCTATCCTTCAGATGGAATTACTTTCAATTGCTTCCCAGGAAGAACATATGCCTTTCCAAAGGTTCGAGTCATTTGGTCTCCTAGTCACATTTGGAACAATGTCATTTCCGCACCGATACTTGGCTCTAAGTACCCAAGCCCATAGTGAGTCCTTCTTTTCGATAAGACCCCATCCTGCTTTCATAATATACGCACGATTAAGATCTTTAGCGTGCCGCACTCTTAGTCCTCCAGCTCTCTTAGGTTCACCCATTATTTTCCAGTTCAAGAGGTGAACCTTTTTTGAGTTTTCAATTTCTCCCCAAATAAAATTCCTGCATTTACGGTCAATAACATCACAAGTAGATATAGGAATAAAGGTAGTTTGCATAGTATAACTCGGAATAGTAGAAAGGACAGATCTCACTAGGGTGGTTCTCCCAGCTAGGGAAAGGGATGAGGCTTTCCAGTTGTTTAGTCTTGCATTAATCTTTACTTCCACCTCTTTATATGTATTTCTTGTAACTCTGGAATGGATGAGAGGGACGCCCAAATATTTAACAAGGTCTTCCATTCTCCTGAAGCTTAAGAATCCACTTATTTCTTCTCGAATACTATGCCCCCACATTCTTGGAGAAAAATATTCTGGTTTTGTCGTTGATGATCTTCTAACCTGAGCTCAAGCAAAACGCATCCAAAACCTTCATAATGACTTTGGCTTGTCTCATTTTAGCTTCCGCAAAGAGGACAAGATCATCCGCAAAGCAGATGTGCGAAAGTTTCGGACTGTTTCTATTTAATTGAATAGGTTTCCAAAAATCATGCTCTACTTCTGCATTTATCAATTGGGATAGTCTTTCCATGCAAAGGACAAAGATATAGGAAGAGATGGGGTCGCCTTAACGGATGCCCCGAGAGGGATTGAATTCGTCTAGAGCTTCTCCATTCCAAAGGACTTTCATTTTCACAGTTGAAATGCAACAATAAATTAAATTGATAATACACTCCGGAATACCTATATCAATTAGTGTGTCTCTGACAAAGGACCACTTCAATCTATCATAGGCCTTTTCCAAATCAATCTTAATAGTCATCCACCCTTTTCTACCTTTTTTGTGCCTCATGCAGTGAATAACTTCTTGTGATATAATAATATTGTCCAAACTCTGTCTCCCTGGAACGAAGCTGCATTGATTTGGGCTGATAAGCTTTTCCATAATCTTTTTCAAGCGGTTAGCTAGAACTTTAGTAATCACTTTGTAAGAGGCATTGCACAAGCTGATTGGCCGCAATTGTTTCAGGTCCGTGACCGGTTCCACCTTTGGAATAAGGGTGATTAACGTTTCATTAACTTCTTCCACCTTGTTCGGATTTCGGAAAATACCATCAACTAGCATGCAGAGGTCCGAGCCTACCTTCTCCCAAAAATTCTGGTAGAAAATAGCTTGAATTCCATCTGTACCCGGGGATTTCAGGCTACCCATGTGAAAGATGGCATCCGTAATCTCTAGGTGGTTAAAAGACCAACCCAACATCATCAGATCATCATTGGAGAGGGGGGAAGTTGTTCAGTACATAAGGACCATCTGGGGTGTCATTAGTGAAAGGTTACTGTAGAAAGATGTTGCCATACCTTCCAGAGTTGGTTTATCAGAAATCCAGCTGCCATCTGGCCCTTGAAGGGACTCAACTTTATTTTTCCTCCTTCTTGCCATGGTACTTCCATGGAAATATTTTGTATTACGGTCACCGAACTCTAACTATTTACATCTCAACTTTTGGTACCATAAAATCTCTTCTTGCAGTAGAATGTCTTTATATTCGGCCCATAGAGACTTTTGCAGCTCTTGGAGAAAAATGTTACTTTCGAGATTTATGCAAGCTGTAATCCCTTGTAACCTCCTTATAATTCTTCTCTTTCTTTTATGGATGTTACCAAAGACTTCAGATTTCCATGACTTAAGAGACCTCTGGAACTCAGTGATACAATGGGACCAAGACTTCTGGACCTTCCAATTACCCTTTACCCATTCAGCAAAATCTGGATGCGTTAGCCAAGCTGCCAGAAATCTAAACGGTCTTTCGCCCTTGTTTATTGGAGGAGAAGGGATGAGTTAGAGACAAAGAGGCGAGTGATCCGATTTGAAACTGGGTAGTTGTTTGACCTTCGATTCAGGGAAGGTGTTATGCCATTTCAGATTACAAAGTGCTCTGTCTAACCGCTCTACTAGGTTACCTCTTTTCCAGGTAAAGGTCCAGCCACAGTAGCCTAGATCAAAAAGGGCACAATCCGAGATACATGTTTGGAATTCAGAACAGGCACCTCTGGGATTGCTTCTAGCACTACCTTTCCTTTTGAAATCATTGAGAATAGCGTCGAAGTCGCCAATGAGACACCAGGGTTGGTTAATGTTGCTGCTTAGATCGCGAATCTTATTCCAGAGAGCTCTTCGACTTGCCCTCTGTGGGCTACCATATATGACCGAGAGCAACCAGGGTGGTGACTGCCCCTGCTTCAATTCTATGTGCACCATTTGAGAGCTATGAAAAGTGATATCCACATTCCAGGTAGATTTGTCCCAAAGGCACCATATGCCACCAGAAAACCCTCTAGCATCCTCAATGTAAAAATTATCAAAACCTAATTTTTTACAAACAGTTCTACCACAATCTCCACCAATATATGTTTCTAACATATTACAAAAACTAGCATTATATTATCTTTTAATGTCTTTAATAAGTGCCGAAAAAGTTTTACCCCCTGCTCCTCTACAATTCCAAGTAATAACATTCATGATGACCTCAAAAGAAAAAAAAGAAGGGTAGAAACATACCCAAGTTTAGTTTTGGGATTTGACCCCAGCAACCATCATCGGCGAGTCTAGCATAACATCATTTCCATGTCTCGATAAGTTGCTGTCAGCGTTACTCATATACTCCAACAAGCTGTCTGGTGGTTTTTCCTTCCGCAGAGGGCCTCCTTGGTTTCTCCGCGCTCCTTCATTCATGAAGCTCTTCGGCAATTGGGAGAGGAAACCATCCCTTACCATGTGCTCCTCTAGCACATTCTTCGCAATTTTTGACACTTCGTGGGATTCATTTTGTTCTTGCTGTAGCCTCCTCATAGTATCGAGCATTTTGGCTTCCATAGCAACAATTTCACTATTCCTTGTTGTTGAACGTTGTTGTAGGGGCGCTTTGGATGAGCTTGTAGAGATTTCCCCTTTTCTTGTAGCATCTTTCACTTTGGGCTTGTGATTTTTAATGATAGCCGGTGGCCCATTAGGAACAATCTGTTTCTTTTTTTAGTTTTGTGGGTTTTTGCCCGCTCCGGGCCTTAAGACCCTTTGGGCCATCTGGGTTTTTGACCCACTCTCCTTGGGAACATTAGGAAGCCTTGGTTCATCTTGTTTGGTCTATTGCTTTTCGCTAGCATGGATAGTATTAATATTCCCTTCAATTTCTGCATCCTCATATAGGATATTGTAGCGCGATCCTATTTCATTTAAATGCCCCGTCTTGGTATCTCCTCCTTTCCTAACTGTAAAGGATTCCTTTCTGATGGCAATTGATTTCTTCCCCATAATTAACCTTTTTGGTTTCTTCCTTATTTGTCGTCTCACCATCATCCACGGTCCAAAATCTGGTGGCCTTTGATTACGCTAAGATTCATGCGCCATATTCGTACTTTCCATATTGATTTCGTCCATCAACGTTGCTGCAATTTTCTCGCCTAAGTTAACCCCTTTGTCGGAATATTCCTCCGCTCGATGATTATTGTCATCTGCAAGGTTTTCACTACATTCCTCCGATCTGTGGTCATAGAGACCACATGCGAAGCAGATAAGATGAAGGCCTTCATATTCAACATTCAACGTGCTAGCCAGCACCGAGATACGAGGAATCAATTTCTTCGTAAGATCAATTTCTACACAGATTCTCGCAAATCACCCCTGGGAATGGATGGACGTAGCTCTATCAATCTTAAGCATCGTTCCTAATGCTGGACCAACTCTCCATAGGAACCGATGGTTATAAAGTTTGATAGGTAACTTCGGAATTGGATCCATGCCGCGATCTTCTTTACTTCTCTTTCTGATTCCAAGAAGAAAGGTCTCCACCTTTGGACAATCAAGTAATGTCCAGCTATCATCCACGACCCTCCTGTGAGCGCGAAGGAGTAGTCCTCCTCATCTGAAAAATAAACCAAGAAATAGTCACAATCCATATCAATAACATTAATCTTACCTTTCTTTACCCAGTCCCTTCCGAGGCGTTGCTCCATGAAGCCGAGATTTACTCGCTTTCCCAGAATTTTGACAATGAGTGAAGCATGCCAGAGCTTGCACCAGTCATCAAATTCTTCCTTTGTCACCTTGATCTCAGGACAAGGATCAAAGGGTTTATCTTCCCTTTGCAGATTTTCCTCGCCCATATACCAGCGATCCTCCGGATTCGGCTCGCTCTCGTTTGAGTTCAAAGAGCGCGGGCTTGAATCTTCATCCATAGTGCCTGGGGTTACCAAAAGGGAGTCTCTATATGAGACTTTTGGCCTTGTCGAGTTGTTTGCATCATTCCCCTTCGTGGGATCCATACTCTCACCCGATTGATTAAGATCAGCCTCGCGAGTTTTGACCTTTTTGGCACTTCGTTGCATTAGGTCATCCTCCTCGGATGAAACCCTAGCAGAGCTCTCATGTGCCAACATCTCTTAGGTCGGAAACTATTCATTATGCACTTGTTTCTATCTTAAACTCACATATAATAACAAACAAATTTATGTCAATTCATTAAGATTGCATGTATTAGGAATTTTCATTTGCTGAGGTTGTAGCTAGTCACACTCTAAATATGAACAGGGTCAACGGTGGAGGTATATATGCTCATAAGTCTCATCATACTCTCAAGTCAACTCGTAAGCTCTTATGAGTTTTATGAGTAAACTCTGAAGTACACTTCAAGTTAGTTAGTTAGTTAGTTTGATTGTTTTTTACTTTTTTTAAAGTTTTTTTTTCTTTTTAAAGCTCCACAAGTTTAAGTGAATTTTTTAGTTTGATGACCTGTGATGTTTTTAACTCTAGAGTTCTACTTGCATTTTGTCTTAGACTACTAATACCTCTTACTCGTGTTCTGTTTAGTATTTAATTATATGTATCATGTCAAATCCTTAGCGAATTTTTTAGGATGAATCATATTCTGTCTCAACTTTGCCTTGTAGATCTTTATGTTGATTGAAATTTGATTGGTCCTTTATGTAATTTACTTATTTCACATCATTTATGTAGTTTAACTACTTTGCCATCAGCACTGGTGATGAGCGGATATTTTATACACTTTTTGGGGGTAATTTCATGTAGATTTTAGCATGTTTTAATTAGTTTTTAGTTAAATATTATTAGTTTTTAGGCAAAAATCATATTTCTGGACTTTACTATGAGTGTGTGTATTTTTCTGTGATTTCAGGTATTTTCTGGCTGAAATTGAGGGAGCTGAGCAAAAATCTGACTTAGGCTGAAAAAGGACTGCTGATGCTGTTGGATCCTGACCTCCATGCACTCGAAATGGATTTTCTGGAGCTACAGGAGTCCAATTGGCACTCTTTCAACGGCGTTGGAAAGTAGACATCCAGGGCTTTCCAGCAATATATAATAGTCCATACTTTGCATGAAGATAGATGACGTAACTTGGCGTTGAACGCCAAGTACATGCTGCTGGCTGGAGTTAAACGCCAGAAACACGTCATGATCCGGAGTTGAACGCCCAAAACACGTCATAACTTGGAGTTCAACTCCAAGAAAAGCCTCTACTCGTGGATAGCTTTAGTCTCAGCCCCAGCACACACCAAGTGGGCCCCAGAAGTGGATTTCTGCACCAATTATCTTAGTTTACTCATATTCTGTAAACCTAGGTTACTAGTTTATTATTTAAACAACTTTTAGAGAATTATTTTGTACCTCATGACATTTTCAGATCTGAATTACATACTTTTTGACGGCATGAGTCTCTAAACTCCATTGTTGGGGGTGAGGAGCTCTGCAGCGTCTCGATGAATTAATACAATTACTTTGTTTTCCATTCAAACACGCTTGTTCTTATCTAAGATGTTCATTCGCGCTTAATTATGGAGAAGGTGATGATCCGTGACACTCATCACCTTCCTCAATCCATGAACGTGTGCCTGACAACCACCTCCGTTCTACATCAGATTGAATGAGTATCTCTTAGATTCCTTAATCAGAATCTTCGTGTTATAAGCCGGATTGATGGCGGCATTCATGAGAATCCGGAAAGTCTAAACCTTGTCTGTGGTATTCCGAGTAGGATTCTGGGATTGAATGACTGTGACGAGCTTCAAACTCCTGAAGGCTGGGCGTTAGTGACAGACGCAAAAGAATCAATGGATTCTATTCCAACCTGATTGAGAACCGACAGATGATTAGCCGTGCTGTGACAGAGCATAGGAACGTTTTCACTGAGAGGATGGGAAGTAGCCATTGACAACGGTGACACCCTACATAGAGCTTGCCATGGAAGGGACCTTGCGTGTGGGAAGAGGATTTCAAGGAAAAGTAGAAATTCAAAGGACAAAGCATCTCCAAAACTCCAACATATTTCTCATTACTGCACAACAAGTAACGCTTTTATTCTCTTTTATTTTTCCAATCTAATAATTCCAACTGATAATTTTAATTAATATCCTGACTAAGAATAATAAGATAAACATAGCTTGCTTCAAACCAATAATCTCCGTGGGATCGACCCTTACTCACGTAAGGTATTACTTGGACGACCCAGTGCACTTGCTGGTTAGTTGTGCGGATCACAAATTCGTGCACCAAGTTTTTGGCGCCGTTGCCGGGGATTATTCGAGTTTGAACAATTGAAGGCTTATTTTATTTCTTAGATTAGGAATAATTTATTTTTATTGTTATAGAGTCATTAAATCTTGATAGGATAGTTTCTTTTCAAAAATTCCTTTTCAAAATTTATTATTTGTCAATTTTTCGTGAGTCTAGTGTCTTGTTCTAAGTTTGGTGTGAATTGCATGTTCTTGTTTTTCCTTGATCTTCAAGTTGTTCTTGTTTATCTTTCTTGTTGATCTTGAGTTTTTCTTGCTTTGTGTCTTTTCTTGTTTCACTTGTGTTCTTTTTAAAGCATTAATTGGAATATTCAGAACAAGTGTTACATTTACTCCCAATTGGCTAGAGTATTGGTTTATATTCTTGATAATTGGGTTTACGCTTTGGAATCTTTTTTAAAAATAATTTTTCTTTGATTGAATCTTGTGCCAAACTTTAAGTTTGGTGTTTTCTTGTTAATCTTTTTATAATTTTCGAAAATTTTATTAAAGTTTTCTAAAAATCTTAAGTTTGGTGTTCTTCCTTTTGTTCTTGGTGTTCTTGTGAATCTTCAAGGTGTTCTTGAGTTTTTCTTGTGTCTTGATCTTAAAATTTTCAAGTTTGGTGTTCCTTGGTGTTTTCCCTCCAAAAATTTTCGAAAATAAGGAGCATTAGATCTAAAAATTTTAAGTCTTGTGTCTTTTGTGTGTTTTTCTCTTTCATTATAAAATTCAAAATTCAAAAAAATTATATTCTCTAACTAATTTTGAACTACTTTTTTTTCGAAAATTTTATATAAAAATTCAAATTTTAATTTCAAAATATTTTCAATTTCTTTTATTTATTTCGTTTTTTTTATTTTATTTTATAAAAATTAATCCAAAAAAAATAATATCAACATATAAATTATCCCTTGTATTCCATCATGGAAGCAAGTAGGAATGAACAGTCCAAGAGGACTCTGGGGTCATATGCTAACCCCACTACTGCTTCATATGGGAGTAGTATCTGTGTACCCTCCATTGGAGTTAGTAGCTTTGAGTTGAATCCTCAGCTCATTATCATGGTGCAGCAAAACTGTCAGTATTCTGGTCTTCCACATGAAGAACCTACAGAGTTTCTGGCACAATTTTTGCAAATTGCTGACACAGTACATGATAAGGAAGTGGATCAGGATGTCTACAGATTATTACTGTTTCCATTTGTTGTAAAAGATCAAGCTAAGAGGTGGTTAAATAACCAGCCTAAGAACAGCATAAAAACATGGAAGCAGCTGTCAGAAAAATTCCTGAATCACTATTTCCCTCCAAAACGGATGACACAGCTAAGGCTAAGCATCCAAGGCTTCAAACAAGGAGATAATGAATCTCTTTATGATGCCTGGGAGAGATACAGAGAGATGCTAAGAAAATGCCCCTCTGAAATGTTTTCAGAATGGGTGCAATTAGACATCTTCTACTATGGGCTTACAGAAAAAGCTCAGATTTCTCTAGACCACTCAGCTGGTGGATCTATACATATGAGAAAAACAATTGAAGAAGCTCAAGAGCTTATTGATACAGTTGCCAGAAATCAACATCTGTACCTAAGCAGTGAATCTTCCATGAAAGAAGAAGCTAAAACAGTAACTGCTGAACTCAGTCCGGTGGATCAGGCTAATGAATTCAATCAGCAATTAGACTTTCTAACTCAGCAGCTAGCCGAATTCAAGGAAATATTACAGAAAACAAGAATGGCTAACAGGAATATGGAAGCACAATTAAAGTAGACAGAAAAGCAACTGTCAAAACAAACAGCAGAAGAATGCCAAGCAGTTCAATTAAGAAGTGGGAAAATATTAAATACCTCACTTCAAAGCAGCAGGAAACCAAGAAATGAACAAATGGCTACTCAAAATCCCTCTGAGGACAGTCAGAGCCCAGAGAGGAATAAAGCTGGCGCTGAACGCCCAGACCATGCTCATTCCTGGCGTTCAACGCCAGAAACAAGCATGAATCCGGCGTTGAACGCCCAAAGGGAGCATGGTTCTGGCATTCAAACGCCAGTAACAAACAAGGAGGTGGCGTCTAACGCCACTCCAGCTTCCATCCCTGGCATTCAAATACCAGTGGGGGATCAGTCACATACAAGTGCTGATGACAACCCTTCTAAAAAGGCTTCCCAACCCACTTCTGTAGGTAATAAACCTGCAGCAACTAAGGTTGAGGAATACAAAGCCAAAATGCCTTATCCTCAAAAACTCCGCCAAGCAGAACAGGATAAGCAATTTGCCCGCTTTGCAGACTATCTCAGGACTCTTGAAATAAAGATTCCGTTTGCAGAAGCACTTGAGCAAATACCATCTTATGCTAAGTTCATGAAAGAGATCTTAAGTCATAAGAAGGATTGGAGGGAAACTGAAAAAGTTTACCTCACTGAAGAATGCAGTGCAGTCATTCTGAAAAGCTTACCTGAGAAGCTTAAAGATCCTGGGAGCTTTATGATACCATGCACATTAGAGGGCACTTGCACCAAGCAAGCTTTATGTGATCTTGGGGCAAGTATCAACCTAATACCTGCATCTACTATCAGAAAGCTTGGTTTAACTGAAGAAATCAAACCAACCAGGATATGTCTTCAACTTGCTGATGGCTCCATTAAATACCCATCAGGCGTGATTGAGGACATGATTGTCAAGGTTGGGCCATTTGTCTTTCCTACTGACTTTGTGGTGCTGGAAATGGAGGAGCACAAGAGTGCAACTCTCATTCTAGGAAGACCTTTCCTAGCAACTGGTCGAACCCTCATTGACGTCCAAAAAGGGGAAGTAACCTTGAGAGTCAATGAGGAGGAGTTCAAGTTGAATGTTGTCAAAGCCATGCAACATCCAGACACCCCAAATGACTGCATGAGTGTTGATATTATTGACTCTCTGGTAAGAGAGGTCAATATGGCTGAGAGTCTCGAATCAGAGCTAGAGGACATCTTTAAAGACGTTCAGCCTGATCTGGAGGAGTCAGAGAGAATAGTAGAACCTCTGAAAATCCCTCAGGAAGAGGAGAAACCTCATAAACCCGAGCTCAAACCATTACCACCTTCCCTAAAATATGCATTCTTGGGAGAAGGTGATACCTTTCCTGTAATCATAAGCTCTACCTTAGAGCCACAGGAAGAGGAAGCACTAATTCAAGTGCTAAGGACACACAAGACAGCTCTTGGATGGTCCATCAGTGATCTTAAGGGCATTAGCCCAGCTAGATGCATGCACAAGATCTTACTGGAGGGTGACGCCAAGCCAGTGGTTCAACCACAAAGGCGGCTGAACCCAGCCATGAAGGAAGTAGTGCAGAAAGAGGTCACTAAATTACTAGAGGCTGGGATTATTTATCCTATTTCTGACAGCCCCTGGGTGAGCCCTGTCCAAGTCGTCCCTAAGAAAGGTGGCATGACAGTGGTTCATAATGAAAAAATTGAACTGGTTCCTACAAGAACAGTTACTGGGTGGCGTATGTGTATTGATTACAGAAGGCTCAATACAGCTACCAGAAAGGATCATTTTCCTTTACCATTCATAGACCAGATGCTAGAAAGACTAGCAGGTCATGAATACTACTGCTTCCTGGATGGATATTCAGGTTATAATCAAATTGCAGTAGATCCCCAGGATCAGGAGAAAATGGCATTCACATGCCCATCTGGAGTGTTTGCATACAGAAGGATGCCATTTGGCCTGTGCAATGCACCAGCAACCTTTCAGAGGTGCATGCTCTCCATTTTCTCTGATATGGTGGAAAAATTTCTTGAAGTCTTCATGGATGACTTTTCAATGTTTGGAGACTCATTCAGCTCCTGCCTTAACCATTTAGCACTTGTTCTAAAGAGATGCCAAGAGACTAACCTGGTTTTAAACTGGGAGAAGTGTCACTTTATGGTGACTGAAGAAATTGTCCTTGGGCACAAAATCTCGAACAAGGGGATAGAGGTGGATCAAGCTAAGGTAGAGGTAATTGAAAAACTACCACCACCTGCCAATGTTAAGGCAATCAGAAGCTTTCTGGGGCATGCAGGATTCTACAGGAGGTTTATAAAGGATTTTTCAAAAATCGCCAAACCTCTGAGCAACCTGCTAGCTGCTGACACGCCATTTATCTTTGATAAAGAATGTCTGCAAGCATTTGAGACTCTGAAAGCTAAATTGGTTACAGCACCAATCATCTCTGCACCAGACTAGACATTACCATTTGAATTAATGTGTGATGCTAGTGACCATGCCATTGGTGCAGTGTTGGAACAAAGGCATGACAAGCTTCTGCACGTCATTTACTATGCCAGCCGTGTTTTAAATGACGCACAGAAGAATTACACAACCACAGAAAAAGAGCTACTTGCAGTAGTTTACGCCATTGACAAATTCAGATCCTATTTAGTAGGATCAAAAGTGATTGTGTATACAGATCATACTGCTCTTAAATATCTACTCACAAAGCAGGATTCAAAACCCAGACTTATAAGATGGGTGCTGCTTCTGCAAGAGTTTGATATAGAAATAAGAGACAGAAAAGGAACAGAGAATCAAGTAGCGGATCACCTGTCCCGAATAGAACCAGTAGAAGGGGCGTCCCAATCCAACACTGGATAATTAGTGGATTTTGTCCCAATCCACATTGTGCAAGGTTAGAAATCCTAAATCACTTGTGGTTTTATGTATACATAGAACCCTAAATATTGATTTTATGAATTAATTGTGTATAGCTTGATTATTGTGATTTTGGGAGCCTTTGAATTTGAGTTGATGGCTTGGTTGTGGTTGAAAGCTTGTTGGGCACAAATTTTTTATGTATGACACATATTGGGAATCAGCCAAGGTATGATTTCGGTTTTATCTATGTAATATATAATATTTCTGGACACTTAGCCTAGTAGACCTTAGGATAGGATTGAATTGGTTGTTGATAATTGTTGATGTATGATGATTGTGATGATTTTAATGGATGATGTGTTGATTTATGATGTGGGGTGGATAATGAAGATTATGAGGATTGATAATGAATTATGAGGCTTGTGGATGTTGATAAATATGAGGAAGGTAAAATGATGGTTTATAATGTTAAATTATTGAGCTTTGAAGTTTTATAAGTGGAATTTGGTGTATGAAATGGATGATAATATAGATTGCTAAGTTGTGAATTGATGAGAAGGTGTATGTATGTAAATTAGGTGCATTAGAACTGTTTTGGATATGGAATAGGTGATTTGAATTGAGAGTTTTGGCAAATTTGAGTTTTTAGTATTTTTGGTATAAAAATAGATTTTAAGCTAACTTTGACGGATCATATCTTGAGCTACGGTTTTTGAAATTGATTAAATTTTATATGAAATTAAAGATAATTCAAAGAGCTTTAAAATGGTATAGATTTTGTGAAAATTGGAATTTTATAGAAAAAGATATGATCGTTGAAAGTTGGTATAAAAAAAATCTAATTTCTGTGAAGGTTGCAGAAATTATGAGTTTTGATTTGGGTGCGCACGCCCACTGCTGTGCGTGTGCTCGGAGCAGGGGCAATGTCATCACTTGTGTGTACGCACACCTTTGTGCGCATGCACAATCTGTGAATTTTTTGAAAACGTGCGTACGCATACACTGGTGCGCACGCACACACAGGGACATGTATTCTGTTGAGGGCGATCGTACACTCTGGAGTACGCACACACCCTGTGAAATTTGCAAGTTTTGTATATGCACAACCTCGTGCGCACGCACACGCTGGGAGGTGCATTCTGTTGAGCGCGTTTGCACGTATCTGAGTGTGTACGCATAATGGAAAATTTTATTTACTGTGCGTACGCACACCTCTATGTGTACGCACACTTTTAGAAAACTCTTTGGGGAGTGTGTATGCACAACCCTATGCATACGTGCACTGCCCTGTTTTTCAACAAAAATCTTGTTTTTAACTGTTTTACCTTTCCGGCAAGTTTGTAAACTTCTATGACACTTATATAAGACTCTTTAGCATGTTTTTAGCTATCAGAACATAAAGAGGGCTCGAGGTAAAATCAATTAGGTATTTTCTTGCAAAAGTTTAGAAAATGGAAACTTAAGTTTCTGGAGTACTGAGGACGATTTGGTTGAGTGAGAAGGCGGGGTATTGTATTGATGATTACTGATAGAAAATTGTGGAAATGGCTAATTACTGAGTATTGAATGAAATGATTTTGAAAATCATTGATGTAATATTTTTAAACTGAGATTATTGAGACGCTATACACCTGGCAGGGACGGCGGTTAATCCCGCCTGTTGAGGTCGCGGTGGCAGCGTAAGGGCGGTGGTTAGTCCCGCTTACGTTGAGATGTGAGGTCCGTGGCAAGAGTATCCCGCTCACATCACTTCGGAATCACTATAGTGTGCAGGCACTGAGATCCTGGACCGTGATCTGGGCAGGATATCTTGGGGGTTCCCATTATGAGACCGAAGGGCGACATCTCCATGGAGGTGTGTCGGGTTGGCAGTTGAACTGATGATGTGATATCACAGCTAGATAGGACAGACATTCATCATGTGCATCTTTTATCTGTTTGCTTGCTTTGCCGACTTGAATATCTTGCCTAATTGTATAACATGCCTAATTGTCTATTTGAATTACTTGATATACATGCTTATACTTGTGCTTTACTTGCATTGTATTATTTGTATTTTCTGCTGGGATTGGGGAGGTTTGGAAGGCGGTGGCAATGGGATCGCATGGAGGTTAGGCTGGCGAAGGCTGTGGGACACTGGGGAATTGTTAGATTAGAAATCTACTAAGTTAGATTACCCCTTTTTCTTTATGGTTTTAAAGTATGTTTTAAAGTTTACTTATGGTTTAAGCTTGAATCTTGTGATGGATATGAAGTTCTAGGATTGCCTCTGGTGTCCCGGAGTCTTATATCTTACATCATTGGGCACTGTTACCATACTGAGAACTTCCGGTTCTCATTCCATACTCTGTTGTTATTTTTCAGATGCAGGTCACAACCCGCCTCGGTGAGTTGCTTGATGGTGACAGAGCGGAGGATCTTCACTATGTTTTGAAGTCTTTTGATTATTTTGTTTAGTTCTCTCTCCTTTTGTATTTATATTTGCCTTAGAGTCTTACTTTGAGAGGAAGTTTGTATAAGCTTTTTATTTTCTAAACTCTGTATGTTTGTATATAACTAGCCGACTTAAATTCCGCGAGCCGCGGCTAGACTCTTATGACTATTATACTTTGATATATCTATATATATATGTCTTGATAGTCGTATGTATATTTTATGCCTCAAGTAGTGTAACTTCGCGTGAACGTTTTGCGCTTTGAAACTCTGTTTTTGAGCTTAATCCTTCATCAGGTTTCTAGAATTATTATTTCTTTCTATATATAAATGCATATAAGTTTTAGACTTATCGTAATCTTTGATTAACCTCTGCTTTACGACGCGAGGTAAGGCTTAGGGTAATTAGGGTGTTACACTATATGCTGTCCAAAAATAAAAAGAAAGTTTGTAAATTAGTTAAGTCTTTGTATGGTTTAAAACAAGTGCCTAAACAATGGCATGAGAAATTTGATTCAGTTGTGTTATCAAATGACTTATCACATAATAATGCGGATAAATGTATTTGCTCAAAATTTACTATGGATTATGGAGTAATCGTTTGTTTATATGTTGATGATATGTTAATCATCGAAATAAATTTAGAAAGAATTCGTGTAATGAAGAAATATCTAACATCTAAATTTAAGATGAAGAATTTGAATGAAGTTAATATAATATTAGGCATAAAGGTGAATAAGAATGAAATTGGCTTCTAGCTTATTATATAAAAAAGACATTGAAAAAATTTGATCACCTTATAATTAAATAATCAAATACACCCTATGATCATAATTTTAAATTAGAAGAAAACATGGAGAGGACTGTAGCATAATTAGAATATGTTAGCACTATTGGAAGTTTAATATATGCAATGCATTGCACTAGACCTAATATAGTATTTGTTGTGTGTAAATTATCAAGGTTTACAAGAAAACCTAGCAATTAACATTGGAAGGATATATAACCTAGGATTTTTGGTTATCGCAAAAAAACCATAAACTTGGGATTACATTATAGTGATTCTCCCACAGTTTTAGAAGGTTATTTCAACGCAAGTTGGATTACAAATCTTAGGGATAACAAATCCATTTCAGGATGAATTTTTGTAACACCCTACCACACTAAGCTTTACGCTTAAGTCGTAAAACAGAGGTGGTGTGGTATTACGACCTCTAAAATAAAATGAGTACATATAATAGCAGAAGAATTATAATATGCTACGAGCCTTGAAGAATAGAGGAAATAAAAATCGCGAATATAAAAGCGCAACGCTCGAGAAATGAGTTAACTTGCGTACTAAGAAAGCCACAGCTGTCAAGTGTAAAGTAACCCAAAACAGGAACAGAGAGTCAAAGATACAAAATAACGAGCTCCTGACTCAGCCTGCGAAGTCAAGACTGGCCGGAGAATATACACACATATATACATATATATACATATCCAAAACCCAAATGTACATAAACAAAATCCTGCCTCTCCATACACCTCTAGGAGGATAAAAAAGAATAAGTTATGTGGAGAGAAAGCTAAGTACATATATATACATCATAGCATAACAAAATAACCCAGTAACCACTCCGCTTCAAGAGTCCAGACGCCTAACGAGATGCCTCTCGACCTGCATCTGAAAAATAACAACATCGTATGGAATGAGAACCGGAGGTTCTCAGTATGGTAAATGTGCCACACACATAATATATAAGGTCCTGGGAATGCCAGAGGCAATCCTAGAACGCCGACACTCAGATTGTAGAGCTTAAAGTATTAAACAGAAGCCATAAAAGGAGGTTTTCTAAAAATATGTAGACCTGACTTAACTTAACCTTAAACCTAAATCTCATACTGCCATTCCTCCACACCTCCATCTCTATCAATATTTCACAGACAAATAAACAGATAAAGGAAAGCACAGGAATGTTACAAATACTGCAAGTAACAAATATACATTTAGCATGGCAAATACATTTAAGCACACCCAATTAAAGCACAAGCAAGTAGTTCAAGTAATATGCATATGATGCATGCCTGTCCTATGGCTGATGAGGCTCATCTGTCGGTTATCCAGCCAACCCGACAAGTCTGAATTGTCCTTAGACTGTCCCCCGACGTGCATCCCCAAGAGTCTATGCATAGCTTTATCTCAAATAATCAATATTGCTCAATGGGGGTAACATTCCCGGGAATTTATATAGTGCCCGGTCACACTTACATCGTAGGGTCAACAGAGTATCGAGTTTTCAACCTAGTACACGTGGTGGCAAGCCACGGCACTTAATCCAGGGAACCTCGTATCTCAGATTATTCAAATTCATAAGCCATATAAATAATTCAATTATAATTCATCAACATCCACATTATTCTCAATTGCATCTCATTCATCATCATACATCAAACATATTCAATCCTTATCCTTCATCATCACACCTCCCATTCCATCCATCAATAGTTCCAATTCAAAACATAATTTATCCTTTTCTAAATGAATTAAACCTAAAACATGCTCATTTTCTTAATAACTCAAAATCAGACCATATAACCGTTGAATCTAAACCTTTTTAAATAATCATATAAACAAAATCTCTAATTTTTTTATAAAATTTCGGCAGCATCTCCTCTAAAACTCGGACTTTGCCACCCTTTTCGGGTCCAAACCTGCATTCTCTTCAATTCAACATACCCTTTCTCATCATCATAACAATCACCACAATAAATCTACCTCAGATCAACAATTATACTCATACAATATTCAAATCCAACAACCAAAATTCAACTAAAAATCATAGTTCACTAATCCTAGGCTTCTAACACAAAATACCTCAAATCAATAATTCACCAAATTATTAGTTAATCAACAAGCACCAAACCAACCATGTTCATCAACAATAACATTCAACCATAATTCTCTCCAAATTAACATAACAACATTCACCATCCAAAATTAATAACTAATTATCCAATAAACTTCAACCAAATATATTCATCAACAAATTACTAAACATTAAACATACACCTGCATTCCAACTTATCCTATGGTCGTCTAGCCTAAGTTTTCACAGAACATTATATATTAAATGCAAGAAACCTAAACCATACCTTGGCCAATTTCCACGTCGACCAAAGCAAATTATTTAAAATCAAGGCAGCCCCTCAAAACTCAACTAATCCGCTTCCTCCAAGTTTCAGTATTCACAATTTCAAGCTCCAATTATTTATTCACAACCTAATACACATTCATAACACATATATATCCAATTTAATACTCAAAGCTCAAATTCAATGAAATTAAAATAGAATTATCATATCCTCACCTTACCCAAGCTTCACATGAGCAAGAGTGAACATTTTCCTCAAGCTAATTGGATCCTAAAACATCAAAAATCAAAGAGATTCAATACCCCTTCTCAAAACTCGAAAATTGGGGGAAAAGAGTGGCTGGGAGTATTTAGTGACTTACCTATGAAATTATTCCAGTAGAAACGTAGAGCTCGACGCGGTGGACGCGTGGCCGCAAACGGTGCGGCGATCGAAGTTCGGACGGAGAAGTTACGGCGGGTTGAAATTTGCCGTAGGGTTCGGGAACGTTTCTCTTCTCCATGGAGCTTCAGCTGCGTTTCTGTTGAAATGAGGAAGAACGCTGTGCTGGGTTCATTTAATAGGTTGGTCCGGTTGGACCGACGGCCCGATTTGGGCCCGGTTCAACCGATTTAGCCCGTTCGGTTCAATCTTGGACCGATTTCTTCGAAATTAGTGTCAAAATTCTCGTTTTGATGAGCTCTATCCTAATTTGATATAATATTTGTATTTCTAATCTTCCTTATTAAAAATTAATTTACTGACTAATTATCTACTAATTAATCGGAGTTTACATTCTACCCACCTAACAAAGAATTTTGCCCTCAAAATTCAGATCTAGTTACCTGAAAAGAGGTGTGGATAGTCCTTTCACATATTTGATTCGAGTTCCCAGGTATGTTTCTCAATACCAGTTCAACTCCAAGCTACTTTTACCAATGATACTTCTCTTCCTCGTAATCGTTTAACCCTGGTTTCATCAATTCTTACCAGGGCTACTGGAAGTGTTAGATCTTCTCTCACTTGGATTGGTTCTGGTTCTAGAATATGACTTGCGTCAGGAGTGTACTTCCTAAACTGAGACACATGAAACACGTCGTGCAAATTCGAAAGATATGGCGGTAAGGCAATTCTATAAGCCACTGGCCCAATCCTCTTCAGAATCTCAAAGGGTCCAATATAACGGGGATTCAGTTTCTTAGTCTTAATAGCTTTTTCCACTCCAGTGGTTGGTGTAACTTTCAGAAAGACATGCTCCCCTTTCTCAAATTCCAAAGGCTTTCGCCTCTGATTAGCATAACTTTTTTTTGGCGGCTTTGGGCTATAAGCATTCGACTACGAATCTTCTTTATCTGCTTAGTCGTTTCAGCTATCATCTCAGGCCCTAACAAAATCCTTTCTCCAGCTTCATACCAACACAACAGAGATTGACATTTTCTGCCATACAGAGCCTCATATGGAGCCATTCCAATGCTCGCATGATAGCTATTATTATAAGCAAATTCTATTAATGGCATATACCAATCCCAGCTCGCTGGCTGGTCCAAAACACAAGCCCTTAGCCTATCCTCCAAGGTCTGAATAGTTCTCTCTGACTGACCATCTGTCTGAGGGTGATACGCAGTACTCAAGCTTAACTGAGTCCCAAATGCATGCTGAAAAGCTCCCCAGAACCTTGATGTAAAACGAGGATCTCTGTCAGATATAATAGTAGAAGGCACGCCATGTAACCTGACAATCTCTTTAATATACATTCGAGCTAATTCTTCCATTGTACAACTTATTCGAATAGGAAGAAAGTGAGCTGATTTTGTCAGTCGATCCACAACCACCCAAATAGCGTCACAACCAGATCGGGTTCTAGACAAACATATCACAAAATCCATTGTGATACTCTCTCATTTCCATTGTGGAATCTCCAAAGGCTGAAGGGTTCCTGATGGTCTCTGATGCTCAATCTTAACCTTCTGACACGTTAAACATTTAGATACATTTAATGCCACATCATTCTTCAACCCTGGCCACCAGAACATCGCTTTCAGATCTTGATACATTTTGGTACTCCCTGGATGAATTGAGAACCCACTCTTATGAGCTTCCTTCAAGATACTTTGTCGCAGGTCTCCAACATTAGGCACAATAATCCGGTTCTTGAACCTCCATAAACCATCCTGACCTTTTGACACTCTCCACTCTTCTTCCTGTTCAACTGCTGGTAATACCTTACGTAACGCTTCACTATCTCGATGAGCCTTCAAAAGTTCTAATTTAAAATCACTTGAAATCTGCAACTGACTCAAACACAGGATTCCAGATTCTTCTCGAATTTCCAAATTCAAACCTTGAAATGCCTTTAGAAATTCTTCTTCCCATAGCATCATCCAAGTTGCATATAAAGACTTTCAACTCAAAGCGTCTGCCACAGTGTTCACTTTTCCTGGATGATAATTTAATTGAAAATCATAATCTTTCAGAAGCTCCATCAATCTCTTCTAACGCATATTCAACTCCTTCTGCTCAAAAAGATACTTTAAACTCTTATGGTCTGAGAAAATATGAAACTTAACACCATAAAGATAATGCCTCCAAATCTTTAAAGCAAACACAACAGTGGTGCACGAATTTGTAATCCGCACAACTAACCAGCAAGTGCACTGGGTCGTCCAAGTAATACCTTACGTGAGTAAGGGTCGAATCCCACGGAGATTGTTGGATTGAAGCAAGCTATGTTTATTTTATTTGTCTTAGTCAGGATACCAATAGGATTCTTTAGCCTCGTATTTTAATGAAGAAAAGGGCATAAAATAAATAGTTATTACTTTAATAATGGAGAATAAAAGCATTACTTGTTGTGCAGTAATGAGAAATATGTTGGAGTTTTGGAGATGCTTTGTCCTCTGAACTTCAACTTTTCCTTGAAATCCTTTCCCACACGCAAGGTTCCTTCCATGGCAAGCTCTATGTAGGGTGTCACCGTTGTCAATGGCTACTTCCCATCCTCTCAGTGAAAACGTTCCTATGCTCTGTCACAGCACGGCTAATCATCTGTCGGTTCTCAATCAGGTTGGAATAGAATCGATTGATTCTTTTGCGTCTGTCACTAACGCCCAGCCTTCAGGAGTTTGAAGCTCGTCACAGCCATTCAATCCCAGAATCCTACTCGGAATACCACAGACAAGGTTTAGACTTTCCGGATTCTCATGAATGCCGCCATCAATCCGGCTTATACCATGAAGATTCTGATTAAGGAATCTAAGAGATACTCATTCAATCTGATGTAGAACGGAGGTGGTTGTCAGGCACACGTTCATGGATTGAGGAAGGTGATGATTGTCACGGATCATCACCTTCTCCATAATTAAGCGCGAATGAACATCTTAGATAAGAACAAGCGTGTTTGAATGGAAAACAAAGGAATTGTATTAAATCATCGAGACGCTGCAGAGCTCCTCACCCCCAACAATGGAGTTTAGAGACTCATGCCGTCAAAAAGTATGTAATTCAGATCTGAAAATGTCATGAGGTACAAAATAATTCTCTAAAAGTTGTTTAAATAGTAAACTAGTAACCTAGGTTTACAGAATATGAGTAAACTAAGATAATTGGTGCAGAAATCCACTTCTGGGGCCCACTTGGTGTGTGCTGGGGCTAAGACTAAAGCTATCCACGAGTAGAGGCTTTTCTTGGAGTTGAACTCCAAGTTATGACGTGTTTTGGGCGTTCAACTCCGGGTCATGACGTTTTTCTGGCGTTAAACTCCAGACAGCAGCGTGTACTTGGCGTTCAACGCCAAGTTACGTCGTCTATCTTCGCGCAAAGTATGGACTATTATATATTGCTGGAAAGCCCTGGATGTCTACTTTCCAACGCCGTTGAGAACGCGCCAATTGGACTCCTGTAGCTCCAGAAAATCCATTTCGAGTGCAGGGAGGTCAGGATCCAACAGCATCAGCAGTCCTTTTTCAGCCTAAGTCAGATTTTTGCTCAGCTTCCTCAATTTCAGCCAGAAAATACCTGAAATCACAGAAAAATACACACACTCATAGTAAAGTCTAGAAATATGATTTTTGCCTAAAAACTAATAATATTTAACTAAAAACTAATTAAAACATGCTAAAATCTACATGAAATTACCCCCAAAAAGCGTATAAAATATCCGCTCATCAAACAGCAGCAAGTTTCAAATCATGTGTCGGGTAGTTCATCTCATGCGGTCTTAACTGCCGTGAGACATATGCTACAACATTCTGGTGCTGCATCAGAACGCACCCCAAGCCCTTCAGTGATACATCACAATACACCTCAAACGGTTCACTCAATTCAGGCAATACCAACACGGGTGCAGTAGTCAATCTGTGCTTTAATGCTCAAAAACTCTCTTAACACTCTGGGTCCAAATAAAAGTGTATCATTCATAATCAACTTACTTAAAGGTAAGGTGAGCTATGAAAGTCCTTTAATGAATCTGCGATAATACCCCGCCAAACCTAAGAAACTCCTGATCTCTGTCACTGAAGTTGGTCGCTCCCAATTCATCACTGCTTCCACCTTAGCAGGTGATGAGCGGATAATTTGTACCCTTTTTGGCATTATTTTTAGTATGTTTTTAGTATCTTTTAGTTAGTTTTTATTACATTTTTATTAGTTTTTAGTTAAAATTCACTTTTCTGGACTTTACTATGAGTTTGTGTGTTTTTCTGTGATTTCAGGTATTTTTTGGCTGAAATTGAGGGATCTGAGCAAAAATCTGATCCAGAGACTCAAAAGGACTGCAGATGCTGTTGGATTCTGACCTCCCTGCACTCGAAGTGGATTTTCTGGAGCTACAGAAGCCCAATTGGCGCGCTCTCAACGGCGTTGGAAAGTAGACATCCTGGGCTTTCCAGCAATATATGATAGTCCATACTTTGCCCAAGATTTGATGGCCCAAACCGGCGTTCAAAGTTACCTACAGAAATTCCAGCGTTAAACGCCGGAACTGGCACCTAAATGGGAGTTAAACGCCCAAACTGGCACCAAAGCTGGCGTTTAACTCCAAGAGGAGTCTCTACACGAAAATGCTTCATTTGCTCAGCCCAAGCACACACCAAGTGGGCCCGGAATTGGATTTTTATGTCATTTACTCATCTCTGTACACCCTAGGCTACTAGTTTTCTATAAGTAGGACCTTTTACTATTGTATTTTTAATCTTTGGATTATTTTAGATCCTTTGATCATCTTTGGACATCTAGTTCTTAGATCATTGGGAGGCTGGCCATTCGGCCATGCCTAGACCTTGTTCTTATGTATTTTCAATGGTGGAGTTTCTACACACCATAGATTAAGGTGTGGAGCTCTGCTGTACCTCGAGTATTAATGCAATTACTATTGTTCTTCTATTCAATTCCGCTTGTTCTTTGTCCAAGATATCACTTGTTCTTCAACTTGATGAATGTGATGATCCGTGACACTCATCATCATTCTCACTTATGAACAAGGTGACTGACAACCACTTTTGTTCTACAAGCAACCAAGGCTCTAGTGTTTATCTCTTGGATTCCTGATACACGATGCATGGTTGATCGCCTGACAACCGAGTGCTCGCCTGACAAACGAGCCAGCCATTCCGTGAGATCAGAGTCTTCGTGGTATAGGCAAGAACTGATGGCGGCATTCAAGAGAATCCGGAAGGTCTAACCTTGTCTGTGGTATTCTGAGTAGGATTCAATGATTGAATGACTGTGATGTGCTTCAAACTCCTAGCAGGCGGGGCGTTAGTGACAGACGCAAAAGAATCAATGGATTCTATTCCGGCCTGACCGAGAACCGACAGCTGATTAGCCATATGCTGTGACAGAGCATAGGAACATTTTCACTGAGAGGATGGGAGGTAGCCATTGACAACGGTGAAACCCTACATAAGCTTGCCATGGAAAGGAGTAAGAAGGATTGGATGAAGACAGTAGGAAAGCAGAGAGACGGAAGGGAAGGCATCTTCATACGCTTATCTGAAGTTCCTACCAATGAATTACATAAGTACCTCTATCTTTATCTTTATGCTTTATTCGTATATCACTATACCCATTTGAGTCTGCCTGACTAAGATTTACAAGGTGACCATAGCTTGCTTCATACCAACAATCTCCGTGGGATCGACCCTTACTCGCGTAAGGTTTATTACTTGGACGACCCAGTGCACTTGCTGGTTAGTTGTGCGAAGTTGTAGTGATCACAATTTCGCGCACCAAGTTTTTGGCGCCGTTGCCGGGGATTGTTTTGTGTATGGACAACTGACGGTTCATCTTGTTGCTTAGATTAGGTATTTTTTTTTCTTTAGAGTTCTTAAGAATGAATTCTAGTGTTTCATGATGATCTGTTGAAGTCTGGCTGGCTGTAAAGCCATGTCTAATCTTATTGGACCGAGGTTTCAACCTATCATCACAAGAGCTTGTTGATTTCTATCAATCTTGCTATTGGAGCAATGATCTGCTAAGGCTTGGCTGGCCATTGGCCATGTCTAGTGTTTTGGACCGAAGCTTTCTTTGAAAGCTTGGCTGGCTGTGAAGCCATGTCTAATTCCTGGACCGGAGTCTTAGACTAACATTGCAATGATTCCTGGAATCCAAATTGAGAATTTTGAAACTTTTATTTTCTTTTCATATAATTTTCGAAAAAGCACGAAAAAAAATTACAAAATCATAAAAACAAAAAAATATTTTATGTTTCTTGTTTGAGTCTAGTGTCTAATTTTAAGTTTGGTGTCTTGCATGTATTGTTTATTTAATCTTGGTTCTATTTTCAAGTCAATAGTACAGGGAACTGAAGATTCAGAACATGCAGCAGAGGAATTACACAGAAAAAGCTGGGCGTTCAAAACGCCCAGTGAAGAAGGACAGACTGGCGTTTAAACGCCAGCCAGGGTACCTGGTTGGGCGTTTAACGCCCAAAAAGGTAGTATTTTGGGCGTTAAACGCCAGAATGGATACCATTCTGGGCGTTTAACGCCAGGATGGCACAAGGGGGAGGATTTTGTTTTCAAATCAATTTTTTTTCAAGTTTTCAAAGTTTTTCAAAATCAAATCTTTTTCAAATCATATCTTTTCAATCAAATGTTTTCAAAATCAATTTCTTTCCTTTTTCAAAGATACTTACTAACAATTAATGATTTGATTGAACATCTCAAGTATATTGCCTTTTCTGTTGAGAAAGGTTTAATGTTTGAATCATATCTTTTCTTGTTAGGCAAGTCATTAATTTTTAAAATCATATCTTTTAAAATTGTTTTCAAATCATATCTTTTCAATCATATCTTTTTAATCACATCTTTTTCAAAATAGCTTTCAATCAAATCTTTTTGACTTCTAATTTCAAAATCTTTTTCAAAAATCACTTGATTTCTTTCCCACTCTTATTTTCGAAAATTAATTAGTGTTTTTCAAAATGTTTTCAATTTCTTTAACTTAATTCTCGAAAATTCTCTTCCCCTCTTCCCACATCCTTCTATTTATGGAGTACCACTCCTTCTCAATGCACAATTCGAACTCTCTCTGATTAAGTTCGAATTCTTCTACCTCCTTCTTCTATTTTTGTGTTCTTCTGACACCTCAAGGAATCTCTATACTGTGACATAGAGGATTCTACATTTTTTTGTTCTCTTCTCTTTCATATGAGCAGGAGCAGAGACAAAGGCATTCTTGTTGAAGCTGACCCTGAACCTGAGAGGACCTTGAAGCGAAAGCTAAGAGAAGCTAAGGCACAATTCTCTATAGAGGACCTAACCGAATTCTTCAAAGAAGAAGAAGACATGGCAGCCGAAAACAACAACAATGCAAACAATGCAAGGAAGGTGCTGGGTGACTTTACTGCACCTACTCCCGACTTTTATGGGAGAAGCATCTCTATCCCTGCCATTGGAGCAAACAACTTTGAGCTTAAGCCTCAATTAGTTTCTCTAATGCAACAGAATTGCAAGTTTCATGGACTTCCATTGGAAGATCCTCATCAGTTTTTAGCTGAATTCTTGCAAATCTGTGACACTGTCAAGACTAATGGGGTAGACCCTGAGGTCTACAGACTTATGCTATTCCCTTTTGCTGTAAGAGACAGAGCTAGGACATGGTTGGACTCACAACTTAAAGAAAGCCTGGACTCATGGGAAAAGCTAGTCAATGCCTTCTTGGCAAAGTTCTTTCCACCTCAAAAAATTGAGTAAGCTTAGAGTGGAAGTCCAAACCTTCAGACAGAAGGATGGGGAATCCCTCTATGAAGCTTGGGAAAGATACAAACAATTGATCAGAAAATGTCCTTCTGACATGCTTTCTGAATGGAGCATCATAGGTATTTTCTATGATGGTCTCTCTGAACTATCCAAGATGTCTTTGGATAGCTCTGCTGGAGGATCTCTTCATTTGAAGAAGACGCCTACAGAAGCTCAAGAGCTAATTGAAATGGTTGCAAATAACCAATTCATGTACACTTCTGAAAGGAATCCTGTGAACAATGGGACAAATCAGAAGAAAGGAGTTCTTGAGATTGATGCTCTGAATGCCATTCTGGCTCAGAACAAGATATTGACTCAACAAGTCAATTTGATCTCTCAAAGTCTGTCTGGAATGCAAAATGCACCAAGCAGTACTAAGGATGCTTCGTCTGAGGAAGAAGCTTATGATCCTGAGAACCCTTCAATGGAAGAGGTGAATTACCTAGGAGAACCCTATGGAAACACCTATAATTCTTCATGGAGAAATCACCCAAATTTCTCATGGAAGAATCAAGAGAGACCTCAACAAGGTTTCAACAACAATAATGGTGGAAGAAACAGGTTTAGCAATGGCAAGCCTTTTCCATCATCTTCTCAGCAACAGACAGAGAGCTCTAAGCAGAACACCTCTGACTTAGCAACCATGGTCTCTGATCTAATCAAAACCACTCAAAGTTTCATGACTGAAACAAGATCCTCCATTAGGAATCTGGAGGCACAAGTGGGGCGGCTGAGCAAGAAAGTTACTGAACTCCCTCCTAGTACTCTTCCAAGCAATACAGAAGAAAATCCAAAAGGAGAGTGCAAGGCCATCAACATGGCCGAATTTGGAGAGGAAGGAGAGGAAGTGAACGCCACTGAGGAAGACCTCAGTGGGCGTGCACTAACCTCCACTGAGTTCCCCAATGAGGAACCATGGGAATCTGAGGCTCAAAGTGAGACCATAGAGATTCCATTGGACTTACTTCTGCCTTTCATGAGCTCTGATGAGTATTCTTCCTCTGAAGAGGATGAGTATGTCACTGAAGAGCAAGTTGCTAAATACCTTAGAGCAATCATGAAGCTAAATGACAAGTTATTTGGAAATGAGACTTGGGAGAATGAACCTCCTTTGCTCACCAAAGAACTGGATGACTTGTCTAGGCAGAAATTACCTCAAAAGAGACAAGATCCTGGGAAGTTTTCAATACCTTGTACCATAGGCACCATAACCTTCAAGAAGGCTCTGTGTGACTTAGGGTCAAGTGTAAACCTCATGCCTCTCTCTGTAATGGAGAAGCTAGGGATCTTTGAAGTGCAAGCTGCAAGAATCTCACTGGAGATGGCAGACAACTCAAGAAAACAAGCTCATGGACTTGTAGAGAATGTTTTGGTAAAAGTTGAAGACCATTACATCCCTACTGATTTCATAGTCCTAGAGACTGGGAAGTGCATGGATGAATCCATCATCCTTGGCAGACCCTTCCTAGCCACAGCAAAAGCTGTGATTGATGTTGATGGAGGTGAACTGAACATTCAAGTGAATGAAGAATCCTTTGTGTTTAAGGCTCAAGGATATCCCTCTGTCACCATGGAGAGGAAGCATGAAGAGCTTCTCTCAATTCAGAGTCAAACAGAGCCCCCACAGTCAAACTCTAAGTTTGGTGTTGGGAGGCCACAACCAAACTCTAAGTTTGGTGTTGAACCCCCACATTCAAACTCTAAGTTTGGTGTTGGGAGGTTCCAACATTGCTCTGAGTATCTGTGAGGCTCCATGAGAGCCCTCTGTCAAGCTACTGACATTAAAGAAGCGCTTGTTGGGAGGCAACCCAATGATTATATTTTATCTATTTCTCTTTGTTATTTTATGTTTTTTGTAGGTTGATGATCATAAGAAGACACAAAATCAATTGAAAAAGCAAAAACAGAATGAAAAATAGGAAAAAAAAACAGCACACCCTGGAGGAAGAACCCACTGGCGTTTAAACGCCAGTGAGGCTAGCAATTGGGCGTTTAACGTCCAGTCTGGCACCATTCTGGGCGTTTAACGCCAGAAAGGGGCACCAGACTGGCGTTAAACGCCAGAAAAGGGCAAGAACCTGGCGTTAAACGCCAGGAATGGGCACCAGCCCGGCGTTTAACGCCAGAAATGGCTCAAAACGTGATTTTGAATGCCATTTGGTGCAGGGATGACTTTTCCTTGACACCACAGGATCTGTGGACCCCACAGGACCCCCACCAACCCCACCACCACCCTCTCTCTTCTTCACCCATTCACCAATCACCTCAATACCTCTTCCCCAAAAAAAAAGAAACCCCTCACCTATCAAATCTCATCTTTCTCTTCACCACTCACATCCATCCTTCATAAAACCCCACCAACCTCACCCTTCAAATTCAAACCACTTTCCCTCCCAAACCCACCCATAATGGCCGAACCCCATCTCCCCCTCTCCTATATAAACCCTTCTTCACCCCTTCATTTTCACACAACCTAAAACACCACTTCTCCCCCTCTTTGGCCGAATACATAAGCCACTCCCTTCTTCCTCATTTCTTCTTCTTCTACTCTCTTCTTTCTTCTTTTGCTCGAGGACGAGCAAATCTTTTAAGTTTGGTGTGGTAAAAGCATTGCTTTTTGTTTTCCATAACCATTTATGGCATCCAAGGCCGGAGAAACCTCTAGAAAGAGGAAAGGGAAGGCAAAAGCTTTCACCTCCGAGTCATGGGAGATGGAGAGATTCATCTCAAGGGTGCATCAAGACCACTTCTATGAAGTTGTGGCCATGAAGAAGGGTCAACTTTGATCAAAGGTTGGACCAAGTCCTCATAGATATTTATGAAGTGGGCGCTCAATGAAAGAGAGATTCAAGAGGGAAGCCAGTTCAACTGAGAAGGCATGACCTCAAGCCCATCACTAAGAAAAGAATGGAGCAAACAAGATACCCCTCTCATCATGAGATCCCTAAGATGTCTCAAGGGATGCACTTTCCTCCACAAGACTATTGGGAGCAACTGAACACCTCCCTAGGAGAATTAAGTTCCAACATGGGACAACTAAGGGTGGAGCACCAAGAACATTCCATCCTCCTCCATGAAATTAGAAAAGATCAAAGAATCATGAGAGAGGAGCAACAAAGGCAAGGAAGAGACATTGAGGAGCTCAAGCACTCCATAGGACCTTCAAGAGGAAGAACAAGCCGCCATCACTAAGGTGGACCCGTTCTTTAATCTCCTTGTTCTTTATTTTCCTATTTTTCGAAATTTCATGCTTATGTTTGTCTATGTTTGTGTCTTATGATCATTAGTGTCTTAGTGTCTATGCCTTAAAGTTATGAATGTCCTATGAATCCATCACCTTTCTTAAATGAAAATTGTTTTTATTACAAAAGAACAAGAAGTACATGATTTCGAATTCATCTTTAAAACTAGCTCAATTAGTTTGATGTGGTGGCAATGCTTTTGTTCTCTGAATGTATGCTTAAATAGTGCATATGTCTTTTGAATTTGTTGCTCATGAATATTAAAATTGTTGGCTCTTGAAAGAATGATGAAAAAGGAGACATGTTACTGAGGATCTGAAAAATCATAAAAATGATTCTTGAAGCAAGAAAAAGTAGTGAATACAAAAAAAAAAAGGGCAAGCGAAAAAAAAAACGAAAAAAAAGAGAAAAAGAAAGAGAAAGAAAGAAATAAAGTTGTGATCCAAGGCAATAAGAGTGTGCTTAAGAACCCTGGACACCTCTAATTGGGGACTCTAGCAAAGCTGAGTCACAATCTGAAAAGGTTCACCCAATTATGTGTCTGTGGCATGTATGTATCCGGTGGTAATACTGGAAAACAGAGTGCTTTGGGCCACGGCCAAGACTCAATAAGTAGCTGTGTTCAAGAATCATCATACTTAACTAGGAGAATCAATAACACTATCTGGATTCTGAGTTCCTAAAGATGCCAATCATTCTGAATTTCAAAGGATAAAGTGAGATGCTGATACGTAAAAATTAGGATTTTCACGTATTTACCGGCAAGTATACCGGGTCGTATCAAGTAATAAAACTCACAAAGAGTGAGGTCGATCCCACGGAGATTGGAAGATTAAGCAACTTTAGTTAATGGTAAATTTAGTCAAGCAAACATAGTTTTGATTTCATGAGCATTTTGATTTTTGAACATAATTGCAAGAATGTAAATGACACAAAATGTAAAGAACTAGAATAGAGAAATAAAATGGAAGTAAATGACGGAAACTTAAAGTGCAAGAAACTTAAATGACATCAAAGATAAATTGCAAGGAATTAAAGTGCTGAATTCTAAAGAGCATAAGAGTAAGAAATAAAAAAACAGAATGTAAATGACAAGAATAATAAATTGCAAGAATGTAGAAGGGAATTGGGTAATGGGTTTTCAAACACTAAGAACAAAAGAAATGAGAATTAATGATAGAGAGGATCATTAGGGATCAGAGATGTTAGTTTTCATGAATTGATGTTAGTCAAATCCTTCTCAATCATGGGTATAGATCTATGGCAAGTGGGTGATTGAACCCCAATCTCTTGGTGATTCAATCTCTCTCAACATAACCAATTGCCACTCTCGTGATCTAATTGTTCATGAGAAGAGATGAAGCTCATATATTATCCAGCCACACAATTTCTATAATCTCAACCAAGGAGAGTTACATCTCACATACTAACCAAGGTATATTGATTAAAGAAATCATGAAAGGATGAACTCTAAACTGAATTATGTGGCTCATTCCTCAAACTCACCACATAATTCATATAGATTAACCCCTCTCTCGATGGTGGTTGAATCTGTGAAGATCAAGAGTTCCCTCTTTAAATCAACCACTAGAATTGAGGAGGAAAGATGGGTTCATCAATCCATTCCAACAAACAGAGCTCCTCCCCCTAATGAAAGTGGGGTTTAGTGAGTCATTGCTCCAATTTCAACAACAATTGCCATAAACAAAGAATTAAACTAAGTGTAAAGGAAGAAGAAGAAGAAGAAGAAGAAGAATGAAGTGCTTAAAACTTGTAAATGAAGAAGAAAAGTTCCAATAGAAAACCAAAGAGAGCTCTCCCGGAAGTACCAAAAGAGTTCTCCAATACAAGTGCTAAAAAAAAAGTGTAAAAAAATGTCTAAGTGTCAAAAAGTAAGTAAAAAGTGTAAAAGTCCCCTACAAGTACATCAATCTCTTCTATTTATACTACTCTAAAACTCTTCAGAGATCTTCAATTTGGGTTAGCAATGTGGGCTTTCTCATTGTTGAATTCTTGGCTCAATTGGAGGTGTTGCTAGGCTTGGAAAGGAAGGGTTCATTCATCATGATTCTGGCCCATTGGCTTGGCGTTATTGGCACTAACTCCAGGCCAAATGCACGTTGGCAACGTGCAGGACAATTTCCTGGGCATGAAGTATGAGACTTGGGCGTTGCTAGCCCAAGTTGTTGCCAACAACTTGCTTTTCCTCTTCTTGGCCTTACTTTCATGCTAAATGTAGCCCAGAATTTGAGTGTCAACCTTCAGCTTCAATATGGACTATTATACATCATTGGAAAGCTCTTGATGTCTATTTTCTAATGCCACTGGAATCACCTCAATTGGACTTTCCTAGCTCAAGTTATGGTTCCTCAAAGAAGGTAAGGTCAAGCTGCCAAGTTGTTGCCAAGTTGTTGTGAATAACGCACCCTCAACCCCAAGTTGGCAACGTGCCCGTGCATCACTCTCCCAAGGCAAGGACTTGGGGCTGGCGTTGTTGCAAAACACGCCCCCCTTGTGGCACGTTGGCAACGTGCTCGACCCACACCCCAAAGCCAATCTCTAGCTTTCTTGAATTTCACTTCATGTTCTTGTTTTTAGGGCCTAAAGATGACTCTGGTTTGGCTTCAATTTTGTGCTCCATCATAGACTATTATATATGGTTGGAAAGCTCTGAATGTCAGCTTTCCAATTCAACTGGAAGCACTCAATTTGGATCTCTGTAGCTCAAGATATCTTCCATTGAAGAGGACATGGTCAGGCTGCCTTGTTGGAGTTGTTGTGAATAACGCCCATACATTTCAAGTTAGCAACGTGCACCATAATTTCCTGGCGTTGTTGTGAATAACTCCTTCTCTTTAGCACGTTGGCAACGTGCTTGAGCCCTTCTCAAGGCTCCATGCTTGCTTCCTGGCGTTGGCAACGTGCATGGCAAGGCCATTGGGCGTTGGCAACGTGCATGGTGCATCTCCCTGGCGTTGGCAACTTGGATGATGCCTTTGATTGGCGTTGCCAACGCGGATGGTGGGCTGATGGGCGTTTGCAACGCGGTTGGTGCGCCATTGGGCGTTTGGCAACCTGGTTGGTGCGCCATTGGGCGTTTGGCAACCTGGTTGGTGCGCCAAGACTTGGTGCCAAAATTTGCTTGTGTGTGGCGTTGGCAACGCCCATCTAGCGTTGGCAACGTGGTTGAGCTTGCTTCCCATGGTGCCAAAGTTGCTTGGTTGTGTGGCGTTGGCAACGCCCTCCTCAAGTTGGCAACGTGGTTGAGCTTGCTCCAGGGCCAAGCTTGTGTGTGTGGCGTTGCCTTCAACAACGCCCATAGTTCTTGGCGTTGGCAACGCCCTCGACACTCCTTCATGGCTCAAGTTCCTTGCTTGTGTGGGCGTTGGCAACTTGGTTCTAGAGTTGGCAACGCCAACTTTGCTTCCAGGACTGCCAAACTTGCTTGTGTTGTGGCGTTGGCAACTTGGTTCTAGAGTTGGCAACGCCAACTTTGCTCCTTCCAGGGCCAAGCTTGCCTTGTGTTGTGGCGTTGGCAACGTGGATCTCAAGTTGGCAACGCCAACTTTGCTCCTTGGTTGCCTCCAGGACCAAGCTCTTTGTGTGTGGGCGTTGTCCTCAATAACGCACACTATATCCAAGTTGGCAACGCCAACTTCATTTTCCTGGCGTTGGCAAGAATAACGCCCCTTGTATCCAAGTTGGCAACGCCAACTTCTTGCCCAGCTTGCATCATTCTTGCTTCCATGCTTCCTTGTCTCATCACCTATCATCAACAAGGGAAATAGCTTCAAAGTCTTACCAATTCATGCAATAAATTTCATGAGATTCATTCATACTCATTCATATATGCATTCCTTAAAACATTTGCATGAATTTGGCTAGAATTAACATGTTCCTTGATATCATCATGCATGGAAACAAAACTCATAAAAGGACTTGTTTATTTAGAGAAAATGAGTGAAATTAAGCTAAAACTAACTAAACTAACTAACTAATAATGCAAATATGCATTTGCATCAGATGCCAAAACTGTTCGGAGGCAAAAAGCTACTAGTCCCGCTCATCTAATTTGGAGCTATGTTTCATTGATAATTTGGAGTCTATAGTATATTATCTTCTTTTTATCTTATTTGATCTTCAGTTGCTTGGGGACAAGCAACAATTTAAGTTTGGTGTTGTGATGAGCGGATAATTTGTACCCTTTTTGGCATTGTTTTTAGTATGTTTTTAGTATCTTTTAGTTAGTTTTTATTACATTTTTATTAGTTTTTAGTTAAAATTCACTTTTCTGGACTTTACTATGAGTTTGTGTGTTTTTCTGTGATTTCAGGTATTTTCTGGCTGAAATTGAGGGATCTGAGCAAAAATCTGATCCAGAGACTCAAAAGGACTGCAGATGCTGTTGGATTCTGACCTCCCTGCACTCGAAGTTGATTTTCTGGAGCTACAGAAGCCCAATTGGCGCGCTCTCAACGGCGTTGGAAAGTAGACATCCTGGGCTTTTCAGCAATATATGATAGTCCATACTTTGCCCAAGATTTGATGGCCCAAACTGGCGTTCAAAGTCACCTACAGAAATTCCAGCGTTAAACACCGGAACTGGCACCTAAATGGGAGTTAAACGCCCAAACTGGCACCAAAGCTGGCGTTTAACTCCAAGAGGAGTCTCTACACGAAAATGCTTCATTTGCTCAGCCCAAGCACACACCAAGTGGGCCCGGAATTGGATTTTTATGTCATTTACTCATCTCTGTACACCCTAGGCTACTAGTTTTCTATAAGTAGGACCTTTTACTATTGTATTTTTAATCTTTGGATTATTTTAGATCCTTTGATCATCTTTGGACATCTAGTTCTTAGATCATTGGGAGGCTGGCCATTCGGCCATGCCTAGACCTTATTCTTATGTATTTTCAACGGTGGAGTTTCTACACACCATAGATTAAGGTGTGGAGCTCTGCTGTACCTCGAGTATTAATGCAATTACTATTGTTCTTCTATTCAATTCCGCTTGTTCTTTGTCCAAGATATCACTTGTTCTTCAACTTGATGAATGTGATGATCCGTGACACTCATCATCATTCTCACTTATGAACAAGGTGACTGACAACCACTTTTGTTCTACAAGCAACCAAGGCTCTAGTGTTTATCTCTTGGATTCCTGATACACGATGCATGGTTGATCGCCTGACAACCGAGTGCTCGCCTGACAAACGAGCCAGCCATTCCGTGAGATCAGAGTCTTCATGGTATAGGCAAGAACTGATGGCGGCATTCAAGAGAATCCGGAAGGTCTAACCATGTCTGTGGTATTCTGAGTAGGATTCAATGATTGAATGACTGTGACGTGCTTCAAACTCCTAGCAGGCGGGGCGTTAGTGACAGACGCAAAAGAATCAATGGATTCTATTCCGGCCTGACCGAGAACCGACAGCTGATTAGCCATATGCTGTGACAGAGCATAGGAACATTTTCACTGAGAGGATGGGAGGTAGCCACTGACAACGGTGAAACCCTACATAAGCTTGCCATGGAAAGGAGTAAGAAGGATTGGATGAAGACAGTAGGAAAGCAGAGAGACGGAAGGAAAGGCATCTTCATACGCTTATCTGAAGTTCCTACCAATGAATTACATAAGTACCTCTATCTTTATCTTTATGCTTTATTCGTATATCACTATACCCATTTGAGTCTGCCTGACTAAGATTTACAAGGTGACCATAGCTTGCTTCATACCAACAATCTCCGTGGGATCGACCCTTACTCGCGTAAGGTTTATTACTTGGACGACCCAGTGCACTTGCTGGTTAGTTGTGCGAAGTTGTAGTGATCACAATTTCGCGCACCAGCAGGATCCACAGCTATTCCCAGCTTACTCACCATGTGACCGAGAAACTTCACTTCACTCTTTCAGAACTCACATTTAGATAGCTTAGCATATAACTTCCTGTCTCTCAGAATTTGCAGCACAGTTCGCAAGAGTTTAGCATGTTCCTCTTCAGACTTAAAATAAACAAGAATGTCATCAATAAAGACAATAATAAACTTGTCCAGATACGGTCGGAAAATCCTGTTTATATAATCCATAAATACTGTCGGGGCATTAGTTAACCCGAAAGACATCACTGTATACTCATAATGACCATAACGGGTTCTGAAAGCAGTTTTCGGAATATCCTCGTCTCTAACCTTTATCTGGTGATACCCGGATCGCAGGTCAATCTTAGAAAACACACCAGCACCCTGTAATTGATCTATTAGATCATCGATTCTAGGCAACGAATATTTATTCTTCACAGTGATCTTATTCAATTGCCGATAATCGACACATAACCGCATACTCCCATCCTTCTTCTTTACCAGTAACACTGGCGCTCCCCACGGATAAACACTTGGTCGGATAAAATACTTACCCAATAGATCTTCCAGTTGAGCCTTCAATTCAGCCATTTCTAAAGGTGACATCCTATAAAGAGTAATCGAAATCGGACCGGCTCCAAGCACCAACTCAATTGCAAATTCCACTTCCCTATTAGATGGAAATTCATTTATATCATTCGGGAACACATCTGGAAATTCACATACAACCGGAATCTTTTCTAAATTCTGATCATCACCTGATACTCCCACAGTTAATAACATAACACCCTGACATTCAGTTCTAGAATAGTTTACTATCATAGAGTTCAAATAATAACTATTCACCACAATCGGTGCTTCTGACCCTTCCGGCATAAACTGTACTGACTTCTCAGAACAATCAAATAGAACATGATTCTTAGATAACCAACCTCCCGGTTATCCCATCATCATCTTCCTGCAGGATATGTCATATTCCCTACCACCAATTCTGAGCCTCGCCTTGCAACTGATAAGTTCCTAATTCAACTCACTGCTCTTCAGGAACTTGTTGGGCCTGCAATGCCCATTCCATAGCCTGAATCCAATTATCTGCATCAGTGGGATTTGAGGTTCCCCTAAAAGTCGGAGAGTGAACTTTCAGAAATGTAGCAAGTGTCATAGGACCGTCCTCATCATTATTGTTCTCATGATTACTCTGATTTATCTGGTTACCCAACACCTCAGCTGTTGCCTGCATAGCTGCAGCCATATTTCCCAGAGCAGCCATAAATCCTACTAGATCATTCCCTGCCAAACCAGGAGTAACGGTGCCTATCCTACCTCTACCTCACCCGTGACCGCGTCCGCGAGTCGACAGCTGGTCCTTATACACACTAAACAAGTGATATTAAGTTGATCAGTCTCAATATCGCAGGTCTAATGCTTTAAGTTCCAAATGCATGCTCACAGACGTTTATGCCATATATATCAGTCAGATATCCTAATAGCACATAAACACATATACAGAGAATGCACAGAAGTACAATCAGTCCGTCTTTCAGGCTCTATAGGAATGAACTGCTCTGATACCATAATGTAACACCCTACCACACTAAGCTTTACGCTTAAGTCGTAAAACAGAGGTGGTGTGGTATTACGACCTCTAAAATAAAATGAGTACATATAATAGCAGAAGAATTATAATATGCTAGGAGCCTTGAAGAATAGAGGAAATAAAAATCGCGAATATAAAAGCGCAACGCTCGAGAAATGAGTTAACTTGCGTGCTAAGAAAGCCACAGCTGTCAAGTGTAAAGTAACCCAAAACAGGAACAGAGAGTCAAAGATACAAAATAACGAGCTCCTGACTCAGCCTGCGAAGTCAAGACTGGCCGGAGAATATACACACATATATACATATATATACATATCCAAAACCCAAATGTACATAAACAAAATCCTGCCTCTCCATACACCTCTAGGAGGATAAAAAAGAATAAGTTATGTGAAGAGAAAGCTAAGTACATATATATACATCATAGCATAACAAAATAACCCAGTAACCACTCCGCTTCAAGAGTCCAGACGCCTAACGAGATGCCTCTCGACCTGCATCTGAAAAATAACAACATCGTATGGAATGAGAACCGGAGGTTCTCAGTATGGTAAAGGTGCCACACACATAATATATAAGGTCCTGGGAATGCCAGAGGCAATCCTAGAACGCCGACACTCAGATTGTAGAGCTTAAAGTATTAAACAGAAGCCATAAAAGGAGGTTTTCTAAAAATATGTAGACCTGACTTAACTTAACCTTAAACCTAAATCTCATACTGCCATTCCTCCACACCTCCATCTCCATCAGTATTTCACAGACAAATAAAGAGATAAAGGAAAGCACAGGAAGGTTACAAATACTGCAGGTAACAAATATACATTTAGCATGGCAAATACATTTAAGCACACCCAATTAAAGCACAAGCAAGTAGTTCAAGTAATATGCATATGATGCATGCCTGTCCTATGGCTGATGAGGCTCATCTGTCGGTTATCCAACCAACCCGACAAGTCTGAATTGTCCTTAGACTGTCCCCCGACGTGCATCCCCAAGAGTCTATGCATAGCTTTATCTCAAATAATCAATATTGCTCAATGGGGGTAACATTTCCGGGAATTTATATAGTGCCCGGTCACACTTACGTCGTAGGGTCAACAGAGTATCGAGTTTTCAACCTAGTACACGTGGTGGAAAGCCACGGCACTTAATCCAGGGAACCTCGTATATCAGATTATTCAAATTCATAAGCCATATAAATAATTCAATTATAATTCATCAACATCCACATTATTCTCAATTGCATCTCATTCATCATCATACATCAAACATATTCAATCCTTATCCTTCATCATCACACCTCCCATTCCATCCATCAATAGTTCCAATTCAAAACATAATTTATCCTTTACTAAATGAATTAAACCTAAAACATGCTCATTTTCTTAATAACTCAAAATCAGACCATATAACCGTTGAATCTAAACCTTTTTAAATAATCATATAAACAAAATCTCTAATTTTTTTATAAAATTTCGGCAGCATCTCCTCTAAAACTCGGACTTTACCATCCTTTTCGGGTCCAAACCTGCATTCTCTTCAATTCAACATACCCTTTCTCATCATCATAACAATCACCACAATAAATCTACCTCAGATCAACAATTATACTCATACAATATTCAAATCCAACAACCAAAATTCAACTAAGAATCATAGTTCACTAATCCTAGGCTTCTAACACAAAATACCTCAAATCAATAATTCACCAAATTATTAGTTAATCAACAAGCACCAAACCAACCATGTTCATCAACAATAACATTCAACCATAATTCTCTCCAAATTAACATAACAACATTCACCATCCAAAATTAATAACTAATTATCCAATAAACTTCAACCAAATATATTCATCAACAAATTACTAAACATTAAACATACACCTGCATTCCAACTTATCCTATGGTTGTCTAGCCTAAGTTTTCACAGAACATTATATATTAAATGCAAGAAACCTAAACCATACCTTGGCCGATTTCTACGTCGACCAAAGCAAATTATTTAAAATCAAGGCAGCCCCTCAAAACTCAACTAATCCGCTTCCTCCAAGTTCCAGTATTCACAATTTCAAACTCCAATTATTTATTCACAACCTAATACACATTCATAACACATATATATCCAATTTAATACTCAAAGCTCAAATTCAATGAAATTAAAATAGAATTATCATATCCTCACCTTACCCAAGCTTCACATGAGCAAGAGTGAACGTTTTCCTCAAGCTAATTGGATCCTAAAACATCAAAAATCAAAGAGATTCAATACCCCTTCTCAAAACTCAAAAATTGGGGGAAAAGAGTGGCTGGGAGTATTTAGTGACTTACCTATGAAATTGTTCCGGTAGAAACGTAGAGCTCGACACGGTGGACGCGTGGCCGCAAACGGTGCGGCGATCAGAGTTCGGACGGAGAAGTTACGGCGGGTTGAAATTTGCCGTAGGATTCGGGAACGTTTCTCTTCTCCATGGAGCTTCAGCTGCGTTTCTGTTGAAATGAGGAAGAAGGCTGTGCTGGGTTCATTTAATAGGTTGGTCCGGTTGGACCGACGGCCCGGTTTGGGCCCGGTTCAGCCCGTTCGGTTCAATCTTGAACCGATTTCTTCGAAATTAGTGTCAAAATTCTCGTTTTGATGAGCTCTATCCTAATTTGATATAATATTTGCATTTCTAATCTTCTTTATTAAAAATTAATTTACTGACTAATTATCTACTAATTAATCGGGGTTTACAATTTTCACCATAGATGGTGGATCAATAAGTTGAACCTCAAAAAAATAAATGTGTATTTCACATTTTACCATGGAGGCTGAGTTTGGAACTTTATCAGTCATGGGTAAAAAAGTAGAATGGCTCAAAAATTTATTATAGTTGTGCCCACGCCAGATGACAGTCATTTCAATCTTCTGTGATAGTGAATCAATCATGTATTGAATATATAATAAGGTTTATAATGAAAAGTCTAAACATATAAGTTTGAGACATGAGTTTGTGAGGTAATTAATAAATGATGGTATCATTAGTATCATTTATATAAGATCTAAATAGAATTTAACAGATTCTTTGACTAAAGGTTTGTCAAAGGATAAAATAAAAAAGACTACTGTTAAAATGGGATTAAAACCTATTGTTGTTAAATGATGAAAACCCAATCTTATTCTAATAGACTAGTAGTTTCAAGATTTAGTAAGTAATAACAAGTTATTTAACAATTAGAACAATAAGATATAGGAGTTAGTGCTATTTACAATAAATTAGGAGTGTGGGTTAAAATTATTAATGGAATAATAATATTATTTATCAAAGGATTTCACCTATATGAATATAGGAGTGGTGCCGCTCCAATCGAGAATTTTAGAGGTTTTATTCTCGTAAATATTCATGACACCAGGATGAGTACAAAGTTATTATAAGTGCTTAAAATTACAGTACAATTAGGTATCCTTTAAATATCATCCTTTATTCAGCCCTTAGAGGAGAGAGAAAATAAAAAGTAACTTTCCTATTTTTTAAACAAGTAATACGTAACAGTGGGTATATAAATTAATTAAATAAAATAAATCTTTAAAAAAATTGTCCAAAGACCAAGTTTTAAAGGACAAGTATCATTTTTCATAAAATTATAGGCTCTTGAACTTGAAAGATGCAAGTAATGTGTGCAATTTTCGGTACTAACATATGAAGTATAAATTTACTCGATTAGACACCTACTATTTTATTAGAAATTTAAAATTTACAATAAAAGAATGTTTAATTTTAGTGACACATTTATTATGCATATACTTGTATATAATATTTAAATTTTGTAAATAACGAAGGATTAAAAAGTATTTATAAATTTAATTAATTAATATTAATTAATGGTTATTAACGATTTATACATTGTCAATTATAATAACGGTATATAGTATCATTTGGCTAAAACGATACAACCACTTTAAGAATGGTGCATGTTTGAAATATTAAATTTTTAGCTAAAAAAGACACAACTCTTTAAGAATAGTATATGTTTAAAATATTTTACCTATTGACAATAGAAGAGTCATAACAATTTATATATGTGATAAATTATAATTACTGTGTACAATATATATATATATAAACTCTTATCCATCATTCAAAATATACTAATAAAGTTTGTATTTTAACTTATTAAGGTAAAGTATTAAATTGTTCCTTACGTTTGTGTAACACCCGAACTTTTAACACGTCATGATCGTACCAAAAGCAGAACGTTACTAACCTATTTTTCTTATTTACTATTTAATATTAAGCCTTTAGTTCGATACCGCGTTTCAATTTTTAAGAAAATGCCAGAAAATATTGTTTCTCATTAATCAAAATCATTCATCAAAGAACACACAGGTAATAATAATCACTTAATTATTAATAATGATAAATATTATACAAAAGAATTCAAAAGAAACTCAGATACAATTCCTATCCCTCTGTATAAAATAAAATCTTAAATAACAAAGGCGAAGAAATTCTATGAAAACAACTTAACACATAAACTTAACTTAAATAAAACTCATAATCGCCCGCAGCTTCACACTGAGTCTCCGAACCTGTGTCACTAAATGGGTGAAAATTTTGAGTGAGAACAAACTACACGTTCTCAGTAGAGAATGAGAATGCCGTAAAAGTAATGATTAACATGCAAATAATTAACTTTACTTAATAAAACTATTTTGTTAAACCTTTGGATATACTTTTTACTCTTACTTCATATAATCAATTACCTTTTTTTAACTTTTCGAACTAAAAATAAATCTCAATTCTCAGTCACCTCAATGCACCAACTAATAGCACAAGAAACAGATCAATACACAAACAAATTGCAAGAAGACAAACAGCAGAATCATAGAGAAACAAGAAAAGCAAACACAATCAAATACAAATGTGCAAACAATATGATGCATGCATGTTCCTAGCGCAGGCCATGAGCTCATACGTCGGTTATCTACCTGCAACCTGACGTTACTCGAAGTGAACCCCGAATATGGTCCCTTTACCGTGTCAATTAGACACCTTGGCATCACGGTTACCCGTGTCAATTAGGCCTCGTTATAATAATAGTTCAATGTGTATCACAGTAAGGAACAGTGCTATCAATTAGGCGAACAGTCCTGCATTAGCAATCTCAGCCTATCCGTTAGGCGGGCACCTTCGCATTAGCAGTTTGGCACAAAAGCCCGATTAAACATACAATATGCTATCAATTAGGTGGACATTCCCGCATTAACAATTTTAGGCTATCAGTTAGGCGGGCACTTCCGCATTAGCACTTGGCACAAAGGCCCATTCAAAATAATTCTCAACTTTTATTTCATTCCTTGTTCCTCATTTTTTCTTTCTTCACTATATCTCTCAATATCATTGTCTTTAACTTTAACCTTTCTTAGGGGCAACTTACATTCCTTTTCTTTTCCTAAGTTTGTCTAATCTAAAACCATGTGGGTAAGGTAACTCTAGAGATCTTAATCTTTAATTTAAGTTAGGTTTTGAATTTGGATTAGAATTGAATTTTATACAAGCTTTAAAATTCTGCTGTTGCATTTACAAAAATTCGAAAAACAGACAGCAGCCATGTTTTTTATAAATTCCATAATAATTTTAATTCTAATCCGTTGATTCTAAATTTTGGTGAGATTACAGTCAACATCCCTAAATTTCAGAATCCACAAGTTTCAGATTCATATCACTTCATTTAGTTGGAAGTGGAGCCCTGTTTTCATAAACCAATTCAGAGTTTCCAGCAAACAACCGACCTTCCAAGTGACTTATCTAAGTCTACAAAATAGATATGAACATGAAACTTATACTCACTTAAAATAGACTGATAGATCTTTAAAATCCTTTTGAAATCAACTCAAAATTATGTTTAAATTAAAAATTATAGCCTCTGGAAGTTGGTACTGTAGAACTAGAAAACCAGAAACATCTGCAGCAACCACTAAACTTCAAAAAATCATATCTTCCAAACCACTTGACCGAATTTCCTGAAATTTTTATGGAATATTCAAGACACACTAAAGTTTTACAGAAAAATAATTTCATCTAAAAATTAGGTCTAGACTGCTCCCAAAAAGTTATTCGTTCTGCTGCCAATTATGCATATTTCTGCATAAATTCTGCACAAAGTATCTCCAACAACCTCACATACCAAATCCTATATTCAAGCCTAGGATTCATCTAAAACCAAATTTCTAACTTTCTTTTGACTAACCAAAGTTGCCCAAGAACTCTTAATTCAATATATCACAATTCATATCATAGGTGCAACGTACCATATTATCACAACATCCATTCTTCAGCATCTCATCTATAACAACATATCTCAAGTCCTGATTCATCAAATCAATTTCCAACAGCCATAGCAACATTCCATACACAAAATCAACATCAACAAGTACTAGCAGCAAGCATAACTTCAAAATACACAATATTGTCAATAACTACTACATTAAATCATTAAACCAATCACCAACTACAGCCATAATTCAACTCAATTCCAACAATTATTCACACAAAGCAACCATAAACTATTTGCAGTTACTCATTTAATTTTATTGGCATTCATAACTTAAAACATTTATTTTTCAAAACAAATCCCCTACCTCGATGTCGCAAGCATATTATTTAACGTAACAATTCCACTTAGTCTAAATTCACAACAGCAGCTCTAACAGTTTCAGTCTCAACAATGGAGGAATTGGAACCGAATCAGCAACTTCAATGACAGCTCTATTGACGAGAACAGGTGCAACTGCCATGATTCTGACCCCAATTGACGGTAATGGTGCTAGTGGCGTCTTCGACGGCGATGGCTAGGGCTCCGATTGGCGGCAGGACTTGGCAGCAGAGGAACCTTCTTCCTTCCCCTTCATCGATCGCGTCTCCTCTCTCGTGCACCTCCTGTCTTGCCGTGTCGTTCTCTCTCCGTCTCTCCTTTCCGCGACAGCTTCGGTGAGGCGTGGGTTGATAGCGGGACACGGCTCTATCCCTCTCTATTTTACGAGCTCTCTCTTCTCCCTTTTCGATTTCTGCGTGTGTGCATGTGGGAAGCGAGAGTGAAGGACTTGAGTATGAGTGCATTGGTGAGGCTGAGAGTGAGTGAAGTAAGTCTGTGTGTGTGTGTGTGTATATCTAGGAAGAGGAGGGCGATGGTGAGTGAGTCATGAGGGAGGGTGAGCGTGGCTCACCAAGAAGTTGACAGGTTATAGGGGTAAAAAGGGTTAGGGTTAGGTAAAATTATGGTTTAGAATTGAGAATTTGGGGTTAGGATAGAGTATTAATTTAAAACTAAATTTAACCTAATATAATTAACTTCAAATATATTATTTATTTTTCAAATTACAAATTATTTGTAATTAAACACTTTAATTTAAAATTATAGATAAATAAATAAATTTTCTTTTAGTTCGTAACATTAGTCAAAACTTTAAATTATTTCAATTAAAATTATATAAAACTTTCATTATTTAATTTTAAAAACTCGGGTTGTTATATCCTATCCACCTTACAAAAAAGTTTTTCCTCGAAAATTGATACAAGATGGAAAAGATTCATATCAACTCCATTTTTAAAAATATCAAAGAAAAGAAATAGAAAGGTGTGGCACGTTAAGTTTTGCAAATGTGAAAGAAACCGTATCTCATGAAAGAAGTTTGAAACGGAAAGTTTTACGGCAAGCAACCAAGGAAGAGATTCACATTAGCACGAATAAGGATTATATGTTGAAATGCAGCTAACCCCTAAAACTTAACTTCTAACGATCCCAAACTCCGTAATTTATGTTTACTTATTACTTTTATTTCGTCTATGATAACCCGTTATTACTCTCATATACATAAATTATTAGTATTAAGTTGGCCAGACTTAATACCATAAGGTATGTAATGGTAGGCTAACAGCGTTAATCAACAGACAGTCATGCATATAAAATCTAACTTTTGTTATTAAGACAAGTTCTATCGCATGACAGACACTCAGAGTATGCAATGAAGCATAATCAGTTCATTCACAAGGCTCTACTGGAACAAACTGCTCTGATACCATAATGTAACACCTTAACTTTTAGCACGTCATGATCGTACCAAAAGCAAGGCGTTACTAACTTGTTTTTCTTATTTACTATTTAATATTGAGCCTTTAGTTCGATACCGCGTTTCAATTTTTAAGAAATTGCCGGAAAATATTGTTTCTCATTAATCAAAATCATTCATCAAAGAACACACAAGCAATAATAATCACTTAATTATTAATAATGATAAATATTATAGAAAAAAATTCAAAAGAAACTCAGATACAATTCCTATCCCTCTGTATAAAATAAAATCTTAAATAACAAAGGCAAGGGAATTCTATGAAAACAACTCAACACATAAACTTAACTTAAATAAAACTCATAATCGCCCGCAGCTTCAAACTGAGTCCCCGAACCTGTGTCACTGAAAGGGTGAAAGATTTTGGGTGAGAACAAACCACACGTTCTCAGTAGGGAATGAGAACGCCGTAAAAGTAATGATTAACATGCAAATAATTAACTTTACTTAATAAAACTATTTTGTTAAACCTTTGGATATACTTTTTACTCTTACTTCATATAATCAATTACCTTTTTTTAACTTTTCAAACTAAAAACAAATCTCAATTCTCAGTCACCTCAATGCACCAACTAATAGCACAAGAAACAGATCAATACACAAACAAATTGCAAGAAGACAAATAGCAGAATCATAGGGAAACAAGAAAAGCAAACACAATCAAATGCAAATGTGCAAACAATATGATGCATGCCTGTTCCTAGCGCAAACCATGAGCTCATACGTCAGTTGTCTACGCGTAACCCGACGTTACTCGGAGTGAACCCCGAATATGGTCCCTTTACCGTGTCAATTAGACACCTTGGCATCACGGTTACCCGTGTCAATTAGGCCTCATTATAATAATAGTTCAATGTATATCACAGTAAGGAACAGTGCTATCAATTAGGCGAACAGTCTCGCATTAGTAATCTCAAGCTATCCTTTAGGCGGGCACTTTCGCATTAGCAGTTTGGCACAAAAACCCAATTAAACATACAATATGCTTTCAATTAGGTGGACGCATTAGCAATCTTAGGCTATCAGTTAGGCGGGTACTTCCGCATTAGCACTCGGCACAAAGGCCCATTCAAAATAATTCTCAACTTTTATTTCATTCCTTGTTCCTCATTTTTTCTTTCTTCACTATGTCTCTCAATATCATTGTCTTTAACTTTAACCTTTCTTAGGGCAACTTACATTCCTTTTCTTTTCCTAAGTTTGTCTAATCTAAAACCATGTTGGTAAGGCAACTCTAGAGATCTTAATCTTTAATTTAAGTTAGATTTTACTGAATTTGGATTAGAATTGAATTTTATACAAGCTTTAAAATTCTGCTGTTGCATTTACAAAAATTCGAAAAATAGACAGCAGCCATATTTTTTATAAATTCCATAATAATTTCAATTCTAATCCGTTGCTTCTAAATTTTCGTGAGATTATAGTCAACATCCCTAAGTTTCAGAATCCACAAGTTTCAGATTCATATCACTTCATTTAGTTGGAAGTGGAGCCCTGTTTTCATAAACCAATTCAGAGTTTCCAGCAAACAACCGACCTTCCAAGTGACTTATCTAAGTCTACAAAATAGATATGAACATTAAAATTGTACTCACTTAAAATAGACTGATAGAACTTTAAAATCCTTTTAAATCAACTCAAAATTATGTTTAAATTAAAAATTATAGTCTCTGGAAGTTGGTACTATAGAACCAGAAAACCAGAAAAATATGCAGCAACCACTAAACTTCAAAAAATCATATCTTCCAAACCACTTGGCCAAATTCCCTGAAATTTTTATGGAATATTCAAGACACACTAAAGTTTTATGAAAAAATAATTTCATCTAAAAATTAGGTCTGGACTGCTCCCAAAAAGTCATTCATTCTACTGCCAATTATGCATATTTCTGCAGAAATTCTGCACAAAGTATCTCCAACAACCTCACATACCAAATCCTATATTCAAGCCAAGGATTCATCTAAAACCACATTTCTAACTTTCTTTTGACTAACCAAAGTTGTCCAAGAACTTTTAATTCAATATATCATAATTCATATCATAGGTGCAACGTAACCATATTATCACATCATCCATTTTTCAGCATCTCATCTATAACAACATATTTCAAGTTCTGATTCATCAAATCAATTTCCAGCAGCCATAGCAACATTCCATACACAAAATCAACATCAACAAGTACTAGCAGCAAGCATAACTTCAAAATACACAACATCGTCAATAACTACTACATTAAATCATTAAACCAATCACCAACTACAACCATGATTCAACTCAATTCCAACAATTATTCACACAAAGCAACCATAAACCATTTGCAGTTACTCATTTAATTTTATTGGCATTCATAACTTAAAATATTTATTTTTCAAAACAAATCCCCTACCTCGATGTCGCAAGCATATTATTTAACGTAACAATTCCACTTAGTCTGAATTCACAACAGCAGCTCTAACAGTTTCAGTCTCAACAATGGAGGAATTGGAACCAAATCAACAACTTCAATGACAGCTCTATTGACGAGAACAGGCGCAACAACCATGATTCTGACCCCAATTGACGGCAGCGGTGGCGGTGGCGTCTTCGACGGCGATGGCTAGGGCTCCGATTGGCAGCAAGATTTGGCGGCAGAGGAACCTTCTTCCTTCCCCTTCATCGATCGTGTCTCCTCTCTCGTGCGGCTCTGGTCTTGCGGCATCATTCTCTCTCCGTCTCTCCTCTCCGCAATAGCTTCGGCGAGGCGTGGGTTGATAGTGGGGCGCGGCTCCATCCCTCTTTGTTTCGCGAATTCTCTCTTCTCCCTTTTTGATTTCTGCGTGTGTGCATGTGGGAAGCGAGAGTGAAAGACTTGAGTATGAGTGCATTGGTGAGGCTGAGAGTGAGTGAAGTGAGTCTGTGTGTGTGTGTATCTATGAAGAGGAAGGCGATGGTGAGTGAGTCATGAGGGAGGGTGAGCGTGGCTCACCAAGGAGTTGACAGGTTATAGGGGTAAAAAGGGTTAAGGTTAGGTAAAATTATGGTTTAGAATTGAGAATTTGGGGTTAGGATAGAGTATTAATTTAAAACTAAATTTAACCTAATATAATTAACTTCAAATATACTATTTGTTTTTCAAATTACAAATTATTTGTAATTAAACACTTTAATTTAAAATTATAGATAAATAAATAAATTTTCTTTTAGTTCGTAACATTAGTCAAAACTTTAAATGATTTCAATTAAAATTATATAAAACTTTCATTATTTAATTTTAAAAACTCGGGTTGTTATAGTTTGGGCATAATCTTATTTTGGTTTTTAAGGTTTAAAGTGTCCTATTTGAATCCAAAAAAATTCCTTTAGATTCAATATAGTCCCACCGTGAGGTCAAACTTAAATAATTAACGGAATGTCTTACATGACAACAGTACAAAAATAAAGTCGATAATCTGAAAAACAAGTACAAGCTCCAAAGGCACAAAATCAACCATGCATGCATCAATATATTTATTTCATTTAAATGGTAAGAAAAATGATAAATAAATATATTGATATATTCACAGTTGATTTTGTGCATCTGAAACTTGTAATTGTTCTCCATATTATCGACCTTATTCTTGTACTGTTGTCATATAGGACATTCCGTTAATTATTTAACTTTGACTTCACGGTAGGACTACATTAAAGCTAAATGAAACTTTTTTGGATTCAAATAAGACATTTTAAACCTTAAGGACCAAAACAGAATTACACCCATACTTAAGGGACCAATTTAGTACTTTACCCTAACTATTAAGAGTTTTTCTTTATTAAAAAGAGTTAAAATTTTTTTATTATTCTTAACTAAGAAATTTATTGGTTTTATTGTATTCTGAAAGGGTATTGTCATCAACTCTATAACAACTAAGTATGGAGACAAATATCTCTCTAAAAAAAACCAATCGAATCATGCTTAAAATCAAAACAAATATAAGATTTTGTCATCTTCTTAACCATAATTTACCCAACAAAGATACGTGACTTATATGGATGCCTTGTGCTAAATGTTTATATATATAGTCTAGCTACACATCCAAGTATTTTTAGCAACCAAGTCCAATTAAGTTGGATCAAACTTAACAAAAACCACTTTTATCACACCAGTGTGTATCACACGCGCGTTTCAATAATGCAACTTCTTCTTCTTTATTTTCTTGTTCTTCTTCTCTGTTTCCTCCTCCTCATCTTCCTCCTTCTTTTTTCAAATTTGCGCACGTAAATTCTTCTTCTTCTTCGTTATCTTTCTTTTTCGTTATTGTCATCACCAACAACACCAACATTTTACTAACATCTTTATTGATTTTGATTCTCTGTGGTGACATCATTAAATAATTTTGGAACCGAAAATATTATCAAAATAAAACCATTGTATAATACCAAATGATCTGAAAATGGTCCATTATATAAATTCGAATTCAGAAACACCTGCGTCCGAATGAAGTGAAAATATTATCAAAACAAAACTGTTGTATAATATCAAATAAACCGAAAATTGTCCATTATATAAATTTGAATCTAGAAATACCTGCGTCCCAAATGAACCGAAAATATTATCAAAACGAAACCGTTGCATAATACCAAATGAACCAAAAATTGTCCATTATATAAATTCGAATTCAAAAACACCTGCGTCGCGAATGAACCGAAAATATGATCAAAACGAAACCGTTGTATAATACCAAATGAACTGAAAATGGTGTTCATAAACAACTGAATTTAGCGATTGCATTCCATTCCATTTAATTTAAAATTGAATCATCCAAACACCATCCATTTGATTCGATTTAGAAGAAAAATCTAAATTGCTTTTATTCAACTGATTTGAACTTAAATCATTTATTGTTTTAAACACTGTGATCTATTTTTGCCTGATCTATTTTAAATTCATGCTTCTGATTTATTAGTAATTCGATTTAGATTTAAACAAACAGTTAAAAAATTACTTAAAGAGTAACAAGAAAAAGACACAACATTGGAGAAGGAGGAGGAGGAGGAGGAGGAGAAGAAGATATATAGAAGGAGAAGGAGAAGAAAATGGAGGAGATGGAAAAGGAGAAGAAGCCGGTGATTTGAAAAATTGTTATAACAATTTAGTTAGACTTAGTTAAGTATTTTGTTTGGATGTAGAACTTTATTCATATTTATATAATTGCCCATTATTTCAAAAGATTTACTACTAAATGTACGATCATTCATCTACTAAATATTGTTATATTTATTTGTTCAAAGAGTGGAGAATTTTTTATAATTGCTAAATAAAAATTTTATAGGTTTAATTATATTTTGGAAGAGTGTTATTATCAATTTTATAGCAATTAAATATGGGGATAAATATATTTCTAAAGAAAGCAATTTAATCGTTTCTTAAAATCACAACAAATATAAGTTTGTTATCTTTTTCTTCATTATAATTTTCTAACAAAAATTTTATAGAAATATTTAGATAATTATTTAAAAAATACACACAAAAAATAAATAAAAATTTGATCTCTATATTTTTTATTTTTTAAAAGTATTATTAGTTGTTTATAAAAAAATCACAAAAATATACTTAACAAAAAAGCATTAAATTTTAAAGATAAAAATATCTCACTTTATTAATCATACTTGTAAAATACTGCGTTAAAATTTAATTTTTAAAATTTTTTTTAAAGATACGTATTTAATGTTTAATATTTTTGTCGTATTTTTAAATTATTTAAAGATATTTTTTAATAATAAAATTTAAATATATTTTTATGAACGTTAAAATTATTTAAGTACATTTTTAGTAATTTATCAATAAAAAATAATAAAAAACAATATATTCTTGGATATTAGTTTGTTTTTACACTGTATCTCTTCTCTCCAACTAAATGCTATCAAGATAAAGAGATGACAAAAAAAAAAAAAAAGCAAGGGAGAAAGAAAGCGCCAACAAGATTTTACTTAGTCCCGACTACCTGTATGGTTTAAAGCTTGATGACTATTGTAGTATTCTTAGTCTGTTCATTAAAGGAAAGAAAATTAAAATAAAAAAATAGATTTCTCACGTTATAATTTAAAGGCACATAATTTTTTATTAATTAAAAATATAAAAAATATTTATTATTTTTTAAAATAAAAAATATAATTTTTTTATTTAAATATATAAAAATAAATATTTTTTTAAAAAAATTTAAATATTTTACATAGAGAAATATTAGAGAGCTAGTAACTTTTAAGATTTATAACTATCAAATAGTCATTAATAAAATTTTTAATGATGTAAAATTGGTGTGAGATTTCATCCAATGACTTATTTACATACTGACCAAAATATTTAATAAAATTACTATCCCTAGACTTTTTCTTTTAGATATTAAAAAATAATAAATATTTTTATACTTTTAATTACTCGATAAATTATTTGTTCACTATAAAAAAATTTATTTGTCATTTTTTCAATTAAAATATGAAGAATATCGTAAACCGGGGTGGCATAACGGATTGACGTTTGACGGTACATAAGAACATTAACCAGTAAAACCGCGCCACTGGTTTTCCAAGACCACCGCATCGTCCCTGCTGGCGAAGCTTCTGCATAACAAAAGTGATCCAATATCTACCGTCCATCTCCACAACCAACGGCCCAGATCCAGCTCCATCTGTCTGCGTCAATATTCTAGGAGCGTATCGCCGCAACAAGTTATCGCTAGTCCCACTCGTTTCAATTCGTTCCACTCTCTGTCTCCTCCTTTATATTTCTTCGTCGTTTTGATATTTTTGTTTTTCGTCTCTTACTCTCAAAATCTCTCCGTAAGAATCTGAGCGTTAACGAAAAGAAAAAAGAGGGAAAGTATTGAAGGAATCCCAGTGAAGAAGGTAGCAATGGCTTCTAGTGATGCCAATATGAAGATCGTTCATGGCGAAGCTGGTTATATACTCGAAGACGTTCCTCACTTATCCGACTACATTCCCAATCTTCCTGTACATCTCTCTCTCTCTCTCTCTCTCTCTCTCTCTCTCTCTCTCTCAAGTTACAGTTGATGATTATGATTTTTTATTTTTTCTATTTTTTGCAGACATATCCGAATCCGTTGCGGTCGAATCCAGCTTACTCAGTTGTGAAGTGAGTGTGAATCTAGTTTTTCTTTTCTTTTTTTTAATTTTTATTTTTGTATAGTCGTGTGATCTGAGATTGCAATGTGTGTTATGCTTGAAGTATTGATTCTCTTTGTGTTTTTGTGTTGATTAGGCAATATTTCGTGCACGTGGACGATACCGTTCCTCAGAAGGTTCAATTTACATCTCTGAAATCATTGCATTCTAGCTGTTTGTTCGTTTTCTTCATCCACTGTGCAGTTTTTTTTTTCTCCACTTAACTTGATTTGTCATATTTCTGAATTATAGGGAAAGAAAAGGGCCATTTTTTAGTTCTCATAGCAAATGAAGGATAAACCAAAACATTACATAAGTTAAAATGATAAAAAGCAATGCATTTGTTTCGTCTTCAACGGCGTTAACAAGCTGCAATCGTATTTAAGGCCTTTGGTACATCTTACTGTAGGTTGTTGTTCACAAGGATAGTCCCAGGGGTGTGCATTTTCGACGTGCAGGGCCTCGACAAAAGGTTAAATTTTTTTCTTTAATCTGTACATATATTTATCTACTTTTTGTTAATGAATGAATTAGAAGCAATGAAAATTTTGCTTTGACTAACGGTTTCCTAATGAATATGATGATTAGGTGTATTTTAAATCGGATGATGTGCGGGCATGCATTGTTACTTGTGGTGGTCTGTGCCCTGGCCTCAACACCGTCATCAGGGAAATTGTCTGTGGCCTTTCTTACATGTACGGTGTCAACAGTGTCATTGGCATAGATGTGAGTGGATACTTTCTCTCTGTTAATTCATGTTTGATCGATTATCTGTGGTTCCGTTATATTGTATAGCATATGATTTGTGTTGGCAAAGAAAGGTCATATGGAAAATATCCTATTGATGCAAGTTCAACTGAACTCTCTATTGCATTCCCTGAAATCAATTTTAACTTAAGTTATTGTACTTCATTGTTTGCACCACTAAATTGTATCCAATGTTATGCAGGGTGGTTATAGAGGATTTTATTCAAAAAACACCGTTACCTTAACACCTAAGGTGGTCAATGATATCCATAAACGTGGGGGTACGTTTCTTGGGACATCACGAGGAGGGCATGATACTAACAAGATAGTTGACAGCATCCAGGATCGTGGAATAAATCAGGTTTCCTATGTGTCAATTGTATTAATGGGTCATAAATATACTTCCAGGAATACTCTTTATTGGAGGTATTGTCAGTGCCTTGGTTTCATTGTTTGGGTATGGTTGTAGGTTTATGTTATTGGAGGTGATGGAACACAGAGAGGAGCAGCTGTGATTTATGAGGTATAGTGATTCAGATGTTTACATGATAAAATGTTCCTACCTTTGCTCTCTAATAAGAGAAATAAAAGGGAATTTCATTTCACTCAAATATTCATGTTAAGTTCATGACTGCTATAGGCCCAATGTGTGCATGGTTTGTTTCTTTATGTTGGTTATTGTTGATTGGTAATCCTAGACTACAAATTCATAAGGGATGAGAGGAATTATCTCAAGCAATTCCAAACATTCTAAGAATAAGTGTGATAAATGTTTATATGTGAAACTGCCTGCTTTTGTTTCAATAAAATCTAGACCAATTGGGGCCTCCTTTCCTTTTTGGCCATATCTCAGTAAATAAACATTACATAAACTCTCATTTTTTACGGTACAGAGTACAAATAAAATCAATTCAAACATTATATTTAGGTATAACTAGATCACTGTCAAGTTTCACATTCATGCCTCGAGTTTTCAAGACCCAACAAAAACAAAGGGTAGTAATATAGTAGTTATTTTTTTCAGTAGGTAATCACGGCAATGAAACACATCAGTTTAGTTATATTCCAAGACTGTAATTTTTATGGTGTAATACTGCTTTCGTGGGTTAAATCAAGCTTTATGGTAATTTCGATTGGAACAAGTTTGGAGCATATGGCTGTTCTGGAAACTGAAAATAAATTGATTGAATTTCGCATCTGCATGGTGGATCATCAACATTCTTGGCGTCCATTGATATATTAAGCTGGCATTCTAAATTGATTTTAGTCATTGCACAGGAAATTAGACGGAGAGGGCTGAAAGTAGCAGTAGTTGGGATTCCTAAAACCATAGACAATGACATCCCGGTAATGCTTGATCACAATCCCATAAATTTTCTCGCTGAACTCTTACCATTTACAGTTTATCTAAATATTCACTTACCTATGTTATGTTTGAACTTTGAAGAGATTTATAATGTGGATTTTCTTGCTTTTCTGCAGGTCATTGACAAGTCATTTGGTTTTGATACTGCGGTTGAGGAGGCTCAACGTGCCATTAATGCAGCACACGTTGAAGCTGAAAGTGTTGAGAATGGCATTGGCATTGTAAAGCTTATGGGGCGCTATAGTGGTAAGTACACCTCACATGTCTTTCAAGCCTCTGATAAAATTATTTAAAATCTTGGGTTTGACTTGATGCAAGTTATGACTATGATGTTTCCTTTAACAGGCTTATTTGTTATTATTTATTTGTTTATTTATTTCTTACATTGCAGGTTTTATTGCAATGTATGCTACTCTTGCTAGTAGAGACGTGGACTGTTGCCTGATTCCAGAGTCACCCTTCTTCCTTGAAGGAAATGGTGGGCTGTTTGAATTTATTGAGAAGAGGCTAAAAGAAAACGGTCATATGGTTATAGTTATAGCAGAGGGGGCTGGTCAAGATCTTCTTACAGAGGAAAATGCTCAAGCCATGAATGCAAAAGATGCTTCTGGAAACAAGCTACTTCAAGACGTTGGTCTATGGATATCCCAAAGGATCAAGGTAATTTACTTGTTCATATGAAAAATCTTTGAAACTAATTTTTTGCCCCCTCAGAAATGTATAGTAGAATACTTTCGGTCATTTATTTGTCTGTATCCCCTTAAGAATTGAAGAGTTACATGCTCTGTGAGCTCTTACTAGTTACACTAGTAGCTATTATCATTATTATATAGACAAAGATTCATTTGATTTGACTGGGGCTTTCATGAGACCTGCTTCAGTCACATAAGGCCATATCTAAGCTAATCTCTATCCATAAGGTCATAACCTAACCTAATCACTGGCAGTGGTTAAGCACATATTATCCCAACTATATATCATGGTATTGGGATGTTAGTCACGGATTGCTAGTGTCATAGTTGTTGGTGCTTTTTCTTCGACGCCACAATTGGACATCTTGTGTAATATGTAATTGTTTACACTACATAATGCTAACTAATTAAGTGCTAATTGGAACCTTTGGTAATTTAATTAACATAATGCTAGTGTTGTTAACTTGTTATATGCCATGCACTGTTGCATGGGTTATCTCAGGATCTTGGTTTATTATTTGGGTTTCTCAATGGGAACCTTCATCATATTCCGTATTCTTTCCTTCTCACCTATTTTTTCTTTTTAACAAAAAATCATCATTTTTCCTAATAATTTAATCTATCTGCTAACTAAGTGCGCATTGCATGAAGATAATAGGAAAATGAAAATGGCAGATGCAATTTCAAAAGTGCACCCAGTTTACCAGCATGGCTTGACTTTATACTAGATGGTTTGTGCGTGTTTGCTTGGATTTGAATATTGTCTAACCTTTTAACTTTCTTACCTATCTCTGTTGAATGTCTTTCTTACTAGACTATTCAGTTTATGCAAATTTCTCCCTCTTAGTAGATGTTTGTTCTTCTATAATAGGATCATTTTGCCAGGAAAAATAAGATGGCTATCACTCTTAAATATATAGGTAAGTTTATCCAACTTCATCCCTTGCCCTTTTGCTTTATTTGTTTCTTATTTTGTCAACCATTTTGGTTTGGGAATATAGATATCATCTTTTAAATTTGGCCACAATATATTTGAGTTCTTAACTGTTTTATATGGCAGATCCCACTTACATGATACGTGCAGTTCCAAGTAATGCATCAGACAATGTCTACTGTACGCTTCTTGCTCAGAGTGCAGTTCATGGAGCAATGGCTGGGTTTACTGGATACACAAGTGGGCTTGTCAATGGAAGACAAACTTATATTCCATTCCAAGTAAGTTACTAAGTTGCTCCATATACCTACACAGGTTCTGAATTGTTTTATAACTTAGCATTCTTCTACTACCTGCATGTAAAAAATGAAGGCATAGGTAATTAGGTATTTGTATATGCTAATATTGTTGAGAACCAAGAATGATTTACTGTTGTACACAGAACAAATTTGTGGGGTGAACATTTGCATTCTATTACTTCAATTTTTAAGTGATAGTTTGTGTTTTCCTGCTATACAATAATTCTGACTTTTGTGGATGAATGTTAAAAATTTTGATACACAGAGAATCATTGAGAGGCAGAACCAGGTTGTGATTACCGATAGGATGTGGGCAAGACTTCTTTCTTCGACCAACCAGCCAAGCTTTATAAACCCCAAAGACGTGGACAAAACCAAGAAAACGGAACAGCATCCTACTCGGTTGTCAGAAGGGAAAAATTGCAAAGATGTTGAAGTCAAGAAAGCAGAGAAACCTCCCACTCAGATCCTCGGAGTGGACAATTCTAAAGTTGGACAAAATTCAGAAAACCATGTTGTCAGTAGTAACAAGGCATAAAATCTCATGCCAACCCCTTAATTTTTTGTATTTGGTGGCACCAGTTTGAACTAAGCGGATAGCAGAGGGGATTTTACATTTGTGACCATTTCCATGTGTTGCAAGTTGGAAAGCCCTTGTATCAAGATCACTCTACAGCACCTACTTAGTACGTAGATGTTTCTGTTGCTAAATATCCCAGGGATTAATAACCATGACATGTAACTATTTGTTCTGGAAATGAGGTTTATCAAGGGACTAGTTTATCAGGTAGTATTGTTGAAAACTGTTTGCTAATTGAGTTTTATCAAAATTAGTAGGGTAAAGTACTAATTTGGTTTTTAATGTTTGAGTTAAATTTTAATTTGGTTCCTAACATTTAAACCTCTTATTCCAATTTCAAAAAAATTTAAATGGATTCAATGTTGTCCTATTATTAAATTTGACTTGAATAATTAATGAAAAATTTTTTACATTAGTGATTATTAGCGGCTTAATTTTATTTACATACAGAAATGTCAAATTTAATAATGGGATAATATTAAACTTATTTGAAATTTTTTGAGACTGAAATATTTATAGATCAAATTATAATTTGATTCAAATGATAGTGACTAAATTAATAGTTTATCCAAATTAATATTAATGCGAGTATGACTGACGTGTACACGTACGTGTATACTGTAGTTTGATTTGAGAGTCATAAGATTTAAAAAGTTCACTATAATTCTTGCTTGAGGAATAAAGCAACATTCAAGGGGAAATAACTTTGGTATCCATATCCAAAAAAGGCTTTGTCTTTGGTGGGGAAAGTATAATCAGGACCATGGTGGACCAGATGGAAAGATGCCGTTTGGGTGGCTGGGATCGAATCCGTACAGAAATTTATGGAAATGCTAAATTTGACCCTAAGTTTAATAAATTTGTAGACTGGTTCTTTATGGTTTGGTTCGATTTTATACATAAAACCCGGTTTGATTCTTTTTTGGACGAACTGGGCTACATTTATTTGTTCATCATGGGCTTTGGAACGTGGGCTGCCCTCTTTCCCCCAAAAAATCGACAACACAAAACCCATATCCCAAAAAGCACCGATGATCACGACGGATGTTCTAATGGTCGTCATCCTCAGTCCGGCGATCAAATGGAAACGACATTGGACAGGTCTTCGGCGCAACGCCGGCCACTAAGAGAGAGCTACCTATGCGCAGCAATGAAGGATGTGGAAATTGGTCTGCGAGGGGAAATGGAGATGAGATTTGGTGAGGTGAGGCATGGGCGCAATGCCAGCCACTTAGGGAGATGAAATGGAGACGCGGTTTAGTGAGTATGCATCGCAACTGCGAGAGGGTTGGGAGATTGAATGGAGGAGGTGCCCGAGGGTCTTCAACAGTGGCGACGACGGCAACTAGTTAGCGGTGCAAATCTTGGATGATGGAGAACGAAATGAGTCTGACATGGGAGATAGGAAATAGAACACGGCCACTCCTAAAACACAGCGACATGATGAAGATGCTATCTCGCGAAATGGTGTTGGCAAGAAGAAGTTCGCAATGGTCGTCGGTAATTGGCCGTGGCAATGGAGGTGGAAACGAAGATACAAGACTGTTGTGTAGGAGGGAAAGTTGTTGGTTTTGGGTTCGATGTCGCCATGGGCCTGGTCTCTTGTCGAAAAAAAAAGAGCCAAATACTATGTCATTACCTTAATAATGCTACCCAGATCCTCCTGTAGAATTGGTCAAGTAGTAAAAATAAGTAAAGTAGCACTTCTACATGGACATGTACCTGTAAAACCTTGATGCAGATGCAAATGTTGAACAATTCTATCGCAAGTGATTTCAAGATTAACCTTAAATTGGGAGCTGGTGTTTGAGAAACATTTGTTTGTTTGTCCTTATTAAGCCGTTTTAATTACAGAACAGTGAATGCAGAGAACTAATAATGGAGAAATCCATTGAACTAAATCAGTACTAGTCAGTGTAATGTAAGAAGAAGGTTGCAGATGAAATTCAGTTTGGTTAGCAAGCTGGGACGTGATTTAGGTCGTAGCAGCAGCCGTTGGCCATTACACGCAGATGACACCCCAGGCGTAGTTGGTTAATAGTAAGTGTGTGAAGAAACACAGTCTATTTTCAAAGAGCGATACAACATTTATATCCACAAAATACAAGAAACTTGGTCTATTGTTTTCCCAGGAATTAGCACATCAAGTAACGGAATTCGCAAAAAGTGATACACACGAAGTTCATCCACAAAATACAAGTCTGGTTAACAACATAAGGATAGCAAGATTCAGGAGCCTGCGACGTTGTTGCTCCATCGAACTTGCAGAACTGTGACTGGCTCAGTTGATATGACCTCGAAGATCCCGACACCTCCGGGCTCGAATTTGCACAGGCTGGCAAATTCTGCCCAGCCTCCGGAGATGACCCCGAAGCAACCGTCGCGCCTGCCACTAAATCTTGTATATGTGGCCTCGACCTCAATGTGTCCATGTGATAGGAAGAGTGTGTGTCTCTGACCGGTGAAATGGCTCAGATGAGGGACATTTGAATGTTTGTAGCATAGCAGCAGATCATTAAGAGAGAATAAACTTATTGATGAAGACACGTACAAGAAAAGGAATTGGTGCCTTACCAACAGGTGGGAGTGCAAGATGCGGTCAGTGAGGTCCATTACAAAGAATGGCCATTTGGTCTTATGTGTTTGGGATATCGCTTTCGCCTTGTGTCAGGAAGGATTGTTGGTACAACGGGCATGCCGGTAAGCACCTTTCGCTTCGTACGGAGGTTCCTTTGACGGTCGGGGGCTGTATGAGTTTTCGTGTCCACCAAAGTTAAAGATACGCACCTGGAATTCAGAGTTCTCCTTGTGTTTGAAAAGAAGCATGGAGTCTAAATTAATTTGGTACGTCCGGTAGAACTCTGGCCAACCACGGGTCAATGCGATGCTACCATTTTGCTGTTGTTTCCAAAAGCATCGATGGCTGATACACCTGCCATCAGGGACCAGCAGGGTTATGTAGGGGGCCCCGCTCGGGAGTTTGTCTGGACCGATCGGGAGGGCCTGCGAAAGAATAGGAAAGTGCTGGCCAACACATTGATCATTCAGGAAGTAATAACATTGTGTGTCCTTTGATATACGTCTCGGGGGAGGTGGCTTACCAGTTTGAAGCTTGGGGGCCTTGTTATTGGCTTCAGAAAACGCAGTGGGCGGTGTTGCTGGTTTCGTTGAAGGTTTGTTTCAGGTTGCTTGCCCTTGTTCCTGGATGAAGACATGATAACCTGTTATAGTACAAATAACAAACCTGAGAGTTGTAATCTATAGGTGGTTAAATAGTATTTCAAACAACAACACACAATAACGTTAGGGTTTAGGGTTTCATCTAAGAAGGGAAAAAATGAATGCGACCAAGAGTAACATTTACAAAAGCTTTGAAACGTAAAACAAGGGGTTCCGGAGTGAGTCATTTATCTGGTCGTGGAACTCAGAACTCAGTGGTTCTACATGAGAATCGGGTAATAAAACAAACAGGCAGGCAGGCCACGGGACTAAGGAATGATAAAAACCGTCAAGATTGCATGTTAGATGAAACATGCAGAGAAGGTAGACGGCGCAAGATAGTGGAGGCAAGGCAAGGGTTCAGCAAATAGTGCACCCCCATTAAGGGATACCACCAATGAGAATGGACAAGGGTTTTCCCCACCGTCGAAGCAAAGGCCCCATATAACAAGAATGACGATGCAAGGAAACACAGTAAAAGAAAAAGAAATTTATTTTTTTTTTAGGAAAAAACATGCAACATGTACCGACGGCCTCGGTTGTTGGTGATATCAGTTTCACATAATCAGATGGGTGGGATTCCGCGAAGCAACCAACAGACGGTCTAAATTGAATCGCAGTGAGGAATTCGGGACGGCTTACCTGGATTGTGTAAGTTGCTGTCTGTGGACCGAGGAAACTTCGTGCGAGAGTCTCCCAGAAGAGTTGTTGGTGGTTGGATGCAAAGCGACGAAGGGGTCAGGGTGTTATGGGTTCGAGTGAAAGGCGCAAGTATTTTTCAGCCTGTGTAGTAGAGGAAAACCTCCAATGTGTCCTTCATCTAATTTTTAATGGGTCATGGGCCAGGGGAAGCCCAAGAAGAGCAAAACAACAAGGATCGTTCCTGGGTATTTTTTTTGTTTACCTTTCTTCCAATTGCCCTGGCATGGAAGCCAGGCCCGGATGCAAAGACACGGGTGTTAAATATTAGACGTAGACAACCAACTTGGGTTGGTCGAGTGGCCAGTTCACTCTTTCGCTTAAGCAAGTGTCGGGAGTTCGAATCCCGCCTTGTGCATGCAGCAACCCATTGGCCAGTGGCAGACCCTTAAATGGAGCTCAGATCTGCGATGGATTAGTCCCTGACCTGTCGAGTTGGGGAATACCGTGGGAAACAAAAAAAAATATTAGACGTAGACTTAGTATAGAATCAATTATATTTATATGTACATGTTACGATATGTAATAACCGAAGTGTAATTATTAACATTTTATCTATTACTGAATGAGATGATATTTTTGTGTATATGTGTAATATTCATACGTTTATACAAATATATATATATATATAATGAAATATATTAAATTACATTATGTAATACTTTCATATTTTATTTTATCTAGTGTGAGGTATAATGTCAATAGGAATGATGCTATTCAGCCAAATTTAAGAAAGATTTTTCTATCTAAAATTTAAAAAGTGAAAGACAATTATTTCGGAAATAGAGTAATTTTTTACTTTGTTAATTAAAGATATACGTGCAAGATATGGCCTATTTCAGTGCACCCGTGTATTTGTGGAGACGATGATAATGGTCCCGATCATTAAACATGGCTTGTTTTTCTTACTTTCCAATTTAGGAAAAGAAATCGTTGTAGAAGCCATACTGCTTGTGTGTGTATTTCTGTGTGCTGCCAGGTTCTGTTCGGTTGACATATACGATTAGACACAAACACAAAGAGACATGCATTAAAGACATGGACATAATATATTTTGTGTGTATGTCTTTAGTTTGTCAAATATAAGGAACAAAAAACACATGTTTAATTAAAGATTTAAATTATTTTTTACTAGCGGCCCAACAGGCACTGTCGTGGCTCAACTCAACAGGCACTATCGTGCCTGTTTAGCTGCTTTCTCATTCAGTAAAACATTTTTTTAATATTTTTATTTTTAAAATTATAAATTTAATATCAATAAATAAAAATTAATTATAAAAAATTACCTTATTTAAACTATTTTGCAAGTAGCGCTATTTTATAATCCTAAGTCTGAGAGCGAACAGTTATCTTAAATTTATTTCACGGTTAAGATGGAAGCAATTACATAATTCTAATGCAAAATTTATAGAGTGGGTACGTGACTGAATATGTAATTTTACATTATAAAAATAGGGGTAAGATAGGAAAAAAATTGGATACCAAACCTTTTGTATTCACATTATATATTGTTATAGATATATTGTGGAGGTATATGAATACATTAAAATAATATGATAATAATTTGAAGAGAAAAATTATCATTTGTACATTTGTATATTTATTTTAAAGGTTTAATTACTCTGTTGGTCCCTATAGTTTCGCGAAATTTTTAATTAGGTCCCTATACTTTTTTTTTCCTTTTAATTGAGTCCTTGCGGCAAAATTTTTTTTTAATTGGGTCCCTACACTTTTTTTTTCCTTTTATTTAGGTCCCTATACCAATTCTTTTTTTTAGTTGGGTCCCTATAAAATTAAGCCAATTACTACTAAGAAGGACTTAATTGAAAAAAAAATTAGTGCAGGGACCCAATTAAAAAGAAAAAAAGTATAGGGACCTAATTGAAAATTTCACAAAACTATAGAGACCAACAGAGTAATTAAACCTATTTTAAATAAAAATACCTTATTTAAACTATTTTGCAGTAGAACTATTTTATAATCTTATGACTGAGAGTGGACAGTTTTTTTTTTAATTTCTTTCACATGTTAAGAGTGAAGCAGTTACATAAAATAGGAAAAAAGAGTTGGACACCAAACTCCTCTATCCACTTTATATATTGTTATAGATATATTGTTATAGATATGTATATTTTTAAATTTTTTTTTAGGAAAAAATTCAAGGATAAATTTGGTTGTAGGATCAAGGAGAGAAAGGGAGAAAAAAAATCAAACGTTTGGATAGGAAAGACGAGAAAGATAAAGAACTCAATGAGGGTAAACAAGTAAGAAGTCAGCATCTGAAACATTGTGTCTCAGTGCCTCAGCAGCAAATTGCAGTTACACAAAATTAGTATCACCGAGGTCACCCATCTGTGTCAGCCCACGTCCTTCGTAGGTCTGTGCCTCACCAGGTCAAACAGCAGATATGTGTCATGCCTCTGCGACGGTGTGGTAGCTTGATACTCGTGTGGGATGTTGCGACTGTTTAGTGGTGGGTTGCAGATATTGGGAAGTGGCTAATAATGGCGGCAGCGAGGGACATCAGCCATGCACAACCCTGTATAGTGTTTCTTGATCTATATACTCTTTTAGATCCGAAGAGGTGGATCGAAAAATATTCATTTTTGACCGATAAACCCTAGACCGTAACCACTTGCATCTATCCATTTTTTACCGATAACCATAATCCCTGATTTCTATGCCCTAAACCTTAGCCGCCAAGTCCCTATACCCTAAATCATAAACCCTAGTCCTCAAGAGCAACTCCAACGCTGATTGCTCGTGTTACATTTTTTGACACATTTGTGTCCCTAACCATCAGAGAGAAGCTCAGGTTGGTCCCGGCATAGCTTTTTCATAGATCCTATTCCCTGTGATTGAGGATTTACTATAGCCAATAATATTTTGCCATATGGCGAGTTATTATTTAAATATACAATTAATTAGATTAAATAAGTATATTTTTATAATAATTATTAATATAGAATAATTAAATTTCTAATTAATTAATGATGTATGTTAATTATTTATGTCATACTTAATATTGAATATTATATATACGAGTATATTACATTAGCCAGGGGAAACCTAGCCGCTCCAAAATTGTGGTTTTCTTTGCATTAAGTGACTTTACAAATTAGTGTAATCCCGATATATATATATATGTATATATATATTGTGTATTATTGTTAAATTTTAATTTATTTAATATTAATATGTTGTAATAGTTAATTATTTCTAAATAAAAAAAATTTGTATAATATTATTACATTACTTTTAAGTATTTGAATTAATTAATTACGTGGGAGCACAACAGGGACTAAAGTTAGTTCCTTCTAATGGAGAAGAGATAGAAACTCTGAGTTCTTTTTTACTGTTTAGAACGCAAATGCTGGTGCGGAGTTATCTTGTATGACAGGGGGCCCGTTAGTAGGAACTGGGATGAGTTTCGTATCAGAAATTGTGTAAACCATGAACATTAGTCCGTAAAACCTAAAAATTGTCATTTCATTGCCATCATGATGAGTGTGTGATGTTAGCCCCACATCAAAGAAAGTAAGGAAGAATGGTGAGTTTATAACTCTGGATTAACCATCAACTTACTACGTCAATGTTTCCAGTTGGATGTGGTGGTTTCTTGTCCTACGTTCTGTATCTTGGTTCTTCGCCGAAATCTCCCTGGTGGTCGAGAGTACTCCAGCGTTAGTATAGCCGATGGTTAACTGGACTGGTGATTTGAACCATCGAAAGTATTCCCGTAGAACCTAAATTGTATTCCGAGAACCATATGTCACAAAGTCTAGACCCCTAATGAAGTACTGTTAATACCTTATCAGGAAACCTTATCTCTTATCAGGAACGGGAATCGGGGTCGGAGTTACTGGCATATCCGCAGTGATAATCGGTCCAACCTAACCCTATCCGCACCTTATTAAGAGTGACCGTATGTATGGCAAGCGTGGTGTACGTTGATCAATGTGTACATCATACTAATATTGAAACTTATATTGTGGTACTTCGGAGTTTAAAGTTATTTTGTACTATATAACGTTGCCCCTACAATTTATAATTATTACTTACAAAATATATGACGATATACTGCTATTCATTACATTAGTTAGAAATAAATGTGTTGGTATTTATTTTTTTGGCTGTCGACAACAAATTTTGATCACTTGACCAAAACTTTTAAATGATTTGAATCATAAATTTCTTTTTAATAAAATAATGAGATGATAAGTCAGGCAAATTATGAAAAAATACTACAATTTTTTCATAAAATATATAAACTCTAACAGGTAGCTAATATATAAGAATTATATGTTTATGTTTGAATTTTTAGGTAATACAGTTTTTAATTATCTCATAGTTTACAAATAAAAAAAGTACGTTATACAAATTAATGCTTTCAAAAATAGTACTCTGGTGCAATTTTCAAAATAAAATTGTAACTTTCTAAGCAGCTATTTTAGTATTTAAGGAGAAGTTAAAAAAATGAGAATTTTTCTCATACTAAAAAACTTTTTATCATTTTTTTTCTTAAAATAAATAATTTTAGAACTGAAATATCAAACACAAAATAACTTATTTATAAGTTATTTTTAATATAAGTATAGTCTGTAAAAATTAATAGCATAATTCTTATAAAATTAGATATTAGATAATTTATTACATTGATCTTTATTTAAATAGTTACAGTAAATAATTATTTAACCGTTAACCGATTATCATTAACCTTTAATTAAACCAAAAATACAATCAGTTAATATAATTAAAATTTTATCCTAGTATAGGGTTGCTTTGTAATTGGTAACAAATTATGGGGTGGGACTGAACCCACTTTTTTTAATCCAAACTTTCTGTTAACAATAGGACAAAAAAATTACATTCTAATCTGACCCTATGGGCACGAAACCCTTTGGCTTCTGGAATACGACTTCATCGAACGGTGACGTCACATATTCCTAAAGGGTGAAACTCTAACTACCTTAGTTAATTAATTAAATACAAATTAGATTGGATACACCATTCATATCCGCTGGATTCACATGCTATCTAGTGCGTCTATGTTCTTGTAGGTTGTGCTTCTCAGAATATCCCCTTCTTCTCCGGTTGTGCCTGGACGGAGAAAATGGCCGAAGAAAATGCGGAAGCTGACGTCATTAGGGTTATCAAAGCGGCAGGAGAGCCCTCGCGCCCGATGGTAGGTTAAAGCTTTCTCTACTGTTCTATGCAATATTTCGGACTCCATTATCCGCATTTAGTTCTGTCTCTTACGCTCTGTCTTTATATACCCATATCTGCAGCGTCTACCATTACCAAATCATCTCCTCCCTAATTCTAGCAACCATATTTACATCACAGTCTCCGACGGGTCAGACCGTACCTACAAGATTGCATGCAGCCCCAGGGGGCGGAAAGAGATCACTCTCGGGAGGGGATGGCAAAGGTTTTACCATGAATACAAGCTACAACCTTCTAACATTCTGCTGTTCAAGCACAAGGGCAGGGATGACTTTAGCATTCGCATCTTTCAGTCGTTGGGTGTGGAGAGGACGTATGTTACGTCCGGTGGTGACTTCGACGACATGACAACCCCCCAGGTGCAAAGGAACCATCCAGGCACTCCTCCAACACCCCGGCGTCAAACAGATTGCATCAATGTCCCCAGGAGTGCCGCTGCAGCTGAGGTGGAGCAGACATTTCGTTCCGAGTAGACATTTCGTTCCGAGGTGGAGAAGAGGCATGAGGAACTGCTCCGTGAGGCGGGTGTTGACCGGATGCAATCGGGCGACAACGATGCCGGGGCTAGTCTTCTAGGTGAGCAGAGCCCATGACACCGCTCGTCATACCATTTCAGTCCTCGCCTGGATGCTCCAACTTATCTAGTATGTTGTTTCGTTGCTTCTGTTCTACTCTGTTGCCATGCGCGCAAGCGCGTTAATGGTATCAGATTACAGCTAGGAATTGGGGCAGAAAATCCGTCAACGACCTCCTGTGTTTCATCGTTTAGTTGTGGGTGTTGTTATGTTATTTTCTGGCAGACGATTGGGATGTTTTCCCTTTTATTTTTCTTTCAAGCACCTCCCCATTGAATGTCAACGTTTTTATTCCCGTTGCTTTAAATAATTACAAAAATTACGGATGAAAACTTACAATTCTGACCATCAGCCATGCGATGGCCCTCGATTTTCTATTCGTCCCCTATTCAAATTCGACGATTAGTTTCATGTTTTGTCCAACACGTTAGATATCATTAGTTAGTACAGCGACTTATTCCGTACATAACCGACCGAATGGGGTCAAATTTAATGTTTATAGTATGCAAGATATCAATTACGTTTCGCATAAGTTAAAGTCTACATCTCAACAAAGGTTTATGCTAATTGTAGCCAATCGAGATAACCCTTGATGCATTTATCCCGGTTAGATGCCGAAACGTCTCCCACACGCATCAGTTGATCACAGGCTCATCGTTATAAATCCATTGTAACTCGTCAGTTACCCTTATCGCGATACTTGCCACACGCCCACACGCTTGCCCTAGCGTAAACACCCCTCCAGGAGACCAAAACTCACGCCGACTGAACTGACAATGTCCGAAGACTCGGTCACCGAACCGACCAACCAGAGGCGCCAGGATGGCCTAGCAGACCTGCCGGTAGCGGCCCTGATTGACATCATCCGTCCGGAGGGACATTGTGCAGACTGTGATCTGGTTGAGGAGGTAGTGGCAAGGCAGGAAGACGATCTAAAGGCCAAAATCCAGGAGTACCTTGAATGGATGAGCACCGCCAGGACTGCGCATTTGACGGCTGACATGAAGCTGAGGGCGACGGAGTTGGAGCTGGCAGAAGTAGCGAGAGAAATTCGGGGGAAGCACATGTTGCTTACCCTAGTAAGGGAGAAGAAAGACGCCACGACTTGGCGAATGGAAGCCAAGACAGCTGAGCTGACAGCGGAGATCAACAACCTCCATCAGGAGGAAAATAATCAGCTCGCCAAGTGGCAGGAGGTGCTAGTCAGGGTTGCAACTTTGGAGGAGAAGCTTACGAACCTTACCGAAAGGCGTGGTGATGACAATGAGCAGGCGGCTAATGGCGACGCCAACCGCGACTAGTCGAGCCATTAAGAGAACCGAGGGTAAGCGTGATGACATCTGTCCATGTCTTAGCTTGTTAACATATTTTCCGTTATTTTTCGCTGGTCGACGGCCACTATACGGCCACGCTGTTTGCCTTCTATGTTGGTAACAGGAATGTTGCACTTTTGTTATTCTGCTAGGACTTCTAATAGTACCCCTTCCTTTAATCAAATCATGGACTATGCCATTATATTTGACTACACACGTGAATAATTAACTATAACTATATTATTATGGGATGGGTATTTGAATAAATTAGATATATATAAAATATAAAAGGAAAATATTCAACTCCCACCGTTGGTCGAAAAACTTTCCGTTTCACAATGCCATGTCATCTTCCCAAGTCCCAACGGGCGTTGATGGGACTAGAGAGAAAGAAAGAGGTTTATTCAACTGGGCTTGTATAGGGACGTACTCGAGGTCGAGCACGCAGCATCGATAAGGTGAGGTAACCAGCGTCCCATCACCTCTCGAGCTGCCCTTCAATTCTACATAGGGGACCTCACACAGCCACACCGGGAACCCAAGGCCTGGTAATTATTATCTGCTCCTGAGTGATACCACAGGGTGGACGCGTGTCCTTCGCCTAATTTGTCCAACAACTTTATTTTCCAAGGCGAAGATTCAGAGAATTTAAATCTGGGCTAGTATGTGTAAATAGGTGAATCATTCTCCCTTTGAAAATTTAGATTCAACAATTAAATGATTATTAAAAGTAGCTTGTAGATAAATACGTCGATGCTCCAAGTTGTAATTCCAAGCGTATTCTATTTGATGAAATGATATGGTAAAATGTAAGATAATGATGAGAGAATGCAAGTTTTTTTTATAACTGATCTACAAGTCTTGAAAGGCACACTGGAAAATTACAATTTTATTTTTAAACGCTGTAACAGACATGAATATTATAACTTTTCATAAGTCAAGAAAGAAGAAACTTTATTTTTGAAGCATCTCAAAGTGACCCGTAATCCAACAAACATAGACAAAATTAAATTTTCAATTGACATAATAATGCCCCGAGTTTTATCGGTAAACATAAAAGCAATGAGGAAGCGTGACATAGCAGTAAATGCGTACCCTGGCCCAGAAGAGCTATTAGGCAAAATCATCTTTCTCTGCTCTGTTACTGAAGTGAGACAATGTCACGTTTTAATGGACAGAAGCAGCTGATGACTACATTGGAAATCAAAATTTAGAGAGTTAGTATATTTGAAAAGACATCACATTCCCTACAAGGGTAAACACGAAAACCTACCTGCGCGGCTTCTACAACACGCAAAAGGCTCCACTTCTGACTTCGTTTCATGATAGCATCAAGTTTGCTGCAGGGATCAAGCTCGCTAGCTCACCCCCTCCACACTCCTGATTCCTCGAGCAGAAAATACCCTCCCCGTGGAGTATCCCCGAGTAGCCAACAGAGGAGATCGTAATGAGACCCGAGGGTGAATGCTATGTCGTGTTCAGGGGGCGCGTACCCGGAATATACGCAACATGGGAGGCAGCGTCGGCTCAGGTGGACGGCTTTTCCCGGAACCTGCACCTTCGCTACCGGAGCTTCAAAGAGGCTGTCACCGCCTGGAACGACTACTTCCAGATACATGAAACCCCTTCTCTGGCGCGGCGAACGGAAATGGCACTTTTGGCGGAGTTTACCCGAAAAGGCGGCGATAGTGGGAGCGATGGCACGGTGACACGGCAGACTCCGGAGGGATCAGGTACAGCCCCATTGTAGGGACCATTCTAATTTGTTGTTTAATATCCCAGAATATAGCGTGGTAATGTTTGTTCTATTAAATGTTCTTGTTCACCTTGTTGTGACCGTTGCAACGGGCCCGTTGATACGGCGCCTACATGATGTGGTCGAGTCCTTGGAAAATCGTGTCATTGAACTAGAAAGGGATAGGAATGAGCGCTTGGATCAGACGGCAGAACTGCTCCGTCAGCTGGCCGACGTTTTATCGCATGGAAAAACTGCAAATCAATTCTCCCATTGATGATGCCATGCCGTCCCAGCGTTGTGAGGGACGTGCCGATGAAGATCACCATGGAAACGGCACCTGTTTGCCGGTCATGAATGTGATGGTGACTTGAGTGTTGTTTTGAATGTACGTTGTAATTTGACTCGTTAAGTTGTACTGTTAAAACTGGTTATATATTGCTTAAAAGAAAAACTGGTGTTATTCGGGGAAAATCGGATAGGCAACGAAAGCCCACATTTGTAGAAGCGAAAAAAATGAGGATGGAATTAGTGGGGGCTCGTTCCCTGGCGTCGCTGGGGGGGTTTTGTTTTTTGCCGTATATAGGCAATGTGCAGGCGCTTGCGTGGATCATGTTATGTGTGGTATGTTTGCCAGACGCGCTGTGGTGGGCTATGCGATATGCGTTCGATTAATAAAAACTCCTTTAAAATGCAATAAATAAATTCTGACCACTATAATTAATTATATTAAATAATTATATTTTCATCTTATAAATGTTTTGTCTTGATTATATTGGTAAAAATTAAATTGTAATTAATTTATCAATAATTATAATAATTAAATGTATTAAATAATAACGTGTGTTTAATGAGCAATTTATATTAATTATTTATGTCATACTTACCGTTGAATATTATTTATATTATTGTTCGTAATTTATCTATACGCTTAGTCGCATTTGCTAGATTGTAGCATTGAGGGGCGCGACTGTGCATCATGATGGGCCTGAGTGTCTAACCCCCTTGCTCCGCCCATGGCCACAGGGAGCCGTCACTCACGTCACGTCAACGAACAATTAAGTAACATCATTTTTCAACTTTATACCAGTTCCAAGTAAACTACCCCGATTGCATTGTGAAGAGAAGAGTCCAGCAACAATGACCACCGATAGTTTTTTGTTTATTTCTTTTTATCTTTTAACATGGCGTTGGGCCAAACATCCGGCCCTGGTCGAAACAACAGCGACAATTTGCCCCGCAGCCCAACCCAGTCCCCTCACCGACCCAGATGAGATGGAACCATACAGTGCGACAAGCCCACAACAAATGTTAATGGTTTGAAGTAAACACAGAAGTAAACACAAACCCAAATGGGCCCAATTAATATGGTTATTTATCTCCGAAGTCCCATAAATGTATTTTTTTATTTTTTATTATTAAAAAAAATTAACGAAAATGGAATCCGATAAGGATAAGATGCGACGGTTTAGGCCGAGGGAACTAGATTCGAACGAGCGCAGTTAAACCATAAATACGCGTGCAACCGTATTTTCCACACTACTGGATAACACTGTCATAAACATACACTGCCAGGCCCCTCGTCCCGACGAAAAGGTTTCAATGGAGCGGTTGTCTGCTGCGATTGAACTACCCCGTGACGTTTGGTTGGCCATAGCCATTAAAGTCGCTGTAAACTCCATTGAGGACCTGTGCATGTTCCGTATGACGTGTTGCGCTGCGCGCGATGCTGGCGAAGAGGATGCTGTGCTCAGGATGGTTTCGATACCACCCCAGCATGACATGAAGTGGTGGTGGACACGCGACCCCACATCGAAAAGATTTTTCGAGAGGTGTTTTGAGGCTGGTCACCCGGAGCTGCTGTTTCGGGAGGCGCTGCGGGAGCTCTACATTCAGCGTAACGACACCATCGGATGGGAAATGCTGCAGAATACGACAAGCAATGGATTGGACACTGCCAAGTACGCACTTCCAATGGAGTTGCTAATCCGAAGGGACGACGACGACGACAAAAAGAATGGCTTGGAACTATTTCGCGCCCTGGAGGCTGATGATTTACTCCCCGTGTGTTACTCGAGTTGCTTTGCAATTCTCACAATTGCTTGGCCGGAGGAAGTCCAAATGCCAAAAAAGGGAGATGATCATATGGTGTGCGACTCGGCAAGATGCTTGACCCAAGGCCACATGGGTCTTCTGTATGACTACTGCCGAAAGGCTGCAGCGCGGGGCTCCATCCACGTTGTCGGGGGCGCGAACCATATTCCGTGTATCCGCTGTCGCGCCGACTACGAGGTGGAACGATACTTAGATATACACAAGTTTTAAGGTTGTCAGGCATATGTGACCATGGAAGACAACATCGTTGCGACTGTGGAGGCCAGGAAGGGGGTGGGGGAGGTTGTGATTATCGCGCTGATGTTCGTGATCGTTATGTACTTCTATTGGGACTTTTTTCTTATAAAAGTTGCCGGTTGAAACCCCCCATTTTTTTTGGGTGACACTATCATATAAAAAATAATTAACTCGACACATGACATATTATTTGTTTGGATGTTGAAAAGAAAATAGAAGGAAAGAAAATAAGAGGAAAGAAAATGAAAAAAAGTTGAGTTATTTGTGTGTTGTTTGGACGAATAGAAAATAGATGGAAAGAAAATAGAGAGAAAATTTTCTTCTGTTTGGATGGAAAGAAAAGTGAGAAGAAAGAAAATTATAATAGCATAAAATTACCTTAATACCCTTATCATAAAATAAAGTATAAATATTTTTATTTATTCATGTTTTATTATATTTTATAAATATTATAAAATATTATAATTTTATATATTTGATTTAAATTATTTATCTAATACATATAATAATTAAATATAAAATTTTATTATAATAATATATTAAAATTAAATTTATATTAATATTTGTTAATAATAATATAACTAAGGGTAGTATTGAAAATTAAAAAATATAGAACTTTTTTTCTTGTTTTCTTGCTTGTGATCAAAGAAAATTTTTTTAGTGTGACCCACACAAAAATTTTCTTTCCTTCCTATTTTCCTTCATAACCAAACAAAGAAAAATATTATTTTCCATCCATTTTTCTTTCATCCATTTTCTTTCCACCTATTTTCTATCAAACCAAACATAGTGTAAGAAAAAAATTAGGAATATAAGATATATATTATTTAATAATTATATAAGATAACTACATATTTATTCAATTAATAATCTATATTAATAATTTAAATCACGACTAACCGAAAAGATTATATGACAGCATTTTTAAATATTATGTATATTGTTTACATTAAACTATAATTGACTACACTTGTTTAGACCATTAACAATAAATTTATTTTTTTAAACATAACATAATTATTTGTTGCGAGGTTATTTTTTTGTTATATATAATAATAGTCCAAATCGCCATGACATTTATGCAGAGCACGGCGTTTTTTTCCTTTAATTTTTTTGTTTTATAATATAATTGCACAATTTGGTTTAACAAACCCTTGTGATCTCCAGGTCCTTTATCTGACCCACCATACTGGAATTTTCCATCCGTTTTTTTTTTGTTTAGAATGACAGAACCCCTCTAGGATGTGCTATTCCACCGACACAAACTATGCACCAGATCGCAATCATGGGGTCCAACGTGGTGCCCTACGCCGATGTGGAACATTGTGCTTCTCGCTGTCGGGTCGCCGCATTCGGACATGTGGATCGTTTTGGCTTAGAAGTGAATTGCCGTCGAAGGATCTTAAGGTATCTATAAAGAATCTTTGTGGTTGGTATCTGTCTAAGGATCTTCTCTCGTAGGGATTGGGGTAAACCCTATCGTTCATCATATCACCTAATGCTGTCAGAGGTCTAGCACACTCAACGGTAGAAGGCAATTTTCCCGAGAAAGATCCCTCGTGATATCTTCGAATGGTCACATCACCTTGTCACATTAGAGACCCAGTTAGATCGTCGGGAAAGCAAATGTTTACACCAATTCGTGCACATTTTAAGTATATATGTGGTATAAAAAAAGACCTATCAGCGTGCCTTCTAAGGTAAGCATCACTCGACCAACACACTTCCTGCGAGGTAGTCGACGGAAAAATACGCTCAATGGAAGAGGAGGCAGACGAGATACCAGCTTCGGAGGTAGTCGGATTTTATGCACCCGTATAAGGCAAATATTTATGTCTCCTCCTTGGCCTCTGTTGAATAATTTCACCGTTGTTTGTAGGAGGGATTGGTGGCGGCGGCTCTCCTAAAGTTGAACGCCACGATAGATGCGTTAAACAGGAACATTGTGAGACTACTTGAGGTATACATGATTTTCATGTATCTGCTTGCAAACTCCATTTCCCCTTAGATTGACCCTGTCCCCACTTAGGTCTGACCCAAATCTGTATTTGCTTTTCCAGATTCTCCAGAAGAAGCATTCTCAGGTGGACATATTCACCGATGACCTTAGGAAAGCACTCGGCCAGGTTGACAAATGCCTTAACAAGTACGTCAGGACGGGAGGGGAGCGTGGGACAAGGACCGTCGGGGCTGGGTCCCAGATCACCGCAGCCATCCTGGAAAGCAGCGCTCAAAAGAGGGGAGAACGTACCCCGGCGGCGGACATCGACATCGTCGACCTAACAGCGAGACCCCGCAAGGGACGCATGGCAAGACCCGAAAGCTTGGGTGGAGGGAACATCACTTCTAGCATGACGGGACACTAGGCGGAGAGCACCATCATGTTCGGGTCGATGCTCCATGATGATCGTTAGGTGGCGCCAGGGGTGTCGCAGCAGACCAACCTCGCATGGACCGCACCTGCCCCGCAGTTTAACACGCCCCGTTCCACCCCCAACGCGTTGGGCCACGCAGGGCATGTAAGTAAAACTGCACAGCCTGTAGGCGACTTGCCGTATTACCTTAACAACCACGTGTGCATTCGCGTGATTAATTTATTTCACCCAATTTTCTGTGTTTCCCGACATGATATGACACGATAGGCTCAAATGTCCGAAGCGGTGCAAACATCATAGGAAGCAGCTCGGGATTTCAGGGAAAGTTCTTCAAAAGAGGAGAACTCCAAGACGACATGAGAACACCCCGGAGAATGCCAAGAAACCCAAGACAGCAGAACAGCCAACACAATCCGTCGTCTGAGGCAGTGACCTTTCCGCCGGTAAAGCTTACATCGTCCAGATTGATGTATCGCTTGGGTTGAACTCAAGGTAAAATGGTGTTCCGAAAAAAGGCTTAACTTTATTTTTTGTCTTCCGCAGTTCATACATGCCGGTGTCAAGATAACCCGACAGATGGGTTTTTCGTTGCAGGCAGCCCAGATTATAGCCTACATATTCAGCGATTGCATGAACCCTGACGAGAAACTGTTTTGCCGCGATGATCGGCAACTGGACCGAGAGGCGTTTTTGTCGCTCCTCCATGGGAATGAATCGTCAGCCTACATCCTGGAGCTGCATGCGCTCAGGACCTCATGGACACAGTCGCAGCTGCAACGGTGTTCGGTCTGGTCCCTTCCGCTGATTTTTTCGGTAACATTTCCATACTACGTGACATGAGATGCCGATTCCTTTTTGCGCAACGGTTACGACCGTTATATGACCGGACAATGTCACACGTGACAGAAATTTGCTCTGACCGAGGACATCGACGATGATCACTTGATGGACTATTTTCGTGGGACATGGCTACCACGTCCCAACGCCCTGAGATATGTAAGCACTGTCGCGGCGCAGACCGCACGAAAAAAACTGATAGTTACAAGGAAAAATGACATAACATTGAGGAAAAACAAAAAAAACTAGAATGCTGTTTATTATTTTCCATTGCCGCTCATACCTGGCCAGAAAACGCTAACGCATAACTCCGTGACAGATCTACGTCCAGATGAAGGACGTCCTCGAGGGTACGAAGGAGTCTCACTACTACCTGATGGCCGTGGATGTCTCCAATCGCCAGACGTGGATATTCGGCAACTTTCCAACACAGGAGACTATCAAGGGAAGAATTTCTGCGGTTAAGTCAGTGGTACGTAATTTCTACGTATCCTTTCCCATGATGCACTACATTTTCGTTGTGTTTCCATCTCGACCTGGAAGGTTTTTTTATGTTTTTTTTGTCTAATCCGATTTGTTCTGAACTACTGGGCCTGCTGGGTTTAGTTCGGGACACGCAGAATCCAAAGAAAGATAAAAAATAAAGGGACGATATTTAAAAAAAAAAGAAACAAACCAAAAAAAAATAATTTCATTTCCTCCCTACCCACGTAGGGATGAAATTTTTTTTGTCTTGTCTCATCCCTTATTGGACATGCAACTAAACCCAAACATTCATGTTTTTGGAATTTACAACTCCTTTTCCTGTCTTATCTGCTACCGTTTTGTAGGCCACTGTTCTGGACAAGATCTTGAGAACCATGTTCTCAGATCTCGACGTCTTTGGAAGGAACCCGCTGCTGTCTGAGTGGAATCCAGACTTTGTCCTAGGGATTACCAACGAGAACAACTGGTACGAATTATATTAATTGCTCAACCATGTGTATTTGTTCTCTGGTTTTGACAGGTATTCACCAATTTGTGTTTTCGGCGGCGACCGTGGAAAAAAAAGTGACAAGAACAAGCTATGGATGATGCTGTGGCTTCAAATGGAGCATATGTTCACAACCAACCCTGTCCCGCAGAGGAAGGTATCCAACACTACTTTTTCCACGTTGTATGCATTTAAAAAGGTTTCCCGTTGTGTAAAGATCTCTTAATCGACACATCCATGTATGACATTACTTTGTCATGCTGTAGAGCATCGATCAACTGTCCGACAGGATACGGATTGACACTATGTTGGCTTTTGTAAACGAGCACTTTAATGAGTTCCGCGATGAGATAAGGCAGCGGGCAGAGGTGGACTAGAATAGCCGGAGGGCAATGGCAGCAGTGCTGTCATGACCCTGTTCACAACGTGAGCTTTGTTTTGACCATGCTGGGCTTTTCATGCCCCCTTTTGTTGGCGACCAGGGTGGGCCGTCACTTTGAAGTGGTACCAACAAATCATTGTACACGAATCCACTTCGACGTGATAGCTACCTGACCCGCCGTATTGTAAAACCTTTATCATTAGTTTTAACTGCTTGACTGTATTTGGTTGCATGCGTATCCACCCTTGCATGCCAGGAACAACCGCTTTTTTGGTAAACTACTTTGTTGCCGTGCGCTGGATGTTAAATTAGTATTTTGTATTCTGTTCCGTATGTTTTACAACGGTGTCTGCAATATAATGCACTGCCTTTATTATCAACCCCTAAACAAATCGTCTCACTATATGGTTATTTTTTCCCTTGCCAATGGATAGTGCCATATTCTCAGTACCAGGAAAGCATAAACAGTCGATGCAGTTTATATGCAATTTCGTCCCGAAACCCGGACATCCAAAATCCCTACGCAATGACCACTTTAACTTGGCAATAATGTCTCGTTACATGACTCGGTTTACACTAACTAGCCATTTCTAATTTAATTAATCAACACAAACTTGTGACTCAGTTTACACTAACTAGCCCTTTCTAGTTTAATTAATCAAACACAAACGCAACTATTGTCACAACACATAGCAACACATTGAGACACACCAACACATTAAGGAGGCACGTCCTCACAAGCTCCACTGCATACTACATTCTTCCATGAACGCAACCGATATGGCCTAATGAATAAAACTTTTTGAGGCAACAATGACTCGTTACATGACTCGGTTTACACTAACTAGCCCTTTCTAATTTAATTAATCAAACACACAAACACAACTATTGTCACAACACAGACCAACACATTGAGGAGGCACATCCTCACAAGCTGCACTGCATACATCCTCATAAGCTGCACTGCATACTGCATCCGTCCCTGATCGCAATGAATATTACCAGAAGTATAAAATTTTTAACTCACATAACCTACACTATGCATACGCCCTTCCGGATGCCACGCCAACAAGTACAGCGCTTAGCATCCACCCATACAGAATCCAGCTCAATGCGTAACCGCCAACAAGAACGGTTCAGCCAGCTCACTCAAATTGGTAGTACTCCTCACCCCCCTCTCCTGCCTCCATGCTTTTGTAAGCCGTGCTAGCCTCAAAACTGTCGATGTTCTCCCCCGTACTCGATTGTTGACACTTGCGAGAATTGTGTCCGCCCTTTCCACACAGTCGACACCTCTGAACACGACGAAACTTTCCCCAGGATGTGACAACTCTTCAACCGCATCCTTTGTACCTTGTCCACATCGGATCCCGAACAGACACCCTGCTGACCTCCTCAGCAACACCCAACTTTTGGCGATGTTTGTCCCGCAGAGATTGACGCTCCTTTGCCAACCTTGTTTTCACGTCAACGTAGTCCTCGAAAAACCGGCAAGACAGGCTCATCAGTTCCCTGCAATCATCCAGTATCGCCGCGTGGATGCTCATGTATGTCGCGTCTGGGATCTCCCCAACACGAGTTCCGTCGCAGGGTGCGCGCGGCTGCTTAGCCCTCTTTGTCCACCGGTCAAGTATTAGGCCTTTGGGGATAGATGTCATGTTTAGATAAACCAGAACCCCAACCATGTGGACACAAGGAAGCTCAAAGGACTCCATCTGCTGACAAGAACAGATGAATTTGTCGTCTTCCTCGGCCCACGACACGACCCATGATATCTGCTTGCAGTATATTATAACTTTGAACAAAACGCAAGTGCTCGTCCTCTTGGTGGACACAACTCTAACGTTGCTGGCTAGCATCAGCACCTCCCGAAACAGTTTAAAAACCTCTCTTGTATAAACCATTGCAGTGAACTGCTCAATGGCCTCGAGTTTCGTCTTCACAACAGGCTCGCCATACGCAGACTTGTAGTCTGCCACTAGTTCTCTCCTTCTCATGAACTCTAAATATTGTTGGAAGTGCTCGACAAACTCCCTCAGATCGTACCCGTTGTGTATAAATTTTCCAAGCTGCATATTCAAAGCCTCGCACCTGGATGTCGTCTTCAGTCCTGCGAAGAATTCCCCCCGGATATGGGCATTGGACCAGGAATGCTTCTTGGCATATATATCCACTATCCACGGATGATCCTCCAACCCGTGGTCCGCCAAGCTATCCGTCCATATTGTCTCAAATTCGTCAACCTCTAGATCTCCCATGAGGCATAGACGGAATTTCCTAAGAAAACTCGGCCGTCCAACTCTAGCAGTGGTGTTCCTTAACAGATGCCAACTACACAACCTGTGATGTGCACTGGGAAAAACTGTGCTAACCGCACTCTTCATGGCGAGGTCATCATCCGTGATGACAGACTTCAGCTGTTTTCCCTTCATTGCCTCAAGGAATGACCGCAGCAACCACACATAGCTTGCTTCGCTCTCGTTGCTCAAGATGGCGCAGCCGAACACCATCGTCCGCATATGATAGTCCACCCCTGAGAATATTACCAAAGGGCACTTGTATTTGTTACGACCGTAAGTTGCATCAAAATCCAGGACATCACCGAAGACGCTGTAGTCACAACGACTTGTACCATCGCACCAGAAGAGATTTTCCAGCCTCTTGTCAACATCCAGCGAGTACCTCCAGAACATCCCAGAATCAGTGGTCCTTAAATTTCCCAAGAACTTCAATGCGAACTCCGCATCTGTCGCACCAGCCCGCCTTTGCTTCTCTATCGCATTATATATGTCTTTTATCTCGAACCCAACAGTCTCGAATCCTCCTGACTGATTGGCAAACGCGTGAAAAATCGTCGGCACCCGCAACCCAGATTTCCTCATGGAATTGATTTGGTGCCAATCCCCTTCCTTGACTGCTCTATGTGACCACGACAGACCCCTAAACCTCGCATCCAGCATGAGATGATTGTGGTTATCGCAGAATTGTTCAACAAACCATCACCCGCTGGCATCATCAGCGTGGACCTTAATCCGGGCTTCACACCCGCACCGCGTGATCGGTCGAGGATCCTTTTTCCTGTCTTCCCGATGCATGTGTTTCCCGTCGTGCTCTCCTTCCCTGGAGCACACGAATACCTGCCAAATTATTTTGCCCTCCACCCCCTGCTTTGTTCTGCGACCCACTTTGGACCTCCTGACCGAGAATCCCTTCATGTGACCGAATTCGTTGTAGTAGTCATAGGCTGCCTGTAGGCTTGTGAACTCTGTCGTCAGCACGTCCTTGGCTGTCAGGGAAGAAAATTCAATTACGCCAAAGGACCATATCCCGTCAACAATCTTCACTGCTGCTTCTGCATCTATGTCCGCAACTGCGGCGGACGAATCCATCGCTTCTGCTTCCTCTACTGGCATGGTTTTGTCGCTCATTCCATCATCAGCATCCTGCATTTAACAACACGCGGCATGTGTGAGAACAGGCGGTGGGCCACATGAACATAAACCGGTTAACAAAAACTCATAACATGAGAAACAAACACACGTGCGACGCATGGACTCGGTCAAAATTAGATGAAAACTCGTAGCTAGGCTCCACAAACCCATTGGCTGTCACAGTTCAAAAAATTGCAGTGAGCGAACAGAACATGGGCGTTATCAACCATGACTGTGAACACGCAGCTATAATTCCAGACACCCTAAAATAATCCAACTAAAACTCACTCAACTGTATTTCCAGTCATACTATAATAATCCAACTAAAACTCATTCAACTGTAATGACCAACCCCAATTTTCGGTACAGAATTTAAGAGGTAACAAATCTAATTCGGCGGTGTGCCATTCTAAACGGCAACCCCGAAAAATCAAATGGTAAAAACTGTCGGCGGACAGGGGAAGGCACCCCCCGCCCCCCCAACAATTGAAATCAATTTCTGTGCATGTCGTCCCTGCAATTATCGGACGGTAAAAACCTAATCGACACCGACAAAGCGCACCTATGAATCTCGTTGCCATGGATGGTCCATTTCCTTCCCTTATTTGAACCTCGAGACAGCCAGATCTCGATCTCTGCTTCCGCGTCGTTCAACCCCGCCTTCTCCTCCGTCGTGTACTGCCGTCTCCGTGCAGTTCGACCAAACGAAGCTTCACACTGACCCCAACACATCTTTCACCTACCTATTAATGGAGTCTGGGGCTTTAGATTAATACCGGATTCTCATCTCCTCCCCCTCCTTTTGGTTGTTTTCTTAATTCCATCCCCAACCGCTACTTTTGATTATTTGTGAACCAGCCCCAATCTTTTCCAAAAATTGACTTGATTACCTGGTCCACCAAGGTCTTGAATATACTTTTCCCACCGTAGAAACGTCCTCCAAAGAAATTATGACATGGATCAAGGGAAAAGAATTCAAGAAAAAAGAATTCATAGGGACTAGTGTGCTGAGTGGTTCATTGAAACATTTAGGTTTCGTTTAGTAAACTTTTTGCTTTTTAAAAGTTATAGTATTTATGTTTTGTAAATTAAATTAAAAATGACTTAATAAGCACAAGAAGCAATAATAAGTGTGTTCGATAAAATAAATTTAAAAATTTAAAAATACTATAATAGATATAAGAATTCAATTTAAATATTAATTAATAGAATAAAGCATAGTTATCAAACTCGGACCGGACCGGCCGATTCAATCGAAAACCGATAAAGTGGACCTTAAACCGGTCCGGATATCTCTTCTAACTGTTTCTGCAATTGGCTTGCAGAAAACCGGTTTGACTCGCCTAAAACCGGTCGACTCGGTTCGAACCAGACATCTTTGACCGGCGGGTCAATGTCCACACCTCCATGATGCACAAGCGGTGCCATGGATCATGGATCATGGCTTTCAAGATAAAGGAGGGTGAATCTTCCGCCAGGACAACTTGTCCTTTATTAGTTATAGGGTAAATAATTATATATATTATAAAAGCAAAACCAAGCACTTATTAAGTTATCATACTAGGGACTAAATATTATATATATTATACTAAAAGTAATTATATTTAAATTAAAACAATATAATTTAAAAATATAAAATAATTTTTTTATTTTTCCATAATAATATTGTATTTGTTTATTTTATAGTTAATTTTGATATACTAACGGTATAAGATATTTTATATAATTATCAATCACCTCTGTTCTTTTGAATAACCATTTCATGCTATTAATTAAAAAATAATTATTTTTGCTGACGTAGCGTTACATAATTAAATATAATATATCAAAATTTTAATTTTATTATAATTGTATATATTTATTTAATTATTACCGGATTAAACGGTTCGACCAGTAATTCACCGGTTGAACCATTAACCCAATGACCCAGTAACTTAGTCGGATCGATTACCGGTTCGGTTCTGATAACTATGGAATAAAGGTGTAATTTTTTATTTTTGAATGTTTTTTTTTTCATGTTTTTTTTGCCTTACTTAGGAAATAAATGATTACACTTTATTCTGTAAGATAAAATTTAAAATTTAGAGGATCTAAATCTTAATTAACATACGAGGTTATATTAGATTTTTTAGTTTTGATATGTACATGCTAACTTTTAAAAGTCCCAAACACATGAGTTTTTAAATTTATCAAACACAAAACAGTGTTCGTGTTTTTCAAAAAGTTTGCCAAACTAAACATTAGAAAGAAAGAAATATCAAATTCGAAAAGGAATGGAAAGCTCTGGCCAAAAAGAATGACGTTGAAACTTGGACTCACGATTCGGTGGTCCCAAAACGTTTGAACCATTAAATGGTCTCATAATAAAACATGTTTTTTAAGTTTTTTTAATAACTGCTAAATAGTCCTTTTTAAATTTAATTACAAATTAACCTCATATATTTTATTTAATTATAAAAACGATTTTTTATTTTATAAATAATTATTTTATCATAAATCTATCATGTTTATTAACAATCAAGAACAAAAACAATAATAAATTAGATCTTCCATTGATCCTAATAAGTTTTTTGGCTATTCCAATCGATTAAAAGATTAAATTTGATCCGTCACGTTCGTGAGGAATCATAAAATCGTGTTTCCTTGAAAACCAATCAATTGAATTATAACTCAATCGGTTGGATTACAGTTTACCACTAAATAATCGATTGAAAATTGCTGGGCAGCGTGTTTTTCGCAAAAATCAATCGATTGGTCATATTACCCAATCGATTGAACGATGACTAATAATGTGTGTTTCTTACAATTCAATCGATTGTTTAGAATTTCCAATCGATTGAATGCTTCAAAACAACCTGAGGTCTCACAATTCAATCGATTGCTTTTGTTACTCAATCGATTGAATTCACCAAAACAATATGAATTTGCCTAATTCAATCGATTGAAGTGTGCTACCTAATCCATTGAAATATGTACTACGCCTATTTTAATCTTCTTGTCGTTTTTAGAAATTATCTTGTTATTCATCTATCTTATCTTTAAAATTCTATCTTCAATTTTTGTGGTTTTATTTTGATTTAGATACTCTAATCTTATCTTTTCCTTAATATTAACATTATAAATTGGTGAATAATCCATCACCAATTATTCAATATCACCATTGAAATCGTGTATCATTTTCTTTTATTATTAAAAATTTCATTGTTTTTCTTTGGAACATCCATCTACACAATATCCAATTTTTTTTTAAATTTTTTATCCGTCTATTTAATATCCACTATTTCTTCATCGTTAATCACCGTTGCAGCAATCAGCAAAGATCCAATCAAGTTTTTCATTGTAGTGTTCAGAGAATAAACCATCGTTTTGATTACAAAATGGAGGTCAGTGAATAGAATCTCTAATTTTGTAATTATTCGTTTCGATACTTTATTAGTGAAATTGATTGTGTAATGAAAAAATATTTTTTTTATCTTTTATTAATTCACAGACATTGAGAAATACTAAAAAATAAATAAATATTATTATTTTTTATTATTAATTAACTAGCAATCAGGGACGGACCTAGAGGGGGCGAGTAGTGGCCTGGACACCCCAAAATTTTAAGAAACCATACTTATCTATAACAATATATAATGGGAATACAGAGTGTTTGGTGTCCAATATTTTTTTTCCTATTTTACCCCTATCTTTATAATCTAAAACTACATACTCAATCACGTACTCACGTTTTATAAATTTTACATTAACCTATGACAGAATGATGTAACTGCTTCACTTAAAAAAATTGCTCACTCTCAATCGTAAGATTATAAAAATGGTTTCACTTATATTATAGTTTAAACAAGGTAATTTTTTTTTAATTAAATGTACAAAAAATAATTTTTCTCTTTAAATTATTATCATACTATTTTAATAATATACTCTTGATGCTTATATGTAATATATAATGATAATTAGTATCTAAATTTAAATTCCAATATTACTCTTAAAGAGAGGTTTATTATTAAAAAAAATCTTTTGTCAATTTTGTTAAATAAAAAAATTTCTACCCATTTTTTTTACAATAACCTCGTTAAGATATTCTTATTAGATGTAAATTATTGTTACAAATATTTTTATTAAGATATGTTTTGAAGGAATAAAAGTAAAATAATTCAATAAGGATAATTTTTTTAAAAAAATAAATTTACACTAATAATTTTTCTCTTCAAATTATTAACGTACTTTTCTAATATACTCTAAGTGTGCTACCCAATATAATTGGTGATGGATTATTCAAAGAAAAACAATAAAATTTTTAATAATAAAAAAATGCTACATGATTTCAATGGTGATATTGAATAATTGGTGATGAATTATTCACTAATTTATAATGTTAATATTAAGGAAAATATAAAATTAGAGTATCTAAATCAAAATAAAACCGCAAAAATTGAAGATAGAATTTTAAAGATAAGATAGATGAATAACAAGATAATTTCTAAAAACGACAACAAGATTGAAATAGGCGTAGTACATATTTCAATCGATTGAGTAGCACACTTCAATCGATTGAATTAGGCAAATTCATATTGTTTTGGTGAATTCAATCGATTGAGTAACAAAATCAATCAATTGAATTATGAGACCTAGGTTGTTTTGAAGCATTCAATCGATTGGAAATTCTAAACAATCGATTGAATTGTAAGAAACACACATTATTAGTCATCGTTCAATCGATTGGGTAATATGACCAATCGATTGATTTTTGCGAAAAACACGCTGCCCAGCAATTTTCAATCGATTGTTTAGTGGTAAACTGTAATCCAATCGATTGAGTTATAATTCAATCGATTGGTTTGATAGTCCAATCGATTGGTTTTCAAGGAAACACGATTTTATGATTCCTCATCTTTTAATCAATTGGAATAGTCAAAAAAATTATTAGGATCAATAGAAGATTTAATTCGTTATTGTTTTTGTTCTTGATTGTTAATAAACATGATAGATTTATGATAAAATAATTATTTATAAAATAAAAAATCGTTTTTACAATTAAATAAAATATATGGGGTTAATTTGTAATTAAATTTTAAAAAAGGACTATTTAACAATTATTAAAAAAAACTTTAAAAATATATTTTATTATGGAACCATTTAATGGTCCAAACGTTCTGGGACCACGAAATCCGGTGCCTGAAACTTGAAAGTATTGTAAAAAGATAAGGAATGTAAATATAGCATGCATGAGGATGTAAGTTCCTGAGCAGATTTTGTAGGGGAAAAATGATTTTAGTAAAGAATAGTGCTAGTAAAAGAGTAAATTTTTTTACTAAATTTGTAGAAAATATTGTTTATAAAAAAAATTCTTCACTTTGAGGGGTACAATGACATCGTAGCATTATATTGTCCAATTTGTAATGTGTTTCTGTACTATTTCAATGATTTCTCTTTCATTTTTTCACTTAATTCCACTTATAAAATTAATAATAAAAAATTACATTTTACTATCTCAATTTGAGAGAACTCATTCTCCTACTTTTTCTCCCAATGTTTTTTACGGTGTGTGAGAAGTTTGACCAACTATCAAAAACAAAGAAAAAGAATTTCATGAAAACATTAGTTTTATGAATTATGTCCCGCATCCTTTTTTTTGCCGGTATCAATGTCTCCTCTGCAAGGGCAGGGCAGTTGTACACTTCGTGATATTGGATTAAAAAAAAACAAGAATAAAAACGAAAAATTAGAAATCTTGATAGGGTTTTGGGGGAATATATGACCACCTTTAAACAACCTTGCTTTTGATTACAAAACATTTATTTTAAATCATAGGAAGTAACAGGCAATAGTCAAGAAGGTATGCCATTTAGATCTCTCAATCAAAGAATGACTGCTAAAATTACAAAGAATTTGATAGGGTTTTTTTTAGCCCCTATATACACCAGAGGGCTCCGCATTCTGAACAATCCAAGGGTGTTCAAGAAGTTTGTGTAAAGGTAGACGTTGAGAAGAGTCCTTGACCAGCATCTGTTGGTAAAAATAATCAGAGAAAACTGAATAATCAGGCAAATGCGGACACTTAGCTAACCGATCAATATTAGGATCTTATCAAAACATAATGCAAAGAAGTAATGAACTAACCTGACTGATGAGGTCCTTTGCAGCAGAAGACACAATGGGTTTTGGGGGGAATTTGAGATCCACTTGTACAATCCTGCAATATATAAATGTATTCATTTGAATTGAATTTGGATTAGAAATTTTGAAATAAAAAGATGGCAACATAACATGATTTCCTATTCAGTATTGATCGGAACAAAGTAGCCTGAAGCACACTAAATTCATTAGCTTCCCTTCCTAGTTCATTCAAACAGTTTCTTCCAAAGTCAACACCTAGCATTTTTGTCTTCGGTTTTGCAAAGGTCTAAACCATTGTTTGGGTTGCAATGGAAATCCAAACATCAACTATATTTCCCACCCTTTATATCAAACTGCTTACCTCCTATAAGTATCAGAATGTTCTTTAGCCTCAAAAGGGGGGACTCCATATAGAAACTCATAGCACAGGACACCAAGACTCCATATATCCACGCTAGCATCATGTTCTATACTCTCCACTGTTGAAACCCCAAAAGCATACATTAGAAAGAGATAAATGGTGCAAAAATATACAACAGAGTAATTAATGTGAAAAACATACCCATCTCAGGTGGAAGGTAATCCAGTGTGCCACACATGGTTCGCCTTCGGTTGAAGGTGTGCACTGACCACCCAAAATCTGCTATCTTCAGTTCACCCTGAAAATGAGGTTAATACAATGAATTAAAGATGAAGACAACGTAAAAATGGTCTACTCAGAATTAACAGGTGCTGGAGAATACCTGAGCTCCCATAAGGAGGTTCTCTGGTTTAATATCCCTATGTATTACATGCTTTCCATGGCAATATATCAGGGCTCGGGCCAATGATGCAACATACTGTCTCAACCATAAAATGGTAGCAATCAAATTAAGTCGTCTATCTCAAACAAATGTTCAAGTGATAAATATTCAGGCAAAAGTATGAAATATCTCAGAAGAAAAAATATATAGAGAACAAGAACTGCTATATGCATAATACTTACAGTAGCTGCACGTCTTTCACTGAAATATTTGCATTTCTGCAATTCTTTGTATAGTTCACCTTTAGGTGCATACTCCAAAATCAAGTAAACTCGTTTCTGCAGCAAAGTTATTTCAGGCATGAAATGTACATAGTTAGTGATATATTTAACCATCTTCATTATTAATGGAGGATACATTCTAAAGATATCAGCAAAGCAAGAAGTATACCTGATCATAAAAGTAGCCGTAAAGGCGTAAGATGTGAGGATGTCTGAGATGACTCTGAATCTCCACTTCTCGCCGAAGCTGATGCTCAACTTGGGACTGTTGCAACTGGCTCTTAAAGAGTACTTTCAGAGCAACAATATGATTACTCTGTTTCATAAACACATACAATCACATTATGAAAGATGAACACTTTAGAAGAACAAATCAAAACAACGGCAATGATGTAAATTGTTTGCAGAAAAAAAAGAGAGAGTTGTGGGAACAAAACAAATAATTGAAGTTGAAGCAGACTGAGACCCACGAGAAAAAGAGACTCACTCTCTTTTCCCTGGCCAAATAGACATGGCCGAATTTCCCCCTTCCAAGCGGTTTCCCAATGTCGAAATCGTTAAGTGTCCACCTCTTTTGCTCCCCAGCTGAAACCTCCGAAGAAGCCTGCCACAAATAACGACGAGAAATTGAGAGAACTAAACTATCTTTAGAAAACATAAATCCCTAAATTTCGAAAATCAAGGTTCCCGGCCAGGCTCCTCAACGTCTTTTGTTAAAAATCCGCAGCTGATTGTCTAAAATAACAACAAATTCAAGCCGATTTCCGAAGCGAAAGAATAATAACTAGAATCTTTTTTAACCTTTCTAGAAATTCATTTCTAATCTTCTTTTAATGTACATTAACCTCGACGTTGAACAATCAAAGAATATGGCAAAAATTACGGTAACGGAAACGAATCAGAGGAAGGGGGAGGGTTAGGGGTTTAGAATTGGGGCGAATCGACCTAGGGAGGGATTGTAATTAAAACTGTGACATAGGAAGGGTTTGTATAAGCTATACCTGTTGTTGATGTTGTTGTTGAGGTTGCTCTGTTGCAATCGCCATGAGAGAGAGAGAGAGAGAGAGAGAGAGAGAGAGAGAGAGAGAGAGAGAGAGAGGAATTTGATTATGAAGGAATGAAGGAAGGGAAGGAAGGAAGACGAGGGAGGTTCTTCTTCTTCTTCGCCTTCGTCTTCGTCTTTCTTACATTCAATTGAATCCAAGGACCCCTTTCTTCTTTGCAAAGAATGAATCCCTAACGATCAAAAATAGAGATCTACAACGGTCGAGTAACGGATATCTGCCACGTGTCAACGCATTTTGAAATCTCTCTCTCTCTGTTGGGACTTGGGAGCGTCCATTTTAGATCTGAGAAGTGACATCGTGCCATCGTGGTAATAACTAATAACCATAGTAGTAAAAGTGAATTGTTATCTTCATTTTATTATTTATTTTTTAAATTTAAATTTATAATTAAATTTTTATATTTTTAATTATATTATTATATTATTTTTAATTTTATAATTAATTTTTTATATTAAAAATATTAAAATTAATAGAATATTTTTTATAAAAAATATTTAATAAAAATTTAATTAAATTTTTAATTATAAAGTTTTTTTATTTATAAAAAAATATTTTATTAACTCTAATATTTTTTATATTAATAAAAATTTAATTATAAAATTAAAAATAGTATAAGAACATAATTAAAAATATAAAAATTTAATTATAAATGGAATAATTGATTTTTTTAATGACATGAAGAAAACATGGAAAGGAAAAAGGTAATTAGATAATGGAATGGTTAAAGTTATGAATAGTCGTATAAAAGTTTTTTTTATTTTTTATTTTTTATGGTATCCTTATCCTTCAACTCAATAAACTAAAAATTAATTTGCTAATGTAAGGGTTTGTCACTAATAGTCGTATAAAAGTTAGTAATATATCATGCTCATTATCAATTTTTTTTCCCTCACAATCACATGGAAAGAAAAAACATTTTTTCCAAAAAAAAAATTATTCTAGTATGAAAGAAAGAGGAATTTTTTATTATAAAATAAAAAAATTATTTTTCAAAAAAAAAAATAATTATGTGCGAACTTGCCGTCTACTGAAAAAAAAAAGTTGGATTCTTAGATATAATCTTAGAATTATTTTTTTCGAAAAATAAAGTTTTTTTTTTATTTGATAATAGAAAAAATTTCGAAGAAAAAAAGTTAAAGAACATTTAATTTCTGTTAACAACGCCATATTTTTTTTGTCAATTAAATTCTTAGATGTGATGGTGTGAATAAGTATTATTTTACTTAGGCTTTTTTTTAATTATTAATTTTTGTTTTTGACTAGGTACTATGTAGATGGATATGTTGGAGTTTTTTTTTCTTAATTTACATAAAAATAAAAAAATACATTTTTGTGTATTGTAAAGATATTACGCAATTGAAATTGAGAAATTACTTTTTGATCAGTTAAGGCAGAATTTTAAAATCAAATTTTTATCTCTTAAAAAATTTGGCTCCTTTGAATTGAACACATTTTCTTTGATAGATGTAAACTTATTTTCTTTTTTCACACCATAATGATTCAGGTGTGAGTAGCCTTGCTTTTTAGATGATCCCTATAAAAAAGAAGTATTTTTACAAATATATGTTTGTTTTTTCTAATTACTTCGTTTTTTATTTCTATTTGAAAGAATTTCTATCTAATCTAATTATATCGAAATTCTGAATCTTTTTTTTTTCGGGCTCTGCCCGGAGCACCTCATCTTGTCATTTCGTTCTTGCTCATTCCCGTTAGGGTTAGGCCGAAGTCTTTGGCGTTTCCTTCTCTGCGCCTGCTCACGCTTTGCTGACCTATCGCGTGGTAAAGAGAAGAGAGTACGAAAGTTACAGTGAAAATGGATTTTCTCAATTTTTTTTAATAATTAAAAAAGTAAAATATAATTTCTCACTATTAATTATTATAAATAAGATCAAGAAAAAATATGAGAAAGAATATATTAAAAGATTATAAATTATATTTTACTTCCTCAATTTTTTTCAACAATTAAGAGAATCTATTCCTAAGTTACAGCTACCTCGTTATGGTACTCGAAGTAGGTTGAACTCTTAAAGAAGTCGAGCCAACAATTTGTCTGTTTAGAGTTTATGTTAGACTTTCTTGTTATGTATAAATTTTATTATTAGACTCTTTGTGTATGTTTGATTTGTATTATATGTTATTGTTATTATGTATTCATTTTACTGATAACAAATGAACACTAAAATAATTAAATACGTTTTTTTTTTAAGTAAAGAGCTCAATACAATAAAGTAGAATAACAATAGAACAAAAGAAAATTAAACAGTAAGTACAAAATTCAGTCGATAGTCATCTCTGACATTGTCGTCAACAACCATTAGGATCAATTTCATTCCACTTTTTGTACCTCATAAGCGACCTATTAATAACTTTTGCTATTTTTACTATTCTTTTCCATTTATATGTGTCAAATGATAGCAAAAAAATTAATTAATCACCTATTATTTTCCTCTTTTTTTACAATCACTCCTGTCCAACTCTCAAAGTGTTACTTAATTATTTTTGGAATAGATCACAATCTATTATAGTCAACTAACCACGCACACCACACCTGCCAAGTAAACTCACAACGAAAAAAGAAATAAGTGGTGAAAGTCCTCAACATCCTTTTTACATACAACACACACATTATCATGTTGATCAATAACGCTTAATCTACATTATCTATCCTTAGTATTGACTCTATCAACTAATACAAATCAAGTAAATAACTCAATTCGTGGAGGTACTAAACCTCTGCAAATAAAATTAGTGAAGTTATAGCTCGTAATATCCTTTGAAAGTGTTTTCGCCCGCAAAATCTGCACAAAAGAGTTAATAGAATAAATACCTGATTTATCAAATTTCCACACCAGTCGGTCCTTTCTCTTAGTTATTAAGTTGACTGACCGTAGAACTCCATGAAATTGGTTAACTAGTTCCAACTCCCATTGAAATAATTTCCTTCTCCACTGAAAGTTCTATATTCACTCTAACCCATCCCAAAATCTACAGTTTCCTATAATAAATCCATTTTGATTTGAAACCGATAAAAGTCTTGAAAAATTCTCCTTCAATACACCAGCTGGTAATCAATTGTCCTCTCAAAACCTGACTCTTCTACCATTTTTTACCTCCAAAGATAAATCTCGGATCATCTTCTCCCTCACCTCTTACTCCTTTATCTGCAATTGATAAATATCCTTTTATATATGGCTGGCAATGAGTAGGGTAGGATAGGATTTGGACCCTACCCTAACCCTACCCGCGGATTGAAAATTTTATTAAAACTCTATCATACTCTATCTGTGAGTTGAGAATCTCTCAACCCTAATTCTGGGTCGCACTTTAAAGTTCTAAACCCTATCCTATCCTACCATACCCGCAGAAATATCAAATTTTTTTAAAGCAAATATAAAATTCAATCATTCCAAATTTCATACATATTAATAAAATAAAAAATATAAAACTAATGTTCTTAACTAATAAATTAACATATTAGTTTAATGGTTGCTCACTTATCACAAGTCATTACATGAAGGAGGTTGTGGGTTCAACTTTTACCTCCTTCACTATATACCTAATTTTTATAAAAAAATAATACATTAGGATTTAAATTATTACAAGAGCACACAGTCTTCTTTCATAATGGATAATCTTTCTTAGAGAACTGCCACTATCATCTGAAGTACTACATCCCCACTCCCAAACCTCCTAACTTTTTAAAAACTTGTACTATTTTTCATTTACTAATGGTATCCCATACTTGCCATCTTCATTTCTCCACAGAAATTTCTTCTGTAGTGAGTTTAACTTTTCTGCTACTGTTTTTGACATTTTGTACAAACTAAGCTAGTATAGTGGCATAGTATTAAGTATTGATTTAATAGGAACCAACTTATCAGTTTTATTTAAAAATTTCGCTTTTCACAAACTAAGTTTCTCTTCTAAATTATCTATAGTCGGTTTTCATGTCTTGACAAATTTCAGATTAATTCCAAATGGAACACCAAGATATTTAATTGGCAAGAATGCTTCCTTACACCCCAACAATTTGCACATCCTTTGCGTCCATTTTCTCTCGCAATTAACTGGAATCAAGGTGGATTTATCAAAATTAATACTCAACCTAGACATCACCTCAAAACACCACAAAAGGTTCTTGTAATTCATGATTATAACCTCATCCTATTGACAGAATAAGATGGTGTCATCTGCAAACTGTAAGTGAGACAATTCAATATTGTCTCGTCAAACCAACAAGAAAAAATACTGTTATTTCTCACAGCTTCAGCTATCATCCTATGGAGTACATCAACAATAAGAACAAAGAGAAAAAGGAAGAGAGCATCGCCTTGCCTTAAACCTCGTTCCATGCTAAAGGATTTAGATGGTGAACTATTTATCAGAATCGTCGAGCAAACACACTCCTTGACCCATCTTCACCATCTAATACCAAAATCCATCTTTTGAAGGACGATATCCACAAAACTCCACTTGACTCTATCATATGTTTTTTGAAAATTCAACTTAATTATCGCTGAACTCTTTTTCCTCGTCTTCAGCCATGGCACAGTCTCACAAGCAATCAAAACTTCATCATGTATCTTTCTCCTTTTTACAAAAGCAGTATATGTCTCTCCTGCTAATCCTGACATTACGCTTCTTATTTTTCGTATCAATATGACTATCTAGTGTTTTGTGATCGAAAATACGAAAGAAAAAAGTGAAAAAACTGGATAACTAGTGAACAATACTTTCAATAATCTCTTATCTTCTGTTTCTATGTTTTTTAGTGAAGATTTGGAATGTAACTTTAAAATTTTCTTGAGTTTTTGTATAAATTTTGAATTTGATCTTTAGGTTTTGATTGAAGGAGAATAATCATTTTTCATATTAACTTCGCACTATTGAACAGTCGCAGAAGTATGTGTTTATACGTGGTTAGTTTTTGTTAAATTTAGGCCAATTTGTTTAAATTTAATTATAAAAAAAAATATTTTTATATAATTTTCCTTTTGGTGTTCAGCTCAACTACTCTTACGCGTCTTAAGAAAAACATGCAAAGTATTTTTCCGCAGCCTAACGTCGATGAATAGATTCTTTGTGAAATATATAAAAGCAGCTTCGTCAGCTTTCTTGCATTGACACGAGAGAGTAAAACCAAAATTACAGTTCGAATTACCAAGTGATCACGTACTTAAAAACAATCGTAATAGTATTTTAATAATAGAGATCGGGCGCATGTAGTTTAATCATAATCGTATATTTAATATGTAATGTAAACTTTTAACTAATAAATTAATTTTCGTGCTTTCTTATTATAACTATATTAACAATTAAATTTACGTTTAATTTTATAAACTTACATACTTCTCTAACATATTAAACATGATATTTTTATTAGGTTTTAAGTAAAAAACATCTAACATTTACATAATTGAATATAATATTAAAAACTCTAATAAATACGATAATACATGCCTTAAAATAGTATAAAGTATAAACATAAAAATTGGAAATACAATGTATCATCATTCAATCATACAAGACATGAAAATAACTTTTCTTTTGTCTTTCGCCTTATCTCAATTCTCAAGCACAAAAAGATTCTTCTCTGAAGCCAATATTCCCATGCAACTTTTTTTTTAATTATTATTACAATTGTCTCGATATTTTTTTAAATTAAAAAGTAAATTATCTTTTTTTTCATATACTATTGTATAATTTTTTTAAAATTTTTTAACACATGAAATAATTAAATATTTAACCAATTCAATACATAGTTAAAGTTTGAATAAATTTTTCCTTTAAAACATATATTCTAAACTTACACAAATATTTCACAAGCTTTATAATTTTATAAGAATAAAAACAATGCAATTAAATTTTTAATTAATTTAGACATAATATTTTATATTCAAATAAAATATATAAAAATTTTTATGTTAAATATTTGTATAATTAAGCTTATTATACCATAATATACCAATGAGTTTACTATTTAATTTCCCAAAAACATCGAAGTGGTTTTTTTATTTGTAAAAATCTAAGATCCCACATTTAAACATTTTTTTTTATTAAAAATAGGTAACTTTACTCAAGGTAAATTCTCTTGTTTATAGATTTTATAATTTTTTTTGGGTAAATGTATATGAATATAATGTTCAGTTACAATTATGTACATACATTAATACAATTAGCAGTAAAAAACTTAATTAATTAAAATTTAATTATTTTGTTAAGTTTTATAATTTTATTAAATTTATAATTAAATTTTTAATATTTTTTTGTCTTTTAGTTAAATTCTTACATTATTTCTAATTTTGTAATTAATTTTATTTTATGTTAAAAATATTAAAATTAACAAAATATTTTTTTCAAAATATATGTGATTAAAAATCTAATTAGATTCTTAATTGTAATTACTTTTAATTTATAAAAAATAATTTATTAATTCTTAACATTTTTAGAGTAACACAAATCTAATTACAAAATAAAAAACAATATAAAATTTAATTAAAAAATAAAGACTTAATTACAAATTAAAAAAATAAACAAATAAGCTCCTAATTTTTAATTTCAAAAATACTTAAATTTTTTATTAATTGAAAATAAAAAATATTTCTGATTTTTTTAAAATAAAAAATATTTAAGTCTCTAACTAAATAAATCGATCTTCTAAAAAAATTTAAATATCTCGTATTTTAAAAAGTGAAAGACATTTTTGTATTTTAAAATAAAAAAACCAAGAACCTATTTATGGTTACTCATCAGAGTAATTAAGCCGTTAATTAATTAATGTTATGAATTTTTTTTCCCAAATAGACAGTTATTTCAAAGAAAAGGAGACACAACTCTATTCAAAAATATCAAAATTACCATTATTGAAAGCATGCCATGGTCCCCAGCAGAGAAAGGGTCCTGTAACAATGTATGGTGATCAGTGTTAGAAGACACCAGTCAGTTAAAGGGACAGGTGTTGCATCACCTCCACCTCAGTTTCATGCAAAGCCGCCACGACACAGCAATGCACCCTCCCCTTTTGCCAGCTTAACCTCCCTTCATTGCTATATACATTCCCTTCACTTCTCTCTCACTCTTCCTCAAACCCCCATCACTTCTTGTCTAAAAATTCTCAAAAGTCACCAGCCACCAAAACCCATTTACCATTATGTCTGATCAAACAAGGACAGGCTATGGAGGAGGAGGGTCCTATGGATCATCCTATGGTGGAGGAGGCACCTATGGTTCATCTTATGGAACCTCCTATGACCCCAGTACTAACCAACCTATACGCCAAGCCATCAAGTTCATGACAGCATCAACCATTGGTGTCTCATTCTTGATCCTGTCTGGGTTGATCCTCACTGGAACTGTCATAGGTTTGATCATTGCAACACCACTTCTTGTTATCTTCAGTCCTATCCTTGTCCCTGCTGCCATAACCCTTGCACTGGCTGCTGGTGGATTTTTGTTCTCTGGTGGCTGTGGTGTTGCTGCCATTGCTGCATTGTCATGGTTGTACAGCTATGTCACTGGGAAACACCCTGCTGGCTCTGATAGGCTTGATTATGCTAAAGGGGTGATTGCTGATAAGGCTAGGGATGTTAAGGACAGGGCCAAGGATTATGCTGGTGCTGGTAGGGCTCAGGAGGGCACACAAGGGTATTGATCATCATTGTGATGAAGAAAAATGGAAGCTTTGTGTGTATGTGTGGGTGAGTGAGGTTGGAGGTGGTACTCGAAGTCATAGGCACCCTTTTTGAGATTTGCATGTTGGAGTTTCATGTCACGTTATCATGTTTGTATCTTGTGTCCACTGTCCAGTGTTATATTCTGTATTTGTCTTTTCACTTTTTATTGTATCTTTGTTGGTTTCTGAGGATGAATCTCTTACTTTATTTGTGTAGTCATCATGTTAATAAATCAGAACTCTTGTAAGAATATTTCCTCGTCTTAAGATATGTGTTTGATTATTTCTTAGAACTGTTCCTTTTTCACCATTTTTGTTGCTCTATTAACTAGCTGTAGGGGAAGCAAAGATATACATCAGATGTGTGTTAAAAATTATGTTTGTGAAATTGATTTTAATAATTAAAGTGACATTAATAGAAAAAATATAATAAAATAATAACGAGGTAAGAATAAATATGTATTTTTATTAATATTATATTTTAATTTTAGAAAACTACAAGATAGTATCTTAAAACTTATTTTTTTCAAAAGCATTTTAATTTTTCAAAAAGGCAATACTACCTTTATAAAAGCATTCTTAAAATTTTTCAAAAAGCTAAAATATAACCACATGATTTTTTTATTTTATAAAAAATATGTCACCCCTCCAAAAAATTTTTACCAGGTTATCCATGTGTGAATTCAAAGACATGCAACATATTGGTAATCAGAAACAAAACTGAAGTAACACATTTCTAAAATAGTAGTAAATAATGTTAGGAGCATCATCATCAAAAGTAAAAATGGAACCTCTGTTCTTGCATGCAGAATACATCTAAAAATATGATGGGGGTATATAAAGAACCTGGTGGATTCCAAATTTGTCTTCAGTCTAACATGAATATGTAGGTGTGCCTCAAATAATGTTATAATCAGAATCACTTGTCAAAAAGTTTTTGAGACACATGTTGAGTAGACCTTGACACTTGGTTCTTTGGTAACAAATACGGTGGAAGAAAAGAAGGGATGACGAATGCAATGCATAGACAGAGTAATGCCAGCGCCACTACCCACCAAGCTTTGTGGGGTATGCCTAATAATAGTTCGTCACAGACTGTAGTAAAAAATGAGGAGGATACAAGATATCAATATCAGAATTCCATGAGGACAAGTCACGGAAATAATGTAAATATCTTAAGATGAAAGAGAATTCAATGAAGGCATGCAATCAACCCCTTTGGATGCAGCCACTACTAATAGCAATTAGTGTGTTTATGGCAATTACATAATTTTAACTTAAAAGTGTGAAAGTTCTTATATATCTGGAGTTAGAAAAAAAAAAATAATAATTGGAGACAATAGAAAAGGACCAAATGGGATACGTCAAATATACATAGATTGCAAATACAGATACTTTGCAAAAAAGCTTACCAATGTTGAAGATAATAAACTGCCTCTCTTGTACATGTGGTATTGCTGGAAACCCCTCTGGCTCCACAGTTACAAATAATATGTTGTGTTTATCCTGAATTATGTCAATGTTGCAAGGGCAGAACACAATAAAATTAAGCACATGCATACATTTAAGTTTAAGAAATTTCAACTACCATATTTCACATTAAATATCGGACCTCATCACCATAGGATTTGAAAATGAGCTTCTCAGTGTTGAGTAATCTCCTGTTACTGTTCACCAACAATTTCGATTTAAGTAGTTGTATGGAGAAAATAGCTGGTACCTGGTGTTTTTAATTTTGTATATGTCAGTTTCCAGAGTAGAGATTTCCATGCAAAGAACTTCATGAAGGTATGCTATGTATACATACAGAAGCTGGATATGATATCTTCACTTCATACCAAGTGTGTGGTCTCAGATTCTCTAATTTATAAAAGCGAGAGCCACCTTGTAATAGCAACGTTTCTCTCTCAAGCTCTTCTCCAACTCTCAGAATTTTATCCTCATCCCTGCCACAGTGAGCATTTGACCTTAAGATTAAGTTCACAACAAGAATTCTGATATGTAGAATGTAAACCAAAAGCATGTTTGGCAAATAACTGTCTCAGGTAAAGATATTCCTTTGTGAAAAGAAGAAAAAAATTGTATGTTTTTTAGTTAAAAACGAAGTCTTGTCTTATTGATTGTCTATTTAGACATAATCGACTACATAGATCAAACGATATCATAATAAATTATATGCTACATGAGTCAATGTCAAAATGCCCTAAATAAATGATATATTAAACTATTTATATTTTAAATCTATTTTTAACAATTTTCTCTAAAGTTTGTTTAGGTCGTCTTCCATCTGAACCACTTTTCTTATTGGAGTTTTAATAAAACTTCTCCAAGCATATCCATACTATTTAAGATGGTGCTACCCCAAAACTCTTTTCTAATGCAATCATTTCTAAAATTTTATAATGGAAGCATAACTGGGGACTTTTATATGGTGCTTACATATTCCCAAAGCAGAGGGCTGGGCCCTTTATGATGATCTGGAGAATGCAAAGTAGAATAAACATATTACACATATAAATGTGATGGGTAGATGATGAAGATGACATCCAAATCTTCATCCGATACCTGAAAATGTCAGTATTTTAGTACACACTTGACCATATGATAGTATGCAGAATTTAGCATGTTTGTTGGTTTTTGTTTTTATGAAACTGCACCACCTGTCACCTGAGACTAGATAAAGAGGAGAATACATCACATGTATATAAGATTTTACGATTTGAGAGTGATAAATTTGTTTAGTTAGACTAGTTTGCCCTTCACTATGAAATAAATAGACAAATCAAATCTTGAAGAATGATTATGTCCTTGTATTTGGCTAAAATGAGCTTGGGAATTTACTTGATTATCATGGTGGGTTGGAGAGTGAGCAATTCTCTCCCTTTCTAAAGCAATCTTATGAACACAATGTTTGATTCCAGATCCCTGAGCTAACTAAACTAAGTAACTAACAACTTCCGCACAGAAAGGTAAACAAAGGCAGAACAATAACACACAGTAGCCTCTCGAATACTTTGAGAAATAAAAAAGACATGATAATGCAGCTTCAGAATTGGCAACTAATTTGGATTGAACCTGCTGAAATGCCCCCAGCTGAAGGGGAAAAGAGAAAAAGAAAAGAAAAAGAAGATGTCCTTGACTAGTTTTCCGTAGGCCTTTTATCAAACACCTTCTCTTCAGTTTCCACTCACAATTAATTTCGGCAATGATTTACAGACAGAACCAAAATAAAAAATTCTAAGCGCATTCCAGTCATATCAAAATTAACACTAAAATCTTCAGTTGCGGTAGAAACATGCATACCTTTAAATGCAAAACTTAGAGAAGCCAAAACCGGGTGAAGGGAAAAAGAGGCCGTTGTTAAAATTTGATAGTTAATTAGTTATTATACCCATAGGTGTAAGAACCGACCTGGTGATCGAATCGATCAGGCTACTGGGTCACTGGTTCAACCGGTGGATCACAGTTGAACCAGTCTTATTTAAATAAAAATATAAAATAGTAAAAAACTTAAAATTAAAATTTGAAATACAAGTTCAATTTTTTGAAGTCATAAACTAAAGTCACACAATATATTAATTAACAAAAGTCTCGTTGAGACAAGAAGTTCAACAAAACAACAAAAGGAAAAACAAGTATGTATTTGAACTTGTAAAAAGCTCACTCCTTGCTGATGAAGATAGACTTATGCCAGCTTAAAAGCTGGAATTGAAAAAATCTTAGCCATAAGCACTAAAAATCAAGGGAAGGGAAAACAAAAATAGGTAAAAAGATAATAAATCAAGGCATTGCACACTTGATTGACGAAAAAGGTGCTAACAGTCAAATTATTAATTTGGTTAAGCTCAAACTGGTTTGAAAGTTAAAATCAAAACGTTTTATCTTTTATCTGCATACAGTTTTCAGTTCAAGCACACACTGACAAAGTCAACTAAACAATTTAGTTCAAATTTGATATTTTCTAGAGAGGCTTTACACCAATCAAGTCCTATCTAACTATGAATAATATTACAAATAGAGCGACATAGAATCCTCCCAACATTATTTTCTTCAAAAGTTCAATCAAAAAACATATAACTGGCACTTCAACAAACTGTGAATTCAGAACACTTTCCAATCAAAACCACTCAACAAATCCAAGTATGAAAAAGATCAAAGGAGCTAAAACCAATTCAACAATCAACAAAGACGCAGCATATTCATAATCAGCAAAACCACTGCATATTCATATTCATAAACAAATTCAAAAACCAATTCAACAATCAACAAAACTCAGCATATTCATAATCAGCAAAACAACTGCATATTCATATTCATATTCATAAACAAATTTAAAAACCAATTCAATATTTCAACCACTGCCATATTCTAATCAGCATCATAAACCAAGCAACAATAAAATTAACAGCAATAACATCAATGAATAACTGGAAATATTAGAATAACTGGAAATTAAAATGGTTACCTGTTGTTGCAGAGGCAGAATCGATTCCGGGAGGTGGACGACGCACGGCAGCGTGCAGGCAGCAACAACCACGGAGGCACGGACCACGAGGAACGAGCAGTAACAACCACTCACTGAGACGGAGGAAAGGCGGAGGGAGGCGCCGCGAGCATGCAGTGGCGGTACCGAGGTGATCTCCCAGCTCTGCCTCTATGTGACAGTGTCTCTGGTGGTGCTTCAGATTCAGCCAGGGTTTTTTTTTGTTAATTAAAACCTCAAAACGACGTCGTTTGGGATGGGCGTTTAAAAAAAATGAGAAGTCAAATGAACTCTCGCACTTTTTTCTATTTCTAAAATAATGAAAAAAAATAGAAAATGACAAAAAAGCAGAGAAGCCCTAAAACGATGTCGTTTCTTGAACGGTTGAAGGGCCGTTCTGAGAGCGCGCCCGCTCTCCCTCGCTTACAAGCTAAAACAACCGGAAACGGAGAGAGAAAAAAACATTCGAAAGCTAAGACTGAAATCGAAGCTTGGAACCCTAAAAATTGATGATCTAACAGTCACAAACTAATATTTTGCATTTCTGAACATTGGATATGGTACATGCATTTTCGTCTTTATCGTGTCGTTACTGCGATAGCTTCTACGTTTCTCACCAGCTTCGTCTTCAATGAAATGCTAAGTTTTCGATTTGGAATCTGATAAGAGCTCCTTTTTTTTTTCTTTTCTTCTCAGTTCTCAATTGCAGCTATCAATGATACTGACCCGAAAGCTAAATGGGAGCCACTAGCTCCTACCAAAGAAGCTCAGGCATGTTCCTTTTTACTTAACTTCTATGATAAATGGTTATGGCATTATATTGGAAATTCAGTCTAGGGTTCAGTGACTAGGGTTCTTCATAATCTTAGTAGCATTGAGGTAGTAATGTTCCGTGGCTTGTTGTTAATGTGCTTGTTTTAAAAAAAAAATTATACTCATTGTTATTGTTTGAAATCTAGGGTTATGAAATTGTGATCGACATATCCGAGTGTCTCAAGTGCTGCATAGCATTATTCATTCAGCATCATTTTTCTTTTCCCTGCTGTTTCAGGAATTTCATCTGACTCAAACTTATCATGATGGGCTACTCAAGTTACAATCTAAAGACTACCAAAAGGCTCGCGAGTTATTAGAATCAGTACTTAAAGATCCTCTTTTAGCTAATGCACAGGTTTTGGATTTCACCTAGTGCATACTTTTTTTGTTCCATGGTTGTATACACTTTCGTTTTAAATTGGAAGTACAATGATCTAATGGTGTATTTTCTGTCATCAGGTGGATAGCAGTGTCAGTGATAGTCATCTTTTGCAACTAAGGTTTTGTTCTTGACTCTATTATGTATTTTATTCTATCTCATGTTGTGTTTTCAATTATTCTGTAGTTGTATTCTCATATAAACCTCCTCTTCAACATTTAGTCTGTTAGAGTGACATTGGGCACGAGTATATTGCAATGAGTTCCTTTGCCATGGGTTAAGGGATCACCATGATTATGATATTCTGATAATTTTGTTAATTTATGCATTTTGACAAAGTGCATGGGTGGTGGATGTTAGCCATAAAACCACTGCGGGTCTTTGTAAAAATGGTTGCATAGCCCCACACAACAAAAGCAAAGGTTGGCAATCCCCGTCAACAGATGAGTATGAACTATTTGCATAGCTTCATATATAGGCATAATTTTGACTTTTTTAGATTGTGCTTTCCAAGTGCTTGGCCAGGGTTGGCCCTATGTGACTTGTGTAATACATGTCTACAAATGTCTTGTGTCATTCATGTTGCAGTTCTCTATGCAACTGGGTTTTTGGCCTCCCACGTGCTTGTATTATTATTCTTCTCTTCTGAACAATATTCTTCTTTAAGTATATGTGATTGTTAGCTATTGATTTTTTCCACAGATTTTTGGCACTGAAGAACCTTGCCACCGTATTTCTTCAGCTAGGTTCTGCACATTATGAGAACGCTCTGCACTGTTATCTTCAAGCTGTCGAGATTGATTCAAAAGATTCTGTTGTCTGGAACCAGCTGGGAACATTGTCATGCTCAATGAACTTACTGAGTATTTCCCGTTGGGCATTTGAGCAAGGCCTCTTGTGTAGCCCCAATAACTGTAAGCACTTGTATATTTTTAATTATGTCCATTGGTTGGGGTTTTATTTGTTGAGCTCTCATTAGTATTTCCCGGCTGTGAAATTCAGAGTTTGTTTCCCTTCTGTATGATCTTTGTCCTTCAGTTGAGTGTATCCTTCATTCAGTCTCTCTGTTCTGCACTGTTCAAATGCATTATGGACAATAGAACTACTTTTGTTTTTTTTTTATTTCCTTCTCAGTTGGCATCAAATATGAAATTAATATCTGAAGAAATGTGAAATGCTATTCAGCAAGAAGTAATTTTTCATTTATTCTGACTGAATGGACATCAGGGAGAATTTATGTTACGTATTTGACATTATTTTACAAGGATTAACCACTCCAACCATAACGTTTAAACATAGCTGAACTTTGTTCCTTTTTTGGAGGTTAATTTGTAATTATACACTCAAGTAATTTCTATCTAACCCTACTAAATCATAAATAAGTAGAGGAGTCCGAATGCACAAGGCTCCTACAGTTACGGGATATTAGATCAGGCATTGACGCCCTTTTACCCCTTTGAGCACCATGACTATCATGTCTCAAGTTTGAAATTTTACTACGATGTGAAGATCACCCTCTTATTCAAGCAAAACTAGTTATTTCAAAATTGGTGAGGTAGTTATTTCTTATAATAAGATTTTTTCTCTGAAAGTTCTTTTCAAATCACATTCTTTTCAATAGTAATTCAGTGCATGTCATCCCCTCCAAATATGTACATATTACATAGAGCATAATGCACATATTAAATATGTATATGTATTCGTGATCTTTTGCCCTTGATGTAACTACAGGGAATTGCATGGAAAAGCTTTTGGAAGTTCTTATTGCTATTGGCGATGAGGTTGCTTGCTTGTCTGTCACTGAGTTGATTTTGAGGCACTGGCCATCACATTCTCGTGCATTGCATGTTAAAAATACCATTGAAGAGTCAGAACCATTGCCATTTGCTCCCAGAGGCATAGACAAACTTGAACCGAAACATGTGCGCCTCAAATTTCCGGATAAGAGAAAAGCTAGTAATGAGAATCCAGATGAGGGTGTTGCATTCAAAAAGCCAAACCAGAACAGAGAACTGCAGCTGACAGAAGCTTCCTGGGTGGCTCTGGCTGATGCCCTGCTGGAAATCCTACAAAGTTCTGATGTAAACCCTGAAAAATTGTGCATCTCTCCGGATGTTAGACTAAGCATAAGCTTACCTTGTTTTGAAGCTGCTATGAATACCGTGGAAGGGGTAAGGCCCTGTGGTGAAAGCAGTGCTTCGCGTGATGGTAACATAGAAAGGCCAAGTGCTAAAGGTAAAGAAGCAAATATCCAAGAAGAACAACCACATGAAAGGCGAAGTTCTCGACTAGAAAGGCTGCGTAGTCGTAAACCAGGGAAAGAAGAATCGGATTCTTGTGGCAAGGACCGGGCAAAGGTTGTCATTCAATACTTAGAGCCATTCATTGATCGTGGATTGGGTAGTCCAGATGTTGCTGATAGTGATAACTCTGCATTATCCTATTCAGTAAATTCTGAAAATAATAATGTTTGTGCATTTCTATTACAAACTTCAAAAAATTACGGTGCTTATCATATGGGGCACTTGCTTTTGGAAGAGGTTGCAAGACAAGGCCTCCTATATCAAGATGCTTTTGTCAAATTTCTTGAGTTAGAAAGGTTGACACGGCATTGGGGAATGGAACGAACTGCTGAATGTAGTCTTTTTCTTGCTGAGTTGTATCATGACTTTGGATTATGCTCCTCCCCTGGTTCTAAACAATCAGAATATATGTCAGAGACATCTTATCATCTCTGTAAGATCATAGAGTCTGTAGCTCTAGATTATCCATTTCACTTGAAACATGCCTTGAATGAAGATGAAGGTTTGCTTGGTAGTTTTCAAGGGATGGATAGAATATCAGTTGATACCTCTAATGAGAGCAATTCAGACAGCTCATTTCTGATGGAGAATAGTGCATTTTGGGTTCGATTCTTCTGGCTAAGTGGGAGAATGTCTGTTTTTGATGGTAACAGGGCAAAAGGTTGTGAAGAATTTTGTATTTCTTTGTCACTTTTAGCAAAGCGGGAAACTATGGAAGATTCTCTATGTTCAGTCCGTCGTATGCATTGCAAGGCCGTAAAAGAGCTGAACATTGATAGAGTTCTTTACGAGATCAATATATTAAAGGTCAATTTCTTGATGGAAAATTCTGTCATTGAGATGATGGAACAAGAAAAGTATTTGGAGTGTATATCATTGCTCTCTCCACATCTATTCTCCACACAGGATGTCTACATTGATGCATTTTCTCTTACAGTGCCAGATAAAAAAGATGAAAAAATAACTTCCATTGAACTAATGGCTTTAGATGTTCTAATAGAAGCATGTCAGAAGATAGAGCCAATGGATGTAGAAATGTATTTCAATTGCCACTATAAAAAGCTGAAAATACTTATGGCAATAATGGGATTAAATAAATGTATGACATCATTTATATTTTCTGATCAAACTACTGACTTAGTGGTATCTCCTAATTTTGAGATTGATTCAAATGAAAGTTCAACCAAGCATTGTAGTCACTTGGTTGCACAGGAAGTGAAGGCACTCTCTGATTGTATTTCTCAAGTGAAGAAAGTTATTGACCATCGTGGAGATTCTGTAAGTATATATCATTCTCGTTAGTTTAGGATTCTAAGCTGTGATAGCCAGGAAGCAAGTTTCTGAGAAAAATAATCTCACTGTTCACCCAGGATTAAGTTTATGAACTACAAATGTAATTAAGTTTCCTTCATGTTCACAGCAACATCTAGATATTGTCAACATGGTAAAACATTTCTCATTGCATGTAAAAACCAAAAGGTTGTACTTCATCCTTGTGTATGGTCATGATTTTCTTTCCCCTGTAGTGAGAGATTTCTTGTGTTAGATTCAAGGAGACTGATTGGCTCTGGTTTACATTTTATCCTTTTGGGTATATATGATGGTTTTGGTCATAATTTTTCTATTCCATGGAGTGTTTCTTCTCTGAAATTATTTTTCTCCTACCAAATCAGAAGAAAAAAAATAAGGACAAAAGTTACTTTTGGAGCTTTGTTCTCCCGCTTATCTTGTTCTTTTCCGCTAATATGTATTTCTTTTGTTCCGTATGGAATTGGAAAAGAAAAAAAGGGGTCTGATTCTTTGATTTGGAATTATTTACTGGAGACTGTTAATTATCAACTGAATCTTTTTAGGTTTTCCTTTTGTATTCCCCCTCTTAGAGAGTCTTTTAAACCTACCTCACAATGCTGTTAGTTATCCAAATTATCAGCTTGTTTTCACTCAGTAACATTTGGGGTTTATAACAATTGGATTTCATTAAGTTATTCAGGATTTGGTTTTTGCTTTATGTTTTGAAATGGTTTTGTTGATATGGACATCCATTTGTTGAACTGTTTTAAGGGAAAGATACAGAACTTTGTCTGCACTGCAGTTTTGCAACCCTGTTGCTCTTTCTCCTACTATAGCAGGAAGTACTTATTTACGCAAGAGTAGAAAATCCCCATCAGTTGGCTTACGTGCACTTTGGTCCTGTTACTTTAAAAATGTGCAAAATAGTAATGACCTAAGTGCACATAACTCAAAGTTGCGGGAGTTCTGTAAATTTTTTCCTACTTATTTAATTGTTTGATGTACTAATCAGTCGTCAATATTTAGTAACATTTTCACTGTGCAACAATTTAAGGACTTCCAACATTTGTAAGCAATTTTTGCTGTCCAAACTGTGAGTATATGTCAAGTTAACATGAGCTGCTGCCTTGAGAACATGATCAATCAATGCTTTAATCTCATCTATGGAACTGCGCCCATCTAGTGGGACAAGACTTCGACATTGTCTCATTCCTGATGCAATATTCTAATTTCTCTTTTATACGTCGATCATTTTCTTTTCTCTTCAGTTATGGAGGATATCTTATTATCCTAATTGTTGCATTTTTCTCATTTTCTATTTAAAAAATAAAATTAGCCGCAATATGTGTTATGTGAAATCTGGTTCACATAACCTGGTTTTAGTCATGACACATTTTCATATTTAACTATCGAATATCACTTGTAGTGAAACCATTAATGTTCTTATGCTGGCAGGATGGCCTTACAGTTCCAACAAACAGCATTATCCAAATGCAGTCTCTATTATTGTTAATCATGAGATATGTTGCAAACTTACTTGTCTGTAACAAAGCCTCTGAACCAGTACATTCTGATGAAGAAGAAAACAACTATTTTGTTGATGCAGCCATTGTTTTCTGCAAACTCCAGCATCTCAGCCCAGCTACACCTATCAAAACTCAAGTGAGCTATCCTGTGGAAAGAAATTTACTTTCAATGATTTGGTTGTATTATGGTTTTTTCTTTTGGGTAATTAAAAACATCTCTATTCTTTTCTGAACCCTTAACTCAGGTTGATTTAATTGTTGCAACGCATGACTTGCTTGCTGAGTATGGACTGTGCTGTGTCGGTGAAGGTGGAAAAGGTGAAGAAGGAATATTTCTTAGATTTGCAATAAAGCATCTCTTGTCCTTGGATATGAAGCTTAAGTCGAGCTTTAACTATCTAAATAAAGAATCCGTGCAATGTGAAGAGGTATCCAGGAATAGTCTTGTAAATTCATCTGCAGAAGATTCAAAGTCAGATATATTAGATGTCCAGATGGATTGGACAAAAATAGGAGAACTAAATTCTGGGAAGGAGGTTTCTGAAGGAATAATATCAGAAAGGATTGCATCTTGCCGAGTTCAAGAAAAAGACAGCAAGGAAATGGTGTGTGAAGATCATGGAGGGGCTGGGACTGACAGCAGTTTCAGTAAGGTTGAAAATCCAAGCAATCTATTGATTGATGGGAATGAACTTTCAGAAGATGAAATGGAGGAACTTGAGTCAAATATGATGATGATATAGTGATGCACAAAAATACAAGCCGGGGAGATTATCAGACCAAAGAACAATGCGCTGATGTTTTCAAGTATGTACTTCCCTATGCAAAGGCATCTTCTGTGAGTGCTCTCTATCTCTAATTTCTGTGGCTCAGTTTGTTTGCAGAATGTTGTATAGAACTTTGTTTCTGATTTTGTTTTGCTAAAAATTTTGTATTTACAAGAGGACTGGATTGGTCAAACTTCGTAGAGTTTTAAGAGCCATCAGGAAGCACTTTATGCTGCCACCAGAGGACCTGTTCTAATTTCTGTGGCTCAGTTTGTTTGCAGAATGTTGTATAGACTTTGTTTCTGATTTTGTTTTGCTAAAAATTTTGTATTTACAAGAGGACTGGATTGGTCAAACTTCGTAGAGTTTTAAGAGCCATCAGGAAGCACTTTATGCTGCCACCAGAGGACCTGTTGTTAGGAAACCTGATAGATAAGTTCTTAGATGATCCGAATGTTTGTGAAGATAAACTCTCAGGTGATGCTGGATCTGATGGATTTCTTGAAGCTATAAAAAGGATTATGTTTCCTGATAAGGGAGGACTTGTACAGTACAACACAACATTATTGAGGAGGTAAACATTTATAAAGTACTGTTATGCTAAACCAGTCTCTTCTATATTTTATGCCATGTATCCATGATATTCCCTGCCTCTAGCTTCTTAGGGTTAAACCAAAGTGTATTTGTTTTCAGGTCTGAGCCATATTTGGAGGTCTACTGTAACTTATATTATTTCTTAGCTCTATCTGAGGAAATGAGTGCTACAGATAAATGGCCTGGATTTGTTCTCACCAAGGAAGGAGAAGAGTTTGTTGAACAAAATGCAAAGCTCTTTAAATATGATCTCATGTACAATCCTCTACGTTTTGAAAGCTGGCAGCGACTTGGGAATATTTACGATGAGGCAAGTTAGAAATAATAATTGGTTCACTAAACTGTAAACCCTGAAAATTCTGCAAAGGCAACCCTTTTTTTTTTATTTCAACATATGTTACCATATATGGTTTTATGAATGTTTCTTGATTGTACTGAGCCAGGAAGTAGATTTGTTGTTAAATGATGGCAGCAAGCATGTAAATGTTGTGGCATGGCGGAAGAATCCTACTTTATCCAGTAGAGTGGAAACAAGCCGAAGGAGGAGTAGACGGTGCCTGCTAATGAGTTTAGCTTTGGCTAAGACCTCTGCGCAACAGGTTTTACATTCTTTGTATTTACGCTTTTTAGTTTTTAAGTCGGAGATGAAGCCTATTATAATGTCCTTTTCCTGGAGGAGCATAGTTCCTATCCTGGGGTATTACTCTCTTGGTTAATCCAAAACAAAACTTAAGAAAAGGAAAGAATTTCTATGGAAAAAAAGGTTCCTTCCACATGTTATATTCATGGTAAATCAAGATTATGGCAGTCATTATTCATGCTAGCTACGCGGTTCCATTGAATTTCTGAAAATATTGAAGAATGAAGTTTACAAAAACATTATCTTTTATGCTGTGATATGTCCAACATACAATTGCTTATGGATTTGCAAAATTGTATGCGTGCGGTGTTTATTTAACCCTAACCATACTCTTAGACTCTTTTTCAATGTTGAATCATATTGATTATGTTTGTAACTTTTTCTCTGAACGTGTTGTCCAGTGTGAGATACACGAGTTACTGGCACTGGTATACTATGACAGCCTTCAGAATGTAGTGCCATTTTATGATCAGAGATCTGTTTTGCCCTTAAAGGATGCAGCATGGAAGATCTTTTGCAAGAATTCAATGAGACATTTCAAGAAAGCATTCATGCTGAAGTATACATTCTTTGCCCATGGATTATTGCGTGTCTCTTTGGTTCTTTGGTGATGTTTATGATTGATTTCTTTGTGCAGGCAAGATTGGTTGCACGCATTTTACTTGGGTAAACTCAGCGAAAAGCTTGGATATTCACATGAAACTGCACTAACGTATTATAGCAAAGCCATTGCTTTGAACACATCAGCTGTTGATCCTGTGTATAGGATGCATGCCTCACGTTTGAAGCTGCTGATGAAGTGTGGAAAACATAATTTGGAGATTTTAAAGGTTTTTATTTTTGTTCCCTTTTCTGACCACTAAACTCTATTTTGGTATGTTTTGTTTCATTGCTATTATGCATTTATTCTTGTTCATTAATTTTTTTTTTCAAGATATTTTTGTGCTTTCAACTGTAATCGTTAATTTTGAAGTTAGGAAGGAATCTGGTGCACCTAATCTATAATTGGCAACACTTTGGTCTCTGGCAGGTTCTTTCATCACACTCGTTTGATCAATCTGTAAAAGATGCTGTCATGAGTATCCTTTGTGATGTGGATAGCTCATTATCAAATGAAAAGGAGAGAAGCATTAAGGCCAATTCTCTAGAAATTAACAATGAAGGGTTGCTCAAATTGGAGACTGCATGGTCTATGCTTTATAGTGATTGCCTTTCGGCCCTCGAAACCTGTGTGGAGGGAGATCTCAAACATTTTCATAAGGCCAGATACATATTAGCTCAGGGGCTTTATAAAAGGGGTGAGAGCGGTGATACAGAGAGAGCAAAGGATCAACTTTCTTTCTGCTTCAAATCTTCACGCTCATCCTTTACAATAAATATGTGGGAAATTGATAGCACGGTTAAAAAAGGACGGTACGGTTTTATTATTACTCCTTTATTGTTAACTTACTGCAAGTTTGAACTTGAACAAAATGGAATTTTACCACACACTATTCAAGGTTCATACAATGGATGATTTTGAAGTATGAATGACTATTACATTGAACATGCTGTTTAAACAATCTTTCGAATATTTGAAAGATGTGATTTCTTGGAAGGATTCTCTTTCTTTTATTCCCCAATTGGAAAGAAATCATACCCAAATTGTCGTGTAACTTTAGGGTTTCCCTGTTCAATAAAAATAAGCATTGGATATGAGTATGACTTGTTTATTGTTACAATATGAAGGAGCAAGGATATAGCAATATTGTCAACAACATAGTAGTAACCCTAACCTATGTTCAATTTTACAATATTCAGGCGCAAGGCACCAGGGTCAGCTGGGAACAAAAAATCCCTTGAGGTTAACTTGCCAGAAAGTTCGCGAAAATTCATTACTTGCATTCGAAAGTATGTGCTGTTTTATCTCAAACTATTGGAAGAGACTGGAGATAGATGTACTCTTGAACGTGCATATGTTTTTCTTCGAGGAGATAAGCGGGTAAATCACAAAGAGCTTGATTTACTGCTTAAACTGAAGTTATGATTTGACTTATGCATATTCACTTTATATTTGAGAATTGTTTGATAGATTTTGATTTGTAGAATTGCTGCTGTTATTTCTGCATTCTTTGTGTTCTGATCTGATAGATTCATATGCTGGTCGTGTTTATATATTGACTTCCACCATATATGCAGTTTTCACTATGCATTGAAGATATTGTACCAGTGGCCATTGGAAGATATTTGAAAGCCCTGGTTTCAGCTATGGGCCATTCTCAGACTTTAAGCTCTGGTCCAGTAAGCAGTTCTGACAATGTGCTCGAAAAAATGTTTGCTTTGTTCATGGAGCAAGGGAGCTTATGGCCAGAAATATGCAGCTTGCCTGAAATTGAGAGCCCAGATACATCAGAGAGTATCATATACGGGTAATAAAATGTGAACAACAATGACCGTCCTTAAGCATAAATGCTGAACATTATTTTCAATGAAAAAGCTTATTCAAATCTTCTAATCTTTTCAGATATCTGCATGAACACATTGTATCATTGGAGAAAAATGGAAAACTGGAAACCCTTGAAGCAATAAATGAGAAGATTAGGAAACGATTTAAGAATCCTAAGTTCTCAAATAGTAGTTGTGCAAAAGTATGCAGGCATTCTTCTGTTGCTTGGTGTCGAACTCTTGTATATAATTTGGCACAAATTACTCCAATATCATGTGAATTCCCGAATAGAATTCAAGTTCAGAATTCAACAGATGGTGGGATGGATAATGGCCAACTGCTCTGTATTGACTTGCAACCGCACGAATTATGGAGTACAACTTTTGAAGATCCAACTCATTTGGAAAAAATTGAAACAAAATGGATCGCGATTTTATCAAAAATAAAGAATATAGTGATCAACAAAGTTTCCGATGAAAATTTGGAAACTGCAAACACTTTGCTCCGGGCTTGCTACAATTTTTACCGGGAGAGTTCTTCTGTGGTGCTTTCCTCTGGGCTCAACTCTTATTTGATCCCATACCAATTAGCAGCAGAGACCCCATTCAACCCTAATATGAGTGGGATTGAAGCACTTGATCTGAGCATCCCTAGGAAGCTTCTTTTGTGGGCATATGCTCTACTGCACGGACGATATGCAAATATCTCCTTTGTTGTAAAGCATTGTGAAGAATTCACGAAGGTAGGCTAACTGAATTTCTCTGCTGGAGTTGTTTGACGCTCGACATTCAAGTGTTCCTAATTGACCTTGGATTTACACCGTACAGTATGAATTAGGAGTACTTCTCCACGGGACAGTGGGGCATTATGCAGTACTTCTATGGCTATTGTTGTCTTGTATATTTAAAGGATTAAGAATCTTTTCTTTCATGTTTAGTTGACAATGTCAGACATTATCCTGAGGTAAGAGAATCATTTGACCGCCATTCCTAACTTGTATTTCTTTTTTGCAGTCAAAGATGAAAAGAGGAAGTGGAACTTCACCCGGAATTTCAAACTCACCTGCTGCCTCTACTCTTCCAGGTTATTTTGTCCTCGACAATAATGTTATTTAGGCCAGAGTTTAGTGCCACTCATTATTGTCTATTGCCACATCTTTTCATGATATTTTTCTACCCTACATCATGATTATATACTCCCATTATTTTAGACATACTGATCTAAGGAAAAATAAGTGTAGTGTAACTACACTTAGAAAGCGATGATTTTTAATGATACTACTACGTCCTTGTTGTAGGTAGCAGCAGAAGTGTACAAAATTCTGCAGGATGTAGTGATGTTGATTTTACCCAAGTCACAGCAGTCGGGTCTGGTTCTTTGTCTGGCAGCAATACAACGAACTTCGTGAGTTCCGATGAGATTCAAAAGAATCTCTTTGCTTTTCCATCCCACCTGCATCAAAATACCACTAATGATGCAGAAAGAATCAATTTGACAGCTCGAGAAGGAGATGCAGATGGAAATTGATTTTGTACAAAAATACGAGGCACATCTCATAATAGCCGCCTGACTTGTGCGCTCTGCCAATAGGGCTTGAAGATGTAGATAGTAGTTGTAAATCTTGGTGTGTTATATAAAAGATTCGGCAAAATGTAAATAGGATTCTAGTTGAGATGTTAAAACTGCGCAAAATGCAACGAATAGCTCTGATTTCTCCCTTCTTTTTATTCATTTATTTATTTTTGAAATAAGTGGTTAGTCTAAGCGCAACACAAGGTTATGGGGGTAACGGTCAAATTCGTTTTTTGAATGATTATTCTTATTTTAAATTAGTTTTTAAAAGATTTTTTAATCAAATTTGTCTTTCAAAAATTTTAAATTAATCGAGTTAGTCTTTTTCGTATTTTCTTTGTTAATGATATCAAATTTGTTAATGTGGTTCTTATAGTGAAATTACAACACATACATACGAGCTTTAATTGACTATTAACATGATAAGTTTATAAAATTAGATCAAATCAAAATCTAATTGAGAAAAGAATGAGACATTGAAATCTCTTGATTTGGGGTTAATTTGATCTAATTTCATAAACTTATCAAGTTAGCCGTCAATTAGATCTACTAGGTGTATTGTGATGTCACTTAACGAGTCACATCAAATTTTGACACCATTAGCAACGGAAGGATTAAAATGACTAATTTAAAATCTTTGAAAGACGAATTTAATAAAAAAAAATTCGAGGATTAATTTAACCATTTACTTACAAGGTTATTTTACCTACATCTACATTTGCACTTTTGATGGGAGATCCAAGGTGTATTTTCCAATTTTGTTCTAGAAAGTCTGGAAGAAAATCAAACGATGAATAGAGAAAGGTTCCATCAAAGCAGTGAAAAAGTTTCCAATTAAATTAAGTGGCGCAGGCTGATCAAAATTATTTAATGGGATGCTTCTAGATTCCAAATGGACATTTTGAGGGATGGTTCGGAAGAGATTCATTTGTAATCCATTCAGGATTCATGTGGTTTTAATCAAGCTCTTCTGGCAGAGGTTTTTTTTTCTTTTTTCTTTTTTTTTTTTCAGTATCTTTCAGCATGTTAGCCAATGATTAATCTGTTGGAGATTGGAGTTCTATTTAAGGGTATTGTCGACCAATGAATTGTCACATGTACAAGACGAAATTTGAATGTCCGATACTTAAATGAATTATTGAGCTAATTATTAAAGCAACTCAAGTTAGCTTGGTGATAAGGTTATTAGAGAAACAGTTTCTTCCCTTATTAAAAAATGGATGGATCTTATACTTTTCATGTTGCCGAGTGAGGCTCAAGCTATGTTTGCAAACTCATTCGTGGATGTTTATCTAAAAAGACAGTTTGCTTCTGGTCATTCATTTAGTATATTGATGGAAAATCCATGCATGCAGTGGAGAATGGGAAGCCAGGGAACCAATGGAGATATTCACATCCATTTTGAGAATACTAAGTTACTCTTTCAATATTAGCAGCTTGCTTATCGGTGGGTAAGGCCCTGTTGGGTTTTAAATTGATTGATGATATCTTCAATGCTGTTGGCTTGTTAGAAACGTAATAGTTTGCATCTCAATTTAACTCAATATTTTGATATTATAATTTTAAATGACACAATTTACAAAATTTCTATTATATTTAACGATTTACAATTTAAATCTTATTATAATAACATCTTTTATATACCTAATTTACTTTTTCAATTTCACGTAAAATATTGATTTTAAACCAATAATTTTGACAATTAACGTATGAACATTTTATCAAAAGAGAAATATATATTTTAAACTTGTTACGTGGAACCTATAAAACATTTCTTTCCCTTCCGAATATTCATCAGAATTATTAGTGCCTAACAAATATTACGAGTAGAAAGTTTGAATCGAAAACTAATTTACTTTTTTTCATGTCTGGAAGGGAGGCGAATGATAAATTAGGTATCTTGTAATGCATTAAGACACTAATAACGCATAACGCATTCAGTTCAAATTCACATGCCACATTGCCACATCCACCGTACCGTGCTGTTATTAGTTGACTATACAATCCATGCAAATCGATACATAACGTATGACATTTTGATCCTACCGTAACCATTTCTAAATGGTCTGCTACGTTAACCTGATCAGATGAGGATAAAATTTATAGAAACATTACTACGTAATATTAGAATATTAGAACTCTCGCAGCCGTTCATTGCAGGGATTCATTCAAGAACCAGACGAAACGGAGTTACGCGAAAATAAAAGGATAATATTAAATGACAATATGTTAGTTTGAGAGAAAAACCTAGGAAGTTGGGTGAGATATTACCAAAGACTTTGGACAAGGATTAGATACAGAGTTAGAGAAAGGGCAGGTGCAGCACACAAAAGAAGCCCTCATTTAAGCACAGCTAATAAGCTTGGTAAATGTTTGAAACTGAAACAAGCCCTCAACGACCCATATATGCTCCTCCCTCACCCCATCAATCTAGAAACGTAAACCAGAACCCCACCCAAGAAAGCTTTAAAATCTGCATGATTAAAGCTATGTCTAAATATAATTAAATACACAGTAGCATAATCAATCGTAACCTTGAAAACCAACCATGATCTCAACTCAGAATTAAAACAAAAAAGCTAAGTAATACAATTGTAGTATAAGTATGTTTGATTACAAAAAAAATGACCAACAGCTGAAACAAGTATGAAACAATAACTTCTCTTTTGTGGCAAGGTTGCCGGAGGATTGAAGTTCAAAAAATCTTATATTCCAAGACTGCCAAATTCTCATGGTTGATTTTTACTAAACTTGAGGGCATTTCCCAAGTGAACAAAAATGACAAAGTATGCATTAAGACTAATCTACAACTACATTTAGAGAGTGCTTATTTACTTTATATTTACACAGTAGGAAAATTCAAGGTGAATATTTTCTTTTTTTTTTTATAACAAAAACTATTGAACATCAGGTGTTACAGTAATGAATGCCTCTAAAACTCTACTTTGGATTTTCTGTAGTGCTATTTCTCCCCACCTTGAGTTTTCCTACCATCTCTATGTCAATCTTTGACCTATTCTAGATGGCCGTACTCAAATTAAACATGTATTAGATCAAGGGAAAAGGAGGGGAAGGAGGAAATGAGTTAATGTTGAATATATGTATATATGCTGTGAACATACCATCATGACTGCCAGAACAGCTCAAAATCGTTACTATACAAGGAACGGTCTTGAATTTCCAGATTGGCAACATGCCAATTGATGAGTTGAGATTGGAACAATTTACACAATACCAGTCCAGCTGGAAAAATCCACCATTCATTTTCGTCCCTGCATCCACATAAAGTTGAAAAGAGAAAAAGTTGTACTAATCAAATTTCCCAAGCAAAAAAAACTGTTATATATAAGCTTGGAATACACTTACATGCCGATACTCCATGGCTGAGTGCTGGGTTGTTTTTTACCCGAAGATGATTGAGAGTAGTAATGAACATATCCACAAAGAAATGCAATGACCTAGTAACAAAAGAAACAGCCAAGTCCCTTAGATTTGAAAAGAGGGCTATGCTAAATCCAAAATGAATAAATAAAGGGAAAGGGTCTCTCTGTTGATATATTCAACTATTTAAGGTATGTTTAGTTGGAGTAAAAAAATGGAATGAGAACGTTCATAGAAGACCTCTGTAAGTTTACTACGCATTAAACCCATCCGTGAAAATTTCCAGCCTATTTTAAACCCCCTATTCCCCTAACAAAAAATATGAATAAACCTCGTTTGTCCCATTGCATAAGGTAAAAGAATAACTGCAACTGATCAGCTGAAACCTGATAGAGAGAACTCACAACATTAACGACAGATGTAAGGTTCCATAGAGCATAAAGGCGTGCAAGGCCTGCAGAACGTCTTGGTCCATGACTAAAGAGAGCATTAATTCCAACAGGAAACGGGAGGAGAATACCAAAAGGCAATATGAACAAAACAAGGAAGACATCCATCATCGAAATTGAATACAGTTGAAGCAGCGTAAGTAATACTAAACTAAAATCTCCTAGAAGTAGCATTGAGATTACTAAACCAACAAGATCCTGCAACAGTGCAAAAGGGAAAGGGGGAACATGTCAGCTCTAAAAAACAATAAGAATAAATTATATCTAGTAAGTACACAATGATCAATGCAACATACCTGATGGCCAACAGGTTTTGTATTATGAAGTATAAAAGAGAGAAGATAAAAGATATCTCTCTTCTCATCAAGCATATGCAAATTGTTCACACTTAAAGCAGCTCCGTGTGTCTTTCGCCTCATATAATTGTTCTCAGTTCTTCCACGAGGGCTTAAGTGACCTCTGCTTCTTGGAAGAACTGGGGGTCGATCCTTCTTAATATTAAGAAGCCTGGAAACAAAAATAACATAAACCAAATCATAATATCAACTATCACATACCAAAAAACATACCATAAATTTCAATAGATCAACAAGGAAAAGAAAATTAGTTTCTCTGTAGCTGATATGAAAAGAAGGTGATGTTGCAAAGTAAAAAAAAAAAGGATTACCGTGATCTTTCCTCAGTTCTTGAAGCTACATCAATATTTTCTGCACCGGACGGATAGCCTTCATCCTCAAGAGCATAAACCACAAGCCCATAGTTGCAATATCCACTACTTGTCGCCTGAAACCAGCCAAGATCAACACCAATACCATGGATACTCAATGCAGGATTAGCATGAGTCTCTAGCCATTTGAGGACAGGTCGAAATGTTACTCTTAGTCGTCCTCGACGAACTAAGCGCAACTGCGCGTTAAGTCCAGCCACTAATCGATACCATGTTGTTGGTTGAACTGACTGAAACATTTTAGAAAAACGCAAATAATTTTATTTCCCTAAATAGAACAAAATGCAACAAATAAAATGCATCTGTCTGTCAAACTCATTTTAATCATTATACAAACCTGACTCATAAGGCTGGTAAGAATATTATCATTGTTAAGAGAGAATGGAGCCATATAAGTTCCATCACCCCCAAAAATCAATGCCATTGGAAACCTTTCATGTAATCGAGGAGGCAAGTCTGTCCTCTTTTCATCTCCACCAAGAAAGAAGTCCACATATGCAAGCATCAAATCAGAAGTTGCATTCACCTTTATAATTTCACAGGTCAATTGGCATTCTGATTTCAATTGTAAAGAAAAGTTGCACAGATATCTTAAGAAATCTTTATTTCAAACAGCTCTTCAATTTAAAATACAATGAAAAAATGAACTTTAAATCAATTGAGATTTTTATCTCAGATTAGCAATCAATGTTCACCGGGGTTTTGACTGGAATTCCTCAGCATTTAGGGGGGCAAAGAAAGACAAAATAAAAAGCAATCAACAACAATGCAATGAACTAGAAGGCATCTCGTATGACAAGATCATTGTTGGTTTAACTATAAAACACACCTATCAGGGGATGGCAATTAAATGAAAATAAACCATTAGATCATCTGATGACCATTTATCCATACTGATACAGTTAACATTTATTGTTGATAATAGAATGCACAATACAAAAGGATTCAAAAATGCAATTTAACCAACACAATCATCAGCAAGTAAAAAATACCACCAAATACTTAATTGTTCACCGGTTCAATATACATATAAACAAGTCAAACCTTGATCCCTTCATAGAGAGCTCGAGAACGACATGAACGAAGGCAAGCATGATCGTACTCTGATCGAACAAACTCACGCAAACGTTGCAACATCAATCTCCTACGCCATTGTTGCCATGACCATGCAAGAGGATATGCAAGAACAGCAAGAATGCTATAGATTGCACCCTCCCACCACTGGTATGTTGCTAAAGCATTAATCTCATCCACGAAAGTATTGAATGCACCTTCAAAACTGTCATAACAATTGTTGAAAGATATCCGTTTTAATATCATGACAAAACATATTCCTAAAAAAAATAAATTAGCTAGATTCTTAAATTCCAACCAGCGAATCTACAATGATCAAACAGAGAAGATTTCTCCTTACACAATATCCTGTATCTGTTCAGGAGGTGAATGTGGCAGATGCCAAGGCTCACTGAAAGTATTAGGCCCCATAAAGTACATTCTATAAACATGACTTTGGGACTCCTCAACTCTGTTTGTTTCCAAGACCTAGGCATTGCAGAACAAATGAGAGAAAGACATAAGCATCTTAATTCATAAATATAACAAGGAAACAAGAACCATGCTTGATGAATACCTCATTTAGTGACTCCAGGAAAGGGAAAGAATGATCTATTTGTGAACCATGTTGGGTAGGTGCTGGGCCAGGCAATTCATCAACCCCAACAAATTTCATTCTAGCAACACTAAGCACCAGTGCTAACAGGATCAGTAGACAAGTAAGAAAAAGACCAAACAACCATGGACCACCAAATGTGTAGATTAACTCTTCGAGAGCAGTATAACAGTTTGGCATGTGATATCTGTCTGAAATACATCTGTACGGGCAAGGAGTTTCAGCATTCCCACCTGTACAATTGGACAATATGAAAATTTGTGCATTTTAACTTTCAATATAATTCTTCAAAATAAAACAGAATAGTGTGCTGTGCTAATTCAGTCAAAATCCTTTATGTTGTCTAGTCTACCTCGAACCGTAATATATGATGCACGATGAGGAAGCTCATTAACTGGACACTGGCGACAGAGAGATTTATCAGATCCAGTAACATTCTTGTAAGTGCCAGCTGGACATTCCTGTAGGCAAGCAAAAAATATAAACCTTAGTAGATTATTTAGAAGTGGAACCAACAATTAGTCACAGAAGATGGAATGCTCCTAGAATTGAAGTGGGGTAAACAAATCAAAGTTCCAATTAATTTGACTAAGCTTCCTCCAATCCAACATTGTCAAAAGCATTGGCAGCCAAGGAACTGAGGGCAAGGTAGGATGCAGTCAAGCAGCTCACTGCCATTGAGGAAAGGTAGAGAAAACAACGGGCAGCAGCCACATCAAATGAACTTATGCAAGGCATGATGGACAAAAAGCTCACAACTTTGACATTGCAGAAAAGAAGGCCCAGGTTCCATCAAACTCATTTCTTCTATTTGGTCTAAAAGGAGTTGGATAAAAATTTACTGCAACTCCGTCCACTAATATCATATCACTTCAAGAAAGGCCCGATTTATCATTATAGTATATCACCATATTAAGGTTATTACAAAAAAAATTATGCAGTTATGGCAACCACAAGCACCACTGAATTATCTTTGACAGATATTTCATCCATTAGAAATTCTTTTCTACTCTACAACTTGACATATTAACATCCCAATAAGTATTAAAAAAACCCACACGTAGATATACCAGTATATCATCTTTCAGAAATGTAACTTACAAATCATACTGCCCGCAACCAGCATCATATTGAGGTTGACAAAAATAATGCAGCACCTAAATATGACTGCAGGCATAGTATATGACAAAAATAATGCACCATAGTATATAATAGTCACAGATGTAAACCACAGCACCAAGAAACATACAAGATCATACATCCATGGAAACTCATGATCAAGCAAGACCACATATACATGTGGAATTACAATTAAATTGTGGGAACTGTTAAGAAAATATACCTCACAAAATGTCCCATAGAGCCCTTTGGGGCAATCCCTTCCGGTTATTGTCCCATTTTCTCCCGAGCCACCCTGTCCTTTACCTTGTCCTCCCCTATTATAATCATATAAAAGGATAACCTTTTGAAATTACCATTATAACATATGAATGTAAAAGAAAAAACTCAGAACTGCCATTTACTTGCAGCCATAAATATTAAGGAAATTCAGAAGCAAACTTACAGAACGCACACAGAGTAGAATCTAAGCAACATACCCAGTATGAATGTCTCCTTTTACACTAGCAATAGGCTGATAAAGATCTCCAGTGGGAATGTCAGACCAATGAAAGTGAATTCGTCCACCACCTCCACCGCCGCCTCCATTTGTGCTATAACCGCCCATACTAGAAAGAATAGCTGATTCAGCAAGTGAAAGGGTATGGAGAAACAATAGTATGGTCCCACCAGATCCACCCCCAGAACCTCCAGTAAAATTATCAAAAATTGCAAGATTCTCCCTCCTGGTTGCTGGTTCAAAATTCTCTCCATCAGCACTTATAGAACCTTTAATGGACAAACTTGACAAAGAATGTTCTAATGATCCAATGACTGCACAGCACACATAACAAGATTGGAAGTTAAAGAAAATTTGTAGTAATCAACATCTTTGAGTATTTAAAATGAACCAATTAATTAACTGATCCAAACATAAGCTTACCTACAATACCACCCCCAGACGTTCCACTAGCTGAGCTGCTATTTCCACTTCCACTACCAAGTTCACAGGGCAAGTTTGCATTCCCATATGAAATGCCACCTTCAATACAACTATCGTTATAACATGCATCCCCTCCTTTCCCACCATGCCCACCGCCACTGCCAACACCATTGCTTAGAACATTTCCATGGCCCAAACCACCAGTACAGCCTGTGAACATTAATTTTCAAGGGACACAATGAATATAGAAATGAACAGTAGTTTCAGCTAAAAATTGACAGCTGATAATAGCCTCTTGAAAAGAAAAATACCCATTCCAGAGGCCGATATTAATCCTGAAGGTTCCACAGTTATGGTCCTTGCCCTGTGGAAATGGACAACAGAACCTTTAATAAGGCCTTCAACTAGAATGTCCTCAACTCGGCAGATCTAGAAAGGAAGATACACAAGAACTTTCAACTAAAGATATATAAGGATAACCAAATTCACCACACTTCAGGATAGTTCACAAGTACCTGAAGTGTGAATGACAATGATGAATTCACATTGCAATCTTCAGGAGGATGAAGTAATTCAAAAGGGCAAGTTTCATTGTCACAATAAAGCTTGGGAGTCCTGTCAAATCATAAGAGCACATAAATTTAGCAGAACTAAAAATCAGTGTACAGAATGAGATGAGAAATTAACAAATATATTTAACAATATCCAAACATACGCATCATCAGTTGTTGCATTCTCCAATGGACCACGCAAGACAGACCCAGGCCCAACCTACCGAAAATGCCAAAAGCAAACTCAGGTTCGGGAGTTAAGACTAAATCTTGCTTAACCAAAGTGTAAACACATGCACTATTATCACATTAGCTACTGCCACAAAGCAAGTTAACAATATGGTTCTAAGTCCAGAGAACCAAGAACATCTCAGATTGCAACAGAGCCACACACACACACACACCAAAAAAAGAAAGGTACCCAAAGGGGGAAGACAGTATATTTGATCTAAAAGGTAAACAATAAGCACCACATGAAGATTATGATCCTGATAAGATGAAAATGTAGAGAGGAACAAAAGTTTGCAATCTATAAGAGAATTTTTCTCTTAACAGTTTCTAAATATTTCAGCATAAATAAAAAAGATGCAGTTTCTTCATTTAAGTTTAAAAAAAAATTTTAGGAAAATTATTATCATTATCTAAATATAAATATTTTGGCATAAACAGAAAGATGCTTTTTCTTCAAAATAAATTTTAGAAATATATATAGGTAGTAAAGAGATTATTATCATTATGAACTATATATGCAAAGATTTGGGTATAAGAATACTACTACCACTACAACAAAACTTTATTCCACTATGTGAGGTCGGCTACATGGATCATATAGCATTGGATATAAGAATGGAGCCAAATAACGGTTTTCAGATGTATCCATTGAATTATGGACCTATATATATCATAGATTGAATACAAGGATTCTATTCGGAGAATTGAAGAACTTCACTGCAACTACAATCTTTTACTAAACTATTATCCAGGAAGAACAATTTGCATTCGATGATTACAATAAAATAACAAATGTAAGATATTCATATTTCACTGGTATAGACATAAAATGTTGTGTGGATTTATTTTAAAACTAAAAACTTAACAAGGGCATAGCATGCAGCAAATTATTAATCAGAAGCAGCATATCTTCTCCAGCAAACTAGTAAAATAAAAACAAAAATGAAACTATAAAAGAAATGGGAAAAAAAGAAGCATTGCTTTCCACAAGCTGAAGAAGTCTGATACCCATCAAGCAATACCTTGGCAGCTATGCCCAAAGTAGAAGGAAAAAAATGAAATAATATTAAAATATTTCTGGAAAAGGAAATATTCCAGTTCATCATATTAGATGAATCAAATGGCAAAAACAGAAAATGATCAGTATAAAAATAAAATCTCACATGAATACTGTAAAATAGGGATAAAACCAAGCGCTGAGCTTCAATCCAATCCCCTGGCCCTGACAAATTTAATAGACCTTGTCCATGAACTCCAAGGTTTGCATTAGAATGTATAACAGAAGACTCCTGTCAATAAAACCAGATGAGTTAAATGATAGACCACACACATGCAATAACATTTTAAACTGAGAGTTGTTAAATACCCTGAGAACAATCAAATTACTAGCTTCAAGCAAAGAAGTTGCCACAGCAGTTCCCTCCCCGGCATCTATGAGCAACTTTGAGTTCCACATCAAGAACATTTTTACTGACATACGGAGAGCCCCATATACCTTTGCCACACAAAATAAGTGAATATAAGGCATAAATTAATGTCAGCTCATTTCAGATATGCTCATTTATATCTAGTAATTCTGGATAAAATAGGTGACGAAAATAAAGAAGTGTATGAGTCAACATTCAGTTCACACTCCGAAGATACAACAGTTAGTGGATTGAGAATGACTGAAGATTCAACAAACAAGATCTAGTAAACAAATTCTGACAGATATTCCAACTACCTTCAACTCAGAATCACTCATCAACAGTTCTTCAGCCAGTAACTCAAACTCTGAAGAAGCATAATGTCGCAGCCCAAAGCTCAACACCCCACCCTGCAAGATACTTATCTGTCCTTGCACCTATATAATGAATGTGAAAACACAGTTGAACTAATTTCCTTACATGGCAGATATTTTTTTTTCTCCAAACCAGATGAAAAACAGACAGGTATCACAATATATCTTACTCTTTTGCATGGAAGTAAAGAATTAACATGCCAGAACAGAATTGCAAAGAGAGATGAAGACAAGAACTCCTCTAAAAAACCTTGAAAGAGGACAAAAAACAAACATGGAAGCAGATATCACAGTAACAAAGCCTTGAAAACCTCAACATGGATTTAAAGACATCCTGATAAAAAGGCTATGAACTTTCAAACCATATCACACTAACAGTTGAATTTATCCCAGATAAAGTGGTCACACTTAGAAATCTCCAACCTCCTTAGAAGTAGGAGAGCTTTGCTCTATAGCAGAGTACATCATATTGTAGCATAGATTGTATGTGGACATGAAACTTAACTTCTACCAAAGCCATCGGATGAAACCCCATGACCCAACGAGTTAGGTTACGACCAATTAAAGAAGCAAAGCCTAAAAGAAGAGCAGAAGGTTCTCACTTTCTCTCTTTTAGACAAAAGAATTCACCAGAAAAAGATAAGGGAATACAGAGACAGAATAAAAAAGAAAAAAACAATAAATAAAAAAGCCATCCACTAAGAAGAAACAAACCAATAATATTAACAGAATACTAAAGTGACGGTCATATGAGCTTTCATATTTCTAATCTCTATGCAAACCTAACAACCTCCCCCCTTTCCCCCCACAAGGACACAACCCTTCTCCTTGCATCGTAAAAATACACTGGCAAAACGGCGAGAACATTAGATCATGAATACCAACAAAGCTCTTGAAAAAATACTCAATCTCTTATATATCAAGAATAAGAGAAAACACAAATATATGGTTTTAAGATTAAGAAAGGCATAGACAGCTTGCAGTGTAAAGAAATATACATCAATCAAATTATCACAGGGATATAAAAACACACTCCAGAGAGAAATGGGTGTTGAGCTGAATTTGACAAACCTGTACACGACTCCAGAGCAAAGGAACCGTGGCCCTAGCCTTATTTCTAACATAAACATTGGTCCAAAGAGGTTGATTAGGAAAGTCCAAGAGAAGTGTCTCCGTATCAGTTGTCATGTTAAAGTTATCAACAATGAGGCTTCGAGGAACTGCATCATAAAGAGTTCCAGCAGCACCTGCATTTTCAGCACAGCCCACGCTACTACCACCTGAAATAGCAAAATCAATTGGAAGTTAAGAGAAAGCAATCAATTTTCATGCAACAAGTTAAAGATCTCTTGCCCAACCTTCCAGGATTGTCCATAAAAATAGGATGCTGGTTAAAGAAAACTCCAGAGTAGAATGAGAGTAATTCCCAAATCCTAGGTGTTTATAACTAAAGTGCAAGTTAATTCTAGAGTGCAACTAAAATTTCACTGGCAAAGTGGGAGAAAACTCCCTCCTCCTCTGCCAGGTGCAAAAAAAAAAAGGAAAAAAGGGTCATGTCACACTATATATTAAGCGCATAGCATAAAATGAGTACTTAATCTGCAGAGAAGCTCTTCTGCCAGGTATATTCATAAAGAACTAAATATAATGAAATCATGAAATCCTCACCATGTACATAAATTTTGGGCTCATCGTGCCTGCTGAAAACATCAACTGAAACTCTGCCACCACCACCACCAGCATAACCATCACCACCACAAGCACTTATCATCCCACCACCAGTCCTGCTCTTTAAAACAATTAAAGAGATCAATGAAAAAGCATACAAGCAATTTTCATGTAGAAACATTCCACTAGGGAAACATTCCACTAGTTGCAATACATGTCTTTGACTTATCGCATATCAATATGGGAAAAGACCATGGAATCCGATAAGCAAGAGACAGTGTGTTCCAGGCTCAGCATGCTATTTTGTGTGTAGATATTGTCATAAACAGATTAGAAGGCAAAAACAAACTTCAAATCTAGGGATAATATGCGTCTTAACTTCACAAAATGACAAATGATTCTTTGTTCTTTAAATGCGTGTCGATTTACGTAGCCATACTTAAAAATGAAATCAAAATACAGATTCTTTGCTTTTTGTTATTTGTTTTATAATATACATATACCTTAAAAAATGAAAACAACAGTGAAAACAGCAATAATGAAGATTCCAAGATGAATATCAAAATCGTCCAACAAGAGAACCACGAGATATATGACAACTGAAATAGCTCAAAATCAACAAGAATATTCTTATGTCAATCAAGAAACACACACAAACACAGACGCAAAATAAACGAATAAATTATTTACATTCTGTAAGCCTTGATGTAGATGCTGCCACCAGAGCCGCCTCCACCTTTGTTACCTCCATTTGCACCATCAGCTAAAACCCTAGCATTCATCTCAAGAACCTGATGAACCATCAATTTCACAATCCCACCACCTAACCCACCATAGTCTACCTTGAGGCTCGTAGACCCACCTTTGCTCCCAAAGCTTTCAGGGTTCTGAAGCGTATCCCAAGCATACGCATCCCCTCCCCAAACATCCTCTGGCAGCTTCGACGTGTCCGTCAAGCAGCTCGCGCCCCTCCCACCGTGGCCCCCGCCGCCTCCATCCTCCCCTGCTGGCGTCCCGCTAGTCTGCGGTGGCGGGTTCCCCGCCATCCCCGTCGTATCCACCACCGAACCGTTACCAAATTCGGCGTTCTCCGATTCGAGCTCGAAGGCTCCAGTCACAATCGAGGAGTTGGCGCCTAAGGTGAAGTTCCCGGTGACATTGACGGTTATAACGCACCCATAAATCTCACAATGGAACCTCACACCGGGGAGGATGTTGAAATTTCCCTTCCCTGCTATGTACACGTCGCGGGTGAGGTTCAAGTCGTTCGTTATCTGGCACGTCGTGTCTAGCGAACCTACCCCGCCAAGATCGTCCTCACAAGAAACCGACGGCGGGCGTGGTGGTGGAGGTGGAGGAGACGGCGGCGAGTAGTCATGGTGGAACAACCTGCTCCAATCTAGATCAGTCACCTGCTCTATGTCGTTATTGTCGATCGTCGGGGCCGTCCGTTGCTCTCCATCGCCGAAAACGGCGGCACCGGCGAAGGCGAGGACGAGTATGGCAAGAGTACGGAGCCGCCGGAAACGAAATTGAGCCATTCGCTGACGACAGAAGTCATTACATTGAGGGAATGAGCTGAGATTTTTTCGCGCGATTTCGGTTATTGTCGAAAATCTTGGGATTCAAGAACCAATGCAATGACCTTTCGTTTTCACCAAGAAGGTAAATTGTACAAAATGAGGGGAAGAAAATCGAAAACCCTAGTTTTCTGCGAGCGCGCGAAATCTGAATCTCAGTGAAAACCCTAGAAATCTCTCACTGAAGAGACGCACGGGGAGAGAAAGATCGCAATGGGAATTTGTTTACTCAGAGAAAGAACCACGATGGTGCAGAGGAGCTTTATTTATTTTATTAATGAATTATTAATTTGATTAAATAATAATTTCTCGTGAGAAAGAAGAAAGTTGAAATGTTAAAGTGCGGTGAGGTTCATGTGAATCCTGGTGTTCGACTCTTTTTCTTGCCCTCTTTCCCTTTTGATTCTGTAATCTGACTAATTTTCCTGTGATTGGGTGGCTTGGATTATGAGGATCTAGGAAAGCATGGAGAAGTGAGGTGTAGCGAATATTTCCGTGTCTTACCGAATCTCACGCTGCTGCCAGAGAGCGTCAGGGGCACAGCTCAAGTTAATAGAAAATAATTAACGGACGAAACCACGTGTAACGGGAAAGTGAATAACGACAGAAGGGGTAGGTTACTGTCTGCGTGAAATCACGCGCTGGCCCTTTGCACGTAACCGAGATGCGAGGGAGCGTGTTGGCGAGCAGCCTCCGCCGTCAGATTCAGGTGGCGAATCAGATTGGCGATGCGATGACCATTATGACCTTGGAAAGTGACTTGGTTATATAAATTATAGATATAGATATAGATTCAGGGGTAAAAAACGTTATTAAGCCATGGGAGGATACAATTTACGCAATTCAGCCAAAATGAATTCTGATACACTATTCCACCAAATATGACTTTTATATCATTCGAATCAATAAAATTCGAATTATATTTACACGTAATTCGAATTGAATCACATCGAATTACTTCCAAGCAATATTCGAACATAGTTCGAAACAAGTTGTATCGAATTTTGCATGCATAGTTCGAGTTATATTAACTCGAATTACTTGGAGCACATGGCCTAGGGTAGTTCGAATCAAATTGATTCGAATTACTCACATTTCGAATCAAATGGCTAATTACACATTGTACAATAAGATATTAGAAAAAATATTATATAATATAAAAAATATATACTGAAAGAAGTATAAAATAAGATTATAGTAAATTAATTTTAAATCCTATTAGTACATTGAATTAAAAATAACATATAAAAATGTACTTGTATTTATTAAATTTTAATAACATATAAAAATTAATGACTTTTTAAATATTTTTTTTATAATAGGAGTACATTTTTATATACTTTAAATACTTTGTATAAAAATGTACTTGTATTTATCATACAAAAATAAAGTCTTGTGCCAATATAATAACATTATAACATTTTAAATCAATTTTTTTTCTAGGATTTTAGATTAAAAGCACCACATGAAAAAGTATTATTGGTATTTTAAAGCTAACTTAATTAAAAAAGATAGAACTGTAATTTTTAGGATTTTATATACATAATTAGGCTAATTTTTTTTAATATTGATCAAAGATGTGTATTACACTATGTTATTTGGTTTCAGGTAAGTTTTACTCTACTATATTTTTTTTTACTTTTCGAAATACACAAATCTAAAAAATTTTATAAATTAATTTAAAAGAAAATATTATTGACGTTTTATAAAATTTTATAATTCAAAAGACACAAATCTACAACATTTTATAAAACGTCAATGATATTTTTTTTTAAATTAATTTATAAAATTTTTTAGATTTGTGTATTTCGAAAAGTAAAAAAAAAATATAGTAGAGTAAAACTTACCTGAAACCAAATAACATAGTGTAATACACATCTTTGATCAATATTAAAAAAAATTAGCCTAATTATGTATATAAAATCCTAAAAATTACAGTTCTATCTTTTTTAATTAAGTTAGCTTTAAAATACCAATAATGCTTTTTCATGTGCTGCTTTTAATCTAAAATCTTAGAAAAAAATTGATTTAAAATGTTATAATGTTATTATATTGACACAAAACTTTATTTTTGTATGATAAATACAAGTACATTTTTATACAAAGTATTTAAAGTATATAAAAATGTACTCTTATTATAAAAAAATATTTAAAAAGTCATTAATTTTTATATGTTATTAAAATTTAATAAATACAAGTACATTTTTATATGTTATTTTTAATTCAATGTACTAATAGGATTTAAAATTAATTTATATTTAATAATTTTATACTAAAATTAATTTACTATAATCTTATTTTATACTTCTTTTAGTATATATTTTTTATATTATATAGTATTTTTCTAGTATCTTATTGTACAATGTGTAATTAGTTATTTGATTCGAAATTTGAATAATTCGAATCAATTTGATTCGAACTACCCTAGGCCACGTGCTCCAAGTAATTCGAGTTAATATAACTCGAACTATGCATGCAAAATTCGATACAATTTAATATTGCTTGGAAGTAATTCGATGTGATTCAATTCAAATTACGTGTAAATATAATTCGAATTTTATTGATTCGAATTATATAAAAGTCATATTTGGTGGAATAGTGTATCAAAATTCATTTTGGCTGAATTGCGTAAATTGTATCCTCCCATGGTTTAATAGCGTTTTTTACCCTATAGATTCAGTTAAGGAAACAGGCACACATAATAATAATAATAATAATAATAATAATAATAATAATAATAATTTTTAATACATTTATTATTTTAAAATAAAAAATTAATAAATTTTTAAGTCATTTTTAATAAATTTATTCTTTTTGTTAGAATTAACAGTGTGTCTTTGCTTAAGTTTATTAAAAAGTTAAAACAAATCTAACTAAAAATAGTAACATTTTGAAAGTTATTAGGAAAAAAACGTTATAGTCAACAATATTCATATATAGTTTCGTTAACAAATATGTGCTTGTTAAAAATATAAATATATTAAAAGAATTTATTTATATTTATAATTATTAATTTAAAATCTTATTTTTCAATATAAACTTTTCAAAAGAAAATATCTATATATGCATATGTAATTGACAGTTAAAAAATAACGTATTTTTAGAATATAAAAATTAGACACCAAGAAATGTTTCATTTATATATAAAATTATAATTAGATAATAAATGATACATAAGTTATCAATAATAAATATTTCAAGTCATGTCTACAATTAAGACTTAAAGAGAGCGACCGGGGGAGGGGGCAAAAAGTCATTATGATAAATGAGTAAAATGACCTCCTTTACTTTAATTTGATTCAGTTTATGAGTGTTTTAGTTTCTAGGTTAGGGTATAATTTGGGAGTTTAGTGTGCGTGTGATATTCAAAGAAGGATTTAATGAGAAAATTGAAAGAAAGAATCAGTAATGGACTGACGGTTGTTGAAACTTGAAAGTGCCAAGCGATCATAGTTGCCAAATGCCTCGGCTTGTGTCTGGGAGCGTTAAACCACGTCACTCCTTCTATTATTTTTTTTTTTTAATTAGGAATGAGATTCTAACTCAAAATTTTTAGATAAAATAGAGATTATACTTTTTGAAGTTTGAACTATAGCACGTTGCCCTCCTTCTATTATTAATTTGTTACCATCTTATCTTTTTAATTTTTGTTATAGACTAATGTAATATTTTACAATAACCTATTTCACTTAAAATAAACAAAAAATAAAATAAACCATATACTATAGGAAAATTCAAGTACTAAAAAAATTTCTGATATTCCAATGATTTTAGTTGTGAATATCGAGTTAATATTTAAAATAGCCTCTGAAATTTGATCCCGATTCAATTTAACCCTTAAATTTTTAATTGACCTAAATTATACCTTAAAATTTTAACGCGTGCCCCAAATTGGCCCTTCTATCTATTTCCATCACCGCAAAGCTAACATAGCACAATTAAACAATATCGTTTTGTTATTTGTTCCAAAACGACGTCATTTGACTCTCCCTCTTTTTCTTCCTCCTCCTCAAACAACCATGGCTTGGGTACTGCTTCGAGCTTCAGAAACCTCAAGTATGGTCTCATCCTCAACTTTAGACTCATCTTTTCTTCTTTGTTCATTCTCTCTCCGAATAGCCATTAAATCCATCACTCACACTCTCTCCTTTTTTTCATGGCTTTTCTCCAATCCGATTTCAGTGATCAAGTAATCATCATCACTTTCATCTACACACGCATGAGCAATTACTTCATTCACAATAATAACTACAACCGCAACCTCTTCTACTTCCTGCATTTCACTTCAATTGATTCTTAATTATCATTATTATTATTATTATTGAAAAAGAAAATACAAAATGGAGGATAGGATTCCAGTGCAATACTACAACATCAACTAACCCTCTTACTTCATCGAGAGTCTCCTCTATGTTCTCAAAGTCGTCAACGTAGGAACCACTATCCCCTCCCCATTATTCCGAAAGCTTTTTATGTGATTGAAGTGGCTGATTATTCTGGCCAAGACAAAATGGATAAGGAAAAAAAATAAGAAAGAGGTAGCAATGATTACGAATACGGCTGTGGTAGAAGGATGTTGTAGGAGCTTCTTGTTGGTTTGTTTGGATTTGGCACCATGGAAATTTGATACACCCCTTTAGTGATTAAGGAACAGGGAATTGGGGTTTTGAAAAACGCCGTCGTTTTTCTTGTGCCACTACAAGGTGTCAATTAAATTTGCCACATCATTTTTCTGGTGACGAAAATAAACGGAAAGACCAATTTAAGACACGCGTTAAAATTTTATGGTACAGTTTTAGTCAATTGACAAATTAAGAGTTAAATTGAATTAAGAGTCAAATTTCAGGGGGGCCATTTTGAGTATTAACGTTGTGAATATCATTACTTAAAATTGTTCTTATACTATATAGTCTGTAACTAAAATTTATACATATGAATAATTTTAGTGTGAAACATGAGAATATTTGATTATTTAATTTTGACATTTTATTTTACTATAATGATAAAAAAATTTTAAATTATCAAAAGACAATTTTATTGATGTTTTGGAAAAAAATATTATTTTAATTATTAAAACAAAACGTTGCTGATATTTTGTAAAAAAATATTATTTTAATTATGAAAAGATAAAAAGTAACTTACTTTTTGTTAAAACCCTCAACTTTTAACACATAATTAAGGTCACCTTTAAAAAGTTCATCACTTAATCCAATATAAAAAAATAAAAATTCGTTAATTGTTTTTACTTACTAGCAATGGCTAATTATTAATAAGGGGGAAGAGCTCTTAACTACTAACAATATTATTGTTCTTGTAAAAGTGAAGGTTGACCGCTGTATAATTTGTCCACCGATGAGTAATTATAAGCTTTTTTCGTCAGAATGAGTTATACTTTGGCAATGAAAGAATAAGAAATGGGTACTTGCAAAAAGCACTCCGACGCTTAAGTTAGTAAGTGAATAATAAGCTTTACAAATTGCAATATATCAAAATGATTTTCTTACCTTCCTTTTATATTTGGAATGAAATGTACTAGTTACTCACTTGAATGAGGAATAATAATGTTTTAGAATATTATTATACGTTTTGGTATTTTTATAACCGAGTTATAACGGTCATATCATAACCCTCAACCTTGGCCTGGTGATATTCTAATAAAGCAGGTTGAGCTTTTTGAGTTATAACTCGATGATATAAGTTATAGGTATGAAGCCCTCAAATCAATTTACTTTATTAAAATAAAATAATTTAAAAATAGGAGATGATTGAAGTTAACGTGTATAGAAAAGTGTAGTAATCTTTTCATTGATTGTACTCTTTGTATTTTCCAATGCAATCTAATCTGTTGACGTGGAAGGAAAGTAACAGTCAAGAATTTTTTATGGAACTGAATGGTTTCATTAAATATGGTATTTTGAGTTGTTATTGGAATCCTGAAGGGATTCATAAAGACAATTTTACTTTCTTTGAAGCGGTTTGTGAAGTCATATAATCATGAATAAAAGAGGTTAGTTTGCTTTATTTGTTTCTCTGTTCTATCGTTTCTTCTTCTTCTCCATTTTTCTTTCGAAAAAATTATGGTGAGAAAAAGAAAAAGGAGAAACTAAAAGATGATGATGATGGATCTTACAAATGGGTTAGCAAGGATATTAAAATTGGAGGTTCTCTTTTTGTGGATATGAATAGTATGGGTGAGATTGACGTTTCAAAAATAGTTAGGAGAGATTCTGGAGTAAGGGTTGAGTTGCTACCACGCGCCAGGGTTGATCGTGTTTTTCATAGAAAATTAGATTTTGAGTATTTTTACATGCATAGCTGTGTTCTTAAAGAGTTTCGCATAAAATTGTTATTTACTGTTTTTGAATGTGATTTGTTGAAACAATTAAACTGTGCGTCTTCTCAACTTCATCCAAATGGTTGGGGTTTTTTTAGATATTTTGAAAATTTGATGGAGTTTTTGGAAATAAAACCCTCTATTGAGTTGTTCTTTTTTGTTTCAAGCTAAAGGATTTGGAATGGAGTTTGGGTTAATCTGAATAGTGCTCCAGATTTTGTTGTTTTCAAACTCTATAAGTTATCCTTTAAATATTTCAAGGAAATATTTTTGAAAATAAATTCGATCGACGAAGATTTTTCCTTCTATTCGGACGAGCACTTAGGTGAGAAGTTCTCTTTGTTTAAGAGTTAACAGTCACAACATATTTTAGGTCCAGAAGAGATAACTCCTCGGAATGAGTGTATAATAGGGTATTTGGTTGAGGTTGTTGATAGAAAAAACTTAATATCTATCTTTGATTTGCTTCTTTGGGAGGAAGATAGAATGTCGGTGGTGAACTATCTCGGTGAGAGTTAATAAGTTATTTTTGAATATGTGTTAGTTGGTTATATTTTTTAGATTATTTCATTGTTTTATAGGTGAAAAGTATCCAGGTGTATCTGCAGCGAGATTGAAAGCTTGTCTGAAGATGAGAAATTTTGAGAATGAGGGGTCGTCTTCAAATTCCAGAAAAATTGATGGAGAAGGAGAGGTAAATCAACCAATCCCAAGAAGAAGAGCTTCATTTTCAAGAAAAGGAAAGCCGATATTATCAACTTAGGTGATGATATTGCTGAGAAAGAGAGGAAGATTCTTTTGGAAGAGATAACTATGTTTGTGAGCAAGCAGAAAAAGCTGCATAGTTTTTTCGAGGACAGGGACAGTTCCTCAGTGTGGGATAAGAAGTTTCCATTTATCGTCGTGGCGAACAAGGTATTACAGGCATCTTCTGACATTTTTCTGATTGATGAGGTCGGAGATATCGTGGTTGACCAGTATCTACAAATATTAGATTGTATTTGTTTGTAGATGTTTGATAGTAATGAGTTATATGTTGTATAACTTCGATGATTGTGTAGGTTTTGGGATTCTGTTTGGCTAGCATTAGTCGGAGCCAGGAGAGGAGGCATAAGAAATTGCTACAGAAGAATGATGAATTGATGAGTTTGAAGGAAGATCTTGATTTAAAAGAAATTGTAACTGATGATCTGAGAAAGAAGTTGGCTGCAAATGAAGAAGAGTTGAAATCAGAGAAGAATAATCATGACAAAGTTATAGAATTGTTGAAGAAAAAGGAAAGTGATATTTCCAATATGAATAATCAAATTGGGAAGTGACTGTGAGTCGAAAAATATAGAGAAGAGTCGGGAGACTGAAATTCTCAATGCTTTGGCTAAAGACTTTGAGCGTGCTATACTGCTATTACCCAATCAACGCTATTAGTTCTGGATAGTGACCTTTCAGCGATGGACCCGGGTAAAGTTGTTCAAGATGGAGTGTTAGTAGATGATGATGAAGCGAGGATAAGGATGACAACCTGACAGATTAATATTTATTTATAATTCGGTTTTAGTACTTTTGATCATCAATGATTTGATAAATTTGGACTTAACTTTTGCCAATCTGTTTTGGCTATTTTAGATTGTAATAAGTATTTTTTTGAACTTATTTTGTTTGGATAATATCTAATGAGTGTTTGATATGTCATGAACTTTTGATTTGTGGATTGATTACTAGGAAATGACTATTTTAGATTGCAGGGAGTTGGTATCGTATTATACCAAACTTTTAGTCCCTATTTATCATAGGTTTGATGTAAACGCACTTAGATTTGACGATAATATCTCGTTCGTTGAACTTTGTTTGATAATTGAGTATGATCAAGTTTGATTGCACATGTTTAATCATTGCAGTTTTGAATTTGAAGAGTTATCATTAGTGGATAAATCTTTGGGTATTTATTCAGTATGTGATTGAATGGTTTAGTTGACTGCAAATAGTCATAGGTTAGATTGATAGAGATCGGATGAAAGAAGATAATTAATATAGATCGGCCTTTCTTGAGCCATAATGGATTGTCATATAACTTTTGTTTACAAAGGTTCAAGTAGGCTTGCCTCGTTAAAACCTCTCCAAGCAAAACCTTCTTTGGAAAAAATCTTGTGACTAGAAAAAAGAGTGCAAGCTTGTCCCTGTCTTTTAACTGTAGTATTGCTTTAAATATGAAATATTCCAACTGTTAGGTAAAATTGTACCATCTAAAGATTGGAGTTTATATGCTCCATTTCCTAGGACATCAGCAATTTGGAGTGGGCCATCCCATTTGGCTACAAGTTTTCCATGAGATGGAGGTCGTCTGGCTTGCTCAGTTTTCTTGAGTACCAAGTCACCGACTTGAAATGAGCGAAGATTGACCTTGAGGTTATATCGCTGAGCTATGTTGAGCTGCATTGTTCGGTGATGAAGAGTGGCTATATCTCAGATCTCTTCAATTGAATCTAACTCAAGCCTCCGAACTTCATTGTGATTGATTGCTTGCGTTCTTAGCAAGAATTTAGATATCTCCAGAAGAATCATAGTATCAGACCCATAGACTAAACGGAACAAGGTTTCCTTAGTAGTAGAATGTGTAGTGATGTTGTATCCCCAAAGAATTTCAGGAATCAGCTCAGCCCAAAGTCCTTTTGCATCATCCAATTTCTTTCAGAAAGCATGTAAGACAACTTTATTGGAGCATGTTTTTGACAGTTTGTATAGTTTTTCATCTTTTGATAACAGTCTCTCTATAAGCTCGGCCAAAAAAAGCCGATACGGAGAATTTTTTAGGATAGACTCCGTGCCCATACATGCGTACCACATATTCCTTCATGGGCCTCGGCTAAGGCGAGATCAGCCTCTGACCTGTTTAGACATTTTAATAGGGGATGAGTATATCCTTGCCTATATAAGTTATCATTTAACAATGTAAAGAATGAAACTTGTCTCCTGAACTTCTTCAAATTATTAATTTCAGGCGAAATATTTCTAGTTTTCAGATACTGGATATCAGGCCATCGCCAGTCATTATCTTTATGAATGTTGCAAATATCAATGAAATTGATGTTTGGTGTAATCAAAGTGGATTGCAAGAGAGTGGCAGTGTGTGATTGTGTATTGGCAAGCTTTGACAAAATGTCAGCTCAGTGATTTTGTTCCCTTGGAATATGATGAATTTTAAATTTTAAAAAATAAGATATGAGTGATTTGACAACATCTAAGTATTTTATTAAGAGAGGATCTTTGACTTGAAAAAACTGATTTACCTGTTGTACTACTAATAAAGAGTCACGGTGTATCTTTATTTCAAAAATATTTAACTCAATGGCTAACCTTAAGCCTGCAATTAGTACTTCATATTCGGCCTGATGATTGTTGTTGGCCTTGAAGGAGAAGCGTAAAGAGTGTTCCAAAACAATTCCATTATCATCTTTAAGAAGAATTTCAGCTCCCAACCCTTGGGAGTTAGAGGTGCCGTCGAACGTATAGTGTCCATTCTACTGGCATATTATTGGAATTGGGAGCAGTAAACTTGGCAATAAAGTCGGCAAGGTATTGTGATTTGATGGATCCTCGGGCTCGATATCTGATATCAAACTCAGATAGTTCGATGGACCATTTTATTAATCGCACAGCTAATTCTAGTTTTGTCAGTACTTGTCGTAGCGGTTGCTCAGTTCTAACATTAATGATATGACTCTGGAAATAAGGTCGGAGACGCCTAGCTGAGAATACTAAGGTAAGGGCGAGCTTTTCTATCTTTGGATAGCGAAGCTCAGTATTTTGCAGAGATTTGATAATAAAGTAAACAGGCTTTTGCATCTTGTCCCTTTCTATAACAAGAACAGAACTAATTGTCCAGTTAGTAATGGATAGATAAAGATAAAGTTCTTCTCCAAGTTTAGATTTTTGCAAAATGGTAGGTTTTGAAAGAATAGTTTTTAGATTTGAAAAGCAGTTTCACATTTATCATCCTATTTGAAGTTATTTTTCTTTTTGAGTGATTGATAAAAGCAAAAAGAGTTGGAAGCCAAACAAGGTAAAAATCTTGATAAAACAGCAAGTCTCCCTGTTAATCGTTGGACCTCCTTTACTGTTTGAGGACTTTGCATTTCCATAACAGCTCAACATTTTTCAGGATTTGCCTCTATACCTCGGCTCATAAGCTAAAAGCCGAGAAATTTACCTTCTTGAATACTAAAGACACATTTCTCAGGGTTTAATCTCATGTTGTATTTTTTGACTTGTGCGAAAATCTCCACAAGGTCCTTGATAAACCACTATTTTATGGTTTACAATGTGTTTAATTGTGTGGTTTTATCATGATCATTACCCACTTATTCATATAATTAGCATGCATTTATATTTCCTTCCTAAAATTATTACATGATTGAAAACATGCTTCTTTGGTCTTAATTTAGCTAATCTTAATCCTCTCTTATTACCATTCGATGCCTTGATCTGTGTGTTAAGTGTTTCAGGCTTCATAGGGCAGGAATGGCTTAGAGAATGAAGAAGAAGTGTGCAAAGATGGAAGGAATACAAGGAATTGAGGAGATGGCCAGCGAAAAGTCACGCGGTCGCATGGCTCACGCGACCACGTGAAATAGAAGAAATCAGAGTGACGTGATCGCATGGCTCACGCGACCGCCCGGATTGGAAAAGCACAAGTGACGCGGAAGCGTGGACGATGCGAACGCGTGGCAGGGAAAAACGCGAATGATGTGTCCGCATGGATGACGCGATCGCGTGACGTGCGCGATCTGCAGAATTACAAAAGTCGCTGGCAGAGATTCTGGGTCGCATTTCAACCCAGTTTTCGGCCCAGAAACACATATTAAAGTCAGGGAACTTGCAGAGATTCAGGATGCTTTTCATAATTCACTTTTCATGATTTAGATCTAATTTGGAGAGAGGTTCTCTCCTCTCTCTTTAGGATTTATGATTTAGGACTTCTCTTAGTTTTAGGAGTAACTATCGATCCCAGGTTCAATGTTCTTTTACTTTATATTTATTTCCTATTTTCAGATACTTTATTGCTTGTATTAGTTATGTTGCCTATTTGGCCTATGCCACTTTCATGATGATTTTCTTATTTAATGATATTTGAGGTATTTCAGTTTATGATTGTTCCTTTTTATTATCCCCAATCTGAAGACAATTTTTATTCCAGTAGATACAATTTCCTTTCCTTTTGGTCTTAGTTAAGAAATCAGTAACTCAAGAGTTATCTTAGCTCAACATAATTGATAACTGTTATCTTTGCTAATTGGACTGAACTTCAATAATCCCAACCTTTTCTTAGGAAATAAATAGGATTCGAAGGTCAACTAATTTGTCCCTTGACTTTCCTTTGCTTTAGTAAATGTTAACTAAGTGGAATTAAGATTCAACTTTCATTATTATTGATAAGAATAACTAAGTCTGGATTTCCAATTTCTCCTACCTTGCCAAAAGTTTGCTTTACAGTATTTATTTATTCTAATTGCTATTTAAATTAATTGTCATATTCACTCCTCACTCTTGAAACCCCAAATTTACAATCTCCATAACCAATAATAAGAACATACTTCCCTGCAATTCCTTGAGAAGACGACCCGAGGTTTGAATACTCGGTTATCAATTTCAAAGAGGTTTGTTACTTGTGACAACCAAACTTTTGTACGAAGGGATTTCTGTTAGTTTAGAAGCTATATCTACAACGCGAATATTTTTATATAGTTCTATACTAGCAAAAATCCTAACGTCAGTCATCTACGTGAGACTTGCCGATTTTGATTTTTGCGACCATGTCATCAACATAGACTTCCATGTTCCGACCAATTTGCTTGGCAAACATTTTATCATAAGTCGTTAGGAAGTAGCCCCCTGCATTCTTAAGGCTAAAAGGCATAATTTTATAGCAAAAATTACCATATTCAGCTATGAAAGTAGTTTTATCTTGGTTCGATTGATGTATTAGGATCTGGTTATAACCAGAATATGCATCTATAAAACTTAAAGTGCCAAAGCCAGATGAATTATCAACTAAAGCATCAATATATGGTAAAGGGTATGCATCTTTAGGACATGCTTTGTTTAAATCAGTGAAGTCGACGCATCTGCGTCATTTAGCATTATATTTCTTTATCATTACAACATTAGCTAACCATGTTGTGAACCTTATTTCTCAAATGAAATTGGCATCAATAAGCTTTTTTATCTTCTCCAAGGATGCTTGTTTCTTTTCCAAGCTGAGGTTGTGCTTTTTCTATGCTATAGGTCGGATTGATGAGTTAATTGCCAACTTATGAGATATTACAGAAAGGTCAATGCCGGGCATGTCGATGGAAGTCCAAGTGAAGAGATCGGCATTTTGTTGAAGAAATCGATTAAGCTTCTCTTTCTCGTCTTCCTACATGGCTGAACCTACAAAAGTGAACTTGTTTGGACCGTTAGTTAAAGGAATTTTTTGTAACTCCTCCATTGGGGTGGGATGATTTTGAAACTTGGCTCGTGGGTCTAACTTGGCTAAGGATGGAAGCTCGAGTGAGTTATAGATGACATCTATTTTCGCACTTATAGTTCGGTTAGATATAGGCATTTTGAGACTAAAAGCGTGAGATAGAATCTGCAAGCAAAGAGAAAAACCAATCAAGTGCAGAATATTTTAATATGCTTTTTTGGATCTCCCATGTTGTCATAAGGAGTTAGTGTCATCGGTAACATAAAGTTCCTGGGCAATTTAAAATCCATGACCTCGGCTGTGAACGGTCCAATTGCGTTGTCCGATTCATTGCATTCATTGTTTTGTTGATCTCCCTCCGGTTGTTGAGTTTCAGAGATATCGTTGGATTAGAGTTTTCTGCCTCGTCATCTTGTCGTTCATTGAGATCATCGTTATAAGCAATCCGAGCATTGGTTAGCTCGGCTATCTGATTTGCCATTCTTTTGTTTTCTTCTTCCATGCGCTGATTAGCTTGTTGTAACTCTGTTACCATCCGAAGAACCTCGAAAGGTGTGGGAGGAGGTTAGTCAGCCATAGGCAGATCTTTTGGGACCTAAAGGAAAAAAGGACTTTTGTTTCTAGGCCTCATGGTGGGCGCCAATTATTCTTGTGGAGGTTGGCCGCTGTATAGCTCGTCTGCTCATGAGTAACTGTAAGCTTTTTCGTCGGGATGAATTATACTTCGGCAATGAGAGAACAGAGGGGTGATTACCTGCAAAAGGTATTCTGACGCTCAAGTTAGTAAGTGAATAATAAGTTTCGTAAATTGCAATATATCAAAATGATTTTCTTACCTTCCTTTTACATTTGGAATGAGATGTATTCAGTTACATTTTCAAAAATCTCACTTGAATGAAGAATAATAATGTTTTAGAATATTATTATACGCTTTTGGTATTTTCATAATCGAACTATAGTATTTATAGCCGAATTATAACGTTTTAACCGAATTATAACAGTCACATTAATTCTTAAATGTGTTTGACTCATTATCACTGTTTTAATTGTCCAAATAAATATAATATTTTAGTATCTTTTATGAAGGGCAAAAAATTGAAATTTCTTCAATGTTTATGTATACATTTTTATCTATTTTTATGCTGAAATTCTTTTTTTCTATTTTTGTGATACTATTAAAAATTGATTGTATGCTAATTAACTTGATTTTTAACACCACCAGACTTGGACTTAATAATGTAATGCATACAACTAGAATTCATCGGTCATCGAACAATCAATAAAGAACGCCCTCACTTGATGATGAGCTTTAGTTATATAAATAAATATAAAAAATGTTATTTGCATAATGTATAGTTTGTAATTTATTAGTTATAACCCGACTTAATTAAATTTATAAATTAGAATCTGAATAAAATAAATTAAGCGGGATCTGCTTCGGTTAAAAAAAAATTCGACTATAATAAAACTATTTTAAATTAGATTGAAAATGATTACTAAAATATCAGAAAAATATTCCAATCACTTTTAAAAAGTAACACTCTATAAATAATAAATACAGAACTTTAAGTATGCAAAAGATACGCTATTCACTCTAAATAACATTATACTCATTTCTTACTCGTATTTACTTGAATGTCAGAGTATTTTTATAGGTGTACGCTGCCACTGTTTTGTTCGAAGCTGACGTACACCTCATCCAATTCAGGCGAAGATGAATTCAACCTTATATCAGACAAACTATACTTCTCTCAGCCTTATTACGCAAGAATATGGCATTCACCATAGGCCGAATTTACTTAACCCCACTACCATCTTTCTGCCCGACTATTTATCCTATTTTACAAGTTATAAATGAATCATTGATGGCTAAGGTATAAAGGATGATATGACTGAGCTTTTGAATAAAAAATAAAACAGACAAAGTGACAAGGAGAACCAAAAGTATCCTAATAATGGTGACAATGATGAGGACCACACCTCGGAAGTGAAGACCGTGGTAGTGATCACTCAAAAATCATCAACAGAAAAACTAATCCATTTTCAAAGGAGATTATGAGTTTTCAAATGCCAAAAATCTTTACTCTGCCAATAACACTAAAACCCTAGGAGGGAATCGGCGACCCCAACGTCCATGTTACAAAGTTCTATTTGATGATGTTCATGAATGGGGCATCCGATCCAATACTCTATCGTATATTTTCAATTTTTTTAGATGGTGTTGTCTTGATCTAGTTTTCTGGTTTACCTGCAGGTTCTATAACAAGTTTCGACGAGTTGGCCAATTTATTTGTCAACAATTTCACAGCTTCAAAGATCTATGTACACGACTCAAACTATCTCAGTACTATTCAATATTCTGAAAATCGGACCAGACTGACTGATCAAATCGGTTCAATCAAGAACCGGCATAAAAAACGATCCGATCCTCCTGCTTAAACCGCCAATTATGAAACCGCTAAGAAATGTCAAGGGTCCATAGCAAAATTGTCAGTTTCTAGCGCCTTAAACTTGACTTGATCTATAGCCCTCTCGAACCTGACAACAAACATTTTCAATCCATACCCATCTTTACTCGTTTATGAGTTTTTCTTTTCTAAAGACAACTCCACAATGATTACAGCTTATTGTAAATGGGTAGCTTCTCTTCCCAACACCTTTCAAATCTATCATTTTTTTAAAAAATATTTAATTCTTTAAGTTTTTCTTCATCAATTTACCAATCTTAGCATACTTTTTTATAATACTAGTTAAGTTTAAAGGTTCACCATATTATCATTATTCATAATAATTCTCAATTTTATTTTATTTTATTATTATTTAACTTAGACTCCTTTTTTTTTAATATGACTATTATTTTTCAAGTATAACAAGTTGAGTTTAGAAACTACTATACTATTATCACGATTCTGATTTATAGGTCAAAAACTCAACTTATCTTGTTGAAAAATATCACAAGTCAAATTTAGGGACTGTGATATGTTAGTTATAACATTTTCCAATTATACCTATAAATCAAAATCCGAATACAATAAATAAAGTGTGACCTACTTTTCAACTATAACATAACTATTTTAAAATAGATTGAAATTAGTTATTTGATTTGATGTGTTATATTTATTATTAATTTTAAAAAATGACATGATATATATTAATTGATGAAACAATGTCTAATATTAGATTATTCTTGGCTTGGTTTTCTGTTTTCATGTATTATATTAGGTTTATTTATGTGTTTTTTTTAATTATATGTAGATAATGTGAATCAATTGAATTACTGTAGAATAATTTGTTGTCGTTAAAATTAAATGCGATAATTATGAATTAATTAGGTTTTGTTTATAATTTTTATACGTACATAAAAACTAATGTTATTTTATATCAAGTTTAATAACCATTAATTTCATATACAGTTAAGATCGGATTTCTACCATTAATTTCATGATGATATAGCATGTTCTTGGTGATGTTTTCTTGATTACTCTAACTTAATTAATTAGAAATAATTAATTCTAGCAATAAATTCTAAAGATTATTTAATTTAATATAAATTAAAGGGACATACTAATAATAATACAAATTGTTCTTGTATGGATATATGGAGGGAGGGTTCAGTTTCTGAGAATCGACGCCGAGTTGTTATCTTCGGTGCCGACCTTTGAGCTTTGTGGTAATCTGAGCTTTATTCCAAGGGGATGTCCAATCACATAGAATTTTGAGCAAGAAACAAGGGGGGAGTGTACCTGCAAAGGCACTCCAAAGCTTAAGTCAGTATTGAGAATTCAATGTGTCCATGATGATAGAAGACTATACCTTTTATGGGTGAAGATAGGTCGGTTACGTTTGTGTTTTACCGTTTGAATTGAAGAGTAATAATTGGGTGATAAAATCCCATAGGACATTTCTGTCTGTTGATATTATTTTAAACTGCCGAGTTATAACGTTAGCTTGTCGAATAATAACGTACATAATGCTGAGTTATGATAGATAATGTCGAGTTATGATGTTAGGTTTGTAACGTCCGGATTATAGCCCCCAAGCATAGCTTGGAAAAGTGTTTTAATGAAGCAGGTTGAGCTTTTAATGAAGCATAAATCGGCCATTTGAGTAGGTGTATAACCTCGGCAGGTGAATTAGGCTTGGAGCCCCTAGTTCAAGATGCTTAATTAAAAAATATTATAAGATGAAATGATGGTAAAAGTGACAATTTTTAATGAGGAGAGAGAGAGTCCATTAATGATAGCAATAAGTGTTTTGTCATTTTCAATATCTCTAGGGGTGGTTTGATGTGATTAGTAGTGGGTGTAGTGGAGTTGAAAGGGTTATGTAACTCTTGGTTAAGTCCATTGGAAAACCAATAGTTGGGTTCTGTGAATCAGTTTGGCGGTTTGAGTTAAAGTTGGTTTTGAAGGTTTTAGAGGAAAGAAAAATGAGTAAAAGAGATATGTGTAACTCCTTTTTTTTTTGTCTTTTGAATTTCGATTCTTGGTTTGTTATTTGTTCTTCATCTTCTTCATTTCTGAATTTGGATGGGGTATGAGAAGGAGACTGAAAGGGAGATAGATTGGTCTGATGTTTGGGTAAACGACAATGTGAAAGGTCGTGTTTCGTTGTTTCTGGATGTCGATGCTGTGAGTGGTATAGACAAGGCTAGAGTGGTGAGGTCTGGGTCTGGAGTTCATTTGGAGTTATTGCCATGTTCAGAGGATGATAGGGTTTACCACAGAGGGGAGGGTTTTGAATATTTCTTTATGTATAGTTGTGTGTTGGAGGAGCTGAGGGTGAGGCTTTCGTTTAGTGATTTGAGTGTCAAGTGTTAAAGCAGTTGAACTGCACTCCTTCGCAACTGCATCCCAATGGGTGGGCGTTCCTGTGTGCGTTTGAGATTCTTATGGAAGTGGAGCTGTTTTTCTACTTGTTTCAGGCGAAGGGCGTGTGGAAAGGTGGCTAGGTAAATCTAAATAGTTTGCCAAGGTTTGGCGTATTTAAGCTATACAAATCTTCCTTTAACAATTTCAAGGAAATGTATATTAAGGTGAGGAACTTTGAGGGCAACTTTCTGTTTTATTTGGACGAATATTTAGGGAAAAACTTCCTTCTTTGGTGGTGTTCGGAGCCGCAGAATATTCTGGGGCCTGAAATTATAACTCCAAGGGATGAGTGTATAATTGAGTATTTGACTAAGGTTGTTGATCGGAAGGAGCTGATTTCAGTTTATGATCTGTTGCCGTGGGAGGAAAGGATGCTGTTGTTGCTTATTTGGGTAAGAGTTTGAATTTTGTTTGTTGTATCATGTCTGAGGTTTTTTGAAATGTTTGTTTGTTTTATTTTCTTCTAGGGGGTAAGTACCAGGGGTGTCTGTTGCGAGTTTGAGAGCTCGGGTGAAGAGCAAAGGTTTTGAAAAGGAAGGTCCACGTCGAAGGCAGAAAAGGTCGACACTGGCGAGGTTGATCAATCGAAGCCGAAGAGAAAGAAGGTGATACTAAAAAGGAAAAAGGCTGACGTGGTTGATTTGTCAGAAGATTCTGATGAAGGGTTAGAAATTCCAGTAGAGGAGTTACAGAGTTTTTATGAAAATCAGAAAAAATTGCATGACATCGTTGAGAAGAGTGAGGGTTCCTCTCTATGGGGGAAGGATTATCCTTTTATGGTTACTGTTGATGAGGTCTGTTAGACCCCCTCCGATGTCGTCTTAGCTAAGGAGGTTGGGGATGTTGCAATTGACCAGTATATGCAGGTATTTTTGTTTTGTGAGTAATGGTTTGAAATTTTGCTGTTTTGTGGGATATTCTTGTGATAACGTATATGTTTCAGGTGGTGGGATTGCAGCTGGCGAGCTTAGGCCATAGCCGAGAAAAAATACATCGGAAGATTGTTGAGAAAAAGGAGGATTCGAATTTGAGGAATGATTTAGCTGTAAAGACTGCTAAAATTTCAGAGCTGTAGGTGAAGTTAGCTGATATTGAGAAGCATTTGAGAGAGGTGAAAGATAGCTATGCCAAGGATGTTGAGGATTTAAAAAAGAAGGAATCTGACTTATCTGTTCTTAATACCCGTGTGATTGAGGTTACTGCTCAACTGAAGGAGGTAGAAAAAAACAAGCAAGGAGAAATTCTTGATTCCTTCCTTGAAGGATTTGAGAGGGCTTCCCTTCAGGCAAGATTCTTAGCTCCCGAGGTGGATTTCTCAGCGATGGATCCAGGTAAGATAGTTCAGGGCGGTGTTATGGTCGAAGATGATGGTGCTGCTGAGCAAGAAGATGAAAATGTTCAATAGGATTTTGGCTTATTTTTTGGATAATTGATGTTGTTGGTAAACTATTTTGCTTCTGTGGTGAGCTTATTTTGTAATGTTATCTTCTTACTGTTTTTTGGAAAAAAGCAAATTTTGATGTTGTTAATGACATGCTATTTGTGCGTGTTATGTCTATAATATGATATTATTGTTTGTATGATATGTGAGTATTTTTCTGGTTTGTGACTGTGGCTTGAAGCCAAACATGTTAATGGTGCTAATGGTGTAATGCCATTAATTTGATGAAGAAGTATCATGGAGAGGCCGAGTAGGCTGAGTTTATTTGAGATACCAATTAGTAGGCATAGGGTATGTTTGATAATATTTTGTGTAACTAGATTGTGTTTAATGATCAGCAGTAATTTTTTATGAAATTTGAATAGTCGGTTTTCGAGTATTGGTCGGTAATTGGTTTGAGTGATGAATTCTGAATAGTCGGTTTTGCGGTAGGATCAGATATTTGTTTGGATGATGGATTCCGAATGATCGGTTTCGGATTCGGCAATTCGATTGAATGATTGTTGCCGAGTGGTCGGATTCCGATTAAGATCGGTTAGCTAATTGAGTGATTGTTTCCGAATGGTCAGATTCCAATTAATATCGGTTAGTTAATTTGAATGATTGTTTCTGAATGGTCAGATTCAGATTAAGGTCGGCTATCGGATTGATTAATTGTATCCGAGTGATTGGCTTTCGATTAGGATCGGGTATTTGCATAATTGATAAATTCTGAATGATTGGCTTCCGATTAAGATCGAATATTTGTATGATTGATAAATTCTGAATGATCAGATTCCGATTAAGATTGGGTATTTGTATGTGATAAATTCTGAATGATCAGCTTCCTATTAAGATTAGATATTCATTTGATAGATTCCAAATGATCTGTTTTGGAATATGATCAGTTAATTGTTTATTTGATAGTATCCCAATGGTCGGAGTGAGAGTATAGGTCGGCATTATGAGAAGAATGGAATGGAAAAAATAATGATTTGATAAGGTAAGGAAATTATTTATTGATGAACCTCTGATTTCAAAGGCCCAGGTAGGCTAGCCTCATTAAAACCTCTCCAAGCAAAACTCTTGTGGGAAAAATCTTGGTAGTAGGAAAAAGAGTACTGGCCTGTCCCTGGTATTAACTGTAATATAACTTTAAAGAAGATACATTCCAAGTGTTAGGGAGATCTTTACCCTCTAAGGTTTGTAGTCGGTAAACTCCATTGCCAATGACTTCTGTGACTCGGTAAGGGCCTTCCCAATTAGTTGCTTCTGTTTTCCTGAGCACAAGATCGTTTACTTGGAAGACCTTAGGTGAAGTCTTTGGTTATATCTTTGGGCTATGTGCTGTTGCATGGCCAAATGTTTGACTGCTGTGGATGATCTAAGTGCTTCTACGAGGTCAAGTTTGGATTGCCGAGCTATGTCTTTTGTAGTTTGATCGGCCAATTCAGTGCGCAGTGAGAGTTGGGAGATCTCCACTTGTATCATTGCGTCTGAACCGTAGACTAACCGGAAGGGTGTTTCCTTTGTGGTTGAGTGAATGGTGGTGTTGTATTCCCATATGATCTTTGGGATAAGCTCGGCCCAGAGGCCTTTTGCATCATCGAGTTTCTTTCTTAGAGCATGTAGTATTACTTTATTTGCTCTACTGATGAAAAGTGTTGTTTGATTTTCAAGCCCTGCAAAAAGGATGTAAATTTTTTATCGGCAAACTAGCGACCATTATCTGTGATAATGTGCCGAGGAATGCCGAATCGACAAATAATATATTTCCAGACAAAAGAAAGCATTTGTTGTGATGTAATCTTGGCTAGAGGTTGTGCCTCTATCCATTTGGAAAAACAATCAATTGCTACAACCAGGAATTTTACCTGTCCTGATGCTGTGGGAAAAGTGCCGAGGATATCTATGCCCCATTGGTTGAACGACCAACTTACCTCGAAACAGTGTAGGAGTTCGGCCGGGAGACGTGTGATCGGACTGTGTTTCTGGTAGTTGTTACAGCTTTTAACTTTTGCTTGACAATCATGTCGTATTGTCGGCCAATATAATCCAACTCTGAGGATTTTTGAAGACAAACTTTGGGCTCCGAGGTGTGTACTACAGATCCCTTCATGCGCCTCGGCAAGTGCAAGCTCGACTTCTGTTCTGCAAAGACATTTTAGTAATGGACGAGAGAATCCTCGTCTATATAGGCAATTATTATAAATTGTAAAAAAAGGAGGCTTGTCGGTGGAAGTGTCGAGCATTTTCGACATCGCCTGGCAAGATTCCTGTCCGAAGATATTCTATGTATGAAGATCTCCAATCTGCTTCCTGTGTCACATTTAAGATTTGTGTGAGTTCAATGCTTGGCTTAAGCAGTGTTGACTGATAAAGGGATGACCCGTTTGGTTGAGTACTGGCGAGTTTAGACAGAATGTCAGCTCGGCCATTGCTCTCCCTTGGTATGTGCTGTATTTCGTATTTAGAAAATTTTGAAAGTAAATTTTGTACGATGTCCAGGTATTTAGAAAGCAAAGGGTCTTTTACTTGGTATAAGTTGTTTACCTGTTGAACGATAAGTAAGGAGTCGCAATATACCTTAAGTTCGGTGATGTTTAGGTCGGCAGCGAGTCTAAGGCCGGCAATTAGGGCTTCATACTCACTTTGATTGTTGCTTGCTTTAAATGAAAAATTGAGGGAATGTTCGATGACGTTGCCGTGGCTATCATCATGTATGATACATGCTCCACATCCTTGTGGGTTGGAGGACCCATCGATGTATAAAGACCATTCGATGTAGTCTTCAGTTGTACTTGGTACTGAGAACTCGGCGATGAAGTCGGCTAAGAATTAGGATTTGATGGATGTTCGGCCTTCGTACTGGATATCAAATTCCGATAGCTCCACCGACCATTTTACTAGTCGGCCAGCCAACTCAGGTTTCTGAAGGACTTGCTGCAAAGGATGATCTGTTCGAACATGAATTTCATGGCTCTGAAAATATGGTCGGAGTCTTCTGGTCGAGAAGACAAGGGCTAGGGCCAGCTTCTCAATGCTCGGATATCAAAGCTCGGCATTCTATAATGTTTTGCTGGTAAAATAGATCAGGAACTATTTCTTTTCCCTTTTTGCAACAAGAGCGGAGCTTATAGCTCAGTTAGTGACAGATAAATATAAGAATAATGGTTCCCCCTGAAGGGGGTTTGTAAGATTGGCGGTTTTGAAAGATTTTCTTAATAATTTTGAATGCTTGTTCGCAGTCATCAATCCATTGGAAAGCTTTTTTCTTTTTTAAAGTTTGGAAAAAATATAGAGATTTAGAAGCAAGGCAAGGTAAAAATCTAGAGAGGGCAGCAAGTCTCCCTGTTAACCACTAGACTTCTTTGACGGTTTGTGGGCTTGTCATGTCTACAACAGCTCAGCATTTTTCTGGATTCGCCTCGATACCTCGGCTAGTGAGCATGAAGCCGAGGAATTTGCTGCTCTGGACCCCAAATGTGCACTTTTCGGGATTTAACCGCATGTTGTATTTTCTTAGCTGTCCAAAGATTTCTGCGAGGTCATCAAGGTGATTGTCGCTGATCTTTGTCTTGGCGACCATATCGTCAACGTAGACCTCAATGTTCCTGCCTATCTGTTTGGCGGAGACTTTGTCCATTAGACGTTTATATGTTGCACCTTCATTCTTAAGGCCAAATGGCACGACTTTATAACAATAGTTTCCATATTCAGTAATAAAGGGTGTCTTATTTTGATTAGATGGATGCATTTGGATCTGGTTATAGTCAGAATATGCATCCATAAAGCTGAGTTTTTCATAACCAGAGGCATTATCAACTAAGCAATCAATAGAGGGCAAAGGATAGGAATCTTTGGGGCATGCTTTGTTGAGATCGGTGAAATCAATACACATGCGCCATTTACCGTTATGTTTTTCATCGTGACGATAATCTGATTTCTCGAATGAAGCCCGCGTTGATGAGCTTCTTGGTTTCTTCCAAGAAAGCTTGTTTTTTGTCATGGCCGAGGTTTCTCTTTTTCTGTGCTACTGGTCGGACAGATGGATCTAATGCCAACTTGTGGGATATGATGGATGGATCGATGCCTGGCATATCTGCTGAGGTCCAAGCAAACAAGTCGGCATTTCGCTATAAGAATGCTCAGAATGACGATTTCTCTTTTGAGGATAATGTTGAGCCGACGTATGTGAATTTGTCTGTGCTTTCTGTGAAATAGATTTTATGCAGGTCTTCTATTGGGGTTGGTCTTTCAAGGCTTCTCGCTCTGGGATCAAGATCAGCCAGAGCTGGTAGGTCGTCAATACTGCCGTTGTTGTGAGCATGGGCTTTTGTGTTTGAGTTAGGTCTTTTGAGACTATTGTTGTAGCATTACCTAGCTTCTCGGGCATCACTGTGAATGATTGCAATTGTGTTATCCTGCAGAGGGAACTTAACACGGAGATGAATTGTAGATACTATAGCGCCGAACCTATTTAGGAAAGGTCGGCCAAGTATTAAATTGTAAGGACTAAAACAGTCAACCACTAAGTATTGAATATCTGAAGTTTTTGACGAGGAAAACTCACCAAGTGTGGTTTGTAGCCATACAGAGCCCATAACCGGGACTCTCTCACCTGAGAAACCTACCAGGTCACCAGTGGAGGGTTGGAGGATGTTATTGCTCAGTTTCATTTTCTAGAATGTGGAGTAAAAGAGAATGTCGGCACTGCTCCCTGGGTCCTTCAACACATTTTTTACAAGGAGATCCCCGAGCTGTAAGGAGATTACGACTGGGTCATCTAGATTTGCTACACTGTTGTTATGATTGGCTGTCTGAAATGTTATCTGTGGAGAGTATGGTAGTGTCTGCTGTTGAGTTTGATCGGTGTCGATGGAAAGCATCGCTCGGTAGGATCGCTTTCTTGTCGAGCTTGTGGTTCCTCCACCTGCAAAACCTCCGGAAATACAGTTAATTATACGTATTGGTTGTTCGGGATGGTTGTTGTTAAGTCGGTCTTTGTCTCGGCGATGCTGTGTAGCCCAGCTTTGGTCACCATAAGGGAGTGCTCGCCGCTGTATGTGGCTGCTGATGTACTTGTCCAGGTGACCTTGCTAAGCTAATCGCTCTAGAAGGTCTTTGGCGATGAAACAGTCATCGGTAGTGTGTCCGTGATTTTGGTGGAAAGAGCAGTATTTTGATCTGTCCGCGCTTTTTGAATCTGGGTAACTGCTGGCTTTTCTTGGTGGTTTGATCAATTTTGAATTCAGGATCTCCTCGATAATGTCGTCGCACTTGGTGTTGAATTTAGTGTAGGACTCATATCGTGGAGTTGGTTTGAAATTCTTCTTGTTGTCTCGCGTTTTGTCGTCGTCTCTGTAGTGAGGCTTTTCTATTTTCCGAGCTTGTTGGAGTTCCTCAATGTCAATCTTACCCTTAGCCTTTTCACGGAACTCGGCCATAGTCTTAGGTTTGGCTACAGCAATAGTTTCCTTGAAATTTTCCTGGTCGGAGTCCGCTTTTTATTGCATGCAGTTCTACCTCGGGGTGGAGGTCGGGTATACTCATGGCTATCTTTGTGAAGCACGTCATGTAGTCTCTAAGGCTTTCGTGCTGGCCTTGCTTGATTGTATTCTGGTAATCGGAGTCGTGTAGGTAAATGGCCGATCCAGCAAAGTGCTCCTCAAAGGGCTTTGATAGGTCTCGAAAGCGAGAAATAGAACCTGCAGACAAAGAACAAAATCAATCAAGTGCAGGACCGTTTAAGTAAGATGGAAAGCAACGACATAAAACTTTATCAGATGTACCATTTACTATCATTATGGAGGTGGACTTTTTTATGTATTTCTTCGGATCACCTAACCCATCATAGGGAGTTAGGGTGGTCGGCAAAGTGAACCTCCTGGGTAATATGAAATTCATTACCTCGGCTGTGAATGGCCCAGGTGAGTTTTCTTGATTGTTATCTTCGTCGTCTGGTCGAGCTTCTTCATTATGCTCGGGTTGCTCTTATTCATGCCGAGCAGTTTCAGAGACGTGTGTCGACCCTGACGGATGCTCAGTTTCTTCTATCTGTTCTTGCCGATCGTTTTTGTTTTCGATTCAGGTGTTATTCAAGTTGGCAATTTGATTTGCCATTTTTTGGTTCTCTTTGGCCATGCGCTGGTTGGCTTGCTGCAACTCGGTCACCATCTGAAGGAGTTCGGATGGTGTGGGTGGAAGTTGTTCAGCCATGACTTCAAGCGAGAACCTCAAGGCCGATGATATATGGAAGGGATTATATTCTCGGCCCCACGGTGGGCACCAATTGTTCTTGTATGGATACCTGGAGGGAGGGCTCGGTCTCTAGGAATCGACGCCGAGTTGTTATCTTGGTGCCGACTTTTGAGCTTTGTGGTAATCCGAGCTTTATTCCAAGGGGATGTCTAATCGCATAGAGTTTTGAGCAAGAAACAAGGGGGGAGTGTACCTGCAAAGACACTCCGAAGTTTAAGTTAGTATTGAGAATTCAATGTGTCCATGAGGATAGAAGACTATACCTTTTATGGGTGAAGATATGTCGGTTACGTTTGTGTTTTACCGTTTGAATTGAAGAGTAATAATTGGGTGATAAAATCCCATAGGACGTTTCTGTCCGTTGATATTATTTTGAACTGTCGAGTTATAACGTCAGCTTGCCGAATAATCACGTGCATAATGCTGAGTTATGATAGATAATGCCGAATTATAATATTAGGTTTGTAACGTCTAGATCACAAATTTTTTTTAATTATATTAGATGTAATATTTTAGTGTAATTATTAAAATAATTAACTTATTTTTATTGATCATCAGTCTCATTATTTTCTCTTTTGATATAAAATTGATTTGTTACATATTTTATTTTTAATTGAATTTCTCATTTTTCATTAAATTTTTTATTTTAATTCATTATGCATTTTCTTAAATTTATTGTCAAATAATTTTCATCTTGTTGATTGCACGTTATCTTTTGTTATTGCAGGTTAATGTGTATTTCTTTAATTCGAATAAAGACACATGCATCATTTGAAGTTACACTATGAGAAAATTAAACTTCCATTTTGATGATTTCTATTATTTTATTAGAGGCCGAAAGACATTTTGTCTGAAAAATATACATTTTATAGAAATATGATGAAATTAGGAATGAATGAGGTAGAAATCATTATATCTGCACCATATAATATGACTCTGTGTTAGCCAAAGAGAGAGGTTATGATACCTGTTAACCTGTACGTCTGATAAATAAGGTAATATTATTCTAATAAATAAGACATTGTCAAATTGTCTGTTTTATAATTATTTTATAATATTTTTAAATTAAATCCTAGCTGATAATAAAATAAATAGTAATAGTTATATCATATAATAGTAAAATACACATATTAGTTTTTTAGAAAAAATATATAGTTATATAATGGAAATTTTGTCTCTGAAAAAAAAAATTATATATGTATTTTTTTATAAGATAACTTTGATATGCAAAAGTTAAATTATTAATAGTTAAAAAAAAATTAAATTAACAAAAAAATTTAATTTGATTATCGTAAAAATTAATGTATGGGACGGACACGTGAGAAAATTAAAATAGCTGAGCAATGAGAATTAAAATTAAGTGTGCTATAAGTTATTAATTACTAACAATTTTATAGGTGAAAAATTTTATTCGTCTCATTTTTTTTATTTGAATTTGTCTCTAAAATTTAACTTAATTTTAAAATTATTTTTTAATAATTTTTATTCAATAATTTTTTTTACCAAAATATTAATTTCTATTTGGCTATTTTTTTTTCTTTTTCATTTAAAATTTAGACTTTGTTTTTTACTTACACTAAAACAAATTTAAATAAAATTATTATTAAAAAAATTAAACCATCTTCAATAACAAAAGTTTTCATAGTATCAGCAATAATAATAAAAGTTTTAACATAAAAATAAAAGGAATAAACAAAAAACACCAACAGCAGCAGTATCAACAAGATAAAAAAAAAGAAACAAAAATTAATACCAAAACGAGAGACCAACGACAAAAGAAGGCAAAACTTGTTGGGAAGAAACAGCGAATTAGAGGAGCCACCTATGCGACTCTGACTCCACCGTCTAATCTGTTTGCGTCAACGCCATATCCACCACACCCACTCATGGATGTACTGACGCAGGAGCAGAAACAGCAACGACAACGCGTGACATCTCTCTTACCAGCATCATCGCCACATTTCTTTTCCCCTATATCTCTTGTACACAGGAGCTCTCTCTCTTCGTTCCTCTATCTCTCATCTTAGTCTCTCTCCATCGCTCTTTTGTTCCACGATGAGCGTAACGAAAGAACCGATAAGAAAGCTGCAGTGTCAGTGTCAGACAGTGTCTTTCTCTCTTTTTTCTTCTTTTTCTTCTCCCATGCTTTTTTCTTTCTCTTTTTAGTGACGGCTTCTCTCTTTTTCTCTATTTTTTTCTTCTTTCTTTTTTAATTTTATAATTTTTTTATTATGAATAATTTGATCCAAAATTTTAAGATTTAAGTAAAAAAAATAATTTTAAAATTAAGTTAAATTTTAGAAACGAATGAATTCGAATGCAAAAAAAAATTAAAGACAAATAAAATTTTTGACCTAATTAATACAAAAACCGTACTTAACCTTATTCATTCAGTTGTATTTCTATTGTTCATGAGAGAATTTATTTTTAAAAAGCTGTGTCTAAATAATTCTAAATTTGATGTCAATATGAATCAAACATAATTAAATAATAAATCAAACATAATTAAATAATAAAAGTTTATATACAGTGAATAAATATCAATACATTTATTTTACGAAATTTCTTATGCTAATAATGCATAAAATACAAAAGATTAAATAATAATTGAAGCAGCAAAAGAAAATGGCAACATGATTAGATAATTTTTAATTATAGGAGTAATAAAAGAACCACTTACTTCTTCTCATTCATTGTTATTATTGTATACTATTCCATTTTTTAGCCTCAATCTATTACAACTAACTTTTAGTTTATCACTTGCATTTGATTCTAACAGGGACTCATTTTAATATGTCTACTCGTCTCTGTTAAATAATGGTGTAATTACTTCTGGTCTTACCTAGATTTTATATTTTTAATTTTTATTGATCAATATTATATTATTTTTTTGGTGTACTTTAATTATTATTTATTTGTATGGTAGATTTATGTAATAACTGTCACTTATAAAATTTGAACAAAAAATATATTTTATTTTTAGTATAAAATTTATGGTTACTTTAGCTTTTTTTTTCTTTTAAAGTGAATATAAAGTGATTAAGAAAAATTAATTACAATATTAAAACTTAATTATTTACATTGTCAAAATTGAATTGTAACACAAAATTATTTAAGTGTATTATTTAAGAATTTTTGGTGTATGTGTACTGATAAGTTTTATATAATTCAAAACTTATATTCTCCTCCTCCTCATCTTCTACTGCTTCTTCTTCTTCTTTTTCATCATCATTATCATCATCAACTTTTTTTTCTTATTTTATCTTCTCAAGTTTCTTCTTGTTTTACTTTTTTAACAAGAATAAAAACAAAAAAAACTCAAACAAAGAAGAAGAAGAAATACATGAAGCTACAAAATTACTTGAAAGAGGATGAACTTATTACATTCATTCAACTAAAAGAAAGAAATAAATAAAAAAAGAAGAAGAAGAATGTTAGAAAATTAAATCAAGTGGTATGCAAGTAACAAAAGTTTAGAAAAGTCAAAGGCAAAATTCAATTTGAATTCAAAGTGGTTACAAGTTCATGGTTCATCACTAAGATTCTACAAACTTCTTGTGCTATCTATCAACTTGCATGGATTAGAATTCTCATGAAACATGATTAAAGAATTGAAGAAGCAAAGTTTGAGTTGAATACAATAATCATCAATTGGTTAGATATTGCTAGAAGCTAATATATTGGAAGCTTGAAGATTTTTTAAGAACATTCAAGAGAATAGTACAACTACAACATTGAAGAAATTCAAAATCAAATTAAATTGAAATTAGAAGATTATGGAAACTACATGAATACAAGTTGAAAGATGATTCATGAAGCCAACTCATGAAATGGTGGTCATTACAAAATTGATTTGTGATTTATAAATTATTATTTTAGTAGGAAGTATTACCTATATAAAGGCACATATGCCTTGTGTATTGTATGTTCCGTGAAATGAAAAAAAGATATGGTTATGTGAAATCCTTCTTTGTTCTATTATTTCATATGAGTGTTGGTGAGTTTGAGAGATTAAAAATATGATAGTGTTACTTAAGAGAGTGAGTGATCTTGGAGCCAATTGAAGTGTGGGTATTATACTTACATTTGGTATCAGAGTTGGTTAATCCAGCGCCTGGTGTTTGAGAGTTTGTGAGGTGTGAGAGAGTTTTCACATAGTTGTTTATTCATAGAGTCGGTATGGCAAACACTTTCAATATTGTGTGGTCCGGTCCCAAGTTAGATGGAAAACTCGATTATAGTTATTGGCGCTATCTCAAATTCATCAAGGAGTAGATTATACGGTGTTTAGCAAAATAGCAAATGCCAAAAGTGCAAAAGAAACATGGAACACGTTGAAGCTGTCATATAAAGGTGTAGATAAAGCTCAGAAAGCAAAGCTACAGTCTTTTAGAAGAGAATATGAAAGGTACGAGATGTCTAGCTCAGAAACTGTTGAGCAATATTTTACTCGTGTTACAAATCTTGTCAATAAGATGAGAGTCTATGGAAAAGATATGCCCGATATCAAAGTGGTAGAGAAAATTTTCCGCACTATGCTGATGAAGTATGACCATGTGGTAACTACGATACTAGAGTCCCACGATATGGATATCATGATGATTGCAGAGTTGCAAGAAACCATGGAAAGTCACATCAGTAGAATACTGGAGAAGTCAGAAAAATCAATCGAGGAAGTCTTAAAAAGCCGAGTGAATTTAAACAATATTACAAAATCAAGCCGTACACAAGAAGGACGAGGTCGTGGTTTCAATCTTCAAAGTAGAGGCAGAGGAAGTTTCAGAGGTAGAGGTCGTGGCAATTACAACCAAGGAAGTTATAATAATTTTACACCACCTAATCAAGGAAGAGGTGGAACGAATTTCAGGCCTGTCAACCGAGGAAGAGGTTGAGGCAATTTTTATCAAGAAAGAATCAATTTCAACTGCTTTTATTGTGGAAAGTATGGACACAAAGTAGCAGATTGCAGATTCAAAATGGTGAATAACAATCAAGCACATGTTGCAGAAAATCAGCGTAAAAATACTAATGACAATCTGGGTACTCAAACTTTATTTTTTACAAGTAATTCATGTGCTGAAGATGAAAATATATGGTACATGGATAATGCTTGTAGTAATCAAATGTCTGGTAGAAAGGAGTTATTTTCTTCTCTAGTTGATTCAGTTAAACTATTATTAAAGTTTGGTAATAGTACAAAGATCCCTATTGAAGGAAAAAGGGCACATACCAATTAGATTGAAAGATGGTTCTCTGAGTTATATTTCTGATATTTTCTATGCTCCTGAACTTGATTACAATTTATTGAGTATGGGGCAATTATCTGAGAAGGGATATAAGATGATAACTTATTGTGGATATTGCACTGTATTTGACAACAATGAATAGTTCATAGATAAATCAAATATGACTTCAAACAGAATGTTTCCATTAAAACTTCAACATATTAATCCATCTTGCATGAGTTCTATGATACTTAATGATAACTGACTGTGGCATATGCGGTTTGGACATTTTCATTTTTCTGGCCTAAACTACTTGTCAAGAAAAGGACTTGTTTCTGGTCTACAACGGATTTATATTCCCAACTGTGTTTGTGAGATTTGTCAACTGGGAAAGAAGCACAGAGAGTCAGAGATTCATTCCCTACAGGAAAGTCATGGAGAGCCAGAAGATTACTTGAAATTGTGCATTCAGATCTCTATTATGTTAAAGTTCCAAGCAACGGTGGTAGCAAATATTTTATCACTTTTATTAATGATTTTAGTAGATATACATGGGTATACTTTCTGAAACAGAAATCAGAAGCATGTAATGTCTTTAAGACATTCAAGGCATTTGTCGAAAAACAAAATGGCTATAAAATCAAAATTCTCAGAACAGACAGAAGAACATAATATCTTGTGTGTTCAGAATACTTTAAGCAACACAGAATTCAACACCAACTAACAACTAGATATACTCCTCAACAAAATGGAGTTGCTGAAAGAAAGAACAAAACCATCATGGATATGGTCAGATGCATGCTCAAGTCAAAACAAATGCCTAAAGAGTTTTGGGCAGAAGCAGTCGCAACAGTAGTTCATATTTTAAATAGGTGTCCAACAAAGAGTGTTCGTGATAAAACTCCAGAGGAAGCTTGGAGTGGAAAGCGGCCTTCTATCCATCATTCAGAGTCTTTGGGTGTATTGCTTATGCCTACGTACCAGATCAATTAAGGAAAAAGTTAGATGACAAAGGCGAGAAGTGTATCTTCTTTGGCTATAGCACAGACTCAAAAGTATACAAGTTGTACAATCCAGAAACAAATAAAGTAATCATCAACAGAGACATGGCATTCAACGAGAAAGACATGTGGGACTGGAACACAAAGACAGAAAAGCAACTGACTATAATTCCAAATACATGTGATGAAGTAGAAAAAAGACAACCTGACACAACTGAACAACCAGAATCATCTAGAAGATCGCAAAGAGAGCGAAGACTACCTGCTAGATTAGCAGATTATGAAGTTGGCAATGACAACGATCCATCCGATGAAAAAATCATAAACTTTGCTCTATTTTTAGACTGTGAGCCGTTGAACTTTGAAAAAGCCTCTAAAGACAACACTTGGGAGAAAGTAATGAATGAGGAGATTCATGCCATTGAGAAGAATGACACATGGGAGCTGACAGATTTACCAGCATATAAGAAGCCGATTGGAGTAAAGTGGGTTTACAAAACTAAGTACAAACCCAGTGGTGAAGTTGATTGTTTCAAAGCAAGATTAGTTTCTAAGGGATACAAACAAAAGTCAGGTATTGATTATTTGGAAGTATTTTCTCCTGTTGCAAGATTAGAAGCTACTCGTATGATTATTTCACTCTCGGCTCAAAATAAGTGGAAGATACATCAAATGGATGTTAGGTCTGCATTTCTAAATGGCACTTTAGAAGAAGAAGAACTGTATGTTGAGCAACCTAGGATATGAAGTTCTTGGAAAGAAGATAAAGTTTACAAATTGAAGAAAGCTTTATATGGGGTTAAAACAAGCACCAAGAGCATGGTACAAGAAGATTGATTCTTATTTTACTCAAAATGGTTTTAAAAGATGTCCATTTGAACATACGCTTTATATCAAGTTCGTTGAACCTGAAGATATCTTGATCGTGTGTCTTTATGTTGATGATTTAATCTTTACTAACAACAATTTGAAGACAATTACAAAATTCAGGGAGGCTATGATAAAGTACTTTGAAATAACAGATATGGGCTTGATGTCTTACTTTCTTAGCAATGAAGTGGTTCAAAGAGATGATGGTATTTTCATTTCTCAGAAGAAATATGCAAATGATATTTTGAAGAAATTTCAAATGGAACATTCAAAACCAGTTCCTACTCCAATCGAAGAGAAGTTTCAGTTGTTGAGAGAAGATAAAAGAAGAACAGTAAATCCTACATATTACATGAATGTTGTGGTAGGCTTAGAGAAGGGGGGGTTGAATCTATGCCTTCCTTTTTGTAGCTGTTATAACCCTTTTAACCAAAACTTTCAATCTTGATTCTGTTTGTACTCAGCAGCGAAAATTTATGAGATAATTTATTTTTGTCTCATGAATATCAGAAAAACAGAACACAGCAGAGAAGAGAAAAGCTAACACCAGCATATATCCTGGTTCGGTTGCCTTGTGCTATGCAACCTACGTCCAGTCTCCTCCACAACAATGGAGAAATTTCCACTATAGTTAAAAGTATTACATACACCAATTTCACACTCAAGTTCTAACCTAACTTGACATTGGCTATGCTAACACCTAACTATTCACTCTTAGTGCTAACCCAACTAAGAAAGGGATACCAAACAGGTACAAGATACAAGACAACTTAACCAACCTAAAGAAATCAGAAAATAACTCTAGGCTTTTCTCTCAAGTGTATCACTCAGCCTTTTTCCACTCATGGCTTTTACTTGAACTTTCTCACAATGCCTTTTCTCACAAGAAATTACAGAAAGATAAGCATAGAAAAGTACATCACAATCTGTAAAAAACATGAAGGAGATTGACTTCATCAACAGCCTCTTTGCTATGTGCGAAACCAGATTTGCAAACCTCAGATACAGTTCTTTAGTATAGGCCGAATGCTTCTTTGAAAGAAAACATTATCCTAGTAGAGGAACTTCTTTGTAGAACACCACTCTCACACTCTGGTTTTCTCTCCTTGCCTTCTGAATGAACAGCCAGCTTCTTTTATCTCCTTGAGCTTCACCAACCCACAGATTCACTTTTTCTCCTTAAACCTTAGAGTAGAAACTTTTTCTTCTGACTCCTTCATCTAGGCCGAAAGCCATAATGCAGCAACCACAAGACTTCTCTAGTGGTCAACTTAATCTGGACCCTTGAAAAAAACAACTTGGTCCCCAAGTCATGTTTAAGACCGTGGATACACAGTAGATTGGGTTTGAAGGCACCTTTCCCTTGTAAGCCATTTTTGGACTTGCAGATGGTTGGAAAGAAGAAAAGAGGATCTGATGCATGGAAGAGGAAATAGTTTACCTTTAATCTTGACCTAAGCTTGATTTGGTTTATTTCGGATGATTAGACTTCGGCCTCTTAGGTTTGATCTTTCTCTTTCTTTCTTCTTTTGTGAATGGCGTGAGGAAGAAGCTTTTTCTCTTTCTCTTTCTTACTTTTCTGAAATTTTGATTTGACTAAGATAACAGAGAGGAGAACGTTGCTTTGGTTGGAGCAAGATGGAGGGAATTGCTTTTCTGAAATCAGATCGGGCTTGGGTTGGATAGTGATATGCTTGGCCCGTTTTGATTTCTTAGTCTTCTTGTTTTGCTTTTCCTTGGGCTCTTAATTTTTCTTTCAGCCCAACATTCTTGCTAATTACATTTCATTTCATTTGGGCTATTGAATTTTGGCCTGCAACAATAAACAATTAGTAATAAGTAATTATAATTAATCAACACTAATTATTTATTTTTCCCAAAAATAATGTTTGTCATCACTTAATTAATTTAGTTAATTTCTTAACTTAACATTACAAAAGCTTGATTGGAAGTCTAAGGTACTTGATTGCGACTAGACCAGATATTGTATTTGGAGTTGGTTTTCTTAGCAGATTTATGGAAGAGCCTTGTTCCAACCATTTGCAAGCGGCAAAAAGAATTCTTCGATATATCAAAGGTACTTTAAATGATGGTATTTATTATGAAAATACTACTGAAGTGAATCTTGTCGGTTACACTGATAGTGATTGGGTTGGAGATATAAAAACAAGAAAAAGCACTTCAGGATTTGTATTTCATCTTGGTTCTGCAATTTTATGGTCTTCAAATAAACAACCAATAGTTGCTCTCTCTACAGCAGAAGCATAATATATAGCAGCAGCAAGTTATGCAACGCAAGTAGTTTGGCTAAGAAGAATTCTTGAGGAATTGAATGAGAAACAAAGTACTCCAACAACAATATTTTGCGATAACAAGTAAGCTATTGCACTTTGCAAAAATCCAGTATTCCATGGAAGATTGAAGCATATTGATATTCGATTTCACAAAATCAGAAAGTTGGTGAATGAGAAAAAAGTTTTTATTGAGTGTTGTCCACTGAAGATCAAGTTGCTGATATCTTTACAAAATCGCTAAAAACCGAGTTATTTTACAAATTGAAGAAGATGCTTGGAATGATAAACTCTACAGTTTGATTTAAGGGATGCAATGTTAGAAAATTAAATCAAGTGGTATGCAAGTAACAAAAGTTTAGAAAAGTCAAAGACAAAATTCAATTTGAATTCAAAGTGGTTACAAGTTCATGATTCATCACCAAGATTCTACAAACTTCTTATGCTATCTATCAACTTGCATGGATTAAAATTTTCATAAAACATGGTTAAAGAATTGAAGAAGCAAAGTTTGAGTTGAATACAATAATCATCAATTGGCTAGATATTGCTAGAAGCTAACATATTGGAAGCTTGAAGATTTTTTAAGAACATTCAAGAGAATAGTACAACTACAACATTCTACAACATTGAAGAAATTCAAAATCAAATTAAATTAAACTTAGAAGATTCTGAAAATTACATGAATACAAGTTGAAAGATGATTCATGAAACCAACTCATGAAATGGTGGTCGTTACAAAATTAATTTGTGATTTATAAATTATTATTTTAGTAGGAAGCATTGCCTATATAAAGGCACATATACCTTGTGTATTGTATGTTCCATGAAATGAAAAAAGATATGATTATGTGAAGTCCTTCTTTGTTCTATTATTTCATGAGTGTTGGTGAGTTTGAGAGATTAAAAATATGATAGTGTTACTTAAGAGAGTGAGTGATCTTAGGGCCAATTGAAGTGTGGGTATTCTACATACAGAAAAAAATTATAGTATTAGAGGAAACCTTTTTCTGTATTTGCAGTAAATTTCAGTGTAACACGAAGATATTTAAGTGTATTGTCTAAGAATTTTCGGTGTTTTTGTACTGATAAGTTCTGCATAATTCAAAACTCTTCCTTTTCCTCTTCCTCATCTTCTGCTGCTTCTTTTTTTTTTTTAATCATCATCACCATCTTCTTCTTCTTTTTTTCTTATTCATCTTTTCCTTTTTGTTTTACCTTCTCAAGTTTCTTCTTGTTTTACTCTCTTAACAAGAATAAAAACAAAAAAATCAAACAAAGAAGAAGAAGAAACATATAATGCTACAAAATTACTTAGAAGGGGATGAACTTACATTCATTCAACTAAAAGAAAGAAAGAAATAAGGAAAGAAGAAGAAGAAAAAAAATGCAGCATTAGAAGAAATATTTTTCTGTATTTGCAGCAAATTTTGGTGTAACACAAAGATATTTAAGTATATTGTTTAAGAATTTTCAGTCTATGTGTGCTGATAAGTTCTGCATAATTCAAAACTCTTCATCTTCCTTCTCTTCATCTTCTGCTTCTTCTTCTTCATCTTCTTATTTCATTTTCTCATAATTCTTTTCGAATTCAGCTTCGCAACTTCCTTTACTTTTCACGAAGATTTTGAAAGATTTTGATCCTTGTTTGAATTATGAGCATTGTAATTTTGATTGAGGGAGAAGAACTGTTTGCGCTATTCAAGAGTTAGAGAAGTGCGTGTTTACACGCAATCTAACTTGAGAATTGTTTTTGTTGGATTTGAGCTAACTTTTATGAACTTGTATACCAAAAAGACTTGTATGTGTAGCAGCCCTCTATTTCTTTCTACAATGAATATCTACTTTCTTATAAATACATTTATTAACAAAGGAGATATAAAGTGTACACAAAAGATAAAATGTACACCAAGAATTTCTGATTGATTACCACCTCATGTTGTAGTTTAAGCTCAAGTACAAGAGCAGCACAAAATTTTACAAGAACAAATTGGAACAATCTTTGAACACATAAGGTAACTAGAATAGGTATTATACTATTTATTTCCATGTCCAATAAGAAGAAACAATACACACAAACATTAACACATGCTTTATCGTTTACACTGTTTTATATAATATAATACTTTTATATATACAGTAAAAAATATCTTTAAAATGGTATGATGCTGCACTAGGGACAACTAAAAGTGATAGACAAGCCAAAACTATTGAAACTCCACCAAAGCCAATGACATCTAAGAATCTAAATCCAATAAATAAAAATTGAAATTTGATGTAGCTGCTTTGTTCCTTAATTTTGTTAGTGCTTTCCTTTCTATCTTCCTCACACATTCTTTGCTAACTTTGAAATATCTCCCTATTTCTTCAAGTGACTTTGAATGGTGATCTCTAAGACCAAAACGGAGGGTTAATATTTCTCTTTCTCTTGAATCCAAGACTTTCAAGAGATCATATAAGTCCTTTCTCATGTGTTGCTTCATCACAGCTTCTTCAGGATTCTCTATTGACATATCAGGCATAAATTCCTGCATAACATTTATGCAAAAAACAACTTATGACTTAACAAACAAGTAACAACAATGTTTAAGGATATATTTCTTGAGATTATAATGCTCTACTCTACATGAGAAATATTTTGTACTCGTTCTGTCTCGTACATTGAACTGATACACACCTGTCGATAGAGAATATGATGATCAGCTAAAAAATTTAGTCAAATATATCAAATTCTTACCGTATACTTTACACTAAGAGAGTCTCCCATCTTCTGATTGGTCGAAGCAACAACTCTCAGACAATTTCCAGCTGATCTAATTTTTTCCAAAGAAAGACCTGTCGCCTTTGCGATTTCATGATCATCTGGGCTTTTCATGGAGGTCATTTTCAGGGATTTTTGTGCTTTCTGTATCTGATTCATGGCCCTGCTCAATGACCACTAAAAAGAATAACAAATATGAAAAAATAAACAAGGATCAAATCAAGGTTTCACAAAACATTGACATTGGTATAAGGAAACAAAACAAACCAGCTATGCAGAAGAGGAACATACAGGAACTACGATTTCTCGAGCATATCGTTCCACCATTCTGGATATTGATTTCCTTATCCAATACTGCACATAAGTTGAGAATCTATAACCCCTTGTATAGTCAAATCTCACAGCTCCCTGGAGAACACCTATATATCCTGCCTAAGAAATACGGTGACAAAAGTTACAAATTTAGTGAAAAGCTAAATGAAAGAAGCAAAATTTCAAATAAGTATATTCCCTGTCTATTCTAAAGTTTGATTTTATTCATACTTCTACTTTTGGGGTAGCACCTTACAAATCAATCTGTTATACACAGAATTCAAAGCCCCCTTCAATTAAAGTTCTTTGTTTGCACTTTACCCGCAAAACAAAATTTCTCCCAAGTTTATCTAGTTTCTTCTGATTCATTTTGGTAAGATTTGTGTGTCTTATGACTATCAATTAAAGATCCAGCACAAAACTCTTGCTCAGGCCATAAAAATGATTAAATAAAACGGCATATACAATAACCAAACAGACCTGAAGTAGATCTTCCAGTGCTATTCCCATACCCCTGTACTTCCTTGCAAGGTAAACGACCAAGGAACGAGTACTTCGTATAAGCTCGTCACGACAACGTTGGCAGTAATGCAACTTCTGCTGTAGCACCTTCTCATGAACTCCAGCTGCTTCTGCCCAGCTTTTCAAGCTTGCTACTTGATTTGTACTCTCTTCTATTCCTTCTCGAATTTTCTCCAACTCTGCTAGAACCTAGAATGGCACATAATTATAATATTTAACCAAAAGATCCAAATCATGATATCAGTTGAACCTATTCTACTTGACAATAACATACTCCTTTTAGTTTACAATATCTTCCACTTTAGTCATTTTACAGTCTAACCTAAACCCAAAATAAAAAATTGGCTGTTTTCCTCCAGAATACCTTCTATTTCATTACTAATTTGTATGATAAACCTTTCATTCTTTATTGTGCTTAAGATTGAAAAGTGGTTAAAGGTCGATGATTTAGTAAGTGTTACCTTGAAATATGAGAATGACAGATATATGTAAATGTAATCAAGAAAGTCTCTGTAAAGTAATCAAAGATAGTATAAAGTATAAACTAACCTTTACTCCTTTTGACATTTCTGCCTCCCTTCTAGCAACCATTATTCTTGTATTTTTACGATTTGAAGCTTTCTTTATAGAAGCAGGAAGGGAATGCAATCTATATTCCTTATCATCAACTTTTGAAGTCAACGGCTGCAGCCGAACTTCCATAGCAGTAAATGCTTTCCGAGTTCTTCTTTTATTCTGTTTTTTCCTGGTAGACTGAACAAAAACTTTATCTATCTTCTCATCTATTTTCCTGTTTTCCTTCTGGTGCTCTCCAAGTCCAATGGCATGTGACGACAGTTCAAGAGATCTCGACAGACAGACATTGAACAATTCCAGAGCTCCAAGCTTTCCAAGTTGCAATACAATGTCACTTTTCAATTTAATTGCTTCAGAATCAGCGAAAGTTTGTTCCAAAGTGCCTAGATTTTCCATTAACAAACGATAATGTATCGCTCTAAAAGACTGAAATTTGAGGCAGGCTGTTGATATCCCCTTTTCAAAATGCCTTTGTCTTTGTGTATTATTAAGCATTTCTTGCACACTACTAATAGACCTCTTACCCTTCACCTGGGAAATATAAACCTTGTGAGAGTTTACAATAACACACACACTATGTATCTATGTCTATGCATAGAAACCAAAATATAATTATTAAAGGGAAAAAAAAGGCAGCTTAGTGCACAAACATCCCGCGCCGCAGCCGCACCTAAAGGGGGGTAATGTACCAGCTCAAGCTGATAGTTACATCCGTGACTGTTTTCATGGCTTAAACTCACATGGAGACAACTCAATCATTGCTCTAAGGCTTCCCTTCATACCAGAATATAATTATATAGCTTGATTAAAAGGCCTATGGTGTACCTTGATTTCTTCTATGTATAAAGAATCATTGTCCAAGGTTTCCAATTCTGATGACAAACAACTGAATGCTGTTGGAAAGCTTCTCTGGGATGCTTCTCCTTCTTCATTTACGGTCGAAAGCGAAGATAGCCTCGCTGAGTTGAAAGTTGCTTCCCTGCCTCCAGCTGGATCAAATTGTAACCAAAATTCAGAGCACAGCAATTGAGAGAAAGGCTTCAATATTTTTGTTTATTTTTCTTTCTCTTTTGTGTATTTTTTATTTTGTGCTAGAAACTTGAAATTGTATTCCCCTACTTCTGGCTAGAAAAACCATACATAAATAATCATAATTAGACCATGAGTTAATTCTAACAATAAAACCTAAAGCTTGAACATACAGACTTTGTCATAATTCATAACAGCTATTAAGTATGCAAATTGTAAATTATTAATCAAGGAATAAAAACAGAGCAATTAATAATGAAAAAGGGAAGGAAAATTGAGCTGACCAGAAGAAAGTGTGATACATGAGTGATTGTTGAAAGAGAAAGGAGAGTGAATAGCAGCAGAAGAAGCATTATAATTGAGCCTCAGGTTAAGCAAACCCATGATGCTGTTTCCAGAATTCAAGAGAAAGAGGAGATTCCATTAAATGAAGTTAGTTAAATTGCTTCTGTTACAACCACCACCAGTTATTCATCTTCCCCCTGCAATGCAATGGCTGCCAAGTTTTTGCGTCTATTTTCCACTCTTTATCCTATTTTACAATTTATTCTTAATTACAAAAATACTTAAATTGCCAATTAGCATAAAAATGAAAAAAAAAAGGAAGTTAGTCTTTCTTCTTTTTTTTTTTACCCATAGTATTTCCTATTTCGACAAGTAAATGATTAATTTATTAGGATCAGAACTCTATTTAAGGATTTTTTGTTGGCTAATAAATTATTACATAATTCAAATCACCAACGTTTTAGCTAACTAGTAAACTAATTATTCGATCAGCCCAACTTGATTTCTTTTTCTTTTTCATATTTTTCTAGTAAAAAACATTTCGTGGGGAGAAAATATTCAGTTTGTGAAGTTATACTCAAGTCTCAATTTAGTCCTTAAAGTTTTAACTGTCTCAATTTAGTTTCAAACTTTTCAATTGATTCTTTGATAAAAATTATCATAGGGACTAACGTGATTAAAATTTAAAAAATTTAAAGACTAAATTGACGTAATTGTAACTTTAAAGACTAAATTGAGATTCGAGTGTAATTTCAAGAACCAATACTCCTTCCTGATAAAACCGTTCAAACATGAAAAGTAAGTTTATTAGGCCCAATATAGTGATCAGGCCCAATCTATTATCAGAGCTTAAATAACATTTTCTTGTGGCCGAGGCTTGTCACAATAACAATTAACAAATACATTTGCCTCTTAAAAGTGTTACATAGATTCGAATCTCTTTTGATGAAAAAAAATATATTTAATGGGTGTCTATGTTATATTGACTAAAAAAAATAAAATATTTTTTTAATGAAAAAAATATTTTTAGATTCTCTTATCCTCATATTAGAGCTTAAATAATAAGAAAATAGGACCACCAAATATGTATGTACGGATCTGACAAAAAATAAAAAGTCTGAATTTTCTATTGGTTTAAAAGATCTTTTGTGTTATTTAAAAAAAAAATTTATCTGCTATTATTTAATATATATATATATATTTTTAAAAAATACTGTATTTTTAACTTTGTTTTGAACTGTTATTATCGACCATTATTTCTCCTTTATAATTAGGCCAATGTTACTATGTTGAGGATTTTTTCTTTACATATGTGATGAAGAGACGTGAAGTGGCTGTTTTTACGATGCGTGTTTATCTTGTCTACACACGTGCAGACACTATTGCAGATTTAAAGGTGGAGATACAGAAAATGTAAGTTGTATCAGCACAAATTTAAATTATGTTAAATTAACGTATGATTAATGATATTAATTACGTTGTTAGACTTTTTTTGTTAAAATATGAGGTCTGCTACACATACAAATCTTTTTGGCTTACAAATTATACAAGTTGGCCCAAATTTAAGAAAAGGAAAAAAATACGCACCACTCTTTTAAAATCGAGCGTACAACGCACACGTTCATTATGCGCACTCTTCCTCTTCTTCCTCAATCAAAACGCAAACCGTCAAGATTCAAGCGATGTTCGAAACAAACTATGATTCTGAAGACACGCTTCTCGCAAAGAGTAGAAGAAATCAAGAAGGAAAGATACAAATCTCTATAAAAAATCACTAGAAAAAACGAAGAAACATTATTTAAGGTATTGTTTTACTGTTCTTCTAGTTTTTTTTAGATTGTATCTGACATGTGCCTCATCTTTAACCAACAAAACATTAAAAAATTTCAAGAAGAAATATACTGTCTCTCCCATGTTTTGGATATATTTCTGTAATCATTTTGGTGTATTTCTGTAATCCTTTGGGTGTATTTATGTAACCGTTTGTGCGTATTTCTGTAATCCTTTCGGTAACCGTTTGAGTGTATTTCTGTAATCATTTAGGTGTATTTTCTGTAATCGTTTTGGTGTATTTTTGAAGTTCCATTATCTTCAAAATATTTTCAAAACTTGATTTCAGAAACCATTAAAATCGAAAAAAAAAGAACGAAGTAAGAAGAAGATTTTGAAAAATGGAAGTTATATATTTGTGCGTTAATTGATTTGAATTGATTTAAAAGTCTGTTAAAGAGACACGTAACATAAGCAGCGCGTTTAGTGAATTTTGTTCTCTTCGAACTTGTTAAGCAAGCGCAAAATACTTGTATGTAAATATTAATCCTTAAAATATATGTAAATTATCTTTCTGTTGGCATGAAAAATTTATAGTTTATCAGTTCAATTAATTAGAATGATGGGCATCTTTATTTTTGTGATCTAGTGTTTTTTTTTGGCATAAGTAACATCATTATTTATTTTTGAAAAAGTGTGATCCCTGGGTTTTTTTGTTTTATACAAATAAGTTTATTTTTATGATGTATTAGTGCGTGTTTTCGTGCAGTATACGTAAAAATATATAAAAATTTTTATTAAAAAATAAACAAAAAATATATAATAATTATGAGTATAAATATTTATAAAGTTATAATTAAAATCAAAGTTTAATAATTTTTAATATTAAAGATATTAAATTAAAAATAATTAGTATTTGTTTTAATTAATTTGAGTTGGTTGAGTTTGTTCTCTTAAGTAAGTATTAGAAATTTAAATTTCGTATTGTATATATAATAATTCATTGACTAACAGTATATTCTTAATAAATGGAGTTTTAATCTATGGTAAATTAATCTTCAGGCTATTGAGATAAAAAAATACTATAAGAAAAAATAATAATTTGTCTTTAATGTAAAATAATTTTTCAATGATAGTAATATTTTTTTAAAAAAATTATTAAAATTTAGTCGTAACAATTTTATTTGTTGGTATCATATTTATTTTTAAAGTCAAAATAATATAATCAATGTTATTACCTGTTAAAATTTTATATTTGATGACACAATTTTCAAGTTTTTAAATTTATAATTTCATGCCATTAAAATATTAGAAAAAAAGTTCTGATGGATGTTTAAGGTTTTAAAATTAATTAATTAAGAAGTCCTAATGGAGGTTTAGGGTTTTAAAATTAATTAATTAAGATCTCAAGAAAAAAGTTGATATTAAACTTATGCCATTAAAATAATAGAAAAGAAGTTTTAATAGTTGTTTAGGGTTTTAAAATTAATTAGATAAGATCTTAAGAAGAAGTTGATGTTGAAGAGAAAAAAATAATGGAGAAGAAGAAGTTATGAAGAGTAAACTGTATAGTTATTTATTGTTAAAATAATAAATGCAGTTAAATGATAAAAACATTGGTGCAAAGATTTTTTTTATTATAAAATCCTTATTACTAAACTAATTCAACACATACCGCCACAAAAATTCCTAAAAGTAAGATATGTTGTAAAATAAATAAAAGATATATTAAATATAAAATAAAGATGTATAAATAGAAAACTCTATTATTAATATAATTAGTTCAATAATATTTATATATATATAATAATATTATATGTTGTATTGTGTATATATATACAAAGATAGAAAGAAGTATTAAAAATAAAGAGAGAGAGAGAATTGCATTTGTTTATTGTTACTATCTTAATATAATAAAGATGATTAATATTGCTATTAATATTATATGTAAAGAGTAATAGAAAATAGAATTTAAAATACTTATAAAATAAAAGAAGAGAAGAATTGTAGTAGAAATATAAAGAGAAGAGTATTTGATTGCAACATAAAGAGGGAATAGATTTTTTATTTCTTGCTTACTTTTCTCGGAGGCAAATGCCTCTATTTATACATGTATGAGGAGGATCAATTTCAACATTCATTAATTATTATTCCTTCTTTGAGAATGTGAGTTCTGTATGGGAATGGGCATCCACGTCCCATTCTTATCACAATACTCCCCCTTGGATGCCCATTTAGGATTATTGCCTCATTAAAACCTTACTAAAGGAAAACCCTGTGGGAAAAACCTTAGTGAAGGAAAAAGAGTACAATATCCTTTGTGATGAGGACTGCCTCATTAAAAACCTTGTCAAGAAAAACCCAATGGGAAAAAAACTTGACCAAGGGAAAAAGAGTACAGCCTCCCCCTCTTGTCGACATCATTTAATATCTCGAAATTGACGCATCCCAATCTCATGTACCAATCTTTCAAAGGAGAATCTTGGGAGTGACTTTGTGAATAAATCTGCCAGATTGTCACTTGAGCGGATCTGTTGGACATCAATCGTCCCTTGATTTTGAAGATCATGGGTGAAGAAGAATTTGGGAGAAATATGCTTAGTTCTATCACCTTTGATGTATCCGCCTTTAAGTTGAGCAATGCATGCTGTATTATCTTCAAACAAGACAGTTGGAGCTATCTTATGATTAATCAGTCCACATGATGACAGAATATATTGAATCAGACTCCTCAGCCAAAAGCACTTGCGACTAGCTTCATGAATCGCCAGTATTTCGGCATGATTAGAGGATGTTGCAGCAATAGTCTGTTTCGTGGATCTCCATGATATAGCTGTTCCACCATATGTAAACAGGTATTCTGTCTGAGATCTCCTTTTATGTGGATCAGACAAGTATCCAACTAATTGTGACTTGGATCCATAGGGATAAAACAATCCCATATCAACCGTCCCATGAAGATATCGAAAGATTTGTTTGATTCCACTCCAATATCTTTTGGTTGGAGAGGAACTATATCTTGCTAGTAAATTCACAGCAAATGATATATCGGGTCGCGTATTATTAGCAAGATACATTAGCGCTCCAATGGCACTAAGATATGGTACTTCAGGACCAAGGATATCTTCATTTTCTTCTTTAGGACGGAATTGATCCTTTTCCACATCCAAAGATCTTACTATCATTGGGGTACTTAATGGATGTGACTGATGAGCGGATAATTTATACGCTTTTTGGCATTGTTTTTAGGTAGTTTTTAGTAAGTTCAAGCTATTTTTAGGGATGTTTTCATTAGTTTTTATGTTAAATTCACATTTCTGGACTTTACTATGAGTTTGTGTGTTTTTCTGTAATTTCAAGTAATTTCTGGCTGAAATTGAGGGACCTGAGCAAAACTCTGAAAAAGGCTGACAAAAGGACTGCTGATGCTGTTGGAATCTGACCTCCCTACACTCAAAATGGATTTTCTGGAGCTATGGAACTCCAAATGGCGCGCTCTCAATGGCGTTGGAAAGTAGACATCCAGAGCTTTCCAGCAATATATAATAGTCCATACTTTATTCGAGAATTGACGACGTAAATTGGCGTTGAACGCCAATTACATGTTGTTGTCTGGAGTTAAACGCCAGAAACACGTCATGACCCGGAGTTGAACGCCCAAAACACGTTATAACTCGGCGTTCAACTCCAAGAAAAGCCTCAGCTCGTGGATAGATCAAGCTCAGCCTAAGCATACACCAAGTGGGCCCCGGAAGTGGATTTATGCATCAATTACTTACTCATGTAAACCCTAGTAGCTAGTCTAGTATAAATAGGATAAGTTACTATTGTGTTAGACGTCTGATCTTTTGACAGTTTAATCTTTTGACTGTTTAGTCTTTTGATCATTCAGGGGGCTAGCCATTCGGCCTTGCCTGAATCTTTCACTTATGTATTTTCAACGGTGGAGTTTCTGCACACCATAGATTAAGGGTGTGGAGCTCTGCTGTACCTCAAGTTTCAATACAATTACTATTACTTTCTATTCAATTCTCTTTTATTCTTATCCAAGATATACGTTGCACAACACTTTGATGAATGTGATGATCCGTGACACTCATCATCATTCTCACCTATGAACGCGCGTGACTGACAACCACTTCCATTCTACCTTAGGCCGGGCGCATATCTCTTAGATTCCCCAACAGAATCTTCGTGGTATAAGCTAGATAGATGGCAGCATTCATGGGGATCCGGAAAGTCTAACCTTGTCTGTGGTATTCCGAGTAGGATCCCGGGAATCCGGAAAGTCTAACCTTGTCTGTGGTATTCCGAGTAGGATTCCGGTATTGAATGACTGTGACGGGCTTCAAACTCCTGAAGGTTGGGCGTTAGTGACAGACGCAAAAGAATCAACGGATTCTACTCCAACCTGATTGAGAACCGACAGATGATTATTCATGCTGTGACAGAGCATTTGGACCATTTTCACTGAGAGGATGGGATGTAGCCATCAACAAGGGTGATGCCTCCAGACGATTAGCCGTGCAGTGACAGCGCATAGGACCATTTTTCCGAGAGGATTAAAAGTAGCCATTGATGATGGTGATGCCCTACATACAGCTTGCCATGGAAAGGAGTAAGAAGGATTGGATGAAAGTAGTAAGAAAGTAGAGATTCGAAAGGATTCTAGCATCTCCACACGCCTATCTGAAATTCCTACTATTGATTTACATAAGTATTTCTATTTTATTTTATTTTCTGTTTATTATTAATTTTCGAACTCATCATAAACTATTTTAATCTGCCTAACTGAGATTTACAAGGTGACCATAGCTTGCTTCATACCAACAATCTCTATGGGATCGACCCTTACTCACGTAAGGTATTACTTGGATGACCCAGTACACTTGCTGGTTAAGTTGAACGGAGTTGTGGAAAGAAAGTGCTGAGTTAATTTTTATGCACATGCCAAAGAGCCATTATTGTTGATCACAATTTCGTCCACCAAGTTTTTGGCGCTGTTGCCGGGGATTGTTCGAGTATGGACAACTGACGATTCATCTTATTGCTCAAATTAGGTAATTTTCTTTTCAAAAAGTTTTCAAAAAATTTTTCAAATTTTTTTTATTTTTCGTTTTTCTAATATTGTTTTTCGAAAAAAATAATAAAAAGACAAAAAAAATTCATAAAAATAAAAAATATTTTGTGTTTCTTGTTTGAGTCTTGAGTCAACTTTTAAGTTTGGTGTCAATTGCATGCTTTAAAAAAATTTTTTTTGCATTTTTCGAAAATTCCATGCATTCATAGTGTTCTTCATGATCTTCAAGTTGTTCTTGATAAGTCCTCTTGTTTGATCTTGATGTTTTCTTGTTTTGTGTTGTTTGTTGTTTTTCATATGCATTTTTCGTTTGTTAGAGTCCATGCATTAAAGATTTCTAAGTTTGGTGTCTTGCATGTTTTCTTTGCATCAAAAATTTTTCAAAATTATGTTCTTGATGTTCATCATGATCTTCAAAGTGTTCTTGGTGTTCATCTTGACATTCATAGTGTTCTTGCTTGCATCATGTGTTTGATCCAAAATTTTCATGTTTTGGGTCATGTTTGTGTTTTTCTCTCTCATAATTAAAAATTCAAAAATAAAAAATATATCTTTTCCTTTTTTCTCTCCAAATTTTCGAAATTTTGGGTTGACTTGGTCAAAAATTTTTAAAATTTGTTGTTTCTTACAAGTCAAGTCAAATTTTCAAAAATTTAAAAATCTTATCTTTTCAAAATCTTTTTCAAAAATCATATCTTTTCCAATTTTTCCTCTTTTTCGAAAATTTCAAAAATCTTTTTCAAAATATTTTCAAAACTTTTTTCTTATCTTTATATCAAATTTTTGAAAATTAGCTAACAATTAATGTGATTGATTCAAAAATTTGAAGTTTGTTGCTTGCTTGTTAAGAAAGGTTCAATCTTTAAGTTCTAGAATCTTATCTTTTAGTTTCTTGTTAGTAATTAATTTTAATTTAAAAATTAAATCTTTTTCAAACATATCTTATCTTATCTTTTATATCTTATCTTTTTCAAAATTTTATCTTTTTCAAAATTTGATTTTAAAATATCTTATCTAACTTCTTATCTTCTTATCTTTTTAAAATTTGATTTTAATATCTTTTTCAACTAACTATTTGACTTTTTGTTTGTTTCTTATCTTTTTCAAAAATCACCTAACTACTTTTCCCTCTCTAATTTTCGAAAATACCTCATCCCTTTTTCAAAATTCTTTTTAAATTAACTAATTGTTTTAAATTTTAATTATATCTTATTTTTAATTTTCGAAAATCATTAACTATTTTTTTTAAATTATTTTTGAATTCTCTTCCTCTTCTCTTCTTCTATTTAATTATTTAATTACTAACACTTCTCTTCACCTCTCTTCATCTAAAAATCCGAACCCATTCTTCTTCACTCTTCTCCCCTTTCTTCTTCTACTAACATAAAGGAATCTCTATACTGTGACATAGAGGATTCCTCTTCTTTTCTTGTTTTCTTCTCTTTCATATGAGCAGGAACAAGGAAAAAGGCACTCTTGTCGAAATTGATCTTGAACCTGAAAGGACTTTGAAGAGAAAATTAAGAGAAGCTAAGTTACAACAATCTAAAGGTAACCTTTCAGAAATTTTCGAACAAGAGAAGGAGATGGCAGCCGAAAACAATAATAATGCAAGGAGAATTCTTGGTGACTTCACAAAGCCAACGTCCAAATTTGATGGAAGAAGCATCTCCATTCCTGCCATTGGAGCCAACAACTTTGAGCTGAAACCTCAGCTAGTTGCCTTAATGCAACAAAACTGCAAATTTTATGGACTTCCATCTGAAGATCCTTATCAGTTTTTAACTGAGTTCTTGCAGATCTGTGAGACTGTAAAGATGAATGGAGTTGATCCTGAAGTCTACAGACTCATGCTTTTCCCTTTTGCTGTAAGAGACAGAGCTAGAATATGGTTGGATTCACAACCCAAGGATAGCCTGGACTCCTGGGATAAGCTGGTCACTGCCTTCTTGGATAAATTCTTTCCTCCTCAAAAGCTGAGCAAGCTGAGAGTGGATGTTCAAACCTTCAAACAGAAAGATGGTGAATCCCTCTATGAAGCTTGGGAAAGATACAAGCAGCTGACCAAAAGGTGCCCATCTGACATGTTTTCAGAATGGACCATATTAGATATATTCTATTATGGTCTATCTGAATTTTTGAAAATGTCATTGGACCATTCTGCAGGTGGATCTATTCACCTAAAGAAAACTCCTGAAGAGGCTCAAGAACTCATTGACATGGTTGCAAACAACCAATTCATGTACACTTCTGAGAGGAATTCCGTGAGTAATGGGATACTGGTGCACGAAATTGCAATAACACTTTTGCAACTCCGCACAACTAACCAGCAAGTGCACTGGGTCGTCCAAGTAATACCTTGCGTGAGCAAGGGTCGATCCCACGGAGATTGTCGGCTTGAAGCAAGCTATGGTTATCTTGTAAATCTTAGTCAGGATATCAGAAATTATCAGGATTGATTGTAAAAAGTAAAAGAACACGAAATGGTTACTTGTATTGCAGTAATGGAGAATAGGTTGAGGTTTGGAGATGCTCCATCTTCTGAATCTCTGCTTTCCTACTGTCTTCTTCTTCAGTCACGCAAGTCTCCTTCCATGGCAAGCTGTGTGTAGGGTTTCACCGTTGTCAGTGGCTACCTCCCATCCTCTCATTGGAACGATTCCTAATGCCCTGTCACGGCACGGCATTCCATATGTCGGTTCTCAATCAGACCGGAGTAGAATCCAGTGATTCTTTTGGCGTCTGTCACTAACGCCCCGCCTTCAGGAGATTGAAGCACGTCACAGTCATTCAGTCATTGAATCCTACTCAGAATACCACAGACAAGGTTTAGACCTTCCGGATTCTCTTGAATGCCGCCATCAGTCTAGCTTATACCACGAAGATTCCGATAAAAGAATCCAAGAGATAACTACTTAATCTAAGGTAGAACAGAGGTGGTTGTCAGGCACATGTTCATAGTTGAGAATGATGATGATTGTCACTGATCATCACATTCATCCGGATTAAGAACAAGTATTATCTTAGAATGGAAGCAAGCATGATTGAATGAGAAACAGTAGTAATTGCATTAATCCATCAAGACACAGCAGAGCTCCTCACCCCCAACCATGGGGTTTAGAGGCTCATACTGTGGAAAGAAACGTGTACAAAATGTTATGGGGTCATAGGGTCGCATTCCGTCCTGATTACAAGGTCAAAAGGTCCTATAAGTAGTAAACTAGTATCCTAAGGTTTACAGAAATGAGTAAATGACAGAAAAATCCACTTCCGGGCCCACTTGGTGTGTGCTTGGGCTGAGCATTGAAGCTTTTATGTGTAGAGACGTTTTCTGGAGTTAAACGCCAGTTCTCATGCCAGTTTGGGCGTTTAACTCCAAGTTTTATGCCAGTTCCGGCGTTTAACGCTGGAATTTCTGAGGCCGGTTTGCTACGCAGGTTTGGGCCATCAAATCTTGGGCAAAGTATGGACTATTATATGTTGCTGGAAAGCCCTGGATGTCTACTTTCCAACGCCGTTGAGAGCGCGCAAATTGGGCTTCTGTAGCTCCAGAAAATCCGCTTCGAGTGCAGGGAGGTCAGAATCCAACAGCATCTGCAGTCCTTTTCAGTCTCTGGATCAGATTTTTGCTCCGAACCTTCAATTTCAGTCAGAAAATACCTGAAATCACAGAAAAACACACAAACTCATAGTAAAGTCCAGAAAAGTGAATTTTAATTAAAAACTAATAAAAATATACTAAAAACTAACTAAAAGATACTAAAAACATACTAAAAACAATGCCAAAAAGTGTACAAATTATCCGCTCATCACAACACCAAACTTAAATTGTTGCTTGTCCCCAAGCAACTGAAAATCAAATAGGATAAAAAGAAGAGAATATACTATAGATTCCAAAATATCAAAGAAACATAGTTCCAATTAGATGAGCGGGACTAGTAGCTTTTTGCCTCCGAACAGTTTTGGCATCTCACTCTATCCTTTGAAGTTCAGAATGATTGGCATCTATGAGAACTCAGAACTCAGATAATGTTATTGATTCTCCTAGTTAAGTATAATGATTCTTGAACATAGCTAATATATGAGTCTTGGCTGTGGCCCAAAGCACTCTGTCTTCCAGTATTACCACCGGATACACACATGCCACAGACACATAATTGGGTGAACCTTTTCAGATTGTGACTCAGCTTTGCTAAAGTCCCCAATTAGAGGTGTCCAGGGTTCTTAAGCACACTCTTGTTGCCTTGGATCACAACTCTATTTCTTTTCTTTTTCTTTTTCTTTTCTCTTTTTTTTTTTCGAATTTTTTTTTTTTGTATTCACTGCTTTTTCTTGCTTCAAGAATCAATTTGATGATTTTTCAGATCCTCAATAACAGTTCTCTTTCTCCTCATTCTTTCAAGAGCCAACAAATTTAACATTCTTAAAAACAACAAATTCAAGAGACATATGCACTATTCAAGCATTCATTCAGAAAACAAAAAGTATTGTCACCACATCAAACTAATTCAACTAGTTTCAGAGATAAATTTTGAAACCCTGTACTTCTTGTTCTTTTGTGATTAAAGCATTTTTCTTTTAAGAGAGGTGATGGATTCATAGGACATTCATAACTTTAAGGCATAACTTTAATTTTATTAATTATGAATTAAAAACAAGACTCAAAAATAGATATAGAATGAGACTAGAAAAAAACGAAAAATAAAAACAAAATAAAGGAAAATAAAAAAAACGAAAAACAGAGGCTCCTAATGATAGAGGTTTTCACAGAGTTAGGACTCAACAACCTTGATTTTGAGAAGTGGATGCTCCCTCAGCTTGAGAGGAGAGCTTTTGGCGTTTCAACTCTTGGAGTTCACGCCCCTGCTTCTCTTGTTCCTTCAGCAATTTGCAGAGCATGCAATTCTGATTCTGCTGTTCTTCCTTCAGTTGCTCCATAGTCTCTTGCAGCTTGTTAATAGATGCTTCTAGGCTGGACCAGTAGTCAATTCTTGGGAATTCAGGGAGGAATTCCTGCGCCCTCCTCTTGATGGAGTTGTCTTGCACTTGTCCTTCCATTGACTTCTTGGTGATTGGGTGTTCAATGGGTATGAACTCATCTACTCCCATCTTCACCCCAGCCTCTTTACAGAGCAAAGAAATCAAGCTTGGGTAAGCCAGTTTGGCCTCAGTGGAATTCTTATTTGCAATGGTGTAGATCTCACAAGCAATCACATGATGAACCTCCACTTCTTTTCCAAGCATAATGCAGTGAATCATCACTGCTCTCTTGATGGTGACCTCAGAACGGTTGCTAGTGGGCAATATGGAACGCCCAATAAAGTCTAGCCAACCTCTTGCAATTGGCTTGAGGTCTCCCCTCTTGAGTTGGTTTGGGACACCCTTTGAATTGGTTATCCACTTAGTCCCAGGGAGGCAGATGTCCTCTAGGACTTGATCCAAACCTTTATCTACTCTCACCATCCTCCTATTGAAGGAATCAGGATCATCTTGTAGTTGAGGTAGTTTGAAGATTTCTCTTATTTTGTCCAGATGGAAGTACATAACTTTCCCTCTGACCATGGTTCTGTGGGTATGGTAAGCGGTTCCAGTCATTCTTTGCTTATCTGTTAGCCACAGATTTGAGTAGAATTCCTGAACCATGTTCCTTCCAACCTTTGTCTCAGGATTGGTCAGAACTTCCCAACCTCTGTTTCGAATTTGCTCTTGGATCTCCGGATATTCATCTTCTTTCAGATCAAATTTAACTTCCGGGATCACTGACCTCAGACCCATTATTTTGTGATAATGGTCTTCATGTTCTTTGGTTAAGAACTTCTCTTCATTCCAAAGATTCTTTGGATTAGTCTCTTTCTTTCCTCTTGAGTTGGTTTGTTTTCCCTTGGGAGCCATGATCTTGATAGATCTTAGCTTAGTGATCACGGAAAAGCACACCAAACTTAGAGGTTTGCTTGTCCTCAAGCAAAAGAAAAGAAAGAGAGAAGAGAGAGAGAGAGAGAGAGAGGAAATTCGAATGGTGTGAGGAAGGAGGGGTGAGGAACGTTCATTTATAGAGTGGGGGGAGGAGAATTTCGAAAACAAAAGAGAGATTTGAAAGGAAATTTGAAAAGATTTTGAAAAAATTTGAGAAAAGGGTGAGTTTTTGAAGAAGATTTGAGATTATTTTGAAATAGATTTGAAGAATGGTTTTGATTTGTGAAGATTTGAAAGTGAATGATGAAAGGTTGAAGTGCATTTATGTAGAAGATTATGGGTAAAAAGAGGAAAGTTTGAAAAAATTTGAGTTGAAAACAAAAATGTGGTCCCCCCACCTTTCTAGCGTTAAACGCCCAGAATGGCACCCATTCTGGCGTTTAACGCCCACTTGGCACCCTTTTTGGGCGTTTAACGCCCAGCCAGGTACCCTGGCTGGCGTTAAACGCCAGAAAACCTTTCTCACTGGGCGTTTTTCTGAACGCCCAGTGATGCTGCACACCTGGCGTTAAACGCCCAGAATGGTACCCATTCTGGCGTTTAACGCCCAAAATGGTACCATTACTGGCGTTAAACGCCCAGAATGGTACCCATTCTGGCGTTTAACGCCCAAAATGCACCTTACTGGCGTTTTTTCGCCAGTAAGCTCATTTTCTCTGCTTTTTGAGCTGAATCCTTCTGTAACTCTGTGAATTCCTTCATTTTTTGATATTTGCCTCTGTAAGAACAAATCATACAACCTACTAATGACTGGGTTGCCTCCCAGTAAGCGCTTCTTTACTGTCTTTAGCTGGACTTTCACTGAGAATCACTCAAGTCTCAGTTTTGAGCATTCCTGCTCAAAATTTCCTTCAAGATAGTGCTTGATTCTCTGTCCATTAACAATGAACTTCTTGTCAGAATCAATATCCTGAAGCTCAACATATCCATATGGTGATACTCCTGTAATCACATACGGACCCCTCCACCGGGATTTGAGTTTTCCTGGAAACAGTTTGAGCCTAGAGTTGAAGAGCAGAACTTTTTGTCCTGGCTCAAAGACTCTGGTTGACAATTTCCTGTCATGCCATTTCTTTGCCTTTTCCTTATAGATTTTTGCATTTTCAAAGGCATTGAGTCTGAACTCCTCTAGCTCATTCAGCTGTAGCAGTCTTTTTTCACCAGCTAACTGTGCATCCATGTTTAGGAATCTGGTTGCCCAGTAGGCTTTATGTTCCAGTTCCACAGGCAAATGGCAGGCCTTCCCATACACCAATTGGTATGGAGAGGTGCCTATAGGAGTCTTGAATGCTGTTCTGTATGCCCACAGAGCATCATCCAAGCTCTTTGCCCAATCCTTTCTTCGGGCCATTACAGTCCGTTCTAGGATTCTTTTTAGTTCTCTGTTAGAGACCTCTGCTTGCCCATTTGTCTGTGGATGATACGGAGTTGCCACTTTGTGGCTAATTCCATATCTGACCATAGCAGAGTATAGTTGTTTATTGCAGAAATGAGTGCCCCCATCACTGATTAGCACTCTGGGAACGCCAAATCTGCTGAAAATGTTCTTCTGGAGGAATTTCAGTACGGTCTTAGTATCATTAGTGGGTGTAGCAATTGCTTCTACCCACTTAGATACATAGTCCACTGCCACTAGAATGTAAGTGTTTGAGTATGATGGTGGGAATGGCCCCATGAAGTCAATTCCCCATACATCAAACAGCTATATCTCTAATATCCCTTGTTGAGGCATGGCATATCCATGAGGCAGGTTACCAGCTCTTTGGCAACTGTCACAGTTACGCACAAACTCTCGGGAATCTTTATAGAGAGTGGACCAGTAGAAGCCACATTGGAGGACTTTAGTGGCTGTTCGCTCACTTCCAAAATGTCCTCCATACTGTGATCCATGGCAGTGCCATAGGATCCTCTGTGCTTCTTCTCTGGGTACACACCTGCGGATCACTCCGTCAGCACATCTCTTAAAGAGATATGGTTCATCCCAAAGGTAGTACTTGGCATCTGAAATTAATTTCTTTCTCTGCATGTAACTGTACTCTTTGGGTATGAACCTCACAGCTTTATAGTTTGCAATGTCTGCAAACCATGGAGCTTCCTGAATGGCAAATAATTGCTCATCTGGGAAAGTCTCAGAAATCTCAGTAGAAGGGAGGGACGCCCCAACTACTGGCTCTATTCTGGACAGATGATCAGCTACCTGATTCTCTGTCCCTTTTCTGTCTCTTATTTCTATATCAAACTCTTGCAGAAGCAACACCCATCTGATAAGCCTGGGTTTTGAATCCTGCTTTGTGAGTAAGTATTTAAGAGCAGCATGGTCAGTGTACACAATCACTTTGGATCCTACTAGGTAGGATCTAAACTTGTCAATGGCATAAACCACTGCAAGTAATTCTTTTTCTGTGGTTGTGTAATTCTTCTGTGCATCATTTAGAACACGGCTGGCATAATAAATGACATGCAGAAGTTTATTATGCCTCTGTCCCAACACTGCACCAATGGCATGATCACTGGCATCACACATTAATTCAAATGGTAATGCCCAATCTGGTGCAGAGATAACTGGTGCTGTGACCAGCTTAGCTTTCAGGGTCTCAAATGCCTGCAGACACTCATTATCAAAGATAAATGGAGTGTCAGCAGCTAGCAGATTACTCAGAGGTTTGGCAATTTTCGAAAAATCCTTGATAAACCTTCTGTAAAATCCTGCATGTCCCAGAAAGCTTCTGATTGCCTTAACATTGGCAGGTGGTGGTAATTTTTCAATTACCTCTACCTTTGCCTTATCCACCTCTATTCCCCTGCTTGAAATTTTGTGCCCAAGGACAATTCCTTCAGTCACCATAAAGTGACATTTCTCCCAGTTTAAAACCAGGTTAGTCTCTTGGCATCTTTTCAGGACAAGTGATAGGTGGTTAAGACAGGAGCTAAATGAGTCTCCATATACTGAGAAGTCATCCATGAAGACTTCCAGAAATTTCTCTACCATATCTGAGAAGATAGAGAGCATGCACCTTTGGAAGGTTGCAGGTGCATTGCACAGACCAAAAGGCATTCTCCTATAGGCAAACACGCCTGAAGGGCAGGTGAATGCTGTTTTCTCTTGGTCCTGAGGGTCTACTGCAATTTGGTTGTAGCCTGAATAGCCATCCAAAAAGTAGTAATAATCATGGCCAGCTAGTCTTTCTAGCATTTGGTCTATGAATGGTAAAGAAAAATGATCCTTTCTGGTGGCTGTATTGAGCCTTCTGTAGTCAATACACATGCGCCACCCTGTGACTGTCCTTGTGGGAACCAGTTCATTTTTTTTCATTATGAACCACTGTCATGCCTCCCTTTTTGGGAACAACTTGGACAGGGCTCACCCAGGGGCTATCAGAAATAGGATAAATGATCCCAGCCTCTAGTAATTTAGTGACCTCTTTCTGCACCACTTCCTTCATGGCTGGATTTAGCCTCCTCTGTGGTTGAACCACTGGTTTGGCATTATCCTCCAACAGGATCTTGTGCATGCATCTAGCTGGGCTAATGCCCTTGAGATCACTGATGGACCACCCAAGAGCTGTCTTGTGTGTCCTTAGCACTTTAATCAGTGCTTCCTCTTCCTGTGGATTTAAAGCTGAGCTTATAATCACTGGAAAAGTGTCACCCTCTCCCAGAAATGCATATTTCAGGGATGATGGTAGTGGTTTGAGTTCAGGCTTAGGAGGCTTATCCTCCTCCTGAGGAATTTTCGAAAATTCCTTTACTTCCTCTAGTTCTTCTTGATCAGGTTGAGCATCTTTGAAGATGTCCTCAAGCTCTGATTCTAGGCTTTCAGCCATATTGATCTCTTCTACCAGAGAATCAATAATGTCAACGTCCATGCAGTCTTCTGGTGTGTCTGGATGCTGCATAGCTTTCACAGCATTCAACTTGAACTCATCCTCATTGACTCTCAGGGTTACTTCCCCTTTATGTACATCAATGAGAGTTCGTCCAGTTGCTAGGAAAGGTCTTCCTAGAATGAGAGTTGCACTTTTGTGCTCCTCCATTTCCAGCACCACAAAGTCAGTTGGAAAGGCAAATGGCCCAACCTTGACAATCATGTCCTCTATTATGCCTGATGGGTGTTTAATGGAACCATCAGCAAGTTGGAGGCATATCCTGGTTGGTTTGACTTCTCCAGTCAACCCAAGCTTTCTGATAGTGGATGCAGGTATTAGATTGATGCTTGCTCCAAGATCACATAGGGCTATCTTGGTGCAGGCGCCTTCTAATGTGCAGGGTATCATAAAGCTTCCAGGATCTTGAAGCTTTTCTGGTAAGCTTTTCAAAATGACTGCACTGCATTCTTCAGTGAGAAACACTTTTTCAGTTTCTCTCCAATTCTTCTTATGGCTTAAGATCTCTTTCATGAACTTAGCATAAGAGGGTATTTGCTCAAGTGCCTCTGCAAACGGAATCTTTATTTCAAGAGTCCTTAGATAGTCTGCAAAGCGGGCAAATTGCTTATCTTGTTCCGCTTTGCGGAGTTTCTGAGGATAAGGCATCTTGGCTTGATATTCTTCAACCTTAGATGCTGCAGGTTTATTCCTTACAGAAATGGTTGAAGAGGCCTTGTTAGGGGGATAATCATCAGAACTCTCAGGTGCCTGATTCTCCTTGGGCGTTTGAACGCCAGGAGTGGATGAAGTTTGGGCGTTAAACGCCAACTTCTCCCCCTTTTCTGGCGTTTGAACGCCAGAACTGGGCAGGGAATGGGCGTTTAACGCCAACTTTCCTTCCCTTTCTGGCGTTTGAACGCCAATAATATTCCTCTCTGGGCTCTTACTGTCCTCAGAGGGATTTTGAACAGTGGCTTGGTCATCCTCTGTCAACTGTTCCTTAATTGACTTCTTGCTCTTTTGGGCAGTGGCATTCAGTGTTTTCCCACTCCTCAGTTGAACTGCTTGACATTCTTCTGTTATTTGTTTAGATATTTGCTGTTTTGCTTGATTCAACTGCAGTTCTATGCTCTTGTTAGCAACCTTAGTATCATGGAGCATTTCTTTAAATTCTGCTAACTGTTCTGTCATCAGGAGCAATTGTTGATTAAGCTCATTCATCTGTTCTTGAGGATCAGGATCATTGACTACTGCCATGACCTCTTCTTGTGGAACGAATTCCTTGCTAGAATATAAGTATTGGTTTCTAGCAACAATGTCTATAAGCTCTTGAGCTTCTTCAATTGTCTTTCTCATGTGTATAGATCCACCAGCTGAGTGGTCTAAAGACATCTGAGCTTTTTCTGTAAGCCCATAGTAGAAGATGTCTAACTGTACCCACTCTGAAAACATTTCAGAGGGGCATTTTCTGAGCATACCTCTATACCTCTCCCAGGCATCATAAAGGGATTCATTATCCTCTTGTTTAAAGCCTTGGATGTCCAGCCTTAGCTGTGTCATCCTTTTTGGAGGGTAAAAATGATTCAGGAATTTTTCTGATAACTGTTTCCATGTCTTTATGCTTGCTGTAGGTTGGTTATTCAACCACCTTTTTGCTTGATCTTTTACAGCAAATGGAAACAGTAACAGTCTGTAGACATCCTGATCTACCTCTTTATCATGTATTGTGTCAGCAATTTATAAGAACTGTGCCAGAAACTCAGTAGGTTCTTCCTCTGGAAGACCGGAATACTGGCAATTTTGCTGCACTATGATAATGAGTTGAGGGTTTAGCTCAAAGCTGCTTGCTTTGATGGGAGGTACACAGATGCTACTCCCATATGCAGCTGTATTGGGGTTGGCATAGGACCCCAGAGTCCTTCTGGACTGGTTAATTCCACTTAAGTCCATAATGGACAAAAGGGAAATGATAACAATTGCAAAGAGATAAATTTTGTTTGTTTTTTTTGTTTTTTTTTTTTTTGAAATAACCGAAAAATAAAAATAAAAACAAAAAGGAAATTTAAAATAAAAATTCGAAAGTCAAAAGGAAAATAAAATAAGATTTCGAAAATTAGAAAGAAAATAAGATCAAAGCAAATTGAGAACTGAATCAATTAGTTAATTAAAAAGATTTTGAAAACAGCAATTAAGAAGATATGATTGAAAAGTTTTTATGAAAAAGATTTGATTTTTTTAAAAAGAGGAAAGAGAAAAACACAAAATGACACCAAACTTAAAATTTTAGAAAATCAAACACTATTTTTTTTTCGAAAATTTTAAAGGAAAAACACAAAGGGGACACCAAACTTAGAACTTTTATGAATCAAAAAGGGACTAAGAGCATGCAGAAATCGAAAATCAAAAAGAAAAACAAAAACATGCAAATGACACCAAACTTAAAATATGAAACTAGACTCAACTAAAAGACTCTAAACCAACAAAAATAAAACAGTCCTAATCTAAGCAACAAGACAAGCCGTCAGTTGTCCAAACTCGAACAATCCCCGGCAACGGCGCCAAAAACTTGGTGCACGAAATTGCAATAACACTTTTGCAACTCCGCACAACTAACCAGCAAGTGCACTGGGTCGTCCAAGTAATACCTTGCGTGAGCAAGGGTCGATCCCACGGAGATTGTCGGCTTGAAGCAAGCTATGGTTATCTTGTAAATCTTAGTCAGGATATCAGAAATTATCAGGATTGATTGTAAAAAGTAAAAGAACACGAAATGGTTACTTGTATTGCAGTAATGGAGAATAGGTTGAGGTTTGGAGATGCTCCATCTTCTGAATCTCTGCTTTCCTACTGTCTTCTTCTTCAGTCACGCAAGTCTCCTTCCATGGCAAGCTGTGTGTAGGGTTTCACCGTTGTCAGTGGCTACCTCCCATCCTCTCATTGGAACGATTCCTAATGCCCTGTCACGGCACGGCATTCCATATGTCGGTTCTCAATCAGACCGGAGTAGAATCCAGTGATTCTTTTGGCGTCTGTCACTAACGCCCCGCCTTCAGGAGATTGAAGCACGTCACAGTCATTCAGTCATTGAATCCTACTCAGAATACCACAGACAAGGTTTAGACCTTCCGGATTCTCTTGAATGCCGCCATCAGTCTAGCTTATACCACGAAGATTCCGATAAAAGAATCCAAGAGATAACTACTTAATCTAAGGTAGAACAGAGGTGGTTGTCAGGCACATGTTCATAGTTGAGAATGATGATGATTGTCACTGATCATCACATTCATCCGGATTAAGAACAAGTATTATCTTAGAATGGAAGCAAGCATGATTGAATGAGAAACAGTAGTAATTGCATTAATCCATCAAGACACAGCAGAGCTCCTCACCCCCAACCATGGGGTTTAGAGGCTCATACTGTGGAAAGAAACGTGTACAAAATGTTATGGGGTCATAGGGTCGCATTCCGTCCTGATTACAAGGTCAAAAGGTCCTATAAGTAGTAAACTAGTATCCTAAGGTTTACAGAAATGAGTAAATGACAGAAAAATCCACTTCCGGGCCCACTTGGTATGTGCTTGGGCTGAGCATTGAAGCTTTTATGTGTAGAGACGTTTTCTGGAGTTAAACGCCAGTTCTCATGCCAGTTTGGGCGTTTAACTCCAAGTTTTATGCCAGTTCCGGCGTTTAACGCTGGAATTTCTGAGGCCGGTTTGCTACGCAGGTTTGGGCCATCAAATCTTGGGCAAAGTATGGACTATTATATATTGCTGGAAAGCCCTGGATGTCTACTTTCCAACGCCGTTGAGAGCGCGCCAATTGGGCTTCTGTAGCTCCAGAAAATCCGCTTCGAGTGCAGGGAGGTCAGAATCCAACAGCATCTGCAGTCCTTTTCAGTCTCTGGATCAGATTTTTGCTCCGAACCTTCAATTTCAGTCAGAAAATATCTAAAATCACAGAAAAACACACAAACTCATAGTAAAGTCCAGAAAAGTGAATTTTAATTAAAAACTAATAAAAATATACTAAAAACTAACTAAAAGATACTAAAAACATACTAAAAACAATGCCAAAAAGTGTACAAATTATCCGCTCATCAGATACCTCAGAAGAAAGGAGTTCTTGAAATTGATGCTCTGAATGCCATATTGGCTCAGAACAAAGTGTTGACTCAACATGTCAACATGATCTCTCAAAATCTGAATGGATGGCAAAATGCATCCAACAGTACTAAAGAGGCAGCTTCTGAAGAAGCTTATGATCCTGAGAACCCTGCAATGGCAGAGGTTAATTACATGGGTGAACCTTATGGAAACACCTATAATTCATCCTGGAGGAATCATCCAAATTTCTCATGGAAGGATCAACAAAAGCCTCAACAAGGCTTTAACAATGGTGGACGCAATAGGCTGAGCAATAGCAAGCCTTTCCTATCATCTTCTCAGCAACAGACAGAGAATTCTGAACAAAATACTTCTAATTTAGCCAATCTAGTCTCTGATCTGTCAAAGGCCACTTTCAGTTTCATGAGTGAAACAAGATCCTCCATCAGAAATCTGGAGGCACAAGTGGGCCAGCTGAGTAAGAAAGTCATTGAAACTCCTCCCAGTATTCTCCTAAGCAATACAGAAGAGAATCCAAAAGGAGAGTGCAAGGCCATTGAAATAATCAATATGGCCGAATGCACAAGGGAGGAGGAGGACGAAAATCCTAGTGAGGAAGACCTTCTGGGACGTCCCTCAAGCAAGAAGGAGTTTTCTATTAAGGATCCAAAGGAATCTGAGGCTCATATAGAGACCATAGAGATTCCATTAAATCTCCTTCTGCCATTCATGAGCTCTGAAGACTATTCTTCCTCTGAAGAGGATGAAGATGTGACTGGAGAGCAAGTTGCTCAATATTTAGGAGCTATCATGAAGCTGAATGCCAAGTTGTTTGGTAATGAGACTTGGGAAAGTGAACCTCCTTTGCTCATTAGTGAACTGGATACCTGGATTCAGCAAATTTTACCTCAAAAGAGACAAGATCCTGGCAAGTTCTTAATACCTTGTACCATAGGCACCATGACCTTTGAAAAAGCTCTATGTGATCTAGGGTTAGGGATAAATCTTATGCCACTCTCTGTAATGGAGAAGCTGGGGATCATTGAGGTACAACCTGCCTTGTTCTTATTACAATTGGCAGACAAGTCATTGAGACAAGCTTATGGAATAGTGGAGGACGTGTTAGTAAAGGTTGAAGGCCTTTACATCCCTGCTGATTTCATAATCTTAGACACTAGGAAGGAAGAGGATGAATGCATCATCCTTGGAAGACCTTTCCTAGCTACAGCAGGAGCTGTGATAGATGTCAACAGAGGTGAACTAGTCCTTCAATTGAATGGAGACTACCTTGTGTTTAAGGCACATGGCCATCCCTCTGTGACAAAAGAGAGTAAGCATGAAGAGCTTCTCTCAGTTCAGAGTCAAGAAGAGCCCCCACAGTCAAACTCTAAGTTTGGTATTGGGAGGCCACAACCAAACTCTAAGTTTGGTGTTAAGACCCCATATCCAAACTCTAAGTTTGGTGTTGGGACTATACAACATTGACCTGATCACCTTGTGGCTCCATGAGAGCCCACTGTCAAGCTATTGACATTAAAGAAGCGCTTGTTGGGAGGCAATCCAATTTTATTTATCTAATTTTTATTTTATTTTATTTTATTGTTATTTTGTGTTTTATTAGGTACATGATCATGTGGAGTCACGAAAAAAATATAAAAATTAAAAAACAGAATCAAAAACAGCAGAAGAAAAATCACACCCTGGAGGAAGCACAGACTAGCGTTCAACGCCAGTAAGGAGCATTTGGCTGGCGTTCAACGCCAGAACAGAGCATGAATCTGGCGTTAAACGCCAGAAACAAGCAACATTCTGGCGTTTGAACGCCAGGAATGTGCCTAGAGGAAAAGCTGGCGCTGAACGCCAGTAACAAGCATGAAACTGGCGTTCAATGCCAGAAACATGTTACATATGGGCGTTGAACGCCCAGAATATGCACCACTCGGCGTTTAAACGCCAGAATAGTGTGCAAAGGCATTTTACATGCCTATTTGGTGCAGGGATGAAATTCCTTGACACCTCAGGATCTGTGGATCCCACAGGATCACCTCAGGATCTGTGGACCCCACAGGATCCCCACTTATTATATTCCCACCTTACCTTCTAATCCTATTTCACTCTTCCCCATGTCACACTTCCCAAAAACCCTTCACCAATCACCTCAATCTCTCTTCCCAATCACCTATTCACCACTCACATCCATCCACTCTTCCCCATAAACCCCACCTACCTTCAAAATTCAAAAACATTTTCCCACCCAATCCCACCCTAAATGGCTGAACCTACCCTCTCCCCTCTCCCTATATATACCCTTCCATTCTACTTCATTTTCACACAACACAGCCCCCTCTTCTATACCTTGGCCGAAACACCATCTCTCCCTCTCCTCCATATTTTCTTCTTCTTCTCTTCTTTCTTCTCTTGCTCGAGGGCGAGCAATATTTTAAGTTTGGTGTGGTAAAAATATAAGCTTTTTGTTTTTCCATTACCATCAATGGCACCTAAGGCCGGAGAATCCTCTAGAAAAGGAAAAGGGAAGACAAAAGCTTCCACCTCCGAGTCATCGGAGATGGAAAGATTCATCTCCAAGAGCCATCAAGACCACTTCTATGATGTTGTGGCAAAGAAGAAGGTGATCCCTGAGGTCCCTTTCAAGCTCAAGAAAAATGAGTATCCGGAGATCCGACATGAAATCCGAAGAAGAGGTTGGAAAGTCCTAACCAACCCCATGCAACAAGTCGAAATCTTAATGGTTCAAGAGTTCTATGCCAATGCATGGATCACTAGGAACCATGATCAAAGTATGAACCCGAGTCCAAAGAATTATCTCACAATGGTTCGGGGGAAATACTTAGATTTTAATCCGGAGAATGTGAGGTTGGCATTCCACTTGCCCATGATGCAAGGAGATGAACGCCCCTACACTAGAAGGTTCAACTTTAAACAAAGGTTGGACCAAGTCCTAATGGACATATGTGTGGAAGGAGCTCAATGGAAGAGAGACTCCAAAGGCAAGCCAGTCCAACTAAGAAGACTGGACCTCAAGCCTGTGGCTAGAGGATGGTTGGAGTTCATTCAACGCTCCATCATTCCCACTAGCAACCGATCTGAAGTTACTGTGGATCGGGCCATCATGATTCATAGCATCATGATTGGAGAGGAAGTAGAAGTTCATGAAGTCATCTCCAATGAATTCTACAAAATAGCCGAAAAGCCCTCCACCATGGCAAGGCTAGATTTTCCTCACCTTATTTGCCATCTATGTTACTCAGTTGGAGTTATCATAGAAGGAGACATCTCCATTGAAGAGGATAAGCCCATCACCAAGAAGAGGATGGAGCAAGCAAGAGAGACCCTCCACGGTTCTCAAGAGATGCATGAGGAAGCTCATCATCAAGAAATCCCTGAGATGCCTCAAGGGATGCACTTTCCTCCCAACAACTATTGGGAACAGCTCAACACTTCCTTAGAAGATTTGAGCCACAATGTGGAACAATTAAGGGTGGAACATCATGAGCACTCCATCATTCTCCATGAAATAAGAGAAGATCAAAGAGCAATGAGGGAGGAGCAACAAAAGCAAAGAAGGGACATAGAAGAGCTTAAGAACATTGTTGGTCCTTCAAGAAGAAGACACCACTAAGGTGGATTCATTCCTTGTTCTTATTTCTTTCTGTTTTTCGGTTTCTATGTTATGTTTATCTATATTTTGTGTCTCTACTTCATGATCATTAGTATGTAGTAACCATGTCTTAAAGCTATGAATAAAATCCATTAATCCTTCACCTCTCTTAAATGAAATATGCTTTAATTCAAAAGAACAAGAAGTACATGAATTTTAAAATTATCCTTGAATTTAGTTTAATTATATTGATGTGGTGACAATACTTTTTGTTTTCTGAATGAATGCTTGAACAGTGCATATTTTTGATCCTGTTGTTTATGAATGTTAAAACTGTTGGCTCTTGAAAGAATGATGAACAAAGAGAAATGTTATTGATGATATGAAAAATCATGAAATTGATTCTTGAAGCAAGAAAAAGCAATGAAAAAGAAGAAGCTTGCGAAAAAAAAGGGCGAAAAAAAAAGAAAAAGAAAAAGCAAGCAAAAAAAGCCAATAGCCCTTAAAACCAAAAGGCAAGGGTAAAAAGGATCCAAAGCAAAGGAGTGTGCTTAAGAGCTCTGGACACCTCTAACTGGGGACTCTAGCAAAGCTAAGTCACAATCTGAAAAGGTTCACCCAGTTATGTGTCTGTGGCATTTATATATCCGGTGGTAATACTGGAAAACAAAGTGCTTAGGGCCACAGCCAAGACTCATAAGTAGCTGTGTTCAAGAATCAACATGCTTAACTAGGAAAGTCAATAACACTATCTGAACCTTGAGTTCCTAGAGACGCCAATCACTCTAAACTTCAAAGGAAAAAGTGAGATGCCAAAACTGTTCAGAAGCAAAAAGCTACAAGTCCCGCTCATCTAATTAGAATTAATATTCATTGATATTTTGGAATTTATAGTATATTCTCTTCTTTTTATCCTATTTGATTTTCAGTTGCTTGGGGACAAGCAACAATTTAAGTTTGGTGTTGTGATGAGCGGATAATTTATACGCTTTTTGGCATTGTTTTTAGGTAGTTTTTAGTAAGTTCAAGCTACTTTTAGGGATGTTTTCATTAGTTTTTATGTTAAATTCACATTTCTGGACTTTACTATGAGTTTGTGTGTTTTTTTGTAATTTCAAGTAATTTCTGGCTGAAATTGAGGGACCTGAGCAAAACTCTGAAAAAGGATGACAAAAGGACTGCTGATGCTGTTGGAATCTGACCTCCCTGCACTCAAAATGGATTTTCTGGAGCTATAGAACTCCAAATGGCGCGCTCTCAACGGCGTTGAAAGTAGACATTCAGAGCTTTCCAGCAATATATAATAGTCCATACTTTATTCGGGAATTGATCATGTAAATTGGCGTTGAACGCCAATTACATGTTGCTGTCTGGAGTTAAACGCCAGAAACACGTCACGACCCGAAGTTGAACGCCCAAAACACGTTATAACTCGGAGTTCAACTCCAAGAAAAGCCTCAGCTCATGGATAGATCAAGCTCAGCCCAAGCATACACCAAGTGGGCCCCGGAAGTGGATTTATGCATCAATTACTTACTCATGTAAACCCTAGTAGCTAGCCTAGTATAAATAGGATAAGTTACTATTGTATTAGACGTCTGATCTTTTGACAATTTAATCTTTTGACTGTTTAGTCTTTTGATCATTCAGAGGGCTGGCCATTCGGCCATGCCTGAACCTTTCACTTATGTATTTTCAACGGTGGAGTTTCTGCACACCATAGATTAAGGGTGTGGAGCTCTGCTGTACCTCAAGTTTCAATACAATTACTATTACTTTCTATTCAATTCTCTTTTATTCTTATTCCAAGATATACGTTGCACAACACTTTGATGAATGTGATGATCCGTGACACTCATCATCATTCTCACCTATGAACGCGCGTGACTGACAACCACTTCCGTTCTACCTTAGGCCGGGCGCATATCTCTTAGATTCCCCAACAGAATCTTCGTGGTATAAGCTAGATAGATGGTGGCATTCATGGGGATCCGGAAAGTCTAACCTTATCTGTGGTATTCCGAGTAGGATTCCGGTATTGAATGACTGTGACGGGCTTCAAACTCCTGAAGGCTGGGCGTTAGTGACAGACGCAAAAGAATCAACGGATTCTACTCCAACCTGATTGAGAACCGACAGATGATTAGCCATGCTGTGACAGAGCATTTGGACCACTTTCACTGAGAGGATGGGATGTAGCCATCAACAAGGGTGATGCCTCCAGACGATTAGCCGTGCAGTGACAGCGCATAGGACCATTTTCCCGAGAGGATTAAAAGTAGCCATTGATGATGGTGATGCCCTACATACAGCTTGCCATGGAAAGGAGTAAGAAGGATTGGATGAAAGTAGTAAGAAAGTAGAGATTCGAAAGGATTCTAGCATCTCCACACGCCTATCTGAAATTTCCACTATTGATTTACATAAGTATTTCTATCTTATTTTATTTTTTGTTTATTATTAATTTTCGAACTCATTATAAACTATTTTAATCTGCCTAACTGAGATTTACAAGGTGACCATAGCTTGCTTCATACCAACAATCTCTGTGGGATCGACCCTTACTCACGTAAGGTATTACTTGGATGACCCAGTACACTTGCTGGTTAAGTTGAACGGAGTTGTGGAAAGAAAGTGCTGAGTTAATTTTTATGCACATGCCAAAGAGCCATTATTGTTGATCACAATTTCGTCCACCAGTGACTTATCCATATAAAATATTTTCAAGATCTTTTTTGTGTATGTTGTTTGATGAATAAAGATCCCACCTTTTATATGCTCGATCTGCAGGCCGAGACAAAACTTAGTCTTTCCAAGATCTTTCATCTCAAACTCTTCTTTTAGAGTTTTTATAATTGTTGGAATCTCTTCAGGAATCCCAATTATATTTAAATCATCAACGTACACAGCAATTATAATGAACCCAGATGTAGTTTTCTTTATGAAAACACATGGGCATATATCATCATTCTTGAATCCGTTTTTTGCCAGATACTCAGTAAGACGATTATACCACATTCGTCCAGATTGTTTCAGACCATATAAAGATCTTTGCAATTTGACTGAGTATAACCCTTGCGAATATTCACTAGATGGTTTGGATATCTTTAGTCCTTCAGGGACTTTCATATATATATATATATATATATATATATATATATCCTGATCTAATGAGCCGTATAAATAGGTTGTTACCACATCCATTAAATGCATATGCAGTTTATGATATGCAGCTAAACTGACCAAATAACGCAATGTTATCACATCCACTACAGGGGAATACGTTTCTTCATAATTTATACCGGGCCTTTGTGAAAAACCTTGTGCCACAAGTCGGGCTTTATAGTGCACAACTTCATTTTTCTCATTTCGTTTTCTCACAAATACCCACTTATATCCAACAGATTTTACATCTTCAGGTGTACGGACTACAGGTCCAAAGACTTCACGTTTTGCAAATGAGTATAATTCAGCCTTCATGGCTGCTTCCCATTTTGGCCAATCATTTCTTTGTCGACATTCTTCATCTGATCTTGGCTCAATATCCTTACTTTCATGCATGATATTTAATGCCACATTATATGCAAATATTTCATTGACAATTGTTTTATTTTGGTCCCATTTTTCTCCTGTAAAGACATAATTTATCGAGATCTCATCATTTTCACTATTTTCAGGTACCTGAACGTCTTATGACGTTATATCAGAATTTTGGACAACTGCAGGTGTCTTTACTATGTCTTTTTCAACAGGAATATTATTTACCTCTTTTCTCTTTCGAGGATTTTTGCCTTTGGAACCGACAGGCCTGCCACGCTTCTGGCGTGAATTTGCTTCAGTGGCTACTTGTCCTACTGGGACATCAATTCGAATTGGGGCATTTTCCGCTGGTATATAAGATTTAGTTATCCTCTTTGTATCAAAAAATGCATCAGGCAAATCATTTGCTATTCTTTGCAAATGTATAATCTTTTGAACTTCCAGTTCACATTGCCCTGATCGAGGATCTAAATGCATCAATGATGATGCATTCCAATTAAGCTCCTTTTCAGGAAGCTTATTCTCTCCCCCTAATGATGGAAATTTTGATTCATCAAAATGACAATCCGCAAACCGGGCTTTAAATACATCTCCCGTTTGTATCTCAAGATACCTCACTATAGAGGAAGAATCATATCTAACATATATCCCCAATTTTCTTTGGGGTCCCATTTTGGTGCGATTAGGTGGTGAAATGGGAACATATGTTGCACACCCAAATATTCTTAAATGGGAAACATTTGGCTGCTGGCCAAAAGCTAATTGCATAGGAGAGAATTGATGATAACTCGTTGGCCTCAAACGAATAAGTGCTGCGGCATGTAAAATAGCATGCCCCCAAACTGAGGTTGGGAGATTTGTTCTCATAAGCAAGGGTCTAGCAATTAATTGGAGGCGCTTAATAAGTGATTCTGTTAACCCATTTTGTGTGTGAACATAAGCTACTGGATGTTCAACACTTATTCCATTAGCCATACAATAAGCATCAAAAGCTTGGGAAGTAAATTCACCAGCATTATCAAGACGAATTGCTTTGATTGGATTTTCTGAAAATTGCGCTTTTAATCGAATAATTTGAGCCAGTAATCTCGCAAACGCCAGGTTGTGAGAAGATAATAAGCACACATGTGACCATCTCGAAGATGCGTCTATTAGGACCATAAAATATCTAAAAGATCCACATGGTGGATGAATAGGTTCACATATATCACCTTGAATCCTTTCTAGGAATTCAGGGGACTCGAATCCAACCTTTACTGGTGATGGCCTTAAAATTAACTTTTCCTGAGAACATGCAGCACAACAAAATTCACTAGTTTTAAGAATCTTCTGGTTCTTTAGTGAATGTCCATGAGAGTTTTCAATAATTCTCCTCATCATGGTTGTTCCCGGATGACCCAATCGGTCGTGCCAAGTTATGAATTCATTTGGGCTAGTAAACTTCTGGTTTACAGTGGCATGTGATTCAATTGCACTAATCTTGGTATAATACAACCCAGATGAAAGTGAGGGTAATTTTTCTAATATAACTTTCTTATTTGAATCATGAGTTGTGATACATAAATACTCATGATTTTCCTCATTCATTGTCTCAACATGATATCCATTTCGGCGAATATCTTTGAAACTCAACAAGTTCCTCAGAGACTTGGTAGATAATAGTGCATTATTTATTATAAATTTTATTCCTCTAGGAAACAAAATTATAGCTCTTCCGGAGCCTTCTATCACATTGCCTGAGCCAATAATAGTATTAACATATTCCTCTTTTGACACAAGATGGGTAAAATATATATCACTTTTGAGAATAGTATGCGAACTTGCACTATCCGCAAGGCATATATCTTCATTACATATCCTTGCCATTCTCTTCAAAAACAAATAATAATAAAATGAGTAGCATGTACAGTTAAATTGAATACTTGATCGAAATTATTTTCCTAAGAAACACTGTACACAACAATAATATCATATACTAAAATTTTATTTTAAAATTTGACACATTTAATAATTTCAAAATTCATAAATATTAATACTTCATTATTTATGTACATCACATTTGAAACTTAAATACATAGAAAATAAAACTTAACAATAAGTTCTTTACATTATTTATTTACATAGATACTTCATAATCCCACGTATTAAACTATTCCATCATTGATCAAATGACCAATATTTCCTTCAAGATCCTCAAAGAAATCAGATACATCATAATGAGTGGTGGAGTTCTCAGCATCATTTGAAACGAAATTTGTTTCCTTTCCTTTGTCGTCCTTTTTCAAAGATGCCTGGTAAAGATCGACTAGGTGCCTTGGGGTACGACAGGTACGTGACCAATGACCCTTTCCACCACAACGGAAACACTTATCCTCTGTTGATTTATTCTGCCCGATATTCCTTTCTTTATTCCACTTCTGGTGAGATCCTCTCTTTTGAATATAATTCCTTTTCCTTCCATAATTTTTCTTGTTATTAAAAACTTGCCATTTACCTCTTCTGGAGTAATGATTTGCCGCATTTACTTCAGGAAATGGGACGGCGCCAGTTGGGCGTGCTTCATGATTTTTCAAGAGTAACTTATTGTTGCGTTCAGCAACAAGAAGGCAAGAAATTAACTCAGAATATTTTTTAAACCCTTTTTCTCGATACTGCTGCTGCAGGAGCACATTCGAGGCATGAAAGGTTGAGAAATTTTTCTCCAACATATCATGATCAGTTATTTTTTTCCCACACAATTTCATTCGTGAGGTGATTCGAAACATTGCAGAATTATATTCATTTATAGATTTAAAATCTTGTAAACGCAAATGCGTCTATTCATACCGGGCTTGAGGAAGTATCACCGTTTTCTGATGATTGTACCTTTCTTCAAGGTCTTTCCAAAGATCTGCAGGATCTTTTAATGTGAGATATTCATTTTTCAATCCCTCGTCAAGATGACGACGAAGAAAAATCATGGTTTTGGCTTTATCCTTCTGGGATGCATTATTTTCAGCCTTAATGGTATCTCCAAGATCCATTGAATCAAGATGGATTTCAGCATCTAATATCCATGATAAATAATTATTTCCAGATATATCAAGAGCATTGAATTCAAGATGAGAGAGCTTCGACATAATGAAAAATTGTTACCTGAGTCTTCCTAAAAATTTGATCAGAGTCTCGTGCGGATAACGTGTTGTAAAATAAATAAAAGATATATTAAATATAAAATAAAGATGTATAAATAGAAGACTCTATTATTAATATAATTAGCTCAATAATATTTATATATATATAATAATATTATATGTTGTATTGTGTATATATATACAAAGATAGAAAGAAGTATTAAAAATAAAGAGAGAGAGAATTGCATTTGTTTATTGTTACTATCTTAATATAATAAAGATGATTAATATTGCTATTAATATTATATGTAAAGAGTAATAGAAAATAGAATTTAAAATACTTATAAAATAAAAGAAGAGAAAGAATTGTAGTAGAAATATAAGGAGAAGAGTATTTGATTGTAACATAAAGAGAGAATAGATTTCTTATTTCTTGCTTACTTTTCTCGGAGGCAAATGCCTCTATTTATACATGTATGAGGAGGATCAATTTCAACATTCATTAATTATTATTCCTTCTTTGAGAATGTGAGTTCTGTATGGGAATTGGCATCCACGTCCCATTCTTATCACAATAAGATAGTCTTCCATTTCTTTTTTAGAAAATTACTAAAAATTCAATTCAACACATTCAGCCACAAGAATTCAAAGCTAAATATAGTTTCAGTCGAGTGAGGAGTACGCAAAGAATGATATTTTAACCTACCAAAAATTTTTATTTATATAAGTTTTGAGGTAGCTTACAACCTCCGGAGAGAGGTGAGTATGTTTTGAGACTTATAACATATTATTTTGGTCAAGAATGATCTCTTGTGTATATTTCGAGACTAAATATAGTTTCAATGAGTAAGGAACACTTGATGAATGATAATTTAGCCCTCGTTTTGACTGAAAATTTTTATTTACATGAATTTTGGCGTAAATTATATACCGTAAATTGTAAATTCTAAAACCTAAGCATATGATGTAAATCCTAGCATATTGATTTTTTTCTAACTTTGCTAAAAAAAACTCATTTATTCAATTAAAGGCTTTTAAGTTATTACACTTTTATTTTTGCGTTTTAAATGAGTCCAAAGCTTAGTTTGGTAAAATTTTTATTTTTTAAAAGTAGTTTATAAAAGTTAACTTTTAAAAGATAACTTTTTAAAAAGTATAGTATCTATATTTAGTAAATCAAATTAAAAATGACTTTTAATAAACATAAGCAATAACAATTATATTTAATAAAATAAATTTAAAAATTTTAAAATACTATAAAAAACATAAATTTAAGCGTTAAATTTAAAAATTAGTTAATATATGAAGTTATATTAAATTTTTAGATTTTAAAAAGTACAATACAACTTTAAAAAATTCCATCTTAATTGCTTTCAAAAGTACTCCCAATCTTTCAACGAAAAGTTTGTGGTTTTAAAAAATATTTCTCTGCTTGAGAGTTATATCCACAACTAAGATTCACAAAAATAATGGCTCAAGTCGAAAATGTGCATGTCAAAGTAGCAAAATGGGCATAAACAACAAAATATTCCAGCACCATAATTATCATCATTAACAACACATTAATCCTTGCTAATTAAACTACATGCTTGCGACAAAATCTACATTCTGTGTTTCCATAAATGTTCCAGCAAATACTGTCTGCGCGTGCTCAAACAACTTCAACACACGTTAAACTCCAATTATGCCACGCTTTTTTAACACCTGCTAAATAAAAAAATGTTCTTTTACATCATAGCACTGCCCTTATAATTATTGTTGTTTGCTAAACTAAAACTGGTGCAGCAAACTAAGGTAAATTTTTTATTTTTTAAAAATAATTTATAAAAATTAACTTTTAAAAGATGACTTTTTAAAAATTGTGACATTTATGTTTGGTAAATCAAATTAAAAATTGCTTTTAATAAACACAAGCAACAATAATCGTATTTGGTAAAATAATTTTTAAAATTTAAAAATATTATAATAGACATAAATGCAAGCATTAAATTTAAAAATTAGTTAACATATGAGATTATATTAGACTTTTAAATTTTGAAAAGCACAAGCCAACTTTAAAAAGCTCTATCTTAGGGCTTAGTTTGGTAAAACTTACTTTTCAAAAGTAACTTATAAAAGTTAACTTTTAAAAGATGGCTTTTTAAAAGTTGTAACATTTATGTTTGGTAAATTAAATAAAAAATAGCTTTTAATAAATATAAGCAACATCAATTGTGTTTGGTAAAATAGCTTTTAAAATTTAAAAATACTATAATAGATATAAATGCAAGCATTAAATTTGAAAATTAGTTAACATATGAGGTTATATTAGACTTTTAAATTTTGAAAAGTACAAGCCAACTTTGAAAAGCTCTATCCTAGGTGCTTTCAAAAGTACCTGATCTTTTAAAAGCTGCAAGCACAAGCACATGATATTTTTTATTTACTAGACACAAGATGAGGAGTTTGAGCTTTTAAAAAGTACAAGCACATGATATTTTTTATTTATTAGACACAAAATGAGGAGTTTGAGCTTTTAAAAAGTACAAGCACCTCTTAAAAAAGCTTTACCAAACCAAACCTAAGTGTTTTCAAAAATACCCCGATCTTTTAAAAGCTGCAAGCACAAACACATGATCTTTTTTACTTACCAAATATAAAATGAGGAGCTTGAACTTTTAAAAAATACAAGCACCTCTTTGAAAAGCTTTACCAAACCAAGCCTAAAAAGATGAACCCAATTTTTCAGTAGAAGAATTTTATATACATTATCGATATATATTTTGTTTCTATATTCTTAATTTTGTGCTAAAATTAATTGGTAAAAAGTTATGATGTATGAACACTAATACGGACACGGAATACGATATGATATAAGATACATCAATATAGGGATTTTAAAATTTTATAAGACACGAGAATACGCATATATATAAAATATGATGTATTTTTTAGAAAAATAGTAATGATATATTGATATTTTATTGATATTAAAACATAAATTAATTTTTTAATTATTTTTAATATCTTATTTAATTATATAAAATATTTAAAATATTTTATTTTAATAAATAATAATATATACTATTTCTAATTTATTTTAAAAATACATGTTAAAAATAAGGTTGGACATGCTGACACATGATATATAATATTTAGGTGTATTTAAACGTGTTCGAATTTTTTTTATTTTTTATTAAGACATGGTTGGACACGGTCTATCTGTGTTCTCTTATTAGAAGAAGAATATCTCCAATAAAACATTAGAAGAAGAATTAGTATCAGTAGGCATACCTGTGTTTTCTGATTTATTCTCATTCATCAATAAAAAATTGGCAGTTCTTAGATTTATGTCCCAATTTTGCACAATAAATACAGAACACACATATACGTTCATAGCGTACTACAATTTCCAACATTTTCTGATTAGGATCAAGCAATTTCAGTGTATCCCTCACTCTTTTATCGTCGTTCAATTCCACTTTAGCTTTCACTATGTGTGTATCTTTGCTTCTAACTTCAAATAGAGCAACATCTTCAATTTGACCAAGTCTCTCACTCAATTTTCGGCCAACCTCAAGCGTTTTTTATTGTTCAGGCAATCCCCAAAATTGTGCCCATACAAAAAAAGAAGAGATGTGATTATCCTCCATGTTTATTTATTGCTTCATCTGCGAATATGAATAACAAAACTCTTGAATAACTAAGACGAATCCCTTTCAATTCGAGTCACATCAGAATCATTCTCAAAGAAAAATTGAAATTGATTCCTGAATTTTTCAACTACTCTGAATCCTTCTGGTTTATTCCATATTGTATAGAGAGCTCCCTCCATAGTACCTATGGAAAAGATCCGATCTAAGAAAATTCTTTCGCACAGGCTCCGTGTACAGGCTTGAATTCCTTCGGAAACATCTTCATACGCTAAAACATCAAACGTGTACAGGCTTGAATTCCTTCGAAAATATCTTCATATGCTAAAACATCAAATCTTCCTCCTGATCACTATAAATTATACGAGAGTTTTGAGCCTTTAATTTGTTGCTCATGGTATAAAGAAAATTAGAATTGCTATTTAATAATTCTAGAGAGAAATAAAATATATGGCATGAGTGAATTGGAAAATGAAATGAATTAAAAAAGGAATGAATTGGAAAAGGAAACAAAAATTAAGGAACTAAATGGGAAAGAAATCAAAAGAAGAAAGTAGAAAAAAATAGAAAATACTTTGATGAAGAAAAGATAAAAAAAAAGTGTAAACATAAAAATGGTACAGTAAAATCCTAGAAGAGCGTGAACGAACTCATGGGATGCTAAACGAAAATTGCGTACTTCTGCTTAAATTTTTTCTTTTTTTGTTATTCTCGCAAAACAAAGAATGAGAGTTATATCCACAACTAACATTTAAAAATAATAATAGTCCAAGTTAAAAATGTGTAAATCAAAGTAGCAAAACGTATATTAACAATAAAAATGTCCGACACCATAATTATCATCATTAACAATATATTAATCTCTAGCAATTAAATTGCATGTTTGCACGCAAATTGGCAGAGATAGTAAAAATATGTGTTTTTTAAATTTTAATCATTTCTTTCAAATTCGAATTGTCTACATTTATGCATACACAGTAATTCAGTGAAATATACTTTATTAGTAAAAAATAAAAAATAAAAAAAATAAATGTATAAAAAATAGTACACATTTTTATTTTTTAAATATATTTCGGGTAAGTTTGCCAAAAAAAATAATTGTATTTAATGTAAACAATGGCGAAGACTTACGTGTCAACTGTTTTCTTTCTAGATGCTGCTTTCATAAATTCTAACTAACATAAATAAATAAATACTAGTGTTACAATAGTATATGGTTTCTAGAAGGCACGTTGAAAATGGTATGATTCTTCTAGTGTTACCTCATATAAAATATCATCCGGGGTTAATTCTTAAGATTTTGTTAACAAAAATTATAAAAGTACTTATTAAAGTTACTAATATGATAAGTTTTCATAGGAGGAATCAAAAGCTATTATCTTTACACAAAATTAGACAAGAACAAATATTCTCAATAGTTGCATATATCATATATGATTTAGGATTTATTTTTTGTAGAGTTTATTTGAAAATTATTTAATCTAAAATTTTTTTATTTTTTAAAATAATTTATTTTTATTTAAAATTTAATTTTATAATTTAAAATAATTATAATATATTAATAGAATAAAATTTAAATTAAAAGAATGTATAAATAAATTTGAAAATCGGACTTTTTTTATTTAATTTATAAATGAATAAAAAATTAAAATTAAAATTTTTAAAAGAATTTAAATTATTTTTTAAAAAAAATTCAACTCTTAAATAAATTATAATTCCTAACCTTCCAAAACAGTTCTTAATAATTAAAAACAAAGAAAGTAGACAGAACTGTGATATCTTAGAGAGAAGAAGATGGAAATTGAAGAAGTCAGAGTCAAGTGGTTTGACCACACACACAAAGTCATTGATGAAAGGCAGCTTCCTCATTCTCGTTCATTTAAATTCAACAACTTTGGTTTCAACATTCCAAAACACTATAATCTAAGCACTTACATGTTTATGAGTTTTAACTTGCTTTAAGTTTCAAAGCTCCTACACAGTTCCATTGTTTTTATCTTAGTTTGTTTGTTGTTCTACAACACCATGGCTTCTGAGGATTCCAAACAGAAACCCCATGTTCTAGAACAAGACAAAGGTGTGGTGGTGGTGGAGGAGGAGGAGGAGAAGGAGCTCAACAATGAAACAAAGAACAGGAAGAAGAGCAAGAAGAGAAGGAGTAGTTCTTACTTGCCTAAGTTTTGTTTTAGAATCGAATATGGTGCTAAAGGGGAGGGTTTTGATATGGAAATGGTGGATGCTTCTGATTCTCAGCGTCCCAAACCCACTCATTTGATCATCATGGTTAATGGTCTCATTGGAAGGTTTGATTTGGTTCCTTAATCATTCATTATTTTAGCTTAATTAAGTTAAACCCTTCTGGTTTAATATGATGAAACTTGTGTTTAATATGTTTGCAGTGCTAAGAATTGGAAATTTGCTGCAAAACAGTTTCTGAAAAGGTATCCACATGATGCTGTTGTACATTGTAAGTTTCTATTTTTCTCTAATGTTTGTTTTTGAGTTTGATCCCAATTTTCTAAAGTGTGAATAGTTTAGTCCTCATAAATTAACTTTGGATTAAGTGAATAGCCTGTGTAAATTGATCACAGTCGAGAATTATTAGACGATAAATTTAGACAAATTATCAAATTATCTAACAGTCTCAACTATTAATTTCATATAAAGATAACTGTACTTGAGTCTTCGTCTTATGCAGGCAGTGAATGTAACCCTGCAAGGTTGACATTTGATGGCGTCGACGTAATGGGAGACAGATTAGCTAAGGAGGTATGTCATAAATCGCCAATTCGGCTTTGGCTTTGGCTTTGACTTCGGCTTTTGGTTGCATCAAATTCAAATCCAGAAACATAACCATTTTGTTTTCCCTTTTTACAGGTGATTGTAGTTATAAAACGTCACCCAAGTGTTAAGAAGATTTCATTTGTAGGTCACTCTTTGGGTGGATTGGTTGCAAGATATGCAATTGCCAAGCTTTATGAGGGAGACATTTCAATGGAATTTTCTCATGAGAGCAAGAATTGTGAAGGAAAAATTGCAGGATTGGAGCCTATAAATTTCATTACCTCAGCAACACCACATCTTGGTTCTTGTGGTCATAAACAGGCAAGAATGATGGCATTTTTATCCATTACTTTTTATATGACATTGTGAAAATTTCTTGCATTCTTGAATCAATGTATCTGGAAGTTACTCAAAGTGATTTGAATTCAGATGCAGTCAACTTCACATGAAGTTGATAACTGAGAATCGTTAGATAAAAATTTAGTCAAATCATTCAAATTATTTAACGGGCTCTCACCTATCAACTTTACCTGAAAATTGACTGCACCACCTGAGTTTTCACTATTAAATGATGGAAATTCAGATGCAGTCAACTTTACACGAAGTTGATAACTGAAAGTCGTTAAATAAAAGTTTAGTCAAATAATTCAAATCATTTAACGGCTCTTAACTATCAACTTCACGTGAAATTGACTGTACTTGAGTTTTTACCGGTGAGACACTGACAAATGGTTTCGCAATGTTGCATACTTCAGTGTCCAATGTTTTTCGGATCGCGCCACGCCGAGAAAGCAGCAATTCGGGCTTCGGGGCTTCTTCGTAGAACAGGAAAACATCTCTTTTTAACAGATGGTACCAATGGAAAGCCTCCTCTTCTTCTCCAAATGGTTCGAGACTCTGAAGATCTTAAATTCATGTAAGGTTCTTACTTTGGCTAACTTTCATGTTTATGTGACAATTAATTGATGTTACTCTGCATCTCTTTCTTTGCAGCTCTGCCTTGCGATCCTTCAAACGCCGTGTTGCCTATGCAAATGTTCGCTACGACAGTATCCTATGTTTTCTTGGACTATCTAAGGACACTTTTTAAATACTCAAACTATTTAACAGTTCTCAACTATTATCTCTTCACGAAGACATCTTCATATTAATAGTAACGTAATAATTATAATAATCACAAGTTATTATCTTATTTGTATCTTTTGTTATTACAATGCATGAAGGACTTAACTTTTAACTAGAGCTTGTTGGATGGAGTACATCATCTATAAGGCGAAGAAATGAGCTTCCAAAGGTGATGATTAATTTCTCAACTCAGTAAAAAAGACTTAATTAATTGTTATTGTGGTTGAATTGTATTTAAATAGCTTTTTTTTATTCAGCGCCAGAATCTTTCGAGTCACGAGGACTATCGACATATAGTAAATGTCGAGACAGCAGCACCCTCTTCGGATCCCAATCAAGTTCCTACAGAATCCCAAGTGAATAGTAATGGATCTAGTAGACTTGACATGGAAGGTACTTTCACCCATTTTGAACTAACATGCATTTCATAAATCAGACATTGCAACATGACATAAGCATTTATGATAACATGCTTATGCTTCTAATTGAAGACGGAGCATTGATTTGTCTCAAAAAGAAGATGGAGCATTGATGATTTGTAGTTTCACAAATCATCTCTTCTCTTTGAATTTTACTTCATAATAATAATCATTTTTCATAACAGCTTGAACTATTGAATAGAGATAAATATAAATTCAATTAATCAAAATGAATCTAATAATTAATTAGAACACCTATATGATTATACTAAAATCTTAATCATGTTAGTGTGTTATCTTATTATTAAAGATGTCGCACTGATATTTTAATGTTTTATGTCAACACCGTATTAATAGTAATTAAATTAAGAACCAAATAGATTCACAAGCTGTAAATTTAAAGATTAATTTAATTATTTTTAAAAATGGACTATTTTGATGAATGTTGAGAATTTCAAAGGCCAAATCATTTTATATCTAATGCATATAACAACAATGTACAGAGGAAATGATAAGGGGGTTAACAAGAATGAGTTGGGAACGCATTGATGTGCGGTTCAAGGGTACCATGCAGAAATTTCTGGCTCATAGTACCATTCAGGCAAGTTATCAAAATTCAAAAGCTGTTTCAATTAGGGGTGTTCATTTATCGAATTCGATTAGCATATCCGCGGTGTTTATCCGAATCCGATATAAAAATTACAGATATGGATCTGATCTGCAAGGCTTTTGAATTGGATTGGATCTGCATACTAATCGGATTGTATTGCGGATTTTGTGTTGGTATCGGTATATTCGCGTATCAGCAAAACTAAAAAAATAAATAAGTAAATATTTTTTTATGTTTTATTTCAACTAATAATTATCATATACGTTGTATTATTTTAATTTATTATTTACAAAAAAGTATATTTAATATTATTTTAAAAGTAAATATTATTTTTTTATTGATATTTTTTAATAAAAATAAGCTTTTAAAAATATTTTTTGTATTTTGCGGATATATTCGATATCTGATCCGATCTGCAAATGTGCGGATCAGATCGGATCCAATCTAAAAAACTGCAGATATTGGATCCGATCCGATGATTTTAGTGCGGATCGAATCAAAATTTTGGTCATATCCGATCCGATCCGATCCCTGTTCACCCTTGGTTTCAATGTTCAATCACATGATATATTATTTGGTGAATTCTATAGTGCTTTTTATTGTGATGTCTAAATTATTTAATTTGTTTTTATAAATAAAAAATAAAATATATAAAATAAAAATAAAATACTTAAAATTTATTAAATATTTTTTTATTTATTTTTTAGTAAGCTAGACAATAGACACAATATCTTAGGCACTATAATATTCACTATATTATTTTGAATTGAACACTTTGAGAGGCTAATTTTTTTAGTTATGGAAGTTTAAAATGTATTATACTCAATTATAAAAATATGGTGTGTTTTTATGAATATGAAAATATTTTTTTAAATTGAAATTCACAAATCGGAGGCTCAGTTTTGTTTTTGGAAACAAAACTTAGGGTTAGATTTGGGATAATAGAGAAATCTGAGCCTCAGATTTGTGTAGGCTAAAAATTTTTTTTAATGGATAAACAAATCGGTGGGTCAGTTTTGTGAAAAAAATTATAAACCACAAATCTAACCCTCAGATTTATAGTAAAAAAAAAATTAAAATTCACAAAATTGTGCCTTAAATTTAAGATCATTCATACAAAAAAAAAAAAAACACTAACTCTCTACATTATTTAAAAATACCACCATAATTTCAATAATAAAAATAAAAAGTACCACTTTGAGATGCCAATGTTATTTGTACACGAATGAACTCTTGCAGGTGACACATCACCTCATCAATTCTGCTGGAGAAGACGTGATCCAACATATGGTTGACAATTTTCAGTTGTAGAATTATTCACAAATTTGCCCAAATTTTTTATTTTTTAATTTTATTATTGAGGAGAAGGGTGGTGAAGGTGTTTGTGGACTTCTTCACCTTTTGCGGCTACAAATACACAAGAATTTGGGGGTTCCATGATATTTTTGTAAAACTTATTAGGATTATTAGAGAGATGAGTAATATGTGTTTGAAATTGATGTAAAATCTTAATAAGTGTAATAGAATGAGATGGTGAAATTGTCTATAAAAAAGTTAAGTTCCTATATTTTCTTAATTTTGATATATTGATATTATATAAAAAATTTATTTTCTCACAAGCTTGTTAGATTGTATATTATATTAGAGATTAGAGAACCATCAATTAACTTCATTCCAAATTTTCCAATGAAACGTGATGAATACTTTAGGTTTTTTTTTTTTCATTAACATGTTAATATTCATAAAAATACAAAATATAATAATTTATATGTATATATTCTCTATTATTAAACCTCTTTTGCGTATTAGGTGGTCCATCTAGAAAACAATAATTTATTATTGGTAATGCTTTATAATAAATTAATATATAATCAATAATGAATGGTCACTATCTACATGACTTTAGTGACCGATTGAAAAAGAATGATGAAACATGAAACGAGAGGCAGTTTCATTTGACAAATCATGCCACGTGAATGAGACATACATCATAGATCATTAGATCCAATATTTATTTGAAGTTAGGACATCCATGGACACAATATTACACAAAATATATAAAATATAAAATATTTTTTAAATAAATTATAATAATTTTTTATTATTTTTTAATTATATAAAATATTTAAAATATTTTTTATTTTAATAATTAATAATATATACTATTTTAAATTTATTTTAAGAATATATATTAAGAATAAGATTAGATATACTGTTACATGATAGTATTTAAGTATGTTTAAGTGTTTTTAAAAAAGAATTTTTTATTTTTTATTAAGATACAGTTGATGAGTGTTAATAAGTATGGTGTTTTAAATAGATTTAATTATTCTGTTGGTCCATATAGTTTCACTAAATTTTTAATTATGTTTTTATATTTTTTTTCTTTCAATTGGATTCTTACACTGTTTTTAATTTTATAATTACGTCATTTTTATGTTAAAAATGTTAAAATTAACATAATATTTTTATCAAAATATATACGGTCAAAAATTTAATTAAGTTTTTAATTATAAATACCTTTAATTTTGCAAAAAAAATATTTAATTAACTCTAATATTTTTTATAATACTATTAATTACAAAATTAAAGTAATATAAAAATTCAATTAAAAAATATAAAAATTTAATTAAAAATTTAATAAAATTATAAAAACTAATAAAATAATTAAATTTCTAAAATGTATCCGACAAAAAGTGTCTGTGGTTCACAAATTTGAAAAACCAATAAAAAAAAAGTTAAATCATTTAGGACGTGCTTTGGCCTTGATATCATTAAGATAATCATAGGATTTGTTTTTTTTTTAATTTTATTTAATAAATAGGAATATACTAATTATGACACAGATTTGTTTTACGCCAAAAAAGTGGTTGGGATGCACCTTCGTGTTCTGTCCCTATTTTTTTTATTTATTTCATTTTTTGGACGTATTTCTGTCCCTATTTAAGTACCACTTTAATTCATTGACTAGCCACAAATCCTTTAAATAAAAATTAATATTGCAGCAGATTAGTCCTTAATCTATCGAATTAGGAGATATAGTGAGAAACAAAAAAAATACCACTTTAAAATCTGTTGAAGGAAAAGCCCGCTAAAATTTAAGGACACGTTATATTAACATGATTATTATATAAAAATATTCAATAAATCTAACAATGAACTACCAATAAGAATATATTTATATTGGTTTAATTATATATTTTTTACATAATTTTTAAACAAAACAATAAAAATGAATTTATAACTTAATAATTTAAATTTTTTACAATTATTTAATCAAATTTTAATCAATACAGAAGATCAATTACTACGATATTTTTATTTTTTATTACAAATAAAAATTAAATTGTATTGTATTATTTAAATAATTGAATATTTTAATATATTAGTTTAATTAATTAGTGACTCATTTTTACTATTCATATAATATAACTAAATTAGTTATAACTTTAACTAAAAATAATTATAATTGATAAAATTGTGAAAAAATAAAAAAAAAGAATACGAACTTTTATTGATTATTGATTGATTGAATTGAATTGTAAATTATGAAGGTAAAAGTAAATATATTATATATATAGAACATTATCTTATGAAAGATAAAAACAAATAAAGATAAGATAAGAATAACTAAAGATAAGATAAAGATAAGATAAGATAATAAAGACTAAAACTATAATTGAATTTATATATTCTGTTGGGTTAAATTTGTGAGTCACGAGACTTTTTTATTGTTGTCATGTGTGTTAAAGTAGAAGAGTAGTTTAATAATAATTGTAATCAATTAAAATGAAATAATAAATATAATTTTTTTTTGTGACAATAAATATAAAATCTAATCCTAAATGAAATCAAATGTAGGATTCACTCCATTTAATTTTCATTAATTAATAATTAATTAAGTAATTAACTACTTAAACTGCCGGCTCCCTAGTCCCTGCACTGCAACACTAATCACTAATCCTTCGATTGAGTTTCGAGCTTCTTTAAAGCTTCCATGGCTTCCGGGGAACAACGCCAACAAGGTCTCCGTGACAGTGGGGGAGAGGGAGGGATCCACAAGGAAGAGATGGCGGTGCAGCTCAACAACAATGAAACTAAGAAGAAGAAAAAGAGTTATTATTTGCCTAAATTTTGTTTTAGGATTGAGTATGATGCAACTGGAGAGGGCTTTGATATGGAGATCGTTGATGCTTCTGCTTCTCGGCCTCCCAAACCCTCCCACTTGATCATCATGGTTAACGGTCTTATAGGCAGGTTTGATTCCTTTCAATATCTAACTCAATTAACTTTAATTTTATGATTATGATAATTAATCAAGTATTAATTAATATCTCAATAATTTGCATAAACTTGTGTAGTTAGGGTTAATTAATGTGCTTAGTAATGTGGCTCTTTTTTCTCAGTGCTCAGAATTGGAAATTTGCTGCAAAACAGTTTCTCAAGAAGTATCCACATGATGCAGTTGTACATTGTAAGCTCCTAATTACTATGATAATCATGACATTTATATTCTCTATTGATTTAGTTTGATTGTTTTGAGTGTAGAATAATAGTCTAGTAACAAACTTGGTTGGCTGAATGGTCAGCTTCCTTGTCCGCTTAAACAAGTGTTGGGGGTTGAATCCTGGGTTGTGTATGTAGTAACCTATTGGCCAATAGCAGATCTTAAATGAAGCTCAGATCCGCGATGGATTAATCCTTATAGCCTGTTGGGGATACCGTGGGCAACAGAAAAAATAGTCTAGTCGTATGGAATTGTGCAAGCTGAAATTGATTAACTTATGATACCATCAATTGAATTTGAATATTTAGAACAAGATAATGGGAATTGTGCAATGCAGGTAGTGAGTGTAATTCTGCAATGTTGACATTCGATGGCATCGACGTAATGGGAGACAGATTAGCTAAAGAGGTATGTGAATGTTCATTGTCATAATTTCTTTGCCTCTGCATTCAATTTTGGGAAATTGATTTGGCTTTAGCTCCAATTGCATTAACAGGTAATATCAGTTATAAGGCGTCATCCAAGTGTTGAGAAAATTTCATTTGTAGGTCACTCGTTGGGTGGCTTGATTGCAAGGTATACAATTGCCAAGCTTTATGAGAGAGACATTTCAATGGAATTTTCTTATGAGAATGGAAAAAGTGAAGGCCAAAGTTCTTTAGTTCAAGAGTTTCATGATAGGAAGAAGAATTATGAAGGAAAAATTGCAGGATTGGAGCCTATAAATTTTATTACCTCAGCAACACCACATCTTGGTGCTAGTGGCCATAAACAAGTGATTCCTTTCTACCTTCTAAAAATTATTGACCTGTTTATCCATTAATTTCTGCACTGTTTTGGAAATTATGTATTTTGGTGATTTAATTAGTACTAGCATTGTGTGACATGGGTTTTTTTTCAATTCTGCACATTTCAGTGTCCAATGTTTTTCGGATTTCGCTATGCGGAGAAAGTGGCAACTCGAGCTTCAGGGCTTCTTGGTAAAACAGGAAAACATTTGTTTTTAGCGGATGGTAGCAATGGAAAGCCTCCTCTTCTTCTCCAAATGGCTCGCGACTCTGAAGATCTTAAATTCATGTGAGGTTCAGCTTTGGTTGGCTACATAATTTTCTTGGTGACACTAAACTTTAGACTTTCAACAAAGAAGAATTTAGAACAATCTGCACCTCTTTCTCTGCAGGTCTGCTTTGAGGTCCTTTAAACGTCATGTTGCCTATGCAAATGTTCGTTACGATAGTATCCTTTGTTTTCTTAAGGCATTCGTTAACGAAACGTTCTAATTACAATCATTACAAGATACAGCTGCTCTTATCTTTAGTTCTTACATGAACAACTTGACTATTAAACAGAGCTGGTTGGTTGGAGTACTTCGTCTATAAGGCATAGGAACGAGCTTCCAAAGGTAACTATTAACTTCCTTAGAAACAATATTCCTCAAGTAAATTGTATCTAACTTTTGTATCATCAGATCCTGTTTTAGCTTGTGAAAGTTATTGTTGTTTAACTGGGTCTAACTTGTTTTCTAATTCAGCGCCGGAATCTTTCCAGTCACGAGAGGTACCCGCATATTGTAAATGTTGAGACAGCAAGATCCTCTTGTGTTCCTACCGAACGTGGAACGAAGAATAGTGGTTTGCATAGACTTGACATGGAAGGTCTCTTCACCATTTTGAAACTATGAAAGTTTTCTTGAGTAATTGCTAATGTATTAGAACTCAGACATTTCAAAAACACAATACTATGATATAAGTGACAAGGTTTTGGTATCATGTCCTTGGCTGAATCTCAAAAATAGTGGCATTATTTTAGATACTAGACCTTGTTTTGAGACTCAATTGTTGCATGCATATATTTCTGCTTCTCATTGAAGATGTAGAAACTGATGAATTACGTTTTGGATGTTTACTAAAATACATTGCAGAGGAAATGATCAGAAGCTTAACAACAATAAGCTGGGAACGTGTCGATGTCCGATTCAGTGGTACCATGCAGAAGTTCCTTGCTCATAGCACCATTCAGGCAAGACTAATCACATTCCATACATACAAATACAATTCTGTTATTTGAACACCAAACTCAATTGCAATTCAAATCACTTTGAATTCCTTAACATAAATTATTTTCTCTTAGTCTATCAGTTTATGTCTCCATCCTTAACACAAGGTGGACCATGATGGGGTCTTCTAAGTTCCCACATAAATTATTTACTCTTTATACAACTTTATAGTAGTGAATTATTGATATTATATATTATAGTCTGCTATACTGTACATACATTGTATCATTTGTCTTAAGTCTCAACAACATTAAGCATGCTTGAATTTCGTTTTGTATATGCAGGTCAAGACTTATTCTATCAATTCTGCTGGAACAGACGTGGTCCAACATATGGTTGACAATTTCCAACTATAGATTTATTTTTTTACCATATTGCCCCCTTCCAACATGAAGGTTGATAATGTGAAGGAGGATGAGGGATGAGGATGTTATGATCTTTTCAACCTGCCTCAATCTTTTGCAAGTGATGCAGGAAAATTGGTTAGATCACAGAAGTAGCAAAATCAAAGGGTAGAATGAGAGGTGTATCTAAGCATACGATCATTGTTATTTCAAAACTTGAAAAATAACATTTTACATAACATTTTTATACAAGAGTTTAATTTTGATGCACTGTAATCACATCCTTCTTTCGGATGATCATTCACCCGGTCAATGTAAAAAGTAGTTATTGAATGTATGTTTTTACAGTGTATCAAAATTAAATTTTTTATATAATAGTATATAAAAATATAATATTAGATATTAATTTGGCCAATTTTCTAGTACCTATTATTGTGTGCCCAAAACTTACTTTTTAAATATACTAATTTTTATACTTTTAAATTAAATATTAATTATTTAACATTTTTTAACAAATAAATTAGACACCAAAATTTTATACACTATAGCAAAAACTATTAAAATTTATCCTATGGTATCTAATACTACATGGGTTTGGGTTTGAAATATCTGTACTCCATTTAAGTCACTGTAAATATATGTCTGAAATATTTTTATTATTGCACGAATTCAAATGATCACCAAGAAGTAAATTTTGAGGAGTGAGGAGTGAGGACACATCAAACATTTGAGTGAAAAAAAAAAATGGGGCCCTAGGTGGGTCACAAAATCAAATTATATATTCTTATCTCTTCATGAAAATAGCCAAGCCATGGGATATAGTAATTCAGTAGGGTCCATGATAGTTATTACTGTTTCTTTGGACAAACCAATGCAAAACATTTTAATAAGCTACCTTGAACTGACCCACCATTCCAACATCTTTTCATGGACTTAATGACCAACACACATTATTTTTGGAAGGAAGGAGATGCATTTATGTTTTTGTCCAAGTAAAAATTTTACCCTTTTTTATTATTTTGTTTAATTTCATTTTATTTTTAAGAGTTTTGCTAACAGCTAGTGTCATAGGATCATTTGTTGACAATACAAAAATAAAAATTATTTTCCTGAAGCACCTGACAGAAAGAAAGTAGTGAAAGGCTAAAAACACCAAACAAAGTTCTTCCCAAAACCCAGTTATGAAAGACAAGTTAGCCAACTTTAACAAGAATATCCAGAACTACATGGTTGAAAAAGTCGATCTTTCTACAACTTATTGAAAGCAAAAAATGGGAATAGGGGTAGCAATGGATAGGGTAAGGTAGGGTTTGAATCCAACCCTAACTCTATCCGCGTGTTGAGAATATCTCAACTCTAATCCTACTCGCTTTTAACCCGCGAGTTATAGAAAATATACATTATTATTATATAACTTGATGATAATTTAAAATAGAACTGAATTTTATGTAAAAAAAATATATTAAATTATCAATTAATGATTTTCTTTTAGTGGCTAAGGATCTTTTACATTTACTGAGAGGCTTTTGGTTTAACATTCACTTAAAACATATTTTTATATAAGTATATAACATATACATATATAGAGTGCGGGTTGGTCGGGTAGAGTTGAAGTTCAATCCGCACCTTACTCTACCTGCATGAGAACCCTACCCGCACGCTACCCTATCCACTGCGGATCGGATTGACAACCCTATCCGATCGGATTGGATACCCACAGGTAGGGTACATATTGCCACCCCTAAATGGAAATACATACTTTTTATTTGTCCAGATAATACCTCATTATTATACCTTTTTAAATGAGACTAATAGAAAATATGTGAGAGATGTTGTCTAATACTTTATAACATTAATTGAGAGGGAAAAAAATTAAAAGAAGTCGTTTTCTATTACAAACTAGTCATCAGCTATTTTTTTGTCTACTAGTTGAGATTGGACAACTTCTCTCGAGGCATAAACTAATAGGAAGAGACATATAAATGATTATATTTTTAATACGTTCATTCAAGTAAGAGCATCTCTTAAAGTTTATTTAAATTTTTATATTGACTTTCTTTCTATTCTTTTTATTTTTTTGTGTTGAAATTTATTTTCTTTTTAGGGTTCAATAAGAATCAAATTCTACATCTTTCAATTATAAAAACTCTAATATCATACCATGAAATTACTCTTCTCAAGAGTTACATATCAAAAACAAAAAATATTATGTGTACTAAAAACCAATGATTTATATATTTAATTATAGTAAACTTTTTTTATACACGTAACATAATTAATTTAAATTCGCATACCCAATTACCCGGGGTAAAAATTACCAAAGACAAATAGTTTTTGTTAGCAAAACCCTATTTTTAAGACAACATGTTAATGGCTAAGGTATATAATACAATTAACACAAATATGTATATGTTTTAGTTTCTACTTTCTAGTGGCCTTTTCCAGTTCCGTGACTTCCTTGGAAAAATATAGACATATTTGGCGTGTTCGAATGAAGCTGATGATAATTTTCCACCCTAAAAATGAATGTTAGAAAACCAATGAATTTGTACCAAAATGCAAAAAAAGAAGACATGCAAGAAGAAAATAAAAAGGAAAGCAAGCAATAATTTAATATACTAGTTGTCATTTGTTCTTTCCCTATTAGTATTTGTTTTTTCCTTTGTATCTTGGCATTTGTAACTTTGCTACAACTTTAACACACATGATCATATTTTAGTTAAGGATCTCTTTATGCAAAACTAAGAGTTCTCTATGGTTCACATAACGAGGTAGCTAGCTATGCAACAAGAACAACACATATATATGTCTGAATTTGTGAGGGTCCATCTCTCAACATCCAACAGAATTCATAATTCTCCTTTTGCAGTTCATGTTTTATAAATTCATGGGAAAAATTAAATGACAGAAATAATTCAGTAATACCAAAATTTACATAAATGTGTATTTGAACTACTTGTTATATAAGATTTATAGTATATAATTGTAGGGCTGGAATTGAGTTGAGCTGAGTCGAGCTAGATCAAGTTTAACCTTGACTCACGAAAATTAAGTTTGGCTCACGACTTGACTCATTAACAATCAAGCCTATTTCGTAAGCTCAACGAAAGCTCACGAGCTGGCTCAAATAATAAGAACATAATCTATAATTCTATATCAATAAATTATAACTTATATATATTAAAAAAATAAATTTAATATATTGTCTATCTACCAATTATAAATTTTTTATTTGTATCTTACATCAAAATTATATATAAAAAATAATTATAAAATTTTAAATAATTAAGAACATTAATATATATGTAAAATTATATATTACTATTATATATATTAAATTATTAATACGCATATCCTATATGCATTTTATCTATACTTTTAATATTATAATATATATAATCGAGCCAGCTTACGAGCTAATGAGCTGAGCTTATCTAAGCTCAAGCTCAGCTCATTTAATTTATGAGCTCACGAGCTAATGAGTTGAGCTTATCCAAACTCAAGTTCGGCTCACCAATTCATGAATTCAGCTTATCGAGCTATTAATGAGTCGAACTCGAATTAACGCATGAGCTAACTTGACTCACTTCTAGTCCTATATAATTGTATATACTTGTCAAAATTAATTCTTCATCTAACCATTTTTGTAAGATTAACCATAATGTCAATAAAATGTAATTTATATAAGAATTTAATTTTCATACAATAATAATATAAAAATAATTTTATATAAAAATCTAATTGTATATTATTATATTATTAAAAATAATTAATTTTTAAAATTATTATTTTTAATTTTTTACCCTATTTCTTAGTTTCAGCAAACCAAAAAACAATTATGTCGCAAATTAAAATTTTATTTAAGAATCTATTGTTAATTAATAAATGATAGTATATACAAAATAATATTTAAACCAACAAATAAATTAACAAATTGATTTGACTCATCATTTTGGTTTTCAAATTTACTACTTAAGAATAATGATCTAAATACATATAAAGTAAAATAAAAGGAGAATTTAGTTTTCTTGTATTGTGAAAAATAATTTGTGTGAGAATCAATAAATGAGGGGTTACATGACCTTACCATTACATAGGGTACACGCATTAAATAAGGTGACCCATCTTAGGACACCTTTTCAGAATTTCACCCTTCTATACTGCCACATGCACATATATCTCTCTACTATTCTAGGGTGAGTACCATTCATTTACCATACCATTCATTTATCATCATAATAAGGTTAGTGGGAGTGGCAATACAATAAGGTAGTAGTGACTAGTGAGAATATATATATTGGTTTTTTGTTGTGTGCAGCAGTCTCTTTCAATTGAATTGTGCCCCTTCCTTAGAAGATGGGAATGAATAATGGATCCTCATGTTGGCACAAATATAGACAAACCACCTTCATCAGCATCTTCATTCTCTTTGCAGCTTCTTCTACTTCCTTATTCATGGCTCAAGGTTAGTAATAACTTATTAGCTTAATTAGCTTCTAAGTTAGTTAATTAATATATTAATATGTGCATGCAGGAAGAGCAATGTCCAATGTAATTGAAGTTTCCCAGGTACATACAAAATAATCAAACTTAATTATTAGCTAATTAATGTTTTAATTAATTAAGTGTATGTTAATATAAGAATGTTGTTGTGAAGAATAAGGTAAGAGTGATAGGGTCAAGGCCACCAAGGTGTGAAAGTAGATGCAGCAATTGTGGACATTGTGAAGCAGTTCAAGTCCCCATTGTACCTACCTTTCATCATCATCATGAAGCAGCCATTGTTGCATTCTCATCAAGAGGGGATGCACTTTCCAACTACAAACCCATGAGTTGGAAGTGCAAATGTGGGGACTACTTTTTCAACCCATGATTCTTCTTCCTTCTGATCTTCAATCAAATTCTATCAAATTATTTTGCTAATAATAGTATAAATATATATATGTATGTATGTATACCTCCTTGTATTTTGTCAACTTATATATATATATATATATATATATATATATATATCTTTGTTTAATTTGATGGTATGAAGTATGAAATGAAATTAAATGAATGGGAGTGTAAAAAGGAGATAAGAAGAAGAAGAGAGAAAGGTGTGTGTCAGATAGTGGTGTTTTCGTATGAAACAAGATTAAGATTTTGTGTGATGATGTGATGAGATCATATGTCATGCATATATGATATGATATGATATGATATATAACCTCGAAATGATGGAGAGGGAGAGGGTCATGTCCCACCACACCATTCCTTTCATTCTTCAATTCTCAGTTACAAAGTCTCTTCTTATTAGTATAATTAATTGCTTTTGTTTAACGTAACACAGTGAAATGAATAGTATAGATAACTAATAACATTTTTGAACAATGTGTGAACAATATGAGTTAATAGAGTTAAAAGAATAAATTTAATGAGTAACATTAAATTAGAATGTAGTGTACTTATATTTAATTGGTAGTTGTTCATGTTATTTAAGATAATTATTGTTTATCTACTACTCCCCAAAATGAAATTAACTAACACGTACAAAAGTATTTACAAAACAATCACCAAAGCAATCCTTACATTATTAACACTGAAAAATGAACTCAAATCTTCCTAGGATTCAACTTCAATTCTTACCATATATGCTCTAACTATCATTACCAACAAATTGTAATTCATGGTATTGAGTGAGTGTAATACCTATCAAATGGCTACAAATATTATGCCCATAATCAAACATGATTAAAAAAAAAAACATCAAGTCCATCCAAACACAAATAGTTTTTCTAAGAACCACCAACATAAACCAAATCATTAACATTACAATTAGTTTGTACTAATATTTTTACTCGAAATAACAATATGAGAATATAATTTTTTGAAATTATATTAGTTTTGTCTTAGCATTATGAATTATGGCAAAAAAAATTTAGAATCAAATTACTTTTTCAAAAAGGTCGTATGGGACAAAAATTTTCGTCGACTAAGAAGACCTGGGTTTCTGTAAATGAAAAAAATCAAATAATAAACTTTTTAGTTATTATTTTCATGTGAAAGAGTTTAATTTTTTACTAATAATTAATTTTAACATTCATTATCTAAAACATGAAAGAATTTAACGTGTATACTTTTACATTTGATTAGATGTTAAGTCTGTTATACAAATAAAAATAGTTAATTTTTATGTTTGTTATTTAAAAATAATATTTTTTTTCTCTGTATATGTGTGTATATATATGTAAAATTAGATATTAGTATAACAAAATTATATTGACAGTTATAAAATTAACTAAAAATTAATTTTTTAAACAATTAAATTTTTATTCTAATTATTAATCACAACATTAGTATTCTTTCCAAATTATATGTAATAAATATTTGAACAAAAAAAAGTGATGAAAATATAAATTAAAAAGATAAGCATAAAAATTTAAAACTAAATAAAAACAAAAAAAAAAGTATGAATATAATAATAATGATAATATATTTTTTTATATGAACAATATTATATTAGGGGATTATTTTTTAATTATATTTAATTATAAATTTAAGATATTTTTTATAATTTTACGAATTTATTTAAATTATATTATTTTATTAATTTTATCTTTTGAGAACAAAAAGGTAGAGAGATAGAGAATGAAAGAGAAAAGACCGAGAAAGATAAATAAAAAAAGAGCGAGAGTATTTTTTAAATTTGGAGAAAAAAATTTTATTTTAATCGTAATAAAAGAATATATCATGATATATTTTGATTTGTCAAATTAGTAATATAAAATATAAATTATAAGTTATATATATAGAGTGGGAATAGTAGAAAGAAATAGAGAATGAGAGAGAAGTAGATAAGAGAATGGAAGAGAAAGAGTTTATTAATTTTAAAAGAAAATATTTCATCTCAATTTTAATGAGAGTGTATCGTGTGACACATTTTGGTTGTTAAATTAGTAATATAATATATTTATACAATTTTAATTTTAATATTTTAATTTCAACTTTAATTTAGTTTTAATTGTAATTTTAGAAAATGTCTACATTTTGATTGTCAAATTTATAATTAGTTATTGATAATAATATATAAGAGATATAAAGTAGGTGAAAAAAATGAGAGATAGAAAAAATGAAAGAGAGGAAGAGAGAGTTCTTTCATTTTATTTGGAGAAAAAGATTTAATTTTAATTATAATAAGAGAGTGATATGTGGTATATTTTAATTGTAAAATTAAAAATATATAATAAATATATAATATAGTTATATTTCAATTTTAATTTTAGTATTTTAATTTTGATTTTAGTTTAATTTGAATGTAATTAAAAAATATTATATTGCACATTTTAATTGTTAAATTTATAAGTAATCATTAATAATGATATATAAGAAAAATAAAGTAGATGAAAGAATGAGAGAAATAGAAAAAAAAAAAGAAGAAAAGAGAAAAAAAAAACTCTTTAATTTAAAAAAATTAATTTTAATTATAATAAAAAATTATATATGATATATTTTAGTTATAAAATTAATAATATATAATAAATTTGCAAAACTTAACGAATTTTTGACAGTTCTATCGGTTTCAAATGGTACAAAATCCTTTTCAATTTTTTATTTATTCTAAAAGTAATATAATTTCTTAAAAAATATAAAACCTATCATTATTTTAGATATCCTACGAGTTTCAAATTATTTGAATTACGCTAATTCTAATTATGCAATTTTATATTTTTTAGATCACTTGTTACAAGCTCAATTCAAAACGAAGAAAGAAAAAATAAAAATGTCTTATATTATACTAATTATCTTTTTTGATATTACCATCAAGAATAGTTAGCTTTTATAAGCCAATCCAGTAAAATACAACACATATCAATAATCTACAACTAATCTAATTCATCTATTAAATAATCAAAATTAAAGCAGACACATCCTCCAAGAAATAACTTTTTTGGTTCTACTGTACCTTATTTTGGCTCTAAATTTAACCTGCACATGTCAAAACAAGACTCTAAAACATAAAAGATAGACGAGTTAATACTCAAATTGGTTCTTAAAATTTGACCCTGACTCAATTTAGTCATCAAAGTTTCAATTGACTCTAATTGTATCATGAAATTTTGTTCCGCGCCTCAATTTGGCCCTTCCGTCGTTTTCTGTCACCGAAAAACTAACCTAACTATTTTAAATGACACCTGGCAGTCTCAAAACGACGCCATTTTACTGTTGGCACTGAAATCTTTAGAAACGACGTCATTCACCTTAGAAAGGGATTAAATGAAAATCCAAACATTAATCACTTCAACGGTGAAACCCAGTTGACCCTTTCTCTTCTTCCTCTTCCCCTCATTTTTCTTTCCGTCAGAGAAGCACCATGGATGTCGCAATAATGGAGTTTTGAAGCTTTTCTTACTTGTTTCTACTCCCATTGTGAAGATTAATTACTTAGGAGTCATCTTTTGAAAAACAGGTTAGTAACAAAATCGATGCTCTCAACTACCGTGCTATGTTTTTCTCACATGTTGGTTGTGGGTTGCTTTTCATTTTTTTTCACTCTACTTCATCAGTGAAACTTTGGGAGAATGTGGTTGATTATGGTTGTTGATGATGATAGAGTTTTTGTATGTTAGGGTTTAATTTTTTTGTATGTGTGTGGCTGTGATCAACTGAATCGTTCAATTCTTTGTCCGTTTGAGCAGTTTTTGATTCTTCATATTCTATTTTAAAATAACAATTTTACTCCTTTATATCCCATTTTAATTTAATTGTTGATTGGGTAATTTCTTGTAAAAATAAAGTATTTTTTGTGCTGAACATTGTCTGCATCAATGAACACACGACAATTTTGCTTTCATGTGTTTCTTTGTTCCTTCTTGTACTATTGTTTACAAGAGTGCTGATATAGTAGAAAGGGAGTACTACATTATGTAATGATCATAAGAAGAATATAATTTTGATAAAAGAATCCTACTTTTATACATGAACTTTAAAGGTGTGATTACTAGTTGGAATCTGCGAGGGAAGGATTAACTTGATGATTAAAGTGGAGTCTATTTTATTTCTCAAGAATCCTTCCCTTAAATTTTCTGCAAGAAGCTTGTGTTTATCCTAGTATGTGCTTCATTAACATTAGTTGACTTCAACTCTTTGCATATCAATTTGTTAAATGGAAGAATGTGCTCTTTTGGTAAAAATATTTGAAGAAGTTTGAGTAAATGAGAATTATACCGTATCTTTAACTTTCCTTCTTAATGTTCTAATTTGAATAGAGCTATCTGAGCTTTGGCTGCTGCTTCTCAACATTCTTCTCACCTCTTGGAGACACTCTTCGATTTGGGGAAATTGGAACTTCTAGGTTTTATTTAAAATTTTTAGGGGTTAAATTGATGCCTTCAAATATTTTGCTACGTCATCTAACTGCTAGGGTGCTAGGTGTCTACCAAAATTGCCAGGTCAGCTTTTCGGTGACGGAAAACGACGGAAGGGCCAAATTGAGACGCAGGACAAAATTTCAGGGTACAATTAGAGTCAATTAAAACCTTGAGGGCTAAATTGAGTCGGGGTCAAATTTCAGGGGCCAATTTGAGTATTAACTCAAGATAGACACTTAAATCTAGATTCTTAGCACCTACGATATAAGGATGGCAAAATAATTTTGCACCTATGGATATCCGTGACAAATCTAATAAAGACCTGTAAAATCTCTATGGAGGCGGAACTCGCTGGCACAAATAAATAGGAATGGGGACGGAAATTGAAGTACCCACTTCATAGAGCTTTATAAAATTTTTGCGAGGGAGAATTTACTTAAATGCTGTTATATATTTTTATTTTAATTTGTATTGCTAGAGTATAATTAGGATTTGTTTGGTATTTTGGATTTTGGACGAGTAGGTGGAGTTCTGGGGATGGAATGGTAGGAACCAGTCTTGGTCTGGATCCAGAGGAAGAGAGCGGAGACTTCACGATCTTCCGAGTTACTGCGTTGTGAGGGGGTGCCACATGCAATGACACTATGACGCTTAAGTCAGAGAAGGTACAAATGACAATGAGAGTAATGGAATAGTGACGTACCGTGGAGGAGGGGTAGGGCCCTCCCCATATATACCCTGTTAGTAGGGCGGGTCCACAGGATTGGTGCCTTTCTTGAAAATTTCCTTTCCTAGCTGTCAAGTAACTGGCTGCTAGAGGATAGGTGTCCGAGTCGTGGTCCGGACGCGCGACACCCGTCAAACCGGTCTCTCGGGTCGGGTAGTCCTATACACTGGGTCGGATTAGGCAAGGTGCCAGTTGGGCTGGGTCGTAATAGTGCCTCCAACGCACCAGCTAATGTTGTGAGCAACTTTGGCGGTGCATTCCCTGGCTTCCGGTAGCTTCGTCGCTTGATCGGTTAGTTGTTGGTTGTAGTAGGGGCGTGCCCCCTACAAGCGAGTAGGGGTGGCAAACGGGACTAAACCCGTCGGACCGGCCCGTGTAACCCGCCAAAAAGGCGGGCTGGGCTGGAAAATTGGAACCGCCAAGTAGTAAAAGTCCGTCTAACCCGCACCGCTTAAACTGCGGGCTTTGGCGGGGCGGGCGAGCTTCTCCGCCGGGCTTAGCATTTTTTTGGCAAGGGGTATTTTTACAATTTTTTTGCCAAAACCCAACTTCCCCCAACCCAACTTACAAGAGAATGAAGATGAAAATTGAGTGTTTTGGATTATGATTATTTTGTTTTAGAGACAATATTTATAATTATGTTTTGGATTATGTTTATTTTGCTTTGGGAATAATATTTATAATTATGTTTTGGATGAAAACTTAGTTTATAATTATGTTTATTAGGTATTTATAATTACAAAGACTTTAATGTTTGTGAATATAAAAATTATAATTTGTTTATACTTTTAGAAATTATAATAGTTAAAAGTAAAAAATAGAAGAGATTTTTTTATGCCTTAATATATATAATTTAATAGTCAAAAGTAAAAAAAATGAGAAAATTTGGCGGGCTTAGCCCGCCGGCCCATTGTTAGGCGGGGCAGGGCGGAGCGGGGCGGGGCGGGCGCAAGTGAGGCTCGTCGCTTTGAAGGGATGCCTTTTGTCGTCTCGTTCTTCGCACCGAGCATTTAATGCTCTTAATGGTTGATTTGAACCTGCGTGAAAAAACTACTTTGCCCCTATATTTCGCGCTTCTAGGAGGCAGTTTTCCTTTCAATTTTCATTTTTCCATTATCATCGCGTCTCTCTTCGTCTTTCTTCCTCCCCTCCAGACCTCTTTGCTGTGGATAACCTGTTTCGTTCAAATCTTCCCAAGGTTTTTCAGCATCCTTCGATCGTTACTGACATCTTGGTTAGTTCCTTTTTCATTCTCTTATTATGGTTAGTTTAATCTTGTTGTTATGCCACTCATTCTTCTATTTCGATTTTGCATGTGCACTGTTCCTTTGGTTGAATTGCATGCTTGATTGCATCTGTGTTAAGTAGATGGATAGGGAGGGGGTAACCATTCTAGATTTTTGGTGTTTAGGTTTCGGTTTAACTGTAGATTTGGTGTTTTAGGTTCGACTGTAGATTTTGGTTAGAAAAATTGTAGTCTCTGGTGTTAGTACTGGCTTTTTGACCGACTGACTTTGAGTGGTCCCCCCACTATAGGTATGGCCCAGCATCCGGTCGCGCGGGTTCTCGTCGTGAGAGCACCCTATGATCGATTTGCCTAGGTGACCTCAGACGTGAAGGATACCTCCAACCAGATGACATTAGAGGAACTTACAGAGTTCCGACAAGTCAACTACCTATGCGGGGGAGGCCCCGAAGAAGACAACTATGAAGTTTTCGTTCCTGCCGACCACGAACGGATATTCCACATAAACTTGAACACTCCTCGGATCGCCGATTGGATCTGGGTGTACAAAGCGATGTTCACCAACTTGGGCATTCGCATACCCTTCTCCCCTTTTCAGATGGCACTGCTGAACCGTTGTGATGTAGCGCCGTCCCAACTGCATCCGAACAGCAGGGCCTCTATCCGCTATTTTGAGATGGTTTGTGAATACTTAGAGTTAACGACCTTCGTTGAGGTCTTCTTGTTTCTCTTTATCTTAAAGAACCCTTCCAAAGAAAGGAGGGCCAAGAAAGGCTTCATGTCCTTCCAAGCAGCCCAAGGTCAAAGAGTCTTCGGCTTGATCGAGGATTCTTACCATGGTTTCAAGGATAAGTACTTTAAGGTTCGCCCTATTGAAGGTCGGCATCCCTTTTGGCTGACCTTGGAGGGGGAACGTAGCATCCCGACCTATTTTCGGTTGTCGTGTGCAGGGTCGTTAAACGAGACAGATCATCAGGATTGGACATATGTTAGAAGTTTGTTTGAACTCGAGAATCTTCATATTCTTTCTACGTCAAATTTCTGTGCTATTTTTTCTCTATCTACACTTCACTTGTGGCATTGCCATCTTGCCCACAGCTCCTTCGAAAAATTACATCATCTTATATCTAAAAGTATTTTAAGTCAAATTAATCATGAGTCTTTTGATTGCATTTCTTGTCAAACTACAAAACAACGGGCATTATCCTTTCTTAATAATCCATCTCTTACTTGCTCTCCTTTTGATCTTATTAACTCTGATGTTTGGGCCCCGCTTCCACCGCTTCTATGGGAGGGGCTCGATAATTTGTAGTATTTATTGATGATTATTTATATTTTACTTGGATTTATTTGATGACTAGTCATCATGAGTTGCGTCAACTTTATATTAACTTTGCTACTATGATTAAAACTCAATTTTTCAAGGACATTAAAGTCTTCTGATGCGATAATGCTATGGAATATCGTGACTCCAAAATTTTAAATTTTCTCGCTGAACAGGTTAATTTGTCTGAGTTTTCTTGTCCTGGTACCTCTCAACAAAATGGAAGAGTTGAACGCAAATACCGGGTCACATTCCTGACTCTGTTCGTGCTATGCTTATTTCTTTTTCGTGTCCTGAGCGTACTTGGGGTGAAGCTATTCTCACTATTGTCCATGCTATCAATAAACTTCTTTTTTCTATCCTCGGTAACACTACTCCCTTTGAGCGTCTTTATCATACCTCTCTAGATTATAGCTTGCTTCGTATTTTTTGTTGTGTCTGTTTTGTCCTTCTTCAGCCTCATGAGCATAATAAATTTGAACCTCTGGTTTGCGTGTGTTTTTTTTTTGTTATAGCACTGAACACAGGGATTATCACTGTTAGAATCCTATCTCTCGACATATTCGTATATTTTGTCATGTTCTATTCTGAGAGCATCACACGATCTCTAGTTTTTTCTCTTTTGAGTCCATTTCTTCTACTCAGTCACTGTTTTTCAATAATCTATATGTTGAACTTTTTCCTAGTGATGATACTACATGTTCTATCTCTAGTCAACCTCTCGAGCCTCCTACACTTTTGCCTTCTCTATCTCCCGATGATTCTAGACCAGACGATAACCCTACTTCTGCTATCATGCCTCCTTCCTCCACTCATTCTTCTAGGGTAAGAAATTTACCTCCTCATATTTTTTATTTTCATTGTTTTTTTACTATTCTTCATCACCATAAACCTAAGTTATTCCAAGAAGCCTCCACAAATCCAAATTGGCAGCAAACAGTGTAGAAAGAAATCCAGGCACTTGAAGAAGCACACACTTGAGATTTGGCTAATCCTCCTTTTGATCAAGAAGTTGTGGGTAGTAGATGCGTATACAAGATGAAGACTCGCTCTTATGGTTCTATTGACCGTTATAAGGCGCGATTAGTTGTTCAAGGATGTTTGCAAGAATATGGTATTGATTATGAAGAGACTTTTGCTCCTGTTGCTCATCTCACATCTGTTTGCGCTCTCCTTGCCATTGCTATGGTAAAAAAATAGGTTCTCAATCAGATGGATGTGAAGAATGCATTTCTTAATAGGATTTGAAGAAGAAGGTTTATATGAAACCACCCCCAAGATATCTTTGTCCTTCTAGCAAAGTCTGTCTCTTTCCTAAGGCATTTTATGGTCTTAAGCATGCTCTCCGTGAATAGTTTGAAAAGTTCAGTACTACTATATGCAATCTCGGTTTCACTTGCAGCCCTTATGAGAATACTCTTTTTATTTGTAAAAGTGAACGTGAAGTTGTTCTTCTACTTTTGTATGTCGATGACATGATCATTACCGAAGATGGTGTTGATGACATACTCTCAAGTTAAGTATGCTTTTGATTTTCTTGCTCGAACCGGAATTATAGATAGTCGCATTGAGTCTATTTCTTTTGAGCCTAATGTTCGGTTTACTCCTATGGATAACATTATTTTGGATAACCCTACTCTTTATCGACAATTAGTTGGAGGTCTCGTCTGACTATCACATGACCAAACATCGCCTATCCAGTTCATGTTCTTAGCCAGTTCTTGTCAGCTCCTCGTAGTACTCACTATGCAGCAGTTCTTCACATTCTTCGCTACATCAAAGACAATTTGTTTCATAGCCTTTATTTTTCTGTCCATTCATCTTTAACCTTTCAAGTGTACTCTGATGCTGATTGGGCTAGTGATTCCACTGATCGTTGTTCTACTACTGGTTATTACCTGTTTCTTAGTGACTCTCTCATTTCCTGGTGAGCCAAGAAGCAAAAGTTCACTGCTCGATCAAGCACCGAAGCTAAATTCCATGCTCTCGTTGACACTACTGCTAAGATTGTCTTGATTTGTTGGCTTCTCGAAGACTTGGGTGCTCTTTAGTCGTCTCTAACTGATGTTTTTTATGACAACAACGGTGCTATTTAGATTGTCTATAATGATCTTTTTTATGAACGTACTAAACACATTGAAATTGATTGTCACTTTATCCAACAATGTCTCCTTATTGATGTTATTCGTCTTATAGCTGTTGGGACTCTGGATGGTATCCTTAGCTCAAGATGGTATCCTTAACTCCCACTTGATTTTGAAGGGGAGATGTTAAAGTATAATTAGGATCAATTAAAATCAGTTAGTATCAATTATATTTATTTAACATATCTATATATACCCTTGTATATTATATTATTTCAACACACTCAATAATACACAATAGTACTTATATATACCCTGAGATTGGCGTTTTGCACTAAAATCATTCCTGAGATTCCAATTACACCAATTACGTCCCTGAGATTGAAAAAAATGCACCATATTAGTCCCTAACCTATTTTTCATTAACGACGTGATGACATGGCATGATGACGTGGACTGTAAGTGACACGTGTCACTTCATGATTTGGCTACGTGTAATGATATGATGATGTGGTGACCAGTGACATGTGGCATGCTGACGTGGATGGTTGTGCCACGTGTCACAATGTTATTTGGCCACGTGTCGCAACAGTATTCGTTCACGTGTCATCCATTATGCCATCGTTTTATATGCACCAAATTAGTCTCTCACTTTGCATTAAGTGACTCATCTTAGTCCTTGAAATTGAATGTCGTGCACCAAACTAGTCCCTTCACCAATTTTTTCTCTTTTTTTTTAAATTTAAAATTTTAATATCTTGGATACACTAATTTCAATTCTATTTTTTCATATTTCGTTTAAATACAAGTGCTTTTATAAAAATTTTTAAGATTTTAGTTTTAATTATTTAATTTTGTTAATAATTTAACATTGGTAAATTTTGTAATATATAAGTATGTTTTTATAAAAAAATAATTATATGATTGATTAGACACATTTTTTTCATAAAAAAACATGTGTTTTTAACAAGAAATTAATAATCTAAATAAATATTTTTTTCTTATGAAATACACGTTTTCGTTATGTATAAATGAGCTAGATTGAAGGAACTTCAAGCACCCTCACTACCACCTTTGACCTCTGCAGTCTAGACGAAAGAAGTCGGAGATGGTAATGAGGGAAGTTTGAAATGCCTTCACGTCAACTCCAAGATGGCGACTATTAGAGGTATCCGCAAGAAAAAAAATATTTTATAAAAGTACTGAAAGAGGTTGGAGATGGTAGTGAAGGTGTTTGAAAAGCCTTCACGTCAACTCCAAGTCGGTGATTAGGGTATTCACAAGAGAAAAAAATATTTTATAAAAACACTTTATTTGAAGAACATGTGAAAAAATAGAATTGAAATTAATGCATTCAAAAATATTGAGAATTTTGAATTTATAGAAAAAAATAAGAAAAAACTGGTGAAGGGACTAGTTTGGTGCACGACATTCAATTTCAGGGACTAAAATGAGTCACTTAATGCAAAGTGAGGGATTAATTTGGTGCATATACAACGATGGCATAATGGATGACATGTGGACGAATACTGTTGCAACACGTGACAAAATCGGACACATGGCCAAATAACATTATGACACGTGGCATAACTATCCACGTCAGCATGCCACATGTCATGGTCACCACGTCATCATATCATTACACGTGGCCAAATCATGAATTGACACGTGTCACTTACAGTCCACGTCATCATACCATGTCATCACGTCATTAATGAAAAATAGGTCAGGGACTAATATGGTGCATTTTTTAATCTCAAGAACGTAATTGGTGCAATTAGAATCTCAGCGACGATTTTAGAACAAAACGCCAATCTCAGGGACCATTTTGGAGTTTAATTCCTCTTTTGTTTCTAACATATATGTTACAAATTTTGTGTATATATTGATTATGTTAAATTTTTATTTTGATTGTGTTTAATTTAATACATTTTATTGAATTGTATTAGATTTTATTATAATTATGTAAATTTTAATTTTTTTTAATTTAATATCTACTAACAAGTCTCTTTTGCGTTGCTACCAAGACGGATAAAATCTAACTATCAACAAGCATCACAAAAAAACACCACTTTCAAGACAAAAGAAAAATAACATATATCCATATATTGTCTCACCATCTTTAATAGATGCAATTTTTAGTTTTACTAATTTTTAAGATAAAATATGATGTCTCACTGTTATGACTAGCATGTGATATTATATATGACCAATCATATTACATGAACATTTAAAAATCATTGTTTTTAGTGTAAGTAAATTGCGGCACAGGTTTAAATTTTGTAAATTAGCAAGCAAATTACAACATTTTTGGAGGGATTTATTTTTGGCCCAAATAAGAGTAAATCATATATACCAAAAGAAGAGAACTTAAAACGAAATGTAAACCCTCCTTATCTCCTGCGATTTAAGCTCAAATTTTACAGAAATAAATGAGCTTAAATCACACTAGTAGTGCGAGTTAAGAACAAATGGCGAGACTTCTCAAGAATCAATGTGATTTATTGCGAAAATAATTGAAATAAGTTTCAATGTAGTCTCTGAAATTGCACTCGAGTCTCATAGTAGTCTTTGAATTTAAAAGTTCCTCAGAGTCATTCCCAAACTTGCACTCCAGGACTCAAAGTAGTCCTTCCGGTAATTTCAGCACACATGGCGCAACCGGAAAGATTAGCTAGCAGCGTTGGTGACACGGGAGACTCACAACGGCTAGCTGATGTGGCAGAATAAACTCTTCCGACTCAATTTGGTCCCTCAGGTGAAATTAAAACCCTAATCCCCTTTTTTGAAGGCCACATTGTTCACTCTGCTGTCTCTTCATCGGTGTTGTGTTCTTCTGTTCTCCCTCTCTGAAGCCCGAAGGTTATGGCTAGCACGAGCAATGCAGCTGGGAGCTCGAACAACCCACGATCGTTTGGAAGCATCATGAGGAGAATGAACAGAAACAGAGAAGCTCGTTTATATTACTCTAACTTATGTATGCAAGAATCCTTTATGATCACACACTCAGTTTAACTAAACAGTATTACATATTACATTCAAATTAACTAAACCAACCCAATACAAAGAAAGGCAATTAGGTAAATCAATCAAATTCAGAATCCATTATCAGAATTACAAAAAATTTCAACTCCCAAAAGATCTTTACTTCTACTGTGATCATGCAAACTCTGTTTAACAAATTCATTGATCAGAGTCATTGTCCTGAAACACATTAACAGTTTGGAAACTCCTCCACTAAGAGCAGTAAATCCTAACACATAAAGAACACATTTTCATATCATCAAAACACAAGAAACACTTCTACTCTACAATTTTCTTGTCCAAACCACTACGAAAGCCAGTAATGATCAAACCCTAGCACAGAGAACAGAACAGAAGCGTTCATACCCACCAATTACAATCGAAAAAAATGGCCTGAACTTTTGTGAATATTAGATTAACAACAATATCAAAAAACAGAGGAACCACATTTTTTTTTCATTTTTGGCTTACCTCTTTCAGAGAAACCAGGCTTCCCATGATTTTTTTTTTCATTTTTGGCAAACGAGCTTCTCTGTTTCTGTTCATTCTCCTCATGATGCTTCCAAACGATCGTGGGTTGTTCGAGCTCCCAGCTGCATTGCTCGTGCTAGCCATAACCTTCGAGCTTCAGAGAGGGAGAACAGAAGAACACAGCACCGACGAGGAGACAGCAGAGTGAACAATGTGGCCTTCAAAAAAGGGGATTAGGGTTTTAACTTCACCTAAGGGACCAAATTGAGTCGGAAGAGTTTACTCTGCCACATCAGCTAGCCGTTGTGAGTCCCACGTGTCACCAACGCTGCCAGCTAAACTTTTCGGTTGCACCACGTGTGCTGAAATTGCCGGAAGGACCACTTTGAGTCCCGGAGTGCAAGTTCGAGAATGACTCTGAGAAACTTTTAAGTTCAGGGACTACTATGAGACTCGAGTACAACTTCAGAGACTACATTGAGACTTATCTCAAAAATAATTAGTATGACAAATTATTCTGTCAAAGCCCATGTTAAGTAGACAAAATAAATATAAGTCAAGTAAACATTCTCACGAATAAATAATCTATTAATTGATTATTATTATTATTATTATTATTATTATTTTAAACTTACATGTTTATACTCTCAGAATTTGGTGGGTGTTGCAGGTTTTTGTAAGGTTTATAGAATTTTTTATACGACTTTGCATGATTGTGAAAGTTAATTAGTATATGAATAGGCTGTCGGTGATGTGATGTTGGAACGGTGGGAGGCAAAGTGGTAGCTCAAAGATTAATGTAAACAATAAGCATTAGACATTTTATAACGCTTGGGGAAAAATTCAGTATCTCCAATTCTTCATTCTATGTACCCAGGCCCAGGACCAGACGGACATCGATCTATGTGTCCTACACGTAATAATGTAGTTATATAATTTAGAGTATTAAGTTCGATTTTGATCTCTAACATAGAAGTCAAAAATTTATTTTATTTTTGGCCTTTTTTTTGTTATAAAATGATTTTGAAGGTTTCATTTTATTTTAAAATTATCTTTTTTTATCAAATTTTTATTTTTTATTCCAAAAATATCTCTAATTATAAAAAAAAGAAAAACGTTGAATAAGGAAAAAACGGAGAAGGGAGAAGGCATTCGCGGGGGATGGGGGAGGGATCTTGCCACTTCAATCCGTCGTCGTTGTTCGTCGTCGTTCGGTGGTTGAATTTCGCCGCTGCTCCTCTACGTTCGGCGGAGATGCTTGATGGCGGTGGGTTCTGGTTCGAGACAATAACAGGGAAGGCTTCGGTGGTGAGTCGAGGGAGGAGAAGAGGTCGCATTGTGACGGTGGCGCTAGGACAGCGCAAAGAGAGAAGAAGAAAATGGTTGCGGCGCTGTGATGGCTGTGATGGCGGTTTTGGGTGGCTCACCGGCTTCTATTTCTGCTTCCATTATGCTTTTGCTTCTATTATGTTATTGATTTTTTTATTATTATTGCTTCTGGTTGCTTCTACTTTTGATTGATTATATTGTTTCATTGTTATTGTTGTTGTTCTGCTCCTGCTTCTATTTCTGCTCCTGCTCCTGTTTCTTTTTTATTCCATTGTTGATTCACTGTTGTTGTTGTTGTCCTGCTCCTACTTCTACTTGATTATATTGTTGATTCATTGTTGTTGTTGCTTCTAGTTATGTTTCTGCTTGTTCTTGTGCTTCTGCTTGTGCTTGTGCTTGATTTTAGGGAAGAAGGGAAAGGGGCATTTTGGTCCGAAGGACGGTTTTAAAATTAAGTTAAACTTTCGGGGCCATTTTGTAGCGAAACAAAGGCCAGAGACGAAATAAATTTTCGGCCTCTACGTTAGAGACCAAAATCATACTTAACCCCAATTTATAAGTTTTTCATATGGTTTTATTTAATGTTTTTTAAGTGAGAACAACAAGAATATATGTGTTTCGGAGGTTATTTGAAATAGTAATTTAGGTCCGAATATGAGGTCCAACTCCCTTTAGAAGTTGTGTCCGGCGTCTTCAGAGAGAAGGAAGCCTCGCCGCGCCTGGCCATCGCCATCACGACTCACCATCGCCCTCGCAGCGCCGCGATTCACCGTCGCCCTTGCAGCGCTGCAACTCCCCCTCGCCAGCGCCACGACTCGCCCTTACTTTCGATTCGGCTTCTTCTTATGATTTTGCTTTCGATTCTGCTTTTCCTTCTGCGTTTGCTTCGGCTTCTGTTTATGATTCGGTTTTTGCTTCTGCATCTGATTTTACTTCTGTTTCTGCGTCTGCTTCTATTATTTTTCTGATTTCATTATTGTTATGTGTTGATTTTTTTTGTTGAATTTGATATTGTTGTTTCTGAATTTGAATAATGTGTTATTGTTGGTGTTGAATATTGTATTCTTGAATCTGACTATTGATATTTGGTGGGAGTAAGGGAGATGACGGTGGTGGTAAAGGTGGTAGTGGTGGAGGGTATTTTTATCTGTAAAAAGTCAAAAGGACGATTTTAATACCAAAAAATAATGTTGGGGACGATTTTAAATCCTAAATAACGCTGGAAACGAATTTGATTTTGATACTAGACCTTAGAGACCAAAACAATACTTATTCCTATAATTTATAAGTTTTGCATATGGTTTTATTTAATGTTTTTTTAAGTGAGAACAACTAGAATATATGTGTTTCGGAGGTTATTTGAAACAGTAATTTAGGTCTGAATGTGAGGTCCAACTCCCTTTAGGAGTTGTGTCCGGCGTCTTCTAATGCTAAGGTGCTGTCGTCCGACATTTGGGTGAAGGAGGTGGGGGTGGTACCTGCAAGAGATTCTGATATTTAAGTTAGCAAAAATTTTAGGCAGGTTTTTAGTTGATTGGAGTTCGAAGAATACCTAAGAGTGTCAAGGTATTTATTTATAAGTGTAGAGATGGAGTCAATAACCACCTTTTGAGTAGTTTCACATTTTTTTAGTATAAAAAAGGAGGTCTAATGCCCCCAAAAGATAAAACCAGGAATTTACAACTCAGAAACTAAACGGGGACTATTTACCCCTCTTACATCATCAACTAAAAAGAGTTTTTATCCCTGTTGGAAGAAGATTAATAAAGTGATATCCAAATTTCATCTTCAAGCTTTCTGTTGTCAATTAATCCACACTATTGTTACCTTCTCTGTAAGTGTGTGTGATTTTGACGTCTTAATCATTCTGAAGCTATCTTTCAATTTTCCTTATGCTAGCATTAGGGTGTTTTTTTTTTTTTGACAAAATTTTATAAATGCTCATGGAGTCTGTTTTCAGTATCAAATGTCTAACTTCCAAATTCTAGGTTGTTCTCAACGCGTTACGAACTTTTCAAATTTTTGCTTGAAAAGTGGTACAGCATCCTAAATTCACCATGAACCCTGCCAGTCATCTTCCATGGCTATTTCCTAGCAGACCTCCACATCCTGCCCACCCTGGATTTCCATTCGATGACCCATCTGCCATGTGTACGTGCAATTTGGGATTCATGCAAATGATGCATACGCGCAAGGGATGCGTGCACACTGCTTGGGATTCATGCGTACGCATAAGGCATGCGTGCGCATGACCATGAGAAACTCCACATTTCATTTCTTCATAAATTCTCTACTTTTGCATGTTTTTTTTTTCACTTCTTCAAATCATACTTGTCTTTTAAGTCTGAAATCACTCTACAAACATATGAAGACATCGAATGAAATTAAAGTGAATTAAATTTAACAATTTAAGAGCCTAAAAAGCATATTTTTTAATCATTAAGCACAATTAGGAGAAATTTACAAAATTATGTTATTTCAATGAATAAACGTGAAAAAGTCGACAAATTTCACTCATTTAAAGTAGATAAAATACCATGAAATATGAACTTATCCGTGAGTTAATACTCAATTTAGTCCCTGAATTTGCATGTAAGTCTTAATTTAGTCTTTAAAACTACAATTGCATTTCTTTAATCCCAAAACTTTACAAACGTGATTCATATTAATCCTAAAAATTTTTGTAACACAAAAACGTGAAGCGTTGATATGGACAATCAAATATCATGCTAGAACTTATAAAACGATGTCATTTTGGTTTTGACGCTCAAATAGTTCAAAAATAACGCCAGATCACTTGTTTTAGAAAAAAAAAATTTAATAAATACATAATCACTTGTTTTAAAAAAAAAAGTTTTAATAAATACATAATCTAACGTGGTATCCAGTTATTCACCGGTTATTTACGTCAATGTTTTGTTAATATTTGTATGTTGAAAATAATCTCATATTCATAAAATTTAAAAACTAAATAGAAATAATTTAAATTTTAGAGATTAAATTAAAATTTGTATACAAATTAAAAGATCAAATTAAATATTGCACTTTGACACCAGATGTAAGAATAGAAGAATGAAATGATGACTGCAAGTATGGCGTGGCACATGCATTAAATATTGAAAATCTTGGTTAACAACCTGTAATAAATAGCCTCTCTCATGGGAAGGAGGCAAAACGACGCCGTGTTGCCACGTTGAAGGAAGCAGCACGTACATACATGTGTGGCTGCCCCGTGACTTTCATGTCACTCACGAGCTTTCCACATCTTCTTTTCATCCACTCACTCACTCCCTCACACTTCCTCATTTTCTTCGGTTAGTTATTATGTTTCATTTCCAGTTATATTTATCTTTTGCTTTATGTTTTTTCATAATCCATCTGCCTTCCCTATGTTTCTGTCACACAGATTCTAAATTTAAACCATGTTGAAGCAATCACCAAGCAGAAATCAAAGGACTAAAAGCTTCAAGGTAAAGCAGGGTTTTCAAATATTTACTTTGATTGTTGTTGCTATCTGGTTGATTTACCAACTCAAGCACTCGCATGATGATTCTCCTCGTCATGATGAAGTCGCAAAGCTTGGAAGAAAAGTTTTGAATCCGTACGAACTGATCGATGATACAGAAGAGAGCAAACCCCAAAGAGTTGAAGAGGAAGAACATGAGGAAGTAGAAGACCTCATTGACGAAGAAGATAAAGAGAAGGAGGACGAGATCCAAGATGAAGAAGAAATCATTGAAAAACAAAACTTGTTGCAAGGTCAAGGTCAAAGTCAAAGAGAAATAAACACAGGTGTTTAATGTTACCTGTGGAAAATGGAAATAGAATACTCTTCTTTTTCAAATTCATGGATTATTACTAAAACTGAACATGCTGTGCTTAACTCTAATAATTCTAGAAATGGATTAAATTCTAATTCTTTACTTCATTGACAAGGCAGTATTTGATTTTATCAGAATGATACATATATAGGGCACTGAAATGGATTAATATTCAGCTTTTGTATATGTAAATAATAACAAAATGGGACGAATGAGTTATAGCTCAAATGACATAGTCTCTTTGTACTCATTTAAGATGTTGCGGGTTATAGCTCAAATGACATAGTCTCTTTGTACTCATTTAAGATGTTGCGGGTTTGAGTCTTCCTATTTTATAAAAAAAAATAAAAAAAAAATCATAATATATAGAAATCATTTTCATGTTTAGTGCATGACAATGATTTATGTCATATTGTCCAAAGATATTTACTGAAATTTACTTTAATCTGTCAAGAACATGTTATTGGTAAAAAAGATGATAAATACTTAAAATTTTGTTTATTTTAGTATTTTTGGCTTTTTTTTGGAGACTATATTTTGGAAGAGTATAAGAAAAATATTATGTCCACATGTTATATGTTAGATATGGTAGTGATTTAGTGCGGCTGCTGTATTTATGGGATAAAATATGAATCTAATTTAAACTCTCTATATTTCTGTTTAAATGTATATTACTATTTAAGAGACTTAAATATTTTGATTGTATAACAACATAATGAAAATTTAGAAGATGCTGTAAATTATAAAATTCAAGTGCCTTGGTCAAAGTGGAGGAGTGTTTCAAATTTCTTATGCAACCAAAAAGATATATATTAACAAATTTTATCACACTAATATTAAATCAATTGTGTTAAATGTTTCGGTAGGTAATTTTTTTAACTTTTAATTTAAGAAAATTATAGCAGGTGTAATTTTCAAAATCAACTTATAATTTTTTAAAAATCTATTTAAGTACTTATAAATTTTTTTATCATTCTTCTTTTAAAATAAAAAAAATTAAACACAAAATAATTTATTTATAAATTATTTTTTAAAAGAATTTAATTAAATTATTTATTCACATTAGATGATAAGAACTAATGGCAAACACCAGCAAGATTAATATGTTTAGAATGTTAATTTTATCGTAATATATATTTGTTGACCAAAATAAAATCACAATATATAGTTGAATAATAATAAGTTTTCTAGCAAATAGACCGAAGATATTTGTTAACGCTGCTAAATTGCTTAACAAAGACTAATAGTTTGAATATTTACCATTTTAGTAACCTAAAGGTGTTTTAGAATTCTCTAGTCATTCACAATAACTATTATTATTATTATTATTATAAACAGAATATAGTAGAAACAATGACAATATTTATTTTCTGGTATATTTATATTGAACAATTATTGAAATTCCTTTGGTAAACCACGGGCTAAAGGCCGAAGGGAAAAAACGGTAGGAGCACGGTGCAGAGGGTGGGTTAGTGTTGGTTTTTGATATGGGCCTCAAATCGGTGTTTTCTATATTAAAATCAGCCCAATTGATTGCTCACAAAATGGTAAAGTAATACAACAAATTTGTATGGTGGGCCTCTTAGGCCCTGTCCAAAAACTATAAACCCATTGTGTGAACATTAAGCGAAGCTTGACCCAAAAAAACATTACACGAAGTACTTGGGTTGGAAGATTAAAATCATTGAATAGAGGATTTGCCTGATTTATTTGTGTCATTCTCAAGTCTTTTCAAAGTAAATAAACTCTTTCAATTAATTTATGATGCATTTTGTTGAGAGCAGCAGTAATTGTGAAACTACCTTTACTGCTCATAACTAACAATACATCAAAGAATTCAAAACAACCTTAAAAATCACATGATCTCACTTGACTTGTCTCTTTGCTCACTAATCCTTTCTAAGAATGCTTCAAGTGGACTCTCCCATGCGAATTCCATTGCAATAGCATCCACATAATCGATGTTCCTGTCAGTAAAATGAAGTTAAGAGGCAAATAATAAGCAAAAAGAATTAGCTCCAAAAGTAGCAATTAGTTCCTACAACTACAAGCAAGGTTATCCAGATCGAGTTTCTGAGTTTAGTTTTACCATTCAAGACTACCTATAATATCACAAAGTTTATGTGAATGTGAACTCTCGAGTTTGATAACCTTGACTACAAGTAAAATTTCAGTGGAAAAAGATAATGAAATTTATCATACCTGCAAAAAAGGCAACAGCAGACAGATTTTGAATCTGCATTGTTTGATAAATAAAGTATTCAGTCACAAAGTGACCAAGAGCATAGATAAATGATAAGAAAGTAGCCAGGTAAATGGGCTTATTGTCAAGGTTGAATGCACAGATATAGCAAAGTGTGCAGGTCAACAATGTCCAAGTTCCAAATGTGCGTCCATGAACTTCAGTCACTATAAAAATTTAACAAACTCTTATCAGTGCTCGGAGTTAAAAGCTAAAATAAGTGCAAAACAACTTAGAGATCATAATTACTTATTGAATTTCCTTTAGTTCAAGATCAACTTGAGAACAAACCATTGTCATTGCGCCTAGTAAAGACACTCAACCAAGCTTTAGAAGAATGGCAAGTACAATTAATTTCATTCCAATTCGGCATCCTGGTAAGTTTTCTTCATCCCCCTCTCTACATTGCTAAAAAATTGGAATATATAAATCATTCAGATACATTGATCCAAACATATACTAAAGGAGAACCGGAGGAAGTATACTTTTTCAGATTCACTGTTTTGACTGCGAAATCAAATTTGTTTACTTGTTTAGTCAAATTCCACCATATTGAAATTGGAAAAGAATCATTGTTTGCTTCTCTTGGTTAGAACAATTAAATTCCAACTTGCTCAAAAAAATCCATATTTTCTCATTTAGTAATGCAATGCAGGGATAGCATCAAGATTAGCATAACTATGAAATCTAAGTGCCTAGAAAACATCAAATCATATATGACTTGCGTGAATGCAAGTGTATTAGACTATGTATTTATAGAATAATCAATTAGTTAGTAATAACAATTAGGTGCTAGTTAGTTATCTTTTTTCTCTTGTTAATGTTTATATATATAAAATGTACTCCTTTGTACTCTTCCTCAAGTTCTGTATTAAAATTTTAAGAAATAGTATATAGAAATACATTATATATATGCATACATGTGCTAACAAGAGAAAGAAAAATAACTAACTAGCACCGAATTGTTATTACTAATTAATTGATCATTCTATAAATATATGTCTAATAAAGTGGCAGAATGAACAAATGGAACAGAAAAAAAATATCTCATTGTTTGTGAAGGTGAAAAAGTGGAAGAAAAACTGATGTTTGTTTGGATCTAGGTTCAATAAATTCAGAATATACACTACACAAAACTAGAAAGATCTCAATTCTATTCGAATTCATATACAAGCTTACAGTAGATCTCCTACATTCACTTCTTACACGATTCAGAGTAACAAAATCAAAATCAAAATATGTCTGAATCTCAAACACGCAAAAGGAACTACACAAGCATAAGCAGCTACATGAGGAACATGAATGCCTTCACATTTCAATGAATCCATAGAAATTAATTTAAGAGAGAGAGAGAGAGAGTTAGTTACTGGTGGTATTGGAGAAGACGCCGAGGTGGAGAGCCCAAATGTTGAAGAAACCGAACCAAACAGAGGCAAGTCGGAGAGTGCCAACTGCTAACAGCCACCATCCTAACGCCTTCATTTTCTAATTATAATTTCTATCGATGTTTGTGAAAGATGCAAGATTGTGAATTAGAAACGTTCGTTACTGTTGTCACTGGTTAGGAAATTAGGGATTAGGGTTCAAACATGAAGGGGAAGACTGGGGAGTGAGGAGTGTCGACATATTCCAATTTCAGGCTACTAATGTCAGATTAGTGAATACCCCGGCCCTGCTAATTATTTTGAAAGAACAACGAGATTTTTAACAAAAAATAAAAAAAAACACTTGATTCAGTTTTTAATTTTTTTATTTTAAAATTGGATAATTTTTATGTCAAAAAAAATAATATTAACTTTTTTTAGTAGAGAGACTAATTCGTCTCATAAAAATAAAGTTTAAGAATTAGATTAATTTTTTTCGTCAAAGATTTCATTCTTCTAAAATAATTGTCAATGACTATTTTAAATTTTTTTTAATGTCAGATTATATATATTATTTAAAATTTAAATACTCAAATTCGTTCTAATTATCTTAATTAAATATTTTAATATTTTTTATTTGATAAAATTTTAAAAATTATTCTTCAAATTATAATATCTTATCTAAAATCACTTAAAAAATAATTCGAGTATTTACCCCTTTTAAAATTATTAGAATTTATGAATATGAATAATCAAGACTATAGATTTATTAGATTTTAATATATTATTTATTTGTGCACCAAATTTTTTGATTTATTATGAATAATCAAGACTATAGTTACCGGCGGTGGTGTTAGAGAAAGAACTATTTTTTTTAATATTATAATAAAATATGTGTTATACTGTGTTATTTTTGTTATTGTAAAATTTTATATTACTATAAAACTTTTTTATTTTTAAAAAATATAAAATGTCACTTTTTTGTGTGTAAAAAATGATTTTTTATTTTCTGAATCACAAGACGGCAATCGCGTTTTTTGTTAAAAAAAAAAATTAAGCTTTTCAACACAAAATGGCATTGCCGTGTTGCTTCTTTTAATTGTTTTATTAAAATATAAAAAACCTATCAGTGCATATTAATAATTAATATAAATTAACTAAAATATAAATTAATCATAATTGAAACTTCTAATCTTTTATGTAAAAAAATTCTAAAAATAAACCCTAGTCATTAAATAATAATCAAGGCTAATATATTTCAATAAAATTTTAACACAAAAACCTAAATTACTAAAAGATATATGCTAACAACTATTAAATGAATAATTCAGTTTTTAAAAAAATAAAATAAGATAAAACTAAAATTATTAAATATTCTTTTAAATATTTAAAATAAAATTAAAATTATTAAATAAATAATATAATAATAAAAATAAAATTATAAGTTAGTTAAAATAAATAAATAATTTTTTTAAAATTTATAAAATATTTAGTAAATGATAATAATACATAAATAAAATAAAAATATATAACAAATTAAATATATTATAGGTAAAATTTTAAATAAAATAATAAAAGATAATATTATATCACATTGTGTAGTTTGAATTAGATTTAATTGTATCAATTTTAGAAAGTAGATTCGAAATTTGATCCAATTTATATAATTTATCAAAAATATAATAATTTAAATTTATTCAGTTTTAATCAATTTTTAATTTGTATTGAATTAAATGAATGATTTAATTTAGATAGATTTAAATTTAAATCAGAACCTTCTAGATCTTTCAAGGTGAATTCAGGTTCTATGATGACAAGGACTACGTGTTATTCTTTTTTCGATTTTTAAGATAACCATAAATTTTGTCAAAATGTCAATTTCTAATAGCACATACACATACATACACCTATCTAATCTAAGCGAAGCAATTATTAATCAGAAATAAAAAATAATAATAATAATTTTATGGTATAAAAATTAATAATATTATTTAATCTATAGTTAACTTTATCTAAAAAAATAAGTTTTGTTGTTATTATAGTATTATTATATTTAAAGAAAATAATAAATAGATTCTTGTCTTTTTAAGTTTTTTATAAATATATTTTTGACAAAATTTAAATACCAAAAAAATTTTTTTAATTTTCATAAACGAAAGACAATTTTATTCTTCTGTTTATTTGCCTCTCACAAATTAAATAGTATTGATTAATGTTGTTGTAATAGTGTTAAAGTATTCATTATGATGTCACATTAAAAGAAGGCTAAAATTTGTTGCTGATATAATATCAATTAACATAGTATTAACCTAGATATTTATACCAAAGTTAACATGCTAAAGACTGCATTCACATCAGATAAAGGCATCATGAACATAATTTGAAACTTGCCATTCTCTTCATTCAAACCTCTCAGGAATCTCACTAATTGTCACTATTTTCCGTATTTTCTTATCACTCCTAAACCACATGTGCATTCTACGTCACAGACGCAATTTAGAATAGGTAAAAAAGTTTCCAATTCTTCCCAAATAGTTTGCAATTTAGTGAAATAGGTAGTATACTGAGGTTTCTCTGTTTAGCTGTGTACATTTCTTCCTCTAGATCAATAATTTGAAACAGGTCTCCCTGATGGTATCTGTGCTTGAGATCATTCCACATGTCATATGCATTTTCATTCCAAATAATTATCTGGGAGATTTCATTACTCAGGAACAGATTAAGGGCTTGTTTGGGTGAGCTTCTAAGAAAAGATCTTTTTTCGAGTTATCTTTTTTTAAAAGATCTTATTGAAAAGTAAAAGTAATTTTATGTTTGGATATCTCATGTAAAAAGGTCTTTTTATCTATCAATTATGTTTGGGTATAACAATATAAAAGTACTTTTTTGTTTATTTATTACATGAAAAATATCTTTTTTTTAAGGAAAAAAGATCTTTTAAAAAAAGATATAAATTACAGCTTCTCAAAAAAGATCTTTTTTTTATTTTACTAGTGCTTTTACTTTTACTACTAGAAGTTTGCCAAACACGTTAAAAAATAAAAAAAAGATCTTTTTTCATTGAAAAAATATCTTTTTTTAACAAAATAATGGCGCCCAAACATGCACTAAGTCAAGCTACTACATAGGTATTATATTTTTTTCAAGTTAAAAAATTAGGATCAGTTTCTTCAGGTTTCGTTAGGGTTCCATCAATGAACTGTATCTTGTTCTTTGATTTTAATGCAAGTCTCATATTTCTTGACCAAGAATGATAATTCAAAACAGGTAAAGTCACATTCATTATTGAGATTCCAGGATTCTCACCTGGATGAAGATAATAAGGGCTGTACAAATCCAAGATCGAATTGGTTGAGGGATTGCGAGAGTCTGCACCATTCAAAGATGCAGAGCGATTTATTCTGCATTGAGAGTTCTGAAAATTGGTGAGTCGATTCAAGAGTCTTGTGAAGTTACGAATGTTATTTGGAAAGAGAATTCATCTTCCATATTTGAGTCTGGACTCTCCAAATATTTCTCATTCGTCATAGACGGACCGAATCGGAAACCTTCAGTAACAATCTCCTTCTTTCTCTTAACTCAACTCAGATTCTCATCACGATTGCAACTTCCACGCTCACCGCACCATGATAAAATCCAGAGTCATGAAGAGATTGCAGGTTGATGATGAGTGCAAGAGAAGAGAAACACAGAGAAAGAGCATGTGAAAATGTGAGATTTTTTGCTGAAAAAATAAGAAAAATCACAAAAATGTTAATTACCTCCTAACTAAAGATATATACAAGTGCTAACTAAAAGTTAATTCTAGTTAATTGGTAACTATAGTCAATTAACGCTTCTAACTAACTGTGGTATAAATATCTAGACTAACACTATGTAAAGTGATATTCTATCAACTAACAGTTGCAAAATAAAAAAAAAATTATGTTCATGAAAATGACGTCGTTTTACAAATTTTAAATTCTTATTAAAAATCTTTTTAAAAGACATAAATTATCATATATTACTCTAATCCTTTCACAAAAATTAAAGTTTTCTTTCTTCCAAAACAAAGCTAAAGTGTCATAAAAAAAAATAGAATAGGAAAAACAAAGCTGATTTGCTTGAGTAGTTCTTATTATTTAAAATGTAAATATTATAATACTTTTAACATTGTGCCTAAGTTATTAAAAAAAATAAATAATATTTAATATATTTTAAATCATTTATCTTTTATTTTTTTATTTTAAAAAATAAATTAGACAATTCAAACACAACAAAACATCTTCAAATTACCTATTTAAAAAAGCATAAAAACTTTGGATTCTCGTCCCCGTCCCTTCAGCATCCCCATGTTGTATTGATGTGTTTGTTATGCACGGCCTGGCAATTGAATCAACTCATGAGGATTTAAAGTTTCGCTTCTTTTAAATTTGCAAATTAATTTAATTGGGTTGTCACATTTCTCTGCAGTTGTTAAGATATAAATAAATATATTTATAATTTTTTATTATTAGAAAAAGTTATTGTGAAATTTGATATATTTTATTTTGTTATATATATGTATCTGTAAGTTCTTATAACATAAAAATCAATATATGTGATATATTTTTAAATTGGTTTAATAGTTCATTTAATCTGCATGCTTTAATTATTATTATTAATATTATTATTAGTAGTAGTATTATTATTTGTTTTATTATTGTATACAGCCTGGCATGCCATATCATAAAATTTTAAAAAATATTTGTGTAATGTTCCATGGCTTTATAAATTTCTACTTCAGATTGTTTGGTGAACAGATATCTCACCGATTAATATTATAAAAAGATTATAAATTTAATTTAATTTAGTTTCCTAATATTATAAAAATTTTAATTTTTAAATTCTCATTAACAACTTTACTTAATTACCATGATTATATTTGTGTTCCAAAATTGTGCTATGAATTGAAAATTTAACAAAAGATAAGTACTATGTGAATACAACGAATCTAGAATAGATTTGTAATATAAGATTGACAAGTTGTTTAATAAAAGCCTGAGACATGGAACCGTAAATGATGTTGGATGCTTACAAAACAAGGATTACCAACAAAAACAGTACCTAGATTTTTATGTTTATGCTTCAGTCAATGTCAATTGACCTAACTTTAATTTGATCAGCCAAACAAAAAAGAAAAAAAATTGATTTAGGATAAACAGTAATATTAGAGAGATAAAAAAATTTAAAATTTATTTTATTTAGTATTCATTAATTATTGTAACGATTAATAAATATTAAATAAAATAAATTTTAATTATTTTTTATCAAATGACTACCACTTTGACAAAAAAAAAACAAAGCTTCAATGATTATTAAATGTAATTTATGAATAAACTAGTTCTAATTCATTCTAGATATTGAAATAACTTAAATGAAGTACTATATAATGTCATAATAGCATTCCTATATTAATACAAGAGTTTCATTTACCCCCTTGACAATCGTGGCATTGATTTTTTTTTTCTTCACTCGAAATCTTGAACCATATAAATTAAAAGGGTAAATAATCTCTCAAAAATTTAAAATGATTCTGTATCCACTAAATGAGTTCTTCCTTCCTCATTTAGAAAAGGTTGATATATTAGATTATTAGTCTAACTAATATGTGATTTTAAAATTTCAAGGGTTATCTTATTCAATAATTTATAGGACTACAGTGCAAAAGGAAAAAATAATACCAAGGATAATTTATTTTAATAAAATTATTAAAATTTAAAATTACCTACATGTTCTTATTAGAGCTTGGTTACACACATATTCTATTTGAATTGATGTACATTAAATTAACTAAGTTCGATATGCATATATACATTGAATCACACAAATTCAATTTATGCTCAAAATTTATAATTTATGTATTCGATTTAATAGTGTAGCAGAAAATGTGCTTCGTTTTTTGAGAATTTAGAGTTTTGATCATGGTAAATCGAAACATAGTGAGAATACTTAAAAAAGTCAGTGAAAATAAATTGATTTACCATGTAGTAAGAATATTTCAAAACACACTTATCTCCTATTTTTTAAATTTTGAAATATTTCATATATCTCGAAAATAAAACTTTTGAGCTAATATTCTATCAAAATTGACAACCACTAGAAATCAAACTTATATGTTGAGCTTATCATAACTAACATCGGATGATCCCAATATTAGACTAACCGATATCTTAAGTATTACACCAGAAATTGATTGGCGAGACCCATTCATCAAATATCGACAAACAGGAATAATACCAGAAGATGTCAAGAATAAAAGAAAATTCAAAAGACAATCCGATTTTTTCACTATAATGGGAGTTGAACTATACAAATGAGATTTTACAAAACTCTTGCTAAAATGTTTAAGCAAGGTCGACGCTAAACTTGTCATGGATGAGGTCCATGACGGAGCATACGACACACACATAGGGGATAGAAGCCTAACATCTAAAATTCTTAGAGCATGATACTTCTAGCCTACACTACAAAGGGATTGCATGAACAAAGCCAAACATTGCGATCGTTATCAACGTCATGCCCCAATCATTCACAATTCGGCCGAGCAGCTACACTCATCGGAGGTAAGCTAACCCTTTAGTAAGTGGGGGCTAGATATTCTCGATCTTTTTCCACAAGCACCAAGTCAAGTCAAATTTTTAATCGTTACTATAGACCTTTAGCAAAAATCAATTCTAAAAAGATGATATCTTTTGTTTGGAAAAATATAATATGCAAATTCGGTATATCTCATTCCATTATCACTAACAATGGTAGACAATTCATTAAAAAAATTTAACAAGTTTTACAAAATATTAAGATTGTTCATCAATTTTCATCTGTAAAACATCCTCAAACTAATGGTTTAGCTAAGGCTGCCAATAAAATTATATTGCAGGCATTACGAAAAAAATTGAATGATTTCAAGGGACAATGGACCGAATTTATTGCTGAAATATTGTGGAGCTATAACACAACTAAGTACTCAACAACAAAAGAGACTCATTTTCAACTAGTATATGGTTGTGAGGCCATGATACTCGTTAAAGTCTCTCACATCAGTATAGTTGAACAAATATCTTCAATGATGAAGCAAACGTCGAGCTAAGAGCCATCGAATTGGACTCAATAAAAGAAATACGAGATTAAGCAATAATTCAATAACGCACAACACAATTTGCTATGGCTCAAAAATATAACAAAAAGATCAAGTCAAGGTCATTTCATGAAGGACATCTCATTCTTAAAAAAACAGAAGAAACACGAAAACCACAAGGTCACGGTAAACTCAACGCCAATTGAAAATGGGAATATCAAAAGTCATTGGATGAGAAGCATACAAATTACAAATATTAGAGGGCAACAACTTGTCAAGCACATGGAACATCTCTTTTTTAAAGATATATTATAGCTAATTCTATAAGTAGGATAAGATAATGTACTCTTTTTTCTACTACTTAAATTTTATCCCTAAATTAGGTTTTGCCACGAAAGATTTTAACGAAGCACACCCCTATCCTTCAACCATAAAGGATCCTCATCAATACAACACTATTCCTTAAAATTGTTAATCTTTATTATTATTTTCTATTTTTCATTCTCGCACCGACCTATAGATCGTACGGCTAATAGGATAAATTACCTACGTTCAAATAAATATCACTCATTCGAGCAATTGCAAATTTTTAAAATAAACTATTAACAAATATCAAATTCAAACCAACTGGTATTACCTTTTGCAATATATTTTGAAACTAATCAAACTAACTATACAATCCGAACCTGAATAACAATTCACAAAATTCCACAATTAAAACATACAATATACTAAAACTGTATTCATTTAAAATATCACAAATCTCAATACTGAGCCACTCCTACATCACCTATATTGTGAATAAGTTTCATATCGGCAGAAAACTAACCATACTCATTAAATGTTAGTATAAAAGGAAAATGCTCACTTCACATGGATGTGAGATCTTCAACTCCTTTATACCCATATAAAGCTTTCTAATTTTCAGTAAGCGTTTTCACTTCTCCTAGATTAACCTCTTTATCACCAAATTTAGTCTCAGTCAAATCCATCAACTTCTCTTTATCCCCTTCATCTTATAACTGACCTTCTTTCAGGGAGAAGGTTGGTCCACCTCGGCTCCTACCTCAGTTTTTACATTAGTGGATTTCTCCCTCTCCATGTTTTTAGCTTTGAAAAAGACACGTGCGCTTCCTCACCTGCAAACATACAAAAACACAAATCAATATGAACTCCAAAAATTATATCCCACAAATAAAAAACCTTTTACATTTGTATCTAAATACTCAATTATAGCCTCTTTATCAGTCTTCTACTCGAGCAGATCATCTATAGCTAACAAACTTGATGAAGATATATTATTTACTAAAAACTCTACTATCATTTTATCTCTATATTTTCATTCGACTTGGGGGCTATGATCCGTCCATTATAGCTCGTACCCGTTAATACTATAAATCGACAACATGCTAAATAAAACAGAAAACAAAGGGATCTTTATCCTAACACGGAGAAAAGAAAGGAGATGGTTATATGCAACCTTCGAAATATATTGAATCGGGGAGGATAAGGTCAAACAAGCTAGCCACATTATAGGGCAAAAATGAAACATAATCCATTATATAAGAGGAGGCAAAAAAAAAAAAAAAGGTACGTTGTTCATTCTAAATTGCAATATATATTCTTCTTACTCTCTTTTTCACTTGAGCATTGAAGTGTCTATGCAGGTGTCTACCGTCGCCGTTCTTTAAAAGCCGACGTATATCTTATCCTACCAGATTAAAACCAGTTTAACTTTAGACCAGACGAATTATACTTCTTCTAAAATTTACTACGCAGGAACGATACCCAATACAAAAATTTTGTTATTAGCATTTAGGAAAATAACACTCACCATACTCTACACAAAATAATCAAAATGAATTAAAAAAAGAAAATATTACTATGTCTAAAAGATAGCACCTACTTATTAAAAAAAAAGTTAAAAACTAATATTTAATTAAAAATATAAAAATAAATAATTTTTAAAGCGTTAAAATTTATTAAAAAAATAAATTAGATAAAATTTAATCACCATAAAACTTGCTATTGAAAAATTGGAAAACCAAAGATGAAAGGTCAGGGTGAATCACATGACGAAGTCAATAGTCAACAAGAATATTGAGCATTGCATCCATTGGTTCATTTGATTTTGATATGGTATTACTATTTAGTTTTTATTTTTCTGTGGGCAGTGGCAGAGAAGAGACTCTTTGAATCACGTGAGAACATAAATCATGTGTTTGTTCAGTGAAATGGTTCCTTATTAGTTATTTCTCTTGCAATTACACCTCATCACTTTCCAATAAAAGGCTGTGACAAACAAGTCCCTCCATAACACTCACAAAGGGGACCAAAACCCATGCCACACACAAACAATACAATACAACACACCATATGATCGATACTTAACTACCAAGCCTTCAATTTCAATTTTCACTCCCCAAACAGGCCCTCTCCAACTCACTCACCCCCACACCTCTCTCACCTAACCTATCCTTTTACTAACATAGTAATGCTTGTCAAATTTCATTTTCCTAGAGTCTCACCATGCTCTATAATAGCGTTTGGTGGAGAGATAGAAACAAAAAAATTGAGATTGAAAAATAGAGACTAAAAGATAGAGATTAAAAAAAATTTCAGTATTTTATTTGGTGTAAAATGGAAGATAGAAATTGAAACAAGAATGAAACTCTAATTTAATTTGCACAAAAAATAAAATTAATTAATTAATGAGGATATTTTAGGTATAAAATGTTATTAAAATTTCAGTCTCTATTTCTAAAAATTTTAGTCTCCTGTGTCCTTATTTTTTAGAGGTATTGAAATTGTAGAAACAGAGACAAAAATTTTAGTACCAATCTCTGAACCAACAAATATGATACTGAATCTCAATTTCTCAATTTCTGTCTCAATACTTTAAAACAAACGCTACCTATATACACTAACTAGGGAACAAATACATTTTCAAATTAATTAGTATCAACCGATATCGTAAACTTAAAGATTTAAACAAGTTTTTTGTCCTCTATTATATTTATTTTTACAACAATATTATAGAGTTAGTAAAATTTATTATTTTCAACTAATAATTAACTAACAAATTTACTAATGTAAACAAAAATTCGAATAAGTTAATAGTATTAGTATAAATAAAGTCATAACTAAAAATGGCGCATGGCATAAAAATTGTTAGTCTTAGAATTTTTTGTTCTTATTTTTATTCAACATGACAAATTAAATGTCATGTCTTGTCACGTCAACATTTAATATTTAAGAAAATTATTATTATAACATATGTGGAATGTAGTGTTATATAGGGTGTTATTGGTTCGGTTTGGTTTGGTTTTGGATCAAAAATTAATCGAACTGATATATTCGGTTTTTATAGATATACAACCGTTTGTTTTGTTGTTTTTACAATAACCGAATCGAACCGAATCGAACTGAATCAACAGTGGTTTCGTTTGATCGATTTTTTCGGTTTTTTTTAATAAACAAAATATGAATCACAATAACTAGAGGTTCAAAATAGTCAATAAACTAAAATAATAAGAGTAAAACATTGAAATGGTTAGGAGCTGAGGATTTTTATTGTTAAGTTAAAGGTTAAAATGATTAAAACATTGATATGGATGCATATTTTTTATTCGGTTCGGTTTCTATCGAGCCAACTGAAAACCGAACCGAACCGATCAATTTTGTTAAAAAAAACTAAAAAATCGATTTTTTTGGTTTTTAATCGGTTGTTGTAATTTTCAGTCCGGTTCAATAACTTACACCCCTAGTGTTATATAATTAGATGAAGAGGTAATAAAGTTCCAATGTTAATATTCAAAATAAATAAGTAGAAATTCCCAATAAAAAAAAACCTACAAGGCTACATATGACAATAAGTTTAGGTGAAAGTTTTCAGCTTCAGAGATTGTATCCTAACTAACCAATGTTCACCCACCATAAACCTACTCTGGCTACATTCATAAAGACATAAACAAATGGCATTGTTATTAATATTTGAATATAAGTGGGTTTCTTTTTAAGCTTTGGTTGTATCTACTAAAATATGTATTTGGATATGAGATTGGTCCCTGGGGGCAGTGGGCAAAGTTTGGTGCCAAAAGTGATGGCATGGTATGGTATATCATAAAAATGCATTGGACCACCCTATACAGCACACATACACATCAGTGCGCCACCACCAACCTCAATGCTCTGTGCCCTACAAATGCGCTGCCCAATCATCTCACAGTAATGATTATTAATTATTTGAATAATTAAACCATATTTGAAATGCGCTCGTGCACCAAAGAGAATCCGATATGAATTCAAATTAGTAAAAAATTAGTATTATAGTAATGTGCGTAATGCATACGTGCTTTGGTGGCAAGTCAAGGTAGGAGTAGGAGGTAGCACTTTACGGTTCCCCGCCAATTATTAATAGAATAGCACGAACCACTCCAAATCCCATGAGTTATGCCACAAGAACTCATATGATTATGTGCCTAATTTCTCATTATTTTATATCCCTTAAACCACGCCGGAACTCAATCTCAGTCCGCACGTTACACTGCGTTACAGCTAGCTATCCTCCATTACCCTATTGCATAAACCCTCATTAATTACTCCACCACTACCACTTTAACAGCTGTATTAAGGAATAGTAAAAGTCACTACTTCGTAGTAATTCGAAATGAAGATTCACGTGTCTGTCCGTGCTTGTAAATTTTACAGAATGATTGGTATGAATATCCATATCAATGTACTAACAAAGCAATATATTCCAAAATTACCAATGCTTACAGCTAAAAGTGACTCCAAATATATACAGCAAAACATTTTAGAAAAAATAGAAGACTATGACACACGTGAGTGATGAGTCAGTTCAAGAGTTGTGCAAAAATTACATATACGTAATAACAAGAAAAAAAAAATAAATAAGCTTTTTCTTGATTTCCCATAATTGACGAAAAAAAAGGGAGAGAAAATCAAAGAAAAAAGCCACACGTGAATACAAAGAGCGCACTCTAGTACTCTACTAGTCTGTCTTTCCCTGTACAGCCTGTAAATTGTTTGTTAGTACCCTCCTCACTCAAAATGAAAAACCCCAATTAAAAGAACAAAAAATACAAAGGAATAAAACGACAGGGGGCAAAAGCACGAAACGACAGCGCAATGCGGAATCAGCCAAGCAACTCCATTTGCTGGCACAGCTCCTTCCTCAGCCGCTGAGAGAAAAGCCTGCAGGCATCCACGCTCAGATCAACGGCGGCGGCCAACGCCACGAACGCCGCTGCATCCTCTGTGCAGTTCACGTGCGGAACGCTAACCTCCACCCTTGGCTTGCTGCACCTCCCTTCACCCTCCACGCTCGCCGACATCACGAACCCTCTGTACATGCAATAAGGCCAAAGCCCGTAACCATAGTCACCGCTACTCCTCGGGCTGCACACCGGCGACGTCGCGCTCCCCGGCGTGGCGCGACCGTTGGAACCGCCGGACCCGACGCGCGAGCTTAAATCGATGACGAACTTCCCTCCCTTGTTTGAACTAAGCGTTGACTCGGCAAGGACTATTCCGGCAGCGCTCATGCCGCCGTTCGTGTCTGGAATAAGCTCGAATCGATAACCGAGGCCGTCGGAGCCGCCGCGCTCGCGCCACGCCTCGAGTCTCCCCCACGGCTTCCACGTACCATCACCGGGCCGAAGGATGAGCCACGAACCGGGGTTTGAACAGCTTACCCGGTCCGAACCGGGCGAAGCGACGAACGGCGTGACCATTGAAGCTGCCGCGACTGGCGAACCGGAGAGATCATGAACCGTTATCGACCATCCCTTACGCTCCTTCCCAGGCCGTTCTCTCTCACTCCCAAACGAGCTCAACCAGCTTCTAGAACTTCCCGCCTCCGACTGTAACGACCTGCGAGTAACAGAATTCATAACCGCCACGTTAACAAAAGCTGTTACTGTGTTCTAAAATCCCTAAATTGACCATCAAAACAGAATTCAAAGTTTGAAACTAAGTTAACTAACCAATCACATTCATAATTCGTGAAGGTAAAAGTGGTATTGTGCTAACCTGGACCGTTGATTTCGGTCGCCGGTGTTTCTAAAGCTAAACTTGCAGGTGAAGACAGGTTGTGAAATGTTGCCTTGGATCTGAAAAACTTGCGGGCTGCATTCTGGTTCGCCGTCGAATTGGAAAACGAACCTAGGATCGGGTTCAGCCTTCACATTCAGATGGAACTGCGCGGTAGAGCCTTTGGCTTCCTTTCCCACGCTGATCCACCCGCTGTGGAACACCGTGGCCTTCGACGCCGTTCCGGCCAGTTGGTCGAGCGGGACAGAAACTTTTCCTAGCAGCCTCCCAGCGTTGACGCCGCAGGTGGTGCCTCTCCGGCCGGTGTAGATCGAGATTTTAAGGCAGAGCTTGCCGGCGAAGATGGATTTCCCAGCGAGACGGTCGAGATCGAGCTTTCCGAGGTGAAACGTGGCAGCGATTGGCTGAACCTGGTTATCAGGGAAGTTAGTATCCGGTGGAATAAAGGGAACGACGGCGGACTGTACTGGAAAATTCTTGAGTTTGATTTTGCAGAAACATGGAGAAGAGGAAGGATGAACAAGGGAGCGAGCAGGTTTGGAAGCAACGGGAATCTTGAGAGCAAGGTTGCCGACGGTGAGGCGGACGAAGGGGCAAGGATCCATTAGTGAGAAGAGAAAATGAAAAATGCTATTGAAGGAAATGGCAAAGGGTCATGGAGGAAGTGGCGTTGGGGAGTGATGGGTTCATGGGTTTGGAATTAGTTGAAAAGAGGAATGCATAAAGAAATGGGGAAAGAGAAGAGAAGAGAAGAGAAGGGGGAGAGGGTGGGATACAGCTGGGTACAGGGTGTCGCTATTCTAGTGGCTGGGGAACCCAAGTTGAGGAGCGAGGTCCCCCTTCTGCACTTTTGTGGGCTCCACTTTTTCTCTCTGATATCAGCACTGGCTCTTGTGTGTGTCTCTCTCTGTGTAATCTGTTACTGTTACTGTTGCCAGTACGACTATATCTCGCTCTCTTTCTCACATGCCACCACACACACTATCCTCTCCTTCTCTTTGGATTTATCGTCATCACATTCATATTCATTCACTCCTAATTGCCCTTAACGGCCACTGCCACGCTTCGGCTTATTAGAGGTCTCAAACTGGTTAAGCTCATCCAATTAAGTAAAGAGTAAATTATATATTACAGAAATTATTTTTAATATAAAAATCAAAATAATATTTTGGTTGAATATTAATATTTAAAATATATTACAGTATTTTAGAAGTATAAAAAAAAAAATGTTCAATACGCATCTTGCATCTTATTAAGATAATAACACATATTCATATGCATTATGTGTGTCCGTATTAACAGAATAATGACACAGTTCAATACGCACTTTACGTGTTGGCTCTTCAGTTACAAAATTTATCCATATGTAATTATATTAAATAATTTTATTTTCAACAAAAATACAAATATTTTTTTATATATAAAAAATTAGCCTATATACTAAGCATATACAATTTTTAAAATAAAAATTCAGTTCATTTAAGAGAAGTTTGTCAAATATGGTCTGTTTTTTGTTTTTATTCTTTGTCAAAATAGATCATTTTAAATAAAAAATTACTTTTGGAACCAAAATATCAACTTTGAAACAAATTTTTGCCTTTTTAATCAATTATTGGATTGAAATTTAATACATTTAAGTTGGGTGATTAAAATGTTAAGAATTAAAAAAAATGAGAAACAAAAATAGGAAAAAAAATTAACAGACTACAGATAGTTTATCATGGAAAGTTAAAATTAGAATATTAGTGTTATAATAAATTTAAAGCACATCTTTTTTTAATTGATCTAATTGTTAACATTTATAGAATATGATAGTCAATTCTTAATTTATATAAAATTCTAAGTTTGGTAATTTTTAAAAGAATGATGTAATATTGTTATTAGAAATATGGTGTTTGCTATGGGCCTATGAGGTATTGTATTTTTTTAAAAAATCTAGAAAAAATTATCCTAGCAAACTGTATTTTAAAAGATTATAAATTAAAAAAAAAGATAATTTATTCCAACAAATTCTTTTTTTAAAAATTAAAATAAAAAAATAAATCATTTCGAACGAATTATTTTTTGAAAATTAAATTTAAATTTAATTATTTTGTTGGTCTTATAATCTTATTAAATTTGTACTTAACTTTTTATACTTTTTAATTAAGTCTCTAAATCATTATAATTTTTTTAATTAGATTCCTATTGTAACAAAATCATTTGAGTTAACAAAATATTTCATTTCCATATTAAAGATATCATGAGTAATTAGATTCTTTTAAATTGAAAGGTGTTTATCTCACAATAAAAGAAGTTGTGGCTCGTATTTCATCATTCTGAAAAATTGAGGCTTCATTGTTCATAAATGGTGTTCTAAGATAAAGAAAATAGACATTATAAAAGCCGTTAAATTTTTAGAACATTTGGAATTTTTTGCATGCTAGAATTGCTCTTGTATTGAGCTCGACAATCTAATTTGTTAGTAGGAGAAAGAGCAAGCAGAGAATAGAAAAAAAAAAACTTAAAAAATGTAGGACTTGGTTCTTTTAGCAATTTTGGCATTTGTTAGAAAGAAAGAGCATCCAAGAGAGATGTTTTGATGATTTAATTTGGGTAAAAAACTAAAATAAGTTAAGGGAAGATTCTTATTACTTGAATCAGCCAAAACGAAATCTAATTTACCAATCAATCAATGCACAAATATATGAAGTTTGAATCAAACCGTTTTAAATTTGAGTTGAATGTAATTCGAATTGTACTAACTCGAATTACATGCAAACCTGAAATATACATAATTTGAATAGAGTCAATTCGAATTACTATAAAAAGTAAAGTCAGCATAATTCGAATTGTATAGATTCGAATTACTACCAAACGTGAATAACTCCTAATTCGAACTGAACTGGTTCGAATTACATATATATAGTGCGAATGAGAATGATTCGAATTAGTATGGACCAGACCTGTATATATATGATGTGAACGTGAGTTGCTCTCATTAGAGGGGTCAGATGGCTAGTGAGGATAGTTTTGTAGTGTTGGTTCACCATAGAGGATCGATTAAGAGAAAAACTCGTTCCGGTGTGAAGTTCACCGATAAGGATCCTCTCTGTATTATCGTGAGGCCTACGACGAGCTATGATGACCTTGTGGGCTCTGTACTGCTAAAACTTGGTCTGGAAGGTGTGAAACGGGTTAAGAAGTTTTTCTATCGCATTCCAATCACGGTGCTCCAAGAAACCGTGAAGTATGATTGTTTCATGATCGGGAGTGATGAGGACTTGCAGGTCATGTTTCATTGTCGCCGGCAGTTTCCAGAAGTGAGGACACCAGAGCTGTTGGCAAAGTTGGTTGATGTGGTATCCAGCTCAGGGGATTCGAACCGGAATACCACCACTTTAGCCACGGTGGCCGGTTCTAGCTCCAGAGCTGTCGTTGCTTCTTCCTCCGTCCCTACGTACGAGCCACCCGTCCAGCCTATCGCCTCCCCTTCGTTCACTGTTGATCTCAACGGCAGTGTTGGCGACGAGGTTGGAACAGGGGAATTTCTGCCGACCTCTCTACAGTGTGCTGCACCGGCTGGGGTTGGAGATGGATTGTTTGATGATCCAGAGGACGATGATGTCGAGCCGGATATGATTGTTGATGACAGTGGCGATGATATTGGAGCGAGTGAGCCTGCAGGGGCGGGAGGTGGTTCTAGCTCTGGCACACAGCAGTACCCTCTATATTTTTCATCTTTGGACCTGGATGTCATGAGGCAGGAGGGGGTTCCTGGGCAGCCTGCTGGATATGGCGCTAGAGATACGAAAGGGTCTGCTGGTCTGACAGAGTTTTAGGTTGGTCAGCAATTTCAGGATAAAGATGAGGCCCTGTTAAGTGTGAAGACTTACAGCAGATAACGAAGATAGGTAACATACAACACTGATCATGAAATAACACTGATAACGAAACAACACTGATAACGAAATACATAAACGAAGATAGGTAACATACAAAACTGATCATGAAATAATATACAACACGATACACAAATCATCTAAATAGGTGCGACCCCGTGAAGCAACGACGTGGAACCCGTGTCCTTTGACCTCTTCGGATAAGTGGCTCCTCATCTTCGATCTCATCCTCCTCGTCCTCCGGGGCTGGCTGTGCAGGCGTCCTAGGCTGGACATGTAACGGTCGGGATGAAGACGGCCCGGCAACTGAATGTGACCCAGCAGTATGTGCGGAAGGTGGGGTACCACCCAAGGCGAAATAGTCAGCAGGAGCCACGGAGGGAGGCTCATTCAGATCGACATCTAACGGTACCTGTGTCCCCGTCGTCTGACCCCGTCGACGGGAAGCCTCATCCTCCTGCATGATGGCACTGATCTCATCTAGGAAGTGTGATCCACCGAAATCCGCTTCAAGACCATCATCGGCAAGAAAGTCTGAAAACATGGATCCCGGACTCACCCATGGCGTACTCTCCTGAAGTGTCTGGTCGTCACCGAGAACACCAACGAAGTAATCTCCGAGCGGCCCCTCTCCAAGTCCAGCGTCACCATGGGCAGAAGGATCTCCCATACCGGACCCATACCACTCTCCACTATGCCTGCCATGATCGGGACTAACACCCCCCACTGCAGCCCCTCCTCCAACGGCATCTCACCACGATCACTGTGATCGTGCCTCGCAGCAGGCGCTCTCTGTCTGCCTCCACGCCCTCGTCACCGACCACCACTCCTACTTGCCTCGTCACCCTCCTCCATAGCCTGGTCCAGCCACCTCCACTCACGCTGGCTCCGTCGTGTCCCGACACGAGCTCGCCTCTCAACTCGACGCCTATCAGGGACGTCGTCAACACGGTCCATATCAGGTACTTTCCCGGCACCCCTCTGCGTTGCCTAAACCGGAATAGGAATAGCTCTAGGATCCCCCAAGTACATCTCCGGTGACAAGAACCTCTTTCCGTGCCGACGCCACTAGTCCAAGAAGTCATGTGAGGGTCCCAGGTCGGCAACAACATCGAACCAGAGAACGTGATCCGCACGTGTCTCCCAGTGAAGATGCCAATACTGCAAGTGGTACGGAAACCAACGATCACCTCCTCTTTCGTCCTTAGACATCAAGAAGTCGATATTTAGGGCGGGATGTGGGCGGGGCTGAACGCTGCCGAACTGCAGTAAGACCCTATCAACCTAGCGCCACTCAACCACCGCAAACTATATCAGTGACGTCACACACCGCCATAACATCGTATGACGAGGCTCCAACACCTCTGGATGGACAACCTGAAGGACGTCGGCGGTGCTATATGGCATCCATATAAACTGAAAAAAGGATCTCAAATTCGTTAGCTCGATTCGTTTTGAGAAGGTTGAAGCTATAGTTAACTATAATTAACTATACATTAACTATATATAGGAGGTTAGTATACTCACATCCCTAGCCTGTAACATGTCTATCCTCAGCCGAGTCATCTGCACCCGAGGTCCCTTCTCGCTAACGGAAGGATTGTAACCTGACCACCTGCATATGATCTCAACATGGTAGCGCATTAAAGATGCGACGAAGTAGTATAACATTACAGGCGGCAATGGAAATGAATAAAATAAAGATACATATAAAACTGCGATAGTGGTACCTCGAGGCCAGGGGCCAGCTGAACACATCATACCCAACAGGCCTAAATCTAGAAAACCGCCAAAAGATCCGGGACTGAAATAACTGTAACGGCCTAGCTAACTTCACGACATGACTGTTGGCCACTTGGCACATGCACCAGTACAACCATGCTAGTGCCGCCGACCCCCAGCTCTAGCCACCCATCTCCTTAAGCCTAGCCACATACGGTAGCCATCTTATTTGAATACGGTTGCCAGACTTGTCGACAAACAGCTGGGTGTCTAACAACATCATGATATAGGCACGGGCATAGCGCCTCACTATCTCCTCATCGGCCCCTCAGGGCACTCTCTAAAACTCTCTTGGAACCAGGTGCAGTTCACTGCGAACTTTTGAATTTGGTTTGCAGGAGGTAACACACCGAGTAACTCCTGGAACTACTGCCAAGGTGGCTGGCCACCCTGTATGTATACATAGAAATCTGTTAGGCAACCACTGACGTAATGTCCGTCCACTGGCAACCTCAACTGGTACGCCACATCCTGAAGTGTGATCGTGCACTCTCCGAACGGCATATGAAACGTGTGCGTCTCCGGACGCCACCCTTCCACGAATGCACTCACAAGGGGCTCGTCTAATCGGAACCATCTTTCGTTCAGTCTCACAAGATGGTATAATCCGGCCATCTGCAAGTATGAAATGTACCTCTCATCCAGTCGCATCCCTTGCTGCCGCCGCATGCTCGATATGCATAGCTGGGGCTGCGCATAAGATGGACCGCATAATTAGAACGAATTACAATACCACTTACAAATACAATTCACGACATAAAACAACTAACAAATACCACATGCAAAAGTATATACAATAAACCACTAGCAAAACCGCATACGGAAATCGCTAACATAGACCGCTTCAAAAAACCACATGCAAAAGCAAAATATAGTAAACCACTAGCAAAGCCGCATCCAAAAAACCACTAACGTAAACCACTTGCAATACCACTAACATAAACCGCCAATAAAACCACATGCAAAACGATACAGCCTTCCCGGATCGTCCCCCATCGTCTGAATATGCTGCTCGAGTCTTTCTCGGACCGATTCTAAGTCATTTTCTCTGAAATTTGGTGGGGTATGTGAATAGAAAACTGAATCGAATGACCTTGGTTCGAACTCCTTATATAGGAGAAGTCCTTATAATTCGAATCAATTAATTTCGAATTACTATGTGTTGCCAATTTGTGAGTAGTTCGAATCTATATGCTTCGAACTCCTTCAATCACGTCCTGCTACTAATTCGAATTAACCTTTCTCAAATCATGCTATTATAATTTGAACCAGGTAGCTTCAAACTACCTGTAGACATAGATTGAGCGTAATTCAAGCTAGCTTGTTTTGAATTATGTGAAAATGTAATTCGAATATAGTTGCTTCAAATTACATTATAGTGTGCTTTGGTTGATTACTGAATCAGATTTCTAGTTGGCTGATTTGTGTAATAAGATTTTTTCCTTGGTTTAATTATGTTTTTTGTCCATTTAATTTTTAAGATTTTTAATTTTGAGTTTTGTGCAAACATCTTACAAATTGGGACAAGTAATAGTGAAAAACATATAGAAAAGAATTAATAAGCTACCTAAACATTTAAAAACTATATAAGAAGTTAAAAAAATAAATGCATACATCATTGTCAATATTATTATCACCACTAAAAGCAAAAGATAAGGCATTATCTCATTCTCTCTTTCTCTTCTACTTCTTCTTTATCATCGTGAATGGTGATAATGGAAAGAAAAAAAGTAGAAGAACAACAATAACAAAGGTAGCAGAGAGAGAAGGTAATGGTGAGGGAAGGATTAAAAGCCTTCCAAAGAATGGTCAATGGCAGTGACGACAGATGAGCACTGTGACGTATTTCACGACAAAAAAGTTAGGTATAATAGTAAATTCGCAACTTGTAAACTTTTTTTTAACGTTTGCTGTCAATAAGGACCTAATTAAAAAAATAAGATGGTTTGAGACTTATAAAATCTATTTATAAATTTAGTAGAACTATAAAAAACTAATAGAGTAACTTAACATTAAATTTATGTTGTGTTTGCCTTTCTCGACTTGTCAAACTTGTTTATGAATTGCCATATTTAACTTTAATTTTAGCAACTATGACTAAATTTTTTAATTTTAATATTTTTAAAAAATATATAACGAATTTTATATTTTACACATATGTAGAGAAATCTAAAACAAATACAATTCAGCAATGTTAAATTATCACTTATTATATTTTTTTATTTAAAAAAAATACAAATCAACAATAATATTTTGTCCTTTATCATTTTTATTTTTTTAAAAATACAAAACATTAATGTTCATTTATCATTTATCATTTTTAAAAAATAAAAAATAAAACAACAATATCATATTGTATTTTCCCATATCTTTGTATAACACATAAGTTCAATTATATTTGAGAATTTCATTCTTTTAGAACTTGTTCACTCTTTGCTTCATATGATGGCTAGTCACAATTTAACACTTTATAAAACTTTTATAATATCTTGATCAACTCTTATTTATTTTTTTCATGAAATTGTTATTATTCACTAATAAAACTTTTATCAATCACCATTGGTTATCAACTAAAATTAATAAGCTTGTAATTCATTATCATTGTAGCAATTTATAAGATTTTTAATTTCAATTGAATTCTTCAACTTGGTTACTCATAATTAATACATTTAATTTAATTATTAATATTGTTTCTTAAACTAAACTTGACAAAAATTTCTCTTTCTCTCTCTCTCATTTTCTCTCATTGTCACATGATGATCATTATTATAATCTCCAACATCAAATGTTCTCATAAACTTACATCAATAAAAATTTAATAATTATAAACTTTTTAGTGGATAAACTATTATTTTTCAATTGTTTTATTTTTTTATTTAAATTTTATTTTAATAATTATAATTAAACCAACATAAAAATACTCTTGATTCTTATATTTTTTATTAAAAACTTTTTTACTTAATAATTTATCTAACAAAAATATTTGTATTTTTATAAATTCCTGCAAATTCTTTAATGAGAAAAGTATTCTACCAAACTCTTCTTACTTTCCTTTTTAAATATAGCTTAATTGATAAAGCCAAGAAGCTTTTTAATATATAAAATTTGGTCTATTGGGTAGCGTTTGGTGGAAAGACAGAAACAAAAAGACTGAGACTAAGAGATAGAGACTATGAGACAGAGATTGAAATAAATTTTAATATTCTGTTTAGTACAAAGTGAGAGACAGAAATTAAAATAAGAATGAAATTTTAATTTAATTTGTACAAAGAATAAAATTGGAATTAATTAAATGAAATGAAGGTATTTTGGGTATAAAATATTATAAAGTTTTAGTCTCCATCTCTAAAAATTTTAGTCCCTTGTGTTCCTACTTTTTGGAGGTACTGAAATAATGAAATTTTGGATACAGAAACAGAAATTTTGGTACCAGTCTCTCAACCAATAAACATAATACTAAATCTCAATCTCTCTGTCTCTATCTCAATATCTCAAAACAAACGCTATCTTAAAGAATTGTGTCCCGTAAGCACCACACCTATAACCTAATAATTAATCTCCTTATGCATGCGATGAAGCAAGTTTTTTATTATATGAAACTTTGCATTTTGATGAATTTCTAAGGAATGGCTAAAGCTTTTTGTTGGGGTGAACTTGTATTGACTGCTCTAATTATTAATTTATTATGTTAACATTCAGACAAATAATGATAAATAGTTAAATTAGTTTTTAAAAGATTACGCAATCTCTATTTTAATTTTTAAAATTTTTTTCTTCAAATTTATCTCTGAAAAATTTTTAATTAATCACGGTCGTCTTTCCATAACTTCTCTAGTTAGCAGTATTAATAGTAACTGACATGGCACGTTAAAATACACATTGACATTAACATGACGTCCTTTTTGGGTTAGGTGCTATTAGTGAAACGAAACTATATACATTCCTTTGTTCAATTAGTCAAATAACGGTATGACACCTTCACTCTCACTCGCTCTCACAGTCTCACCTCGCTTTACTCTCACAAAAACCAGTCTCTGTGGTTCGACTTTGCAAAAGAGAAGACAAAGAACCTTTGTTCATCGTCGATTGTTACATTCGGCAGAGGTTGCGTGTTTACCGATAAGGATTGGGTCCGGCTTTGCACACATTAACGATGAGAACGACGCCACCTTTCTAGCGTTGTTGAAAGTAGTGATTTTTTTTAAAAAAAACTTGCTTTTTGTTTCGATTGTACTCCCAATAAAAATGGATTTTTTTTCTCATTGTGTGTTACTGAATTTAAAATCATTTTTGGGATTAGGATTTTGTTTCTATTAACTAATTCTTTTCCGGTAATTTAAGGTTGATCCATGCTTCTGTATTTTTTTTAAAAGCAATTTGTTTGTATTGTGTAAATGAAGTTCATTATTTCCGCTGAATTTTTGTTCTTGTGTTGGTTTAAGATTTTTGCATTTTATTTGTAAAATTACCTTATGTCTTAGTTTTCCTATTGACTCTATACCATATGTGAAGAATGGTCCCTTTCATCTCTATTTTGAAGTAATTAAAGCTAAGTTTCATAATGTCAATGTTTAAAGTGAGTGGTTGAGGGCATCCAACAATCATCTTCCTCATTTGCTCTAAAGAAAATAACCAATCCTTAAGAAAATCAATATGTTTCAGCATTGTCTTTTGGTGAGACTAACTACCTGCTTAATCTTCTCAACAATTCTTCCGAAATCATTAGGATACAATACAGAATTGAGTAAACTTTTCTAATTCACCAACTTTGAAAATAGAAACTACTGCAATTTCATTTAAAAGAAAGGGGACATATATGCGCTTTTTAATTTCTATATGGGTCTCTGGGTGGTGTTAAACCACGTTATGGGAAGGAGGGGTGTTGCACAAAGAGGTGGTGTAAGCTTAAACAGAAATCGGACCGTGGGTGTTGGTGGAAGCAAAACGGACCGTGAGAGTTGATGCTCGGAGACAACATGGACCCTGCGACATGTGAGAGATCCAGCTGCAGAAGAAAGCGGACACTGCGATATGTGTGATTCAAGACGGACGGTCCGTGTTGTGAGCTCCCTGGACACGCGTCGTGCAACCGTCACTCCCCAAAGCGGTGCCCTGATTACCAACATATGCATGTAGTGGGACTCCCAGCATCCGAGTTCTCACTATCAGCCTTCACTCCCAACCTCAAACTCCATTCTTCTTATTCGTTCCTCTGGTAGTGGCTGTGTTTGTTGAAGAAATAAGGAAAATGCCGAAAAAATATAAAACCAAAGATGTTGATCGCCCTGAGCTTCATATTAGACACTATCTCAGCCATTCTGATTATGTAAGTTTATTTAATATTTTGTTAAATTTTTATAATTATAAATATTATTCTTATAATTTAGTTTTCCTTGTTGTTAGTAGGAGCTGAGCTTATAAATATAGATTGAACGGTTAGAATAATTTATTAAATTTTTTATAATTTTTTTCTAATATTTTGTTATTATTTAATTTTTAAAATTATTATTGTTATGGTCTGATTATTCTTATAATTTAGTTTATCTTGTTGTTATTAGGACCTGAGCTTATAAATATAGATAGAACGGTTAGAATAATAATTTATTAAATTTTTTATAATTTTTTTCTGATATATTGTTATTATTTAATTTTTATAATTATTATTATTGTTATGGTCTGATTATTCTTATAATTTAGTTTTTCTTGTTATTAGGACATGAGTTTATAAATATAGATAGAACGGTTAGAATAATTTATTAAATTTTTTATAATTTTTTTCTGATATTTTGTTATTATTTAATTTTTATAATTATTATTTCAGAATTTTTATTATTGTTACATGAAATCAGAAAATATAATGTAGTTAGAGTTTATTTATGTAAGACAGGTTTTTTTTTTAAATTGTTTAAATGTTTTTAATATATTTATTTATTAGTGGGTGATGTGAGAATTAGTTTTATTTAAACCGGTGTATGTGTAAATTAAATTTTTTCACAGAAGGTTAATTTTTTATTTTGTTTAATTTTATCTAGTTATTATAATTGTGGCTTGTTAGTGTTAGTTAGTTACGTTAGAAAGTGAAGTATTATTGTAGTTGTTAGATTGAATGTGAGTATAAAAAAAAAATTTCATGGTTACTATTATTTCTTTTAATAGATATTTAGTTTGATAATAATCATAATAATTGGTAGGAAATTAATTATTCATAACTGTTGGGAATTAGAATGTGAATTTAGAAATATGATGAGATTGATTATTAGTTTTTTTTTAGAATTTATATATATGTGTTTAACTTTATTTAAGTAGTAGTTAGTAGATAGTTATAAAAATACAAATTATAGTGTTATATTTAGAAAAGTTGGACTCTACTGTGAATGAATAAATATCCAGGATGTTGTCATATTTTTGTGAATTGATTAGGAATGTATTTATTACTTGACTTTTATTAAGAGTTAGTTTTGAGAAATCTCAAGGATCAGGGAAATATTTGTTGTAAATATTTGTTTGACGTTGACTTAGTCAATCAATTAATGAATGTTCTGTAGCTTCCACTAATATGTGTTGTTGACTTAGTTGTGCAATTTTTGCCTAATGATTTGTTCTTGTAATTAATTTCTTGTAGCCAAGTAGTGAGTTAGAATTGGTTAATTAGTTGACTGAGAATTTGTGATCTTTTTTGTAGGAATTAAGAATGTTGACGTGTAACCATCCACTTCCTCCTGATCGGTACGACAATAGGGTTGAGGAGTATTTACGAGTTACTGGGTTTTACCATGCATCGCAAATTGGTGTAGTACAGTGCCAGAAAGCACTTGTGAACGCTCTAATCGAACGGTGGCACCCAGATACACACACGTTCCACCTTCCCATTGGTGAATGTGCCGTAACTCTTGAAGACGTGGCTTTAATTCTTGGTCTTCCGACGGATGGTCTTCCAGTAACGGGGATGGCAATGAGTAGTGTCGAAGCGTTACAGGCTGAGTGTTTGGATCAATTTGGAGTTGCACCGTCGAAGGAGCAGTGTCGAGGATGCTGTATAAGACTGACCTGGCTGCGTGATCTGAAAGAAAATTTACAGTTGACTGATGAGATAAGTATACATAGGTATGTGAAGTGCCACATTATGTTGCTTATCGGTACGATCTTGTTTGGGGATAAATCTGGGGCAGGTGTGCACTGGAAGTTTCTACCATTGCTACGTGATTTCGGGAGTATTGTTCAGTACAGTTGGGGATCAGCATGCTTAGCTCACCTCTACAGGGCACTATGCAAGGCATCACGCTTTAACTGTAAGGAAATCGATGGTCCACTAACACTGCTCCTCGGATGGGCTTGGATCCGACTGCCTTATCTATCGCCTCTTCCTAGGGAGCCTCGTAGTTTTCCACTAGCAAACAGGTAATATTATGTTGCAATGTATCTATTTCTTGATAATTAGATTTCAGTTGCACTAGTTAATTATATCATATTAGGTGGCGTAACTGGGAGCGTGGTGACCGCCGATATAGATATCTAACACTAAGTCACTTTAGGAAGGCGTTTGATGAACTTGAAGAAGGCCAGGTTAGTTTTCATTTAAAGATGTATTACTTTCATATCTTCTATTTGAGGTAAATATGACGAAGCATTGGTTTTGTATAATGTGATGTGGGTTGTAATATGAGTTTCATTTATGACTGGCAGTTTGTGTGGTATGCTTATTCTGTTGATCGCGTGGATCCGAATATAATTCCTCCTGAGATATACATGCAGTCGGTTGTTTGGAGCGCAACAGTGCCGTTGGTATCATTCGAATGCATCGAGTGGCATGCTACCGATAGGATTAGGCGACAGTTCAGTTTAGTTCAGGGGGTACCTTCTCAGGAACAGAGTTTGGACAAGGCGCACGGAGAAGTCTTGACTGGTCCTAAGAATCTTAACTGGGCCACGGCGCCGACTCATTCAAACTGGGTAATGATGTGGACAAACAGGTATAACCACGTTCTTTCTGAGGTTCCAATGCCCTCACAATACCCATTGGAGCATTACATGAACTGGTACCGAGGTAAATATGGGGACCGATTGTATTTGTCGAACCTGGTTGTAGAAGAGAATGATGACAATGATGATATGGAAGAGGGTTGCCAGGATGCGGATGATGACAATCAGGAACAGGAGCCGCTATCGCCCCCACCACCACCTCCCAATCCGATTCCTGAATATCAACCTCAATCATCAGGCCAGTATGTACCTCCTACACAGTTCACCCCGTCATATCCAATGCATCAACAATATTGGGGTATGCCACAGTTTGAATCATGAGAAGGAGGTTCTTTTAGCCAACTGCTTGGGTTCATGGCTGCAGATGCTGGACATTTACAATATCCAAGTCAACCTGATATCATGGCAGGTAGGTATTCATTGGATGCGAGGCTTCCATGCCATACGTCATCGGTTGCTTCTGGAGGATTTGTGTCTGTTGACTCTAGTAGGAGTGAAGGTGGGCGCGGAGTTCTTAATAGTCAAAATCCTAACCGTGTTTCCATGGAACCTCTTGAAGAAGATGTTGACACACTCCAAGAAGACACCAATGACTATCTAGTAGATGAACCGGATGACGAGGATGCCTCTGAGGAAGACGATATAGAGGAGTTCGACGACGATGAGGAATCGCGTAATGATGGTAATATTATTGTGTATTTTGCTTTACATGTTCAACTAGTGACTCATTTAGTATTTATTATTCGGGCCTCCATCTGATTAGATTAAATGATTTGTGGCATGTCACTTGTTTCGATTACCTAAAAAACATAATTATAATTGTTTTGATTAAATTGTATGCAGGTCATTGTGACACTCCGGATGACAAAGCCAAAGGTTACAATCTGAGGATTGATCCGCCACGCCGTAGCGCCAATCGCTACACTCCGTCACTGCTCAAAAAGGCCGCTAAAAAATGCAAGAACTTTGTCAAGGACGTGAAGTGGGCAACGAGAAAGTAGTTTTTGTTTAATTAACTTATTTGTAAATTACTGATGTGGACTATGTTTAGAATACTTTGTATGCATTGAACAGTATGTATTAATGAAATGGACTTATTTTAGTATACTTTAATGTAATTAATTGTATCTTCATAATATATTAGTATTAATGTTCTTAACTTATTTGTATCTTCATAATGGTTTTGTATTAATGTTCTTAATTTATTTGTATTTTCATAATGCTTTAGTATTAATGTTCTTAATTTATTTGTATATTCATAATGCCTTAGTATTAATGTTCTTAATTTATTTGTATCTTCATAATGCTTTAGTATTAATGAACTTATTTATGTCTTCAGGTCATGGGCTATGAATTAGTGTTTCAAAACTTTGAATATGTAACTAGGAATGGCATATCAAATTAAGCCATTTGGACAGTTGATGTCATATTATATAATGAAACTGGCTGAGATTAATAGTACATTGTTGACCTTTATATCACTATATAGAACAGGTCATGTTACATAAAATAATTTCTTAACAAAGGTGGACCACTCATGTCACATTAAGTAATGCTATATATGTCTTATCATTTGACAATTTGAATCTACTATGTACCTCCGCCGGCATTTGCACCACCGGACCGACGGCATCTGCTACGGCTGTGTCCCTCAGCTCCACAAAGCGTACATCGCCTAGGCCGACGTAACATACGCGTGTCCATCTCATTCAAGAAGCGCGTCATTCTGGGTCGGCCTTTTGTCACTCGTCTCAGGAATGGATTTGGTATGAACCGAGGTCTATCGTATCCAGGCCATGTAGTGGGGTTACCTAGTGGCCTAAACCTTGCTCGGTACACACGCCGAACTTGGTCCATCTTATACACGTCATGCACATACAGTTGCCAGTCCAGTCGCTGGTTGGCACAACATGCAAACACATGTCGACAGGGGACTCTATCCACCTGGAACTCACCACAGTCACATCGATGGCCTCGTAGGTCGACTGCAAACTCCAGTCCACTGGGCATCTCACGCACCTCAAATACCTCATTCTGCCGGTCAAAGCAACTAACCTGTATGTTTCCTGATGCAAGTTGGTTAGCATGCAACTTCGAGGTGACGACTTCAGAAAACATATGCCCAGCATTAATCCGGGCTTCCGCCTCCGCCCTTTTTCGTGTGAACAACTCGTTAAGCCTGTAAAATGTTGCCTTCACAAGGGCAGTGACGGGTAGATTGCGAGCACCCTTCAATACTGAGTTGATGCATTCAACTAGATTCGTCGTCATATGACCCCATCGATACCCACCATCAAATGCCAACGCGTACTGCTCGCGGGGGATTCGATTTAACCAGTTAGTGTAGGCCTCGCCCCGTTCTCGTAAACGTTGGAAGCGAACTTCAAACTCCCGCACCGTCCTCGAGTATCCTGTATGATAAAAAGATACAAACAAACACACACAGGTAAACACACTTATTGAACGTAAACGGTTTATTAACATAATTAGCTACAGTCAGCGTTACCTAAGTTGACCACCAGTTTCTGCAAGTACGGGGCCTTGAATTTCCTCAGAAAATTCGATTCTATATGTCTGATGCAAAACATATGGAAAGCTCTTGGAGGTGACCAAGCTCCATTGCTCCGTTCCACAGCGGCATTTATGGATTCATGGCGGTCGGATATCAGTCCCACACCATCCCGAGTAACAACATGCTGACGAAGGTTACTAAGAAAAAAGTACCATGCATCAGAAGTCTCCCCCTCCACAATAGCAAATGCAATTGGGACGATATTGTTGTTGCCATCTTGTGAAACTGCCACGAGTAGACAACCCTTGTACTTTCCATACAAGTGTGTCCCATCCACCTGGACAACTGGCTTACAGTGTCTGAATGCTCTAATGCAGGGGTAATAACTCCAAAAGACTCGATGCAATACCCGAATGTCAGCCACCAAGTCATCCCCTTGATATGCAGGCATAGTCTCAAAATGAACAACAGCTGATGGCTCCTTATGACACATGGCCCCAAACCATATAGGCAACGCTTCGTACGATGCTTCCCAGCCTCCATATATTTTTTCCACTGCCTTTTGCTTAGCCAACCATGCTTTCCGATAACTAACGGTGTAGTTGAACTTCGATTGCACCTCTGCTATAACCGATTTTACCTTTAAGGAGGGGTCAGCCTCAACCAATGGCTTTATTGCTTCCGCAATTGTATTTGAGTCCAACTTCGAATGATCCTGAGAAATTGTTGCTCTGGTGCATGTGTGACTGCCATTATACCTCCTTATAACCCAACAGTACTTCCGGCTGATCATGCTAACCCGGATAAGCCAATCACATCCAGACCCATACTGTGTACACTTAGCATAAAATGTCAACGGCTCAGATTCATATACCCGGTAGTCTACGCTTCTTCGTATTGTATACTCTTTTATCGCCTTAATAACAGCTTCCCTTGAACTGAATTCCATCCCAACAGCAAATTCACCATCTGCGACAAACGGAATTTCTGCCACAAGGACAGCCACACAAAACATATTTAAAAGACAAAAATTGTAACATTGAAATTGAACGTAACCAATTTCTTACTGCATCAATTACGACATAACACCCATTTATTTCTATTTAACTACTTCAAATATTTACAATCACTGCGAATTTATCTTCCACTAATTGGCTAACACATATTAATTTATATTAATCTACTTTACTAATAAATATTAATCTACTTTACATTAATCTAATTTATATTAATCTAATTTATATAATTTATATTGATCTAATTTATATTCATCGACTTTACTAATAAATAGTTATCTACTTTACTAATAATTTATATTAATTTAATTTATATTACTATATTACTAATAGATACTAAATTATATTAATCTACTTTACTAACTTACTTATAAATACGAATTCATATATTTACTAAAGTTTTCTAACTTAACACATGAATCCTAACTGCTATTTGAGTCATTTACTAATTTCTATATAATTTCTAATTTACATTGCACTAATTCAGTCACATGCTAGTTGCTCTAACTTTCAACATAAATTACTAAAAAATTCTATCACATTTTATAAATATAGACAACTACGTACCTGCACTGGTATAATCTGGAAACTCCGGAACATGCATGCCTTCCAAATCCAAAACTCGCATAAATGATGGCTCCTCAAACGGCACTTCGTTTGCCAATGCATTTGCCACATCTGACACATCCGGAGCCACAGGTCCATCACCTTGATCTTCATCTCCATCTGGACCAACAACTTCGTAGTTGCTTTCGAACTCTTCTTCGCTGTCGCTATTGTAATCTTCCCGTAGAATATTCCGGTCGGCCTCAGATTGCTCGAACTCAACATACAACTCGATGAACGCGAGTTGACTCCGATTTTCAATATACATTGAAAACATCTCTTGCATGCTCGCCTCGTCCGTTACATATTTGGTTTGAAACTGGACGAATCCACCAAACACTTGTATCGGGTATCTATATAGAATGCAGCCTACTCTTCTTGCCCTCTCAGAGTGAATCTTCTCACAGATCACACCTTTGAGCTCTTCAAATGAGATTGTGAAAGGAATCACAACATCTAACGGATTTTCACAAACAAATGTTACTCCTTCAGATGTTTGTAATAAAATCTGCCCAAAATAATACACCTTCAATAAAACTCTATCACTCATTACTCCTAATCACGTAAACAACAAAAAAAATTTGAGAAATGGATCTGTTACTATTATCTAAGTAAAGAAGAAACAGAGAACCCAAAGCCAGAGAGAAAAGAACCGTTGAGGAAGAAGAAGACGCGAGTAGGTCTCACCAGCATTCAGACACTTTTGTTCAGAGTTCCCCACAACTCGGACCCTCCGATAAGGTGAACTACATTCAAAAATTTATTTAAAAACCCTAATCGTACCCTCCGATTTCATTTGACGAAGCAACAAAAAAATTTTTATCAACAGCAACTCGGACGGTCCGAGTTGCATTTTAGCACATAAAAAAAATTTAAACTTCTTCAAATCGGACCCAACGAGTTGTTGGTCCAAACCTAAAAAACAACATGTCCCACGGTCCGATTTCTTGCACCTGACACCAGAAAAAAGCCTGCCCCACATACTGGTATGAAACACCAGCAACCCATATCCGTGAATGAAACCACACCTCCACCCATATCAATAAAAATGAGCCACATATATGTACTAGTTTAAGATTAGAGTTTATCATTTAAAAATTAATTAGATCAAATTTTACAAAATTAGTAGCCAACTAAGCATCATATGTGGCTGCTGATATGTGACTTAACATATCATGTCAGTTTCTGTTAACACTATTAATAAAAAAAATGACAAAAAAGATTAACGTGATTAACTTAAAATTTTTTAAAAATAAATTTAATTAAAAATTTTTAAAAAAATCAAAATAAAAATTGTATGATCTTTCAAAAACTAATTTAACTATTTGCTCAACAAATAAAGTTTGATTAGGTAGCCAAAAAAATAATTATCTTTCAGTCAATAATCAAAATACGATTGGGTGATCACTGCACAACTTTTGGCTTAGTAAAACTCGTTGATGTTACAATTAACCATTAAAAAAGATTATATTGCTATTTGTGCCTAACTGTCTATGATCATAATATAACACTTTGCGGTCTAATATGTTATTTTTGAGAAGACATAACAGCCTGCCAATTACCAAAAGTATAAGAAAGGTTTAGTAATTAACCTACTATTATTATTAGAAAAATATACTCCTTCCTCCTCTAAAATTAAAATAACTTATATTTTAATTTATTTAACTCAATATATTTTAGTCAAATAAAATATATTATTTTAATTTCGTAAAAAATATATATTTTATAAATAAAAGAAAGAAGAATATATTCTCCATTATTATTATTATTATTATTATTATCTAGGAAGAAAATTTTTCTAAATCCTAATCTGAATTTGTGTGGTGACAAAGGGGCGTATTTGTGTAGTTGTGACGGTTATTGCGTAATTAAGCGGTTTGCTTTTTCTTTAAAAAATATAACCCACAAATTAAAGAAAACAAACCATGGGCAGATGATTTGATGTTTTAGTACTTTTCTAATGTGCACACATTTAATAAAAATTACTATAAACTTCCCCTTCGATGATACACAGGTGTAATAGGATTGATTCTAAACAAAGGGTTTTACACTATTCAAGTGACTTTAGGATTTTCATTATATATATATATATTAAAAATTCATATGCAGTCAGCTTTATATAAAATTAATAGTTAAAAATTATTAGATAAAAATTTAGTCAAATCAGTTAAATTATTTAACGATTCTTAATTGTCAATTTCACGTAAAATTAACTGCATCTGAGTTTTTACCTATATATATATATACGGTTATGCATAACAAGATTCTCTGTTGACTAAGATGTTTTTACTAAGATGAAGATAAACGTAATGAATAACGTTGATGTAAGATTTTAAGCCGTTGTGTGATATTCATTATTTTTACATGATTTCATATTATTTTGTAATTAAGAGACAACAAAAAAAAAGTTTTCTATTGTTTTTCAGTCAGATACGATAAAAGATTGTAGAGGGAAAAAAATTGGATGGCTAAGGAAATGGGCTATCCAAAAGTATGCTAGTTTCGACCTTCATAATAATAAAGAATGGCTTCTCACGACCACAAATTAAAAAAAAAAGGAAAGAATGGGTTTTCACTTTTCAGCCTGCAAGAAATGTGGATTAACTAATTGCAGAAAGAAACCCCGTGACCCAAAAAAAAAAAAAAAAAACCAAAGAAAGAAATTGGATGTCAATTTATTTGCCTTGTGAGTAACTATTAATGGAAATAGATTATCTCAATTATTAAAAAAAATTGAAAATATAAAATATGATTTTTAATTTTTTATTATTTTTTCTCATATTTATTTTTAATTTTATTTATAAAATTAATAGTAAAAAATCACACTTTACTCTTGTTCATACCCTAGCCCAATAGTAAAGGCCCAGGACCAAACAAAAGACCTAATCCCACGGATTGAGCATCACCCAATACCAACCTTCGTCCTATGAAGTCGGTTCTCACTACGACTTGCTCCAAAGAAGTCGGGCACGAGGGTTAGCTGGCAGATCAACACTCATTCAAATGAGTAACTGCCCCTAGAATTTCTCTAACCACTTCCAAGAGCCATATCCTAACCTCCCTAAGATAATGTGACGGTTAACACCCTAAAAAGGTGGCACTACTCCAACGGTGGTTATTGGTTCACCACTATAAATACACTGACACCCCTCAGATATCTCTAAGTCCCAATACTTTCTAGACCTGCTCACACCCTTGCTGACTTAGGCATCGGAGTGTCTTTGCAGGTACCACCCCCCATTCCTTCACGAGCACAAGTCGGACGGAGGCCCCCGAGTTGCAGACCCACTTGAAAGCCTCCTCATTCATACGTTTGGGCCAACCAACACCATCCAGCCCATCAATCTCCGGTTACCCATCGTAACATTGGCGCCGTTGCCGGGGACCCGAAAGATCAACCAGTGATGGCAGACAAATCCCCCGAAGAGGGTCATGTGGAGTCAGATTCTGAACAAGAGAATCTGGACACAGGCAATAATGATACAGAATTGACCCTCCACTAGGGAACCAATGATCAACACAGGGAAGGTACCTCCGGAGTAAAAAATTCGAAGGTGAACTCTTCAGAAGGGCGCGAATCAGAGAAAGAGGGCCCATCCCATGCAACTGAACTCATGGGATTAGTCCACAGTCGCCTGGAACAGTTAGAACAAGAACGAGAGCGACAAAGGGAGACTGAAAAGAACCTAAAAGAGGAGATGGAATGACGAAAAGAGTTAGAAAGAAAACTCTTGAAGTTAGAATCCTCCCTCAAAGGTCGCAACTCCCGTGACGAGCGAGAAGAACCGCCCCTAGGAGGGAAGGATCCTTTCAGCGAGGACATAATGAGGGCAAAAGTTCCGAGGAACTTCAAAAGCCCCGATATGGACCTCTATGACGGAACCACGGATCCGAAGCATCACTTAAGAAATTTCAAAAGTCGGATGTACCTAGCTGATGCTTCCGACGCTACGCGATGCAAAGCTTTCCCGACCACTCTATCGAAAGCAGCGATGAAGTGGTTCGACAGCCTCCCCCCGAGGTCGGTCACCAGTTTTGAAGACCTCTCAAGGAAGTTTTTGATGAGGTTCTCTATCTAGAAAGACAAAGTGAAACATGCACCGAGCCTCCTGGGAATAAAACAAGAGGTCGGAGAATCCTTACGAGCCTATATGGAAATGTTCAACAAAGCATGTTTAGAGATTCAAGACCTGCCCACAGAGGCAGTCATAATGGGGTTAGTCAATGGACTTAGAGAAGGTCCCTTCTCACAGTCCATATCTAAAAGACACCCCGTCTCTCTAAGTGATGTACAGGAAAGAGCTGAAAAGTACATCAATATGGAGGAAAATGCTAAGCTGAGAGACCTGAGTTGGCGACCTGGGCACCCTCCCTCAACAAAAGAGAGGGAGAGGGAAACCAAGAAAAAGGAAGAACTCGGTCTCGAGAGGCCAAGAAAACACCACTCTTATACTCCTCTGAAAGTTTCTATAGTGGATGTATACAGAGAGATTTGTAATACTGAAAGGCTGCCGCCCCCTAGACCCATTAAAAATAAAAAAGGGGGGAGCCGCAGCGACTACTGTGAGTACCATAAAATATATGGTCACTCCACAAACGACTGCTACGACCTTAAAAATGTGATAGAAAAGCTGGCTAGAGAAGGTCGGCTTGACAGGTATCTCATAGAAAGGTCGGACAGTCATGGAAAGAGAAAGCGAGATGATATGGATAGAAGAGACCCACCACCGCAGACTCCGGAGAGACATATCCATATGATCTCAGGGGGGTTCGCGGGAGGGGGACTCACCAAATCCTCTCGCAAAAGACATCTCAAAAGAGCCTACCAGGTCGGAGAGGAGTCATCCGACCTCCCTACCATTTCATTCACAAAAGAAGATGGGCAAGGAATAATCCCTGGACACGATGATCCAATAGTAATAACTATGATCCTGGTAAATACCTATCTCCACAGAACCCTAGTAGACCAAGGAAGCTCAGCGGACATCCTTTTTAAGCCCGCTTTTGACAAACTAGGGTTGGATGAGAAAGAATTAAGAGCCTACCCCGACACCTTATACGGATTAGGGGACACGCCAATAAAAACCACTGGGGTTTTTGCCCCTCCACACCACTTTTGGAAATGGGGAAAAATCAAAGACTCTGAGTATAGACTTCATAGTCATCGATGTGGGGTCAGCATATAACGCTTTAATCGGTAGAGCTACTCTTAATCGACTCGGAGCAGTGGTATCCACCCCCCACCTTTGCATGAAATTCCCGACTTCAGCGGGGATAGCAACGGTAAGGGGAGATCAAAAGTTGGCAAGGAAATGCTACAATGAAAGCCTAAATCTGAGAGGAAAGGGCAGAGAAGTTCACACAATAGAGCTCGGTGGTGCAAGGGCCAGAGAAGAGCTGCGACCACAACCGGGAGAAAAAACCGAGGAGATACAGGTCGGCAAAGAGGAAGGAAAAAATACTCACATAGGAGCCAATCTATGGGAAACCCTAAAACAAGGGTTGACTAAGCTCCTAAGAGATAACTCCGATCTCTTCGCCTGGAAGGCCTCCGACATGCCTCGGATAGACCCCGAGCTCATGTCCCACAAGCTCTCGGTCTATCCGGGGTCCCGACCTGTACAACAAAGAAGACGCAAGCTCGGCCCAGAACGAACCCTAGTAGTAGAAGAACAAGTACAGGCGCTCCTAGAAGCTGGCTTCATCAGAGAAGTCAAGTACCCAACATGGCTAGCCAATGTAGTGCTAGTCAAAAAACAAAATGGCAAATGGAGAATGTGTGTCGACTATACCGACTTGAATAAGGCATGCCCCAAGGACCCTTATCCACTGCCAAGTATTGATACCCTAGTAGACTCCAGCTCGGGGTATCAATACTTGTCGTTCATGGACGCCTACTCGGGGTATAACCAAATCCCGATGTATGAGCCAGATCAGGAAAAGACATCCTTCATCACGCCTAGAGCAAATTTTTGTTATGTGGTCATGCCATTTGGATTGAAAAATGCAGGGGCCACATATCAAAGGTTGATGAATAAGGTGTTCGCCTCTCACTTGGGAGCCTAATGGAAGTATACGTCGACGACATGTTGGTAAAAGACCAAGAAGGAAGTTGACCTGTTGTCAGACCTTTCACAAGTCTTTGACACCATAAGGCTGCACGTGATGAGACTAAATCCCGCAAAGTGCGCCTTCACGGTGGAAGCAGGAAAATTTTTAGGGTTTATGCTAACATAAAGAGGGATCGAAGCCAATCCCGATAAGTGTAGAGCTATCCTGGAAATGAAAAGCCCGACTTGTTTGAGAGAGGTCCAGCAGCTGAATGGCCGACTTGCAGCCCTCTCCAGATTTTTGGTAGGATCAGCACTAAAATCCCTTCCACTATTCTCCTTATTGAGAAAGGGATGTCAGTTCGAATGGACCCCTGAATGCGAGGAGGCATTCCAGGAGTTCAAAAAGTTCTTAAGCCAACCTCCTATTCTGACCCGACCCGTAGCTGGAAAAGACCTCGTCCTATACTTATCTGTAGCAGACAAAGCTGTCTCATCAGCGCTGATAAGAGAAGACGAGGTCGGCCAACATCCAGTGTATTTCATCAGTAATGTTCTACAAGGCCCTGAGCTAAGGTACCACAAACTAGAAAAGCTTGCCTACTCCTTAGTAGTAGCCTCACGAAGGCTACAGCCTTACTTTCAAGCTCACACAATAAGAGTCCGTACGAACCAACCCATGAAGCAAATCCTCTAAAAAACGGATGTTGCAGGGAGAATGGTTCAATGGGCAATAGAACTCTCTGAGTTCGACTTGAGATATGAAACTCGGACGGTGATAAAAGCCCAATTCCTCGCCGACTTCGTTGCAGAATACGCAGGGGATCAGGAGGAAAAACCAACTACATGGGAACTCTATGTAGATGGATCCTCCAACAAAACAGGAAGCGGTGCAGGCATAATATTGGTAGATGAAAGAGGAACCCAGATAGAGGTTTCCCTAAAATTTGAATTCCCAGCTTCAAATAATCAGGCAGAGTATGAAGCCTTGATTGCTGGATTGAAGCTGGCAGAAGAAGTCGGTGCTACAAAGGTGATGATATACAGCGACTTACAAGTGGTGACCTCCCAAATAAGTGGAGAATATCAGGCAAAGGACCCAAATATGAAGAGGTACTTAGAAAAAACTCTGGAACACCTTGGGCGCTTCGCAGAAATCGAGGTCAAGCACATAACTCGGGATCTGAATAACAGAGCAGACGCCCTATCCAAGTTAGCAAGTACCAAGCCAGGAGGAAATAACAGAAGCCTGATCCAAGAAACTCTCCAGGAACCCTCAGTGGTAAAAGTAGCAGACAAACAAGAAGTCTTTGAAGTGGTCGGATTAAACCTCGGATGGATGAACCCCTTGGTCGAATACATAAAATTTGACACCCTTCCAAAAGAGGAAAAAGAGGCCAGGAAAATCCGGAGGGAAGCACAACATTACACTTTGGTGATAAATATTCTCTACAGAAGGGGGATATCAACACCATTGTTAAAGTGCGTACCGACCTCAAGAACCACCGAGGTGTTAGAGGAAGTCCACAGTGGAATCTGCGGAAATCATCTCGAAGTAAGGTCACTAGCCAGGAAAGTGATCCGAGCTGGATTCTACTGGCCGACCTTGCAGAAAGATGCCACAGAATTTGTGAAAAAGTGCCAACCATGTCAGATGCATGCAAATTTCCCCGTGGCTCCCCTAGAGGAGCTCATCAGTATCACTTCTCCATGGCCCTTTGCAAAATGGGAAATGGATTTGTTAGGTCCTTTTCCCCAAGCGCCAGGACAAGTCAAATACCTGATCGTGGGAATAGATTACTTCACAAAGTGGATAGAAGCAGAACCATTGGCCACCATCACTGCTCAAAGAAGTCGGAGGTTCCTCTACAAAAATATCATCACAAGATATGGGATACCTTATTCCATTACTACAGACAATAGAACCCAATTCACCGATTCTACCTTCAGAAGCCTAGTAGCCAGTATGAAAATAAAACACCAGTTCACCTCGGTGGAGCACTGGTGCGCGAAATTGTGAACAATACTTTTCACAACTCTCATAATCCCCGGTAATGGCTCCAAAAACGTGGTAGCTCAATACCATGGCATTACACAACTTCGCACAACTAACCAACAAGTGCACTGGGTCGTCCAAGTAATACCTTACGTGAGTAAGGGTCGATCCCACGGAGATTGTTAGCATTGAAGCAAGCTATGGTCATCTTGTAAGTCTTAGTCAGGCAAACTCAAATGTATATGGTGATGAACGAAAATAACATAGAAGATAAAGATAGTGATACTTATGCATATCATTGGTGTATGAGCTTCAGACAAGTGTATGAAGATGCCTTCCCTTCCGTCTCTCTGCTTTCCTACTGCCTTCATCCAATCCTTCTTACTCCTTTCCATGGCAAGCTCGTGTAGGGTTTCACTGTTGTCAGCAGCTACCTCATATCCTCTCAGTGAAAGCGATTGCATATGTCCTATCACGGCATAGCGGAATTCAGCTGTCGGTTCTCGGTCAGGCCGGAATAATATCCATCGATACTTTTGCGTCTGTCACTAACGCCCTAGCCTGCTAGGAGTTTGAAGCACGTCACAGTCACTCAGTCATTGAATCCTACTCAGAATACCACAGACAAGGTTAGACCTTCCGGATTCTCTTGAATGCTGCCATCAGGTCCTGCCTATACCACGAAGATTCCGATTAAAGAATCCAAGAGATATTCACTAAGCCTCAGATGCTTGTAGAACAAGAATGGTTGTCAGTCACCTTGTTCATGAGTGAGAATGGTGATGGGCGTCAATCATCACCTTCATCATGTTGAAGAACAAGTGATATCATGGATAAAGAACAAGCGGAATTGAATGGAAGAACAATAGTAATTGCATTAATACTCGAGGTACAGCAGAGCTCCACACCTTAATCTATGGTGTGTAGAAACTCCACCGTTGAAAATACATAAGAACAAGGTCTAGGCATGGCCGAATGGCCAGCCTCCCAAAGGTCTAAGATAGCATAAAACAAAGATAGCTACCCAAGTCTCTCTAAAAGTCTCCTACTTATAGAAAACTAGTACATAGATGAGTAAATGACATAAAAATCCACTTCCGGGCCCACTTGGTGTGTGCTTGGGCTGAGCAATGAAGCTTTTTCGTGTAGAGACTCTCCTTGGAGTTAAACGCCAGCTTTAGTGCCAGTTTGGGCGTTTAACTCCCAATTAGGTGCCAGTTCCGGCGTTTAACGCTGGAATTTCTTGAGGTGACTTTGAACGCCGGTTTGGGCCATCAAATCTTGGGCAAAGTATGGACTATTATATATTGCTGGAAAGCCCAGGATGTCTACTTTCCAACGCCGTTGAGAGCGCGCCAATTGGGCTTCTGTAGCTCCAGAAAATCCACTTCGAGTGCAGGGAGGTCAGAATCCAACAGCATCTGCAGTCCTTTTGAGTCTCTGGATCAGATTTTTGCTCAGGTCCCTCAATTTCAGCCAAAAAATACCTGAAATCACAGAAAAACACACAAACTCATAGTAAAGTTCAGAAAAGTGAATTTTAATTAAAAACTAATAAAAATATAATAAAAACTAACTAAAAGATACTAAAAACATACTAAAAACAATGCCAAAAAGTATATAAATTATCCGCTCATCACAACACCAAACTTAAATTGTTGCTTGTCCCCAAGCAACTGAAGATCAAATAAGATAAAAAGAAGAGAATATGCAATGAACTCCAAAAACATCTATGAAGATCAGTATTAATTAGATGAGCGGGGCTTTTATCTTTTTGCCTCTGAATAGTTTTGGCATCTCACTCTATCCCTTGTAATTCAGAATGATTGGCTTCTTTAGGAACTCAGAATCCAGATAGTGTTAATGATTCTCCTAGTAAAGTATGATGATTCTTGAACATAGCTATTTATTGAGTCTTGGCTGTGGCCCAAAGCACTCTGTCTTCCAGTATTACCACCGGATACATACATGCCACAGACACATAATTGGGTGAACCTTTTCAGATTGTGACTCAGCTTTGCTAAAGTCCCCAATTAGAGGTGTCCAGGGTTCTTAAGCACACTCTTATTTGCCTTGGATCACAACTTTATTTCTTTCTTTTTTTTTTCTTTTTTTTTTCGAATTTTTTTTTTTCGTTTGCTTCCTTCTCTTTTTTTTTTTTCTGCTTTTTCTTGCTTCAAGAATCATTTTTAATGATTTTTCAGATCCTCATTAACATGTCTCCTTTTTCATCATTCTTTCAAGAGCCAACATTCATGAACCACAAGTTCAAAAGACATATGCACTGTTTAAGCATACATTCAGAGAACAAAAGTGTTGCCACCACATCAAAATAATTAAACTATTATAAAATTCAGAATTCATGCAATTCTTTCCTTTTCAATTAAGCATGTTTTTATTCAAGAAGGGTGATGGATTCATAGGACATTCATAACTTTAAGGCATAGACACTAAGACACTAATGATCACAAGACACAAACATGGACAAACATAAAGCATAAAATTCGAAAAACAGAAGAATAAAGAACAAGGAAATCAAGGAACGGGTCCACCTTAGTGATGGCGGCTCTTTCTTGCTCTTGAAGATCCTATGGAGTGCTTGAGCTCCTCAATGTCTCTTCCTTGTCTTTGTTGCTCCTCCCTCATGATTCTTTGGTCTTCTCTAATTTCATGGAGGAGAATGGAGTGTTCTTGATGCTCCACCCTTAGTTGTCCCATGTTGGAACTCAACTCTCCTAGGGAGGTGTTTAATTGCTCCCAATAATTTTGTGGAGGAGAGTGCATCCCTTGAGGAATCTCAGGGATCTCATGGTGAGAGGGGTCTCTTGTGTACTCCATCCTTTTCTTGGTGATGGGCTTGTCCTCATCAATGGGGGTATCTCCCTCTATGTCAACTCCAACTGAATAACAGAGGTGACAGATGAGATGAGGAAAGGCTAACCTTGCCAAAGTGGAGGTCTTGTCCGCCACCTTATAGAGTTCTTGGGCTATAACCTCATGAACTTCTATTTCTTCTCCAATCATGATGCTATGAATCATGATGGCCCAGTCTATGGTAACTTCGGACCGGTTGCTAGTGGGAATGATTGAGCGTTGTATGAACTCTAACCATCCTCTAGCCACGGGCTTGAGGTCATGCCTTCTTAATTGAACCGGCTTTCCTCTTGAATCTTGCTTCCATTGTGCGCCCTCTTCACATATGGTTGTGAGGACTTGGTCCAACCTTTGATCAAAGTTGACCCTTCTAGTGTAAGGGTGCTCATCTCCTTGCATCATAGGCAAGTTGAACGCCACCCTCACACTCTCCGGACTAAAATCCAAGTATTTCCCCCGAACCATAGTGAGATAATTCTTTGGTTCACACTTTGGTCATGGTTCTTGGTGATCCATGCATTGGCATAGAACTCTTGAACCATCAAGATTCCGACTTGTTGAATGGGGTTGGTAAGCACTTCCCAACCTCTTCTTCGGATCTCATGGCGGATCTCCAGATATTCACCCTTTTTGAGTGAAAAGGGGACTTCGGGGATCACCTTCTTCAAGGCCACAACTTCATAGAAGTGGTCTTGATGCACCCTTGAGAGGAATCTATCCATCTCCCATGACTCGGAGGTGGAAGCTTTTGCCTTCCCTTTCCCCTTTCTAGAGGTTTTTCCGGCCTTGGATGCCATAAATGGTTATGGAAAAACGAAAAAGCATCGCTTTTACCACACCAAACTTAAAAGGTTTGCTCGTCCTCGAGCAAAAGAAGAAAGAAGAGAGTAGAAGAAGAAGAAATGAGGAAAAGGGAGAAGGTGGTGTGTTCGGCCAAGAAGGGTAAGAAAGGGTGTTTAGGTTGTGTGAAAATGAAGGGTTGAAGAAGGGTATATATAGGAGAGAGGGGGGTAATGGTTCGGCCATGATGGGTGGGTTTGGGAGGGAAAATGGTTTGAATTTGAAGGGTGAGGTTGGTGGGGATTTATGAAGGATGGATGTGAGTGGTGAAGAGAAAGATGGGATTTGATAGGTGAAGGGTTTTTGGGGAAGAGGTATTGAGGTGATTGGTGAATGGGGGAAGAAGAGAGAGAGTGATGGTGGGGTCCTGTGGGGTCCACAGATCCTGTGGTGTCAAGGAAAAGTCATCCCTGCACCAAGTGTTGCTCAAAATCACGTTTTGAGGTATTTCTGGCGTTAAACGCCGGGCTGGTGCCCATTCCTGGCGTTTAACGCCAGGTTGTTGCCCTTTTCTGGCGTTTAACGCCAGTCTGGTGCCCCTTTCTGGCGTTAAACGCCCAGAATGGTGCCAGACTGGGCGTTAAACGCCCAACTGCTAGGCTTACTGGCGTTTAAACGCCAGCAGCTTCTTCCTCCAGGGTGTGCTATTTTTCTTCCTGTTTTTCATTCTGTTTTTGCTTTTTTCATTGTTTTTGTGACTTCTTATGATCATCAACCTACAAAAAAGATAAAATAACAAAAGAAAATAGTTAGCTATAAAACATTGGGTTGCCTCCCAACAAGCGCTTCTTTAATGTCATTAGCTTGACAGAGGACTCTCATGGAGCCTCAGAAATACTCAGAACCGTGTTGGAACCTCCCAACACCAAACTTAGAGTTTGAATGTGGGGGTTCAACACCAAACTTAGAGTTTGGTTGTGGCCTCCCAACACCAAACTTAGAGTTTGACTGTGGGGGCTCTGCTTGGCTCTGTTTTGAGAGAAGCTCTTCATGCTTCCTCTCCATGATGATAGAGGGATGTCCTTGGGCCTTAAACACCAAGGATTCTTCATTCACTTGAATGATCAACTCTCCTCTATCAACATCAATCACAGCCTTTGCTGTGGCTAGGAAGGGTCTGCCAAGGATGATGGATTCATCCATGCACTTCCCAGTCTCTAGGACTATGAAATCAGTAGGGATGTAATGGTCTTCAATCTTCACCAAAACATTCTCTACAAGTCCATGAGCTTGTTTTCTTGAATTGTCTGCCATCTCTAATGAGATTCTTGCAGCTTGCACCTCAAAGATCCCTAATTTCTCCATTACAGAGAGGGGCATGAGGTTTACACTTGACCCTAAGTCACACAAGGCCTTCTTGAAGGTCATGGTGCCTATGGTACAAGGTATAGAAAACTTCCCAGGATCCTGCCTCTTTGAGGCAGTTTCTGCCTAGACAAGTCATCCAGTTCTTTGGTGAGCAAGGGTGGTTCATCCTCCCAAGTCTCATTTCCAAATAACTTGTCATTTAGCTTCATGATTGCTCCAAGGTATTTAGCAACTTGCTCTTCAGTGACATACTCATCCTCTTCAGAGGAAGAATACTCATCAGAGCTCATGAATGGCAGAAGTAAGTCCAATGGAATCTCTATGGTCTTTTTGAGCCTCAGATTCCCATGGTTCCTCATTGAGGAACTCAGAGGAGATTGGTACACGCCCACTGAGGTCTTCCTCAGTGGCGTCCTCCTCCTCTCTTTCCTCTCCATATTCGGCCATGTCTATGGCTTTGCACTCTCCTTTTGGATTTTCTTCTGTATTACTTGGAAGAGTACTAGGAGGGAGTTCAGTAACTTTCTTGCTCAGCTGACCCACTTGCCCTTCCAAATTTCTGATGGAGGACCTTGTTTCATTCATGAAACTTTGGGTGGTCTTTATTAGATCAGAGACCATTGTTGCTAAGTCAGAAGTACTCTGCTTAGAACTCTCTGTCTGTTGCTGAGAAGATGATGGAAAAGGCTTGCCATTGCTAAACCTGTTTCTTCCACCATTATTGTTATTGAAACCTTGTTGAGGTCTCTCTTGATTCTTCCATGAGAAATTTGGGTGATTTCTCCATGAAGAATTATAGGTGTTTCCATAGGGTTCTCCTAGGTAATTCACCTCTTCCATTGAAGGGTTCTCAGGATCATAAGCTTCTTCCTTAGATGAAGCATCCTTAGTACTGTTTGGTGCATTTTGCATTCCAGACAGACTTTGAGAAATCAAATTGACTTGTTGAGTCAATATCTTGTTCTGAGCCAATATGGCATTCAGAGTGTCAATCTCAAGAACTCCTTTCTTCTGACTAGTCCCATTGTTCACATGATTCCTTTCAGAAGTGTACATGAATTGGTTATTTGCAACCATTTCAATCAATTCTTGAGCTTCTGCAGGCGTCTTCTTCAGATGAAGAGATCCTCCAGCAGAGCTATCCAAAGACATCTTGGATAGTTCAGAGAGACCATCATAGAAAATACCTATGATGCTCCATTCAGAAAGCATGTCTGAAGGACATCTTCTGATTAATTGTTTGTATCTTTCCCAAGCTTCATAGAGGGATTCTCCATCCTTCTGTCTGAAGGTTTGGACTTCCACTCTAAGCTTACTCCATCTTTGTGGTGGAAAGAACTTTGCCAAGAAGGCATTGACTAGCTTTTCCCAAGAGTCCAGGCTTTCTTTAGGTTGAGAATCCAACCATATTCTAGCTCTGTCTCTTACAGCAAAAGGGAATAGCATCAGTCTGTAGACCTCAGGGTTAACCCCATTAGTCTTGACTGTGTCACAGATTTGCAAGAATTCAGCTAAGAACTGATGAGGATCTTCCATTGGAAGTCCATGGAACTTGCAATTCTGTTGCATTAGAGAAACTAATTGAGGCTTAAGCTCAAAGTTGTTTGCTCCAATGGCAGGGATAGAGATGCTTCTCCCATAAAAATCAGGAGTAGGTGCAGTGAAGTCACCCAGCACCTTCCTTGCATTGTTGGCATTGTTGTTGTTTTCGGCTGCCATGTGTTCTTCTTCCTTGAAGAATTCGGTCAGGTCCTCTAAAGAGAGTTGTGCTTTAGCTTCTCTTAGCTTTCTCTTCAAGGTCCTTTCAGGTTCAGGATCAGCTTCAACAAGAATGCCTTTGTCTCTGCTCCTGCTCATATGAAAGAGGAGAGAAAAAGAAAATGTGGAATCCTCTATGTCACAGTATAGAGATTCCTTGAAGTGTCAGAGGAAAAGAGAAATAGAAAGAAGAAGGAGAAGAAGAATTCGAACTTTAATTAGATAAGGTTCGAATTTGTGCATTTAGAAGGAGTAGTACTCCATAAATAGAAGGATGTGGGAAGGAGGGAAGAGATTTTTCAAAAATTCAATCAAAAAGATGTTGATAATTTTCGAAAATTGAAAGTGGAAAAGAAATCAAGTGATTTTTGAAAAAGATTTTTAAAATTAGAAGTCAAAAAGATTTGATTGAAACTATTTTGAAAAAGATGTGGTTAAAAAGATTTGATTGAAAAGTTATGGTTTTAAAAAGATGTGATTGAGAAGATATGATTTGAAAACAATTTTAAAGGATATGATTTGAAAACAATTTGAAAAGATGTGATTTAAAAAAAAAAAAATTGATGACTTGCCTAACAAGAAAAGATATGATTCAAACATAAAACCTTCCTTAATAGAAAAGGCAAAAAATGTTCAATCAAATCATTAATTGTTAGTAAGTATCTTTGAAAAAGGAAAGAAATTGATTTTGAAAACATTTGATTGAAAAGATATGATTTGAAAAAGATTTGGTTTTGAAAAACTTTGAAAACTTGAAAAAAAATTGATTTGAAAACAAAATCTTCCCCCTAGCACCATCCTGGCGTTAAACGCCCAGAATGGTATACATTCTGGCGTTTAACGCCCAAAATGCTACCTTTTTGGGCGTTAAACGCCCAACCAGGTACCCTGGCTGGCGTTTAAACGCCAGTCTGCCTTCTTCACTGGGCATTTTTGAATGCTCAGTTTTTTCTGTATAATTCCTCTGCAGTTTGTTCTGAATCTTCAATTCTTTGTATTATTGACTTGAAAAGACACAAATTAAAAATATTTTTGGATTTTTTATAATCAAAATGCAACAAGAATCAAATAACAATGCATGCAAGACACCAAACTTAGCAGTTTGTGTACTACTGACACTATATGAGACACATAAACACTCAAGCCAAAAGAATTCAAAGATCAGAGTAAGAAATCGTCAAGAATTACTTGAAGACCCTTAAGACACATGAATGAATGCATGCTATTGACACCAAACTTAAAATGAGACACTAGACTTAAGCAAGAAACATCAAATATTTTTGGTTTTTATGATTTTGTATTTTTTTTTTTGTGTTTTTCGAAAATTAAGTGGAAAAAGGTATCAAAATTCTTAATGAGAATTCCAGGAATCAGTGCAATGCTAGTCCAAGACTCCGGTCCAGGAATTAGACATGGCTTCACAGCCAGCCAAGCTTTCAAAGAAAGCTTCGGTCCAAAGCACTAGACATGACCAAAGGTCAGCCAAGCCTTAGCGGATCACTGCTCCCAAAAGCAAAATTGATGAAAACCAACAAGCTCTTGTGGTGACAAGTTGAAACCTCGGTCCAATCAGATTAGACATGGCTTCTCAGCCAGCCAGATTTCAACAAATCATCATGAAACTCTAGAATTCATCTTCAAGAATTTCGAAAAAAAATAAATACCTAATCTAAGCAACAAGATGAACCGTCAGTTGTCCAAACTAGAACAATCCCAGGCATTGTTACCAAAAGCTTGCTCAAAACTTGAACAATCCCCGGCAACGGCGCCAAAAACTTGGTGCGCGAAATTGTGAACAATACTTTTCACAACTCTCATAATCCCCGGTAATGGCTCCAAAAACGTGGTAGCTCAATACCATGGCATTACACAACTTCGCACAACTAACCAGCAAGTGCACTGGGTCGTCCAAGTAATACCTTACGTGAGTAAGGGTCGATCCCACGGAGATTGTTAGCATTGAAGCAAGCTATGGTCATCTTGTAAGTCTTAGTCAGGCAAACTCAAATGTATATGGTGATGAACGAAAATAACATAGAAGATAAAGATAGTGATACTTATGCATATCATTGGTGTATGAGCTTCAGACAAGTGTATGAAGATGCCTTCCCTTCCGTCTCTCTGCTTTCCTACTGCCTTCATCCAATCCTTCTTACTCCTTTCCATGGCAAGCTCGTGTAGGGTTTCACTGTTGTCAGCAGCTACCTCATATCCTCTCAGTGAAAGCGATTGCATATGTCCTGTCACGGCATAGCGGAATTCAGCTGTCGGTTCTCGGTCAGGCCGGAATAATATCCATCGATACTTTTGCGTCTGTCACTAACGCCCTAGCCTGCTAGGAGTTTGAAGCACGTCACAGTCACTCAGTCATTGAATCCTACTCAGAATACCACAGACAAGGTTAGACCTTCCGGATTCTCTTGAATGCTGCCATCAGGTCCTGCCTATACCACGAAGATTCCGATTAAAGAATCCAAGAGATATTCACTAAGCCTCAGATGCTTGTAGAACAAGAATGGTTGTCAGTCACCTTGTTCATGAGTGAGAATGGTGATGGGCGTCAATCATCACCTTCATCATGTTGAAGAACAAGTGATATCTTGGATAAAGAACAAGCGGAATTGAATGGAAGAACAATAGTAATTGCATTAATACTCGAGGTACAGCAGAGCTCCACACCTTAATCTATGGTGTGTAGAAACTCCACCGTTGAAAATACATAAGAACAGGTCTAGGCATGGCCGAATGGCCAGCCTCCCAAAGGTCTAAGATAGCATAAAACAAAGATAGCTACCCAAGTCTCTCTAAAAGTCTCCTACTTATAGAAAACTAGTACATAGATGAGTAAATGACATAAAAATCCACTTCCGGGCCCACTTGGTGTGTGCTTGGGCTGAGCAATGAAGCTTTTTCGTGTAGAGACTCTCCTTGGAGTTAAACGCCAGCTTTAGTGCCAGTTTGGGCGTTTAACTCCCAATTAGGTGCCAGTTCCGGCGTTTAACGCTGGAATTTCTTGAGGTGACTTTGAACGCCGGTTTGGGCCATCAAATCTTGGGCAAAGTATGGACTATTATATATTGCTGGAAAGCCCAGGATGTCTACTTTCCAACGCCGTTAAGAGCGCGCCAATTGGGCTTCTGTAGCTCCAGAAAATCCACTTCGAGTGCAGGGAGGTCAGAATCCAACAGCATCTGCAGTCCTTTTGAGTCTCTGGATCAGATTTTTGCTCAGGTCCCTCAATTTCAGCCAGAAAATACCTGAAATCACAGAAAAACACACAAACTCATAGTAAAGTCCAGAAAAGTGAATTTTAATTAAAAACTAATAAAAATATAATAAAAACTAACTAAAAGATACTAAAAACATACTAAAAACAATGCCAAAAAGTATATAAATTATCCGCTCATCAAGCACCCGCAAGCCAATGGGCAAGCCGAGGCAGCCAACAAAGTCATACTGGCAGGGCTAAAGAGAAGATTATAAGAGGCAAAAGGAGCCTGGGCTGAAGAGCTCCCACAAGTGCTATGGGCTTACAGGACAACCCCCCAATCCGCCACGGGAGAAACACCCTTCCGACTGACCTATGGCGTAGAAGCCATGATACCAATAGAAATCAATGAACAAAGCTCAAGGGTGACTCTCCATGACGAGATCGAGAACATACAGGGGCACAAAGAAGAGCTCGACCTACTTCCCGAAGTACGAGAACAAGCCCAGATAAGAGAAGCAGCGCTGAAACAAAGGATGACGAGAAGATACAACAAAAAAGTCATTCGAAGAATATTTACCCCAAGCGACTTGGTCTTGCTCAGAAACGACATTGGAGTTAATAAATCAGGGGAAGGAAAGCTTGCTGCAAATTGGAAGGGACCATACAAAATCAATGAGGTCTTAGGAAAAGGCTATTATAAAGTGACCGACCTGAACGGCACCGAGTTACCAAGGTTGTGGCATGCTTGTAATATGGAAAGATACTACAGTTAAAAGCGAACTCTATTTCCTGATGTACTCTTTTCCCAATTTCATGATTTTTTCCCAAAATCAAAGGGTTTTTTCTGGAGAAGGGTTTTTAACGAGGCATCATAGTAGGGGCTAAGGGAAATAGACTATCAAAAACCCTTAGTAGCAATAAAGTATCTCCCTAATTAATAAAGATCTTTTTCATCTTACAAATATCTCTTAAATTCCTTTTTTGTTTTCTCTTTCTTTCGACGAAACGCGCCGACTTAAGCTCGACAAAACGTGAAAATCTCATGAACCGACCTAGATGGTCGTCAGGATAAAACGACGAGGTACAAGTCGGTGTAAAGAGGTTATAGAAGTTGATCATGAGGAACTCGGAAACATTCCGACTCATAAGTCGAAATGGAAAACCGAGTAAAACGAAAATGAATCACGAAAGTAGCCTAAGTCATGAAAACTCAATAAATCAAAATTGAGTACTAGGAATAACAAAAGAGATCAAAAAACCCAAGAAAAGCTTAAAAGCTGTCCTAAAAATCCTTGAAAACAAAAATGTTTAAAAAGACAGACAAGCCAAGAGTTTTCAGAAAAGATTAAGGAAACATCCGAAACCAGAAAAGCATGCACGCATAAAGGTAACTTAAACCCTTATCCAAAAAAGGGTAGTTATTTATTAACTTAAACCCTTATTAAAAAGGGTATTATAAAGTGTTTCGTTTACGGCCTTAAAAGGCCAAAAAAATTGTTCAAAACATCACCGCCAACACAAATAAAGAGTCTAAAAAAAAGAGAGGGGACCCACAGGCCGAGCCCCCAAATAGCCAACAAAATTACTTTTTTGGAAGAAGAGTAGACGGATCACCACCACCAGAGTCAGGAAGAGCGCCACCAGGACCGGGAAGAGAGGCATCCATAGGAGATGAAGAAGAAGTCGGAGGAACTACCGAAGAGCTCGGAGCATCCTTTGGGCGAGGAGGGGACTCAATGATCCTCTGCCCCCGAGTCTTCAAATCTGACTCAGAAACGATTACGGGAGCAGGGGGATCTACTATGGCACCGTCAATAACGACTTTGTCAGGATCCAAAGGAGAAAGATCCAAGTCAAGAGTGATGACTCCGACTTGCTCCTTAAAAATCCTCCAAGCCTCCTCGGCCCCATCAGCAATAGAGTCCTCCAACTCGGTATAGGCCTTCCGAGAATTCAGCAGATCATTCTTCACAGACACAAGATCTTCAAATAAACTTTGATAGCTGACCTGAGCTATTTTCCTCAAGTCCACCTCCATGTTGCATTGGGCTTGCACCTTCCTCTCCTTTTCCCGGAGGTTATCTCTCTCCTCCTTCAACTTGGCGACTTCCTCCTTCAACTCCCTCTCATGCTCTTGAAACATAAGAAGCCTCCCTTCCAGCTCTTCGACCCTCGAGGTCATTCCCAAAGTGCTGAGGGGAGCCTTCTCAAAAATATCTAAGAGTTTGCCGCAAACCCCCGCTGCCTTGAAACTCTCCTCAACCAGAATGGTAAGGTGGCTCCGAACAGAAACATCATCCATGCTTATGCGAACATGGGGGTAGATGTTCTTTCGGACGAATGCAAGAGCATCCGCCTTAACCTCGGAAGAGCCAGACTCTAAGATCTTGCGCTTCTTCTTCTCTGGCTCAGGAGAAGGACGGGCGGAGGGGGCGGCTGAGAGGAAACCAAAGAAGAAATCACAATGGGCTGGGAAGGAGTCCCAACGTTCCGAGGAGGAGGAGGAGGAGAGATAACCGCCCTGGCGCCACCAGTCCTATCGTGGGACCTTGCTCTAGCCTCCTGGACTCTCTGATAAGACTCCTGAGCATTTGTCTTCGCCATCTCTGAAAAAACAATAGATAGTAGATTAAGACAAGTCGGAAAAGTTAATCAGACAAGTCGAAAATCTAAATGAAAGCTACCTAGCTGTGCCTGGACAAAGGTCGGAGACCCCTGGAGGAAGTTTTTAGTGTCCAAATATGGGGCCCTCCCCCACGCTTCTCGGAGGAACCCCACAATGGCTGCTTCTACCTCATCCAGGTCGTCCAGACCATATTTCTCGCAGGGGGAGGCCTCCAGCCAGTATAAAGGAAAGCGGGGAGAAGAATTATCATCCAGAAAAAAGGGGTGGTGACCCTCTACAGCTTGCACTTTGAAAAATAATTTTTGAAGTCATGGAAAGATTCATCAAAAAGGGTGAAAAATCTCCGACCTTGTATGGCTCGGAAAGACACCCACTGTTGCTTATTGTTTAGCCCACTAAAGGGTTTGGTCATATGAAAAAGATAGAAGAAAATCTTCAAAGAGGTCGGGAACTCCAAAGCCTGGCTAATAAATTGATAAATTTTCAAAAAACCCCAAGAGTTGGGGTGAAGCTGAGTAGGGGCAACTCGACAGTGATGCAAAACGGACATCTCGAAATTTGAAAAAGGAAGAAAAACACCCAAACGGGTGATCATATACTCATACATAAAGAAAAATGAGGGGCCGCCTCATTGGCCCTCCCGAAACAAACCCGGTCTTCTGGACCCGGGACCACCAATTCATACTTCGCCTCGTCTTCCTCAGAGGTACAAATTCTGTGGCGAGTACGAAGATGGGTGATAAACTCGGTATCGACCAAAGGTTCCTCCCCTAGGACCGTGACATCAACCCACTGAGAAAGAACATCTACGGAAGCCATTTCTTTTCTTAAAAAGGGTGACAAAAACCTACAAAGGAAAAGGAAAGGAAAATCAAAAACACGGTCTCTAAAGGGAGGGAATACGGAACTAAAGTCTACAAACCAACCTATCTATCTACAAAATAAAAGCATGCAAATATAAGGCATGTTACAGAATAAGAAAAAGCTAACCTTTATATGAAAATGAAGGTTGGAAGAAGCGAAAGTCTTCGAAACACAAGAGTGCAACACGAACCAATGAAGAGGAGATTTGAAAAATCGCAGAAACGAAACAATGAAAGAGAGAGAAATTATTTATAAGCACGTTAGGGGCACAATGGTAAAAGCGGGGCAGTCATTAATGAGAATGCACCGTTACCAAGACCATCAATCCCTACGCACATCCCTAACGGACACGACGCTTGATTAGACGTAACTGTCAGAACCAAAAGGCTACGAAAAATCACGTCGGTTTCAGACCATCACGTCGGTCCTCCTACAAGTCGGCTACGACCCCGAGTAGAATACTCGAATCCAAATCTTGAAAAGAAAATTGGGCTCGAGTAGGGGCACTGTTCATACCCTGGCCCAATAGTAAAGTCCCAGGACCAAACAAAAGGCCTAATCCCACTGATTGAGCCTCACCCAATACCAACCTTCGTCCTATGAAGCCGGTTCTCACCACGACTTGCTCCAAAGAAGTCGGGCACGAGGGTTAGCTGGCAGATCAACACTCATTCAAATGAGTAACTGCCCCTAGAATCTCTCTAACCACTTCCAAGAGCCATATCCTAACCTCCCTAAGATAATGGGACGGTTAACACCCTAAAAAGATGACACTACTCCAACGGTGGTTATTGGTTCACCACTATAAATACACTGACACACCTCAAGTATCTCTAAGTCCCAATACTTTCTAGACCTGCTCACACCCTTGCTGACTTAGGCATCGGAGTGTCTTTGCAGGTACCACCCCCCATTCCTTCACGAGCACAAGTCGGACGGAGGCCCCCGAGTTGCAGACCCACTTGAAAGCCTCCTCCTTCATACGTTTGGGCCAACCAACGCCATCCAGCCTATCAATCTCCGGTTACCCATCGTAATAACTCTCAATTATTAAAAATTTTGAGAGGATCTATTTTCATCGCTAGCCACACCCAAATTTAAAACTTAGTTGAGATCATGCAGTGAATAAAAATTCTTCGGGCGAGTATATCTAAAAATGTTAACATGGAGGATTGAACTTTACACGACTTTTTAATTATCCTTTTCTATATTATATTATAAAAATAATTTAAGCTGATTTTTTGAAACAAAAAATTTACCAACATATAAAAAAATCTTAGAAAATTTTTTCAATAATTTTGTTTTTAATATAACAGTTAAATAAAAAAAACACAAAGATTAAATATAATTTTGATTTCTAAGATATAAGTCAAAAAAATTTTTGTCTCCAACTTTTTTTTTTCATACAAAATCATTTTTAAATTTTTAAATTAAGTTTTAAAATTGTTCTTTTTACTTAAATATTAAAATTTTGGATTAAATTACTCATAACAAAAAATTATAAAAAAAAAGGAAAAAATTAAGAGAAAGAGAATATTTCTACTCCTGCGAAGGGAAAAGAAAAAAAGAAGAAAGAGCCGTTCACGATTCACCTCTGTCTCCGCTTCTGCCACTACCTCCATACGATTTTGGTCCTGAGGTAACGATAATTTTAAAACCAAGTTTTTTTTGTGACTATTTTAAAACCAAGTTAAACCTTAAGAACGATTTTGTATGTAAAAAAAAGATTAGAGACAACAAAAAATTTTGACCTATACCTTAGGGATCAAAATTGTACTTAACCTAAAACATAACAATATTATTAGTAATCTTTAAAATTACAAAATACTAATATTTTCATAATGTGTTTAGTTAAAAAAAATATTTTAAAAACTTGAAAAAATCTTAAATTGTTAATTACTTAAAAGATGCTAATATCTTAGAGCTAGAATACAAGATATAAATATAAAAATAATTAATCTAAATTAAATAAGATACGACAAAAAAACAAGATAAAAATTTTTTCTTTTAACAATATAAATTTAAAAAAAAGTTAATATTTTTGACAATAACAAGCATCTAAGATATAAAATGTGATTATCAAAACATAAAGTTGTAAGTCATTATCAATTTTCTATATAATAATATGAATGTTAAATACATTACTATTTTAATATTTTTAAAAAATCAAATGCATTTAAAAAAAATAAATATAGAGAAAAGTATATAGAATTAATTTTAAAAATTACAAAAATTTGAATGTATAATATTAAATTAGTTAAATAAAAATATTTGTAAGTAAAACAATTATGACTTAAATCCTTTGCACAATAAAAAATAATCAGGTATAAAACCACTACACCACATATGATTTATTATTTCCTTAGACACATATCTTGTAACAGATATAGTTGTTCAAAATTCTTAGGGCCGAAGCCATTACCCACTCCTCTGTACCTGTGTCTCTTAGTATGAATGAATTTGTGATTCTGTAAATTATAATGCCTAAGATAAAAAATTGTTCAAGCCATCCGATAAAAAAAAAGAAACTCAATCGAAAATAATAGATCCTAATCTATAAGATCAAATAATAATAATAATAATAAAGTTTAATTATTTTATTCGTCTAAATAGTTTTATTAAATTTATAATTAGATTATATTTTTTTCAATTAAATTTTTATATTATTTTTAATTTTATAATTAAGTCTTTATTAATATAAAAAATATTACAATTAATAAAATATTTTTTTACAAATTAAAAGATATCTACAATTAAGAATTTAATTAGATTTTTTACCACGTATTTTTTAGGAGAAATATTTTATTAATTTTAACGTTTTTCGATACAAAAAGAACGTAATTATAAAATTAAAAGTAGTATAAAAATCTAACTAAAAAATATAAAAATCTAATTATAAATTTAATGAAATAATAATAATAATAATAATAATAATAATAATAATAATAATAGATAACTAAGTTAAGTTGGTTGAATATCTAATTCATTTTTTTATTTTAACAAGTATAGGGTAATTTCTTTTAAGTTGTTTTGAGTTAAGTCTTAGATGAAAAAAATAAATAATATTAGACAGTAATATACCATTTATAAAATCGTCAAATGAGAATAAGATTATTTTTAATAGCACCATAAATTAGTTTTCCTTAGATTAATTATTGAATTGAACGTCATTAAGTAGAGTAATGGAGGTAAAATTTTAGTAGTTACTTCATGGGAAAAAATGTAAATAGAAATAATATTATATTTCTTTGGCTAAATAAAACTTAAATAGGATTATTATTATTATTATTATTATTATTATTATTATTATTATTATTATTATTATTATTATTATACATAACAACTCAGGAAACCCTGGCCACCATGGTGGCATGGTCGATCCAAACTACCCTGGCATCCTCTTAGTGGGCCTTCGGTCTGTTTGGGCCGAAACAAAAAAAAAAAAGCTTAACAAGACAAAAAGAAGGGTAGTTAAGGAATCTCAAAAGGATTTGATGGTAGAAAGAAAGATAAGGTGGGAGAATTGGGAAAAACAAACCACAGAAAGAAGAGTGTGATAGAGTAGAGAAGCATGTCGACGGTGTCAAGCATATTCGGTGGCAGATTGGTGGTGGCGCCGGTAAGCAGCGGCGGAAGTCGGATTCCGATTGGAGTAGGAGGAGTGGTGATAGAGTGCTCTTCTCGGCCGAAGAAGAAGGCAACGGCGCACCACATTAAGACAAGGCCACGTAAGACCCAGCCATGGGACATCAAGCGCAAGCCCACCGTATACCCTCCTCTCCCTCCTCTACCTCCTGAATGGTCCGTTGTTATTCCCGCCGCCGATGACTCCGACACTCCTCCTCCTCCTCCGCCGCCTCTTGCTGCTTAGGTGTTGTTGTCTTATTGTACTTTTTGTTGTGTATTTTGAAGCCTTATGCCTATGTTGCTGCTACATACTCTGTTTTATTTGTTAATTAAATTAAACTATGGTGCTTCTTTACTTTCCCTTGTTTGATTCATGAATCTGTTAATTAGATTGATGATTAAAGAATAAATTTGATTTTTAAGGAAGAATTGAAGGGTGAATATGACACACTAGAATAGATAATGAACTAGCTCATGACTACAAGTGTGACAGCCGTGAGGTCTTACTCAAAGTTAAAAAAAAAAAAAAACACTATCCATTTTAATCAATCTATACTCCATAGTGGTAAATTGATGACTTTAGAATGAAACCAATCCAAATATTAATTTGGTCGTTAAAGCCATTTCTATACTCAAAATTTCTGTCCAGAGTTTTAATTTTATATCAAAAGGTCAAAAACAGTTCTTTTTCCACGTTAAAAAAAGGTAAATGGAAAGATAACAAAATAAGTTTTTTTTTAGTGAGAGCTCTAAGGCTAGTAGAAAGTTTGTAAACCTCATAAACAACACTCTTGAGTTCAAGTCTCAATGGAGACCGTGAAAAATCTTTAGATAGAGTGGCTTAGAGTGTGTATGAGAGTTGTATGAACAAAAAAAAAAGTTTTTTCTAGATATTTCACAAGAGTAGGTAGCAAAACAAGGCAAAGCTTTTAATATATTTTTTTTGGATATTAAAACGGGGCGTAAAGTCCAAAATTTGCATCAAACTAATCATCCGAGATAAAGTCCTACAATGATCATTAAAGATTTGATACAAGGAAGAAGGGGTTATATCAACGAAATGGAAACTAAAACTCTTTTGTAAACCATTCTTTGCTAGCCAATCAGCTGTCCCGTTTCCTTGTGTGTGTGTGCTTAATGATCATTTGCCAATCTCGAGTTAACCAATTCTGGATCTATCTAGCCAAGGTACTTGAGTGCCCCTGAGCTTTCTTCTTATTACTCAGCAGTTCTACCAAGCCTCCTAATACCAAGGTCCCCAGCACTCAGCTTGGAAGGCCGAGCAAACTCCCAGGTTCGAACTGAACCCAGCAATCCATCTCCCCCACTCCGTCCTTGAACTACCCAAAAGTGTAAATTTATTTGCAATTATAGCAAGTGTGCTAGTTAACATCTCAATTAAATGAGCAAGGGTGATTTTCTCTTTTTTGAGTGAATACCCCATCCGGCCCTGACAATTATCTCGAAAGGACAACGAGACTCCCAAGAAAAAAAAAAAAACCCCAATCCGGCCTCTGATAAATTTTTTTGGGACTGATTAGCCCCTGTGCCAAAAAAAATAACATTGATTTTTTTTTTGCACGTCCTTTCGAGATAATTGTCAGGGATCAGGTTGGATTTTTTTTTTGTCAGGGGCCGGATTGGGATTTTTTTTTATCAAGGATTTTGTTGTCTTTCGAAGTAATTGTCAATGACTGATTTGGATTTTTCTCTTTTTTTTTTTTGGGTCATTACACTACTCACACACCCACACTTGAGGTTTTACTCAAACCTCATTCCAGTCTTAGCTGGGCTTCAAACTTGGTGCAGCTTGATTTATGTAGGTTAAAGAACTTTTAAGCCTAACCCATCTAATTTTGACTGGTAATCGGGGTTAATCATATAAATCTCACACACCTCTATATTTGCTACAGGACTTCGGATGCCCCGTATTGAATATATACAAAATAATCTGCTGTGAAAATCTTATGATAGGTAGGAATATTAACAACCTAACGTTTTACATACCGAATATACAATCTACTACACGAGAGAGAGAGAGAGAGAGAGAGAGAGAGAGAGAATTTATTATAATTAACTTACGCGCGAACGCCTATTGTGCTCAGCCATTTAGCTGAGGTAATAATTACAACGAGATATATAGCAATAATAATTAAATTTGATTTCATGAAATCAAAGATTAGGTTGCTAACGTGAAGAATCTACATGTATATACAGCAAAGAACAATCAGTAGTGCACTTGAAACCCTGTTAACTTGTGCTACAAAAAAGGTCGTCTCTCTCTTTCATATTATCATCAGCATTCGTGGTGAGGCACCACCACCAGTCACCATTTTTTCCACGGAGACGAATCCTTCAAGAGTTGCAGAATTAGAGCTACAGTCTCCTATTTCTTATCAAGGCTAAGCTAGAAACTTCAGGATTTAGCACTCTGCTATGTACTGATGCTGAATGCAATAGCTTCTGTTACTTTTCAGTAGTAAGAATATCGGTTTTCTGTACCGGCTGATGTTCCCGCCACGCTAAGCGTTCCGGAAGTTGTCCTATGACTTCTCCACACAGTGCAAATGAAGAAATTGTTAGTAATAGGGACTAAGAAAGATACTGCCTCTAGCCATAATCTGGAGCCTCAAATGAGAGCCAATTATGCTTACGTTATGATGTCAATTTCATCACTTAGCCTGATTTTTTCTTGTACTTCCCATTCCCCAGCTTCAACAAGAAGTCTGTAAATATGTGTTCATATTCTGGCATTTTGCCATATCCTGCAACAATTTAAAATATCACTTTAAAACAAATACCAATGGCATTTCAAGGTAATTAAACAAACTCAAGGAGAAGTATGTTAACAGTAACATATATTCATTTTTACCCGGAAAGTAGTTTATGTCGATGACGTAAAACCGATCTCTAGTTCCATACTCGCGGATCATATCCAAGTTGAATAATCTAAGACCCTGAATGTGAAAATTAGGACAATTCATATTTTATTTATACTCCTAATATGAATAACCATGAAAGCTTTAACTGATAAATTGAGAAAATTACCAATCGCCATCGGAGTTCTGTAGCCAGCTTCTCAAGTAGGGGTCTTGGAGGCAGCTCTGCAAGGTGAAAGATGGAGAAAATCAGGAGAATAGTAAGTAGCATTTTTTTTGTTAATAACCTAAATCTTAAGTAGGGCTCAGATTTCCAAATGCAAGCATGAATTATGCCTATGACCACCTAACCTCATATTAGACAAATTAGGAATGCTGTACCACAAACAGGTAAGATATTAGCGCATTGTCTAACAGACTGGCACAATCATTGCATGACAACTATGCAAATTGCAAAGAACAATGCGTCAGCCCAGAGGCACCAATCAGGACAAAGACAAATTTGTTTTGGGTATCTCTTCTTTTAAGGGGAGAATAAGAAGGCCTGCTTGAGTCCACAATTGAAGGTCTATTGAAAGCCTTGGATCCAGAATCATCAATTTTACCACATGTAAAGGAGGTCATGCATTGCATTTCATACAAAGCAGAGCACTTTCTTTCTTTTACATAACTATATAAGAGCCTCCTCACGGAAGATCAAATACAGACCAAACAGCCTGCCAACTCAATCCTTTCCTGAAGTATATCTATTGCACTTTGAAAGCATAGTCAATTGGCATTTAGGACATGATAACTTACCACCAACAATGGGGTCCAGATCCGCATCATCTGCTGAAGCTGCAGCACAAGAAACCCTTGGAAAACGATATATGCCAGCATCCTTGGAGTGTTCCCACTTGGAAACATCAGGTAATGAAAACCGTCTGACAACCTTTATTGCATCACCAACTATATAAACTTTAAAGAGAACACCTCCTACACCAAAATAAACAGCACGTTATTCACTTGGGATTCAAATAATGTAAAGAGTAAATCATTGCCAACAAATGGAAATTTGCTTACCATGGTTGACAAACTCCTGAAGAACAAAAGGAGGTTCAAGTTTTTGAAGAGAGTATGGCTCATAAGCAAGGGATAATTCATGAGACTTTGCACTTCCATCGGCAACCAGTGGCTTTGCAACTGAAATGGTTTGGAATTAGAAACATATCAACGAGAGTTCAAATTTAAGCATCACATATTTACGTGATAACTAAGCTGACCAGACACAATAAAGTTAGGATTACAATGCCTATGTTCACTAGTTTTGATGACTTTGTCTCAGAAATCCCTCATGTACAAATGGCCATTTGCCCATGCTGTGAGAAATTGCAACTGCAGCATATAAAAGTAGTTTAAGAAAATACCAACATATAAATACCTAGAGGTAAATTCAGGCCAGCTCTGTTGACCAACTCTGGGACGCCTGAGGCGTCTCTCTTGATAACTAATTGCCGAGGAACACCAACTTTCCCTGAAAGGATGTTTTTATGAGCAAGTTTATTATTGATTAACTTAATAGCAATTCTCTCCAGCTGTACTTAATCAAAGTTGAAGGAAGAAATAGAAATACCATAAGAATCAGAAAAGTTCATCTCAGCAACAGCCTGAAGCATGTGTTGACGGTTACGTAAATGTTGTATGCAATCAGGAGGATCCAGAACAGTAACTTCTGGGTGTGATTGTCTATAATCCTATAAAAAAGTTAGTAAAAAAAAGAGTAGCCAAAGGAGTTAAGAACTGGAAAGTGAAGCCAATGGATTCCAAAAGTTACAAAAATAACTAGAATAGGATTGGCTGTGAATTAAAAACAATTAAACATGTATGAAGCAGCAGTGATATTCCCCAAATGAATTATCAGAATATTTATTCTTATATATACAAGCACAGAAACGAAACATACACCTCGCTTTTAATTAATACCTAGTAAACTTAACATTTTCTTCTAAACAAAGCATCCACTCCAACAAGAAATATTCAACATCCATGTTCCTTTCAATTTTGGGTACATTGCAATGAACACTTGAATGCTATGTCCATTATACAAGGATTCTGGACACAAAGCAAAGAGGATGTCTTTACTAAACTTTCATTCATTCAAACATGAGAGCCGCACTCTACTTAATGATTAACTGACTAAGAAATTACACGTTCAATGATTTAATTATATGGCATTTTGGAATGTATTTACAATTGTTTCTTAAGTTATAGAATAGACCAAGATATTAGAGAAATGGGTTCTCATCTATATTCTATACTGCAATAAAATCTTCACTCAAACAGAAGAGAACAATTCTGTAGGATAAAACGATGTTTTTCTTGGAAAAAATAAAAAAGATAAATGAATAGCAAATTAGCAAGCTTTCGAGAAGAACAGGTTTTAGTCTGTGGGCACTAAGTGACATTAGCAGAATAACACAATGTGAACTTAAAAAGAATGTCCCAAGAAGAACAACCAGATATTAGCTTCTTGGGCTATGCATGAATCCTATTTTAATATGTCATCTTAATTCCGGCAAGCATTCCTATTCTACACTACACATCCTTTGAAGAATTTGTGCCCATATCTTTATTTATCAATGCTACTATGTTTTTCTTTGTTCTGTGTGTATGCTTTAACCGAACAATAAGGTTTAATCAATTCAGGGATTACTATAAATTTCCATGAAGAGTTATAGACACAATCATTCAGTTGGTAACATTTTATACCAGGCAGCACTCATTGGTTACTAACAGGCCGGACAACCCACCAATCTATGTTGACTGATCAGAATAGTGAGGATGGAATAATTAGCAAAATTTATACGTACTTGGGAACTATTACACCTAAATCTGATCCAAAAGTACAGCTAGCACTATATGGCCTAGAGGATCAAACACAAGATTGGAATTGGTATGGCATCTCTCTTAGGCCTTAGCCATGCAAAAGTGTACCAAGGCACCAAGGAGAAATGAATCTAGCTCAGAGTGTGTAAAAGAAGAAAAAACCTTTTGAAAAGACTTGTCAAGAAAACCTGAGAGAATGAGCTAGATGACCATGAAAATAGTAACATCCTCACTTGCAGGGACCTTGAGGCCTCTACCTCAACTACTGGACCATGATTCATAATGAGTAATTGAGGAATCACTCTGCAAATTGTGTCAGGCAGAAGTTAAAAATGCTAGTCAAGTTAGTTGGTGACGATTGACCAGCCTTTCCAGTGAATTTTTTCTTTAAAAAAATCCCAATTATCAAAAGTTACATAAGAAAACAATACCAGCAACAAGCATTAAGCCATTAATAATGATGATCAACACAATAATTACATACGACGAGAAAATTAAAGGGACCAACCTCAAGAACCTGGCGCCACTCTTTGCATGATAACTGCATTTGTACAATGGAGAGCCAAAAAAAAAAAGGGTAAAAACACATAAGAGTGATCAGTAATCAGTCCAAACTGAACAGGGATGGTTAATAGTTAGAGCACGTGATGTAGTACTATAAACAGTGAGCACAATAAATTGAACTTTTTGTGTGTCAACAACAGCAGATGAGAACCAATTAAATTTTGATTTTACTTGAAAAAGAAAAAAAAAAGTTGGGAAGGAAGTTCATGGCAAAAGGAATTATAACCTTATGTAACACTATATCAAAAGGACCTTGCTCTGAAAGAGGCCTATTCTGGTCAATGGCTACAAAGAGTATCCCCTTGTTCCTGCATAATAATTTGTAGTAATTCAAATCAGTAACAAGCTAAAGACTACAAAGAACAAAGATATACCAGAGAGAAAAGCAAATACAATACAATCCTTTATTCAGTGTTCTTAAGGCTCACAGACAACTCTTCCATGCAAAATCATAACCAAAGTTTGCAATTATCATTTTTTTAAACAGAATATAGTTTCTTATAATTTTTATGCAGGACACACCCAACAAAGGAAGCATACAACTATCATATCACTAGTACAATCAATGAATCAGCATCTTATGTATGTTTCTAAATAAGTCAGTAAAATTTAAATCCTTCCAAAAAGCAAATTATAATTAAGTCATTTGAATCCCTCCCTCCTCCTCCTCCTGTATAATAGCTTTGTGTAAGAGCTTTTGTTTTGATGATACACTTCCCACTTCCCAGATAAACATAAAAACTGTTCAAGAAAAATAAAAATATCTTTGGGGTCATTATAGCAGATGCTCCTATGGTTAGAAAAGTTCCTTTCACTTTCTCGCCAACCAATTGAAAACGACGCATGCTGGAGGAATCTCATCGGATGAAATGAGCAACACATTTAACATTCTTTGTCCAAACTCGAATGTGATCATGAAAAGCCACTTTTTCCTCCCAACATATTTTTTCAAAAAATGAAACTGTTAATTACAGAAAACAACAAGAAGAACCAAGTAGAAACTAGAAACTTTTATTGAGAGAACAAATTTCTTCGTATTTTGTTTTCTGTTATTTATTAATTAATTAATTTTTTTATTTATTATTATTATTTTCTTTTACCTAGCTAATCCTTCAAGCTTCGGCTGCATGAAGCTCTTAATCTTCTTTGAAGTAAGAGCGTAACCAACAACTACGAATTTCTTCGGCGAAGAGAATCCAGCATTCACCACCGGACACCATTGATCTTGAACCTCCTCCACTACCTTCTCCTCCTCCTTCTCAACCTCATCCATCAGCCTCATACTCACGCACCAAAGAATCAAAACCCTAACACCTTAATCAAAATTCCTGAAACAATTTCCCGATACTCGAAACCGCGCAGCGATAATCAAAACAAGTGTCACGAAAAATCGGAATAGAAGGTGAGAGAAGAGAACGAAATCAATCTGATTAGGGTCAATTTTCTGGAAGAAGGGGGAGAGAGACTCGGAAAAAGGTGAATTGGAATTGGTTGGCACAAAATAAAGAGAGAGAATAAAAGAAAAATAGAGAAATAAAGCGTTTTTTTTTTTTGTGAGAAGTGAAACGGAAATGTTTGTGGGGAGAACAGAGAAAAAAAATGAGAGTAGAGTGAGGAAATGAGAGTAAAGAAGGAATGAATGGGAGAGGAAATGAATGATGGGGTATTTATAGAGAGAGAGAAGAATAGAGTGAGGGATCGTGTGATAGTGAGGTGTATGAAGTGCTGATGCAGGTGACTGGAAATAAAACGTGATCATTCCACGCGTTGGAATCACGCTGGCTGCTTCTGCTTATTCTTATGCTTTCTAGTTTGATATAATGTTATCAAATTAATAAAAATAATTATTTTAAAAAATAATTATATAATTATTATAAAATATTTTACACTATTAATATATTACAATTAAATTTTAAAAATATTATATTATATTATTATTCACAGTTTTTAAATTGAGTGAATAAATTATTATTTTTAATTATAAAAAACTTTAGTTTTAATATTTTATTAATATAAAATCTATGTAATACATTTTTATGGAGCATTCGAATTTTATAAAAATATATTAAATTTTTTATGTTATAATTTATTTATATAACACATTATATTTCTAGTTTTTCCCTTTTCTTTTCTTTTTTTTTTTAAGTGAACCAGCCAACCAGGTAAGAGGTAAAAAACTACACATACAAATAGGTTAAAAATGATTAATAATATAAATAGTTTCTTAAAAAATTATATAATGAATTTATAGCTCTTGAGAAAAAATAAATAAATAAGTTTCATCCCCGATGAACAGCAATAATGAATTTATAAGTCTAACAGAAAAATGAGTTGTGCATAGTATCGCATATAATAGACTTATAAATTTTGTATTTTAATTTTTCAATAATTTATTTTATATTTTTCTTAGAAACTTATAAATTTATCACAATTTGGTTTCCTGATTTTTTTAATATTTTATTTTTTTGTGAAAACTTATAAATTTATAACAAATTTCTCAAATATCAACTTGTCTTACTCCTTGTTAAATAATCAGTTAAGTAGTTTAACTAAACAATTCGCCACTATATTTCCTCAACTATAAAAATAAAACAAAAAATAAATAAATAAATAAATCAATTTTTTTGTATCTCTTGTTCAGTAAGATAAGAATTAATCTGTTATAAATCTGAATTTTATTTAAGAATTTGTTACTAACCAATAAATTAATATATGCATATGACAAAATTTAAACCTTTTGATATTTATTTAAGCAGATTAATAAATTAATTATTAAACTAATTAAATTGAGTAAAAAATCCAATCAATATACTAGCTAACCAAGTTTTCTACATGTTTTCTAGGGTCAAATAGTATTATATTTATATTCATTAAAAGAGAAAAAATTGCAAACATAAATAAAGTGGTAACATTATATAATTCAAATTGGTGGCTACGTAAAATTTGGTGGGACATTATTGATTTATCGTGAAAATAATAGTTTAATAGATATGTGAAAAAAAAATAATTACATTATTTAGCAAAAAAAAAAATTACATACAAATAACAAATTCTAAACATTTAGCAATGAAAAAGTTTAAAATGCATTTTTTTTTCCTCTTTGGCATATGAAAAGTAAGTTTTTGAGGATTGTGATATATGCAAGACATGTGTGTGGCTCTTGGCACTTTGTCCTCTTTTTGTGGATTGTCCGAATGTACATGTTGATTTTTGTCTTTTACATGCATCAAGTTAAAATTAAAATAATAATTTTTTATTAAATAATATTTTTTGAAGTATTATTTAAAAAAAATAATATAATTTTAATTTTAACAATATTTATATAATCATCATAGTCATCTTAACATATTGATACTAGAATCCATCTTTTTAATAATGATGTGATTTTATTCTTTTCAATATTCAATCATCAAAATAGTGATAGTGGATAACAGATTTATTTTATTTTGATCTTGTATAAGGGTTAAATTTATTACGAATATCATTGTAGGTTGAGATATAAATTATTTGAATGATAATAGGTAAGTTTGTTGAAAAAACCAACCATTAAAATTTTCACCTTTTTCATTATATGAGACAGAGAGAAGAGTGAATTCAACTACATAAGAGCATTACTGTAAATAAAAGAATATAATAAGAGTAATTAAAGAAAAAAAAATCACAAATCATCCTTGTTCAACTCGTGTACTCCTTTATTTCTTCAATTTGATGATATAAAAAATTTCTCAAATTTGTACCACCATATCTTAATATATCTTAATATAGATCAACACCTTCTAAAACGAAAAAGTTAGTAAAATAATAAAATAAAAAATTAATTATTCTTAAATTGAGATATTAAGATACACATTTTATAAAAATTATAAAATTAATAGTAGTTAATATTTTATTTTATCATTTTATTAATTTTTTTATTTTAAAAGACTTAAATTCATCTTAATATATCTCTATCTTATATATAAAAAGAAAAAGAGAGTTTAATTTTGATACATTAACAGTGTAAAATATTTAATATAATCATACAATCACATTTATTTTTTTAGATAATTATTCTCATAGTCAATATAAAAAATAGTTATTTTTACTGATATAGTATTATATAATTGAATATATATATAAAATTACTTTAAACATTAAACAAATTTTAACCTAATATGTAATTTCATTGTATTCTATTTTTATACTCTTCATAATCAAAGGTTTTAACAAGAATTGCAACTTGTAAGTAGCTCGAATTATATAATTAAGAAACACCCGAATAATATATATATATACCGCACCCTTCCTTTAACTGGGATTTTTTCTCTCTCTTTTTTTTTTTTGAAATGTTTTAATTTATGCTCGTCTTTTCTTCTTTTTAATTATGGAAAAAAAGTGATATGCTCAAATAACTTAAAACATGAAAGAATCAGCACTTTGAAAAGCAAAAAGAATAATTAAAATAAACCAATGCAAAGACATAGGAGATTCTATTATTCTTTATCCAATAAATTGAATGTGAGCATAAGCATATTTATCCATAATGGAATGTTCTGCACTCGAATAATAAGTTTATAAAAAAATATTTGCGATATAATAGAAAGCCAGTCGAAAATAATTTTAAATTGCTTTATTTTGTATTTTTTTAATTATTGTTTGCTTTATTTTGTGTTTTTTAATTATTATTAAAATAATTAAATAATATCAAATATAATAAATATGTAATTATAAATATCATAAATATTATAAATATAAAATTATGAATATTAAATAAAATAAAATAATATAATATTATTATTAGCTCCCTAAAATTATATCATACAATTGGTAGTAATTAATTTTCTTCACATATAGAGAAGAGATGCTTATCTAGACATCTTTCGTCAAATTGTTTTTGTTTATTTTCAATGCATTATTAATATCGAATAATGGAAAACACATATGCCACTTAGTAATGTGCTTTTCTTTTGTGACAAATAACATGGATAAAAATAACAAGATCAAGTAGAACAAAAATATATATTTATTAAAACAATATTGATATAGTAGTTTTAACGCTGTATTTCTGCCACTGTTTTAATAGTAATTAACAACAACAACAACAACACAATAATAATAATAATAATAATAATAATAATAATAATAATAATAATAATAATAATAATAATAATTCTACCAACATACTGATTTTTTTCTGAATGTATAAAATTTATAATGATAGATTTATTATAGAATGGATAATAAATAAAAAATTGACCATAGAAAAAAAGAATTTGATATATTAGATATTACTTTAGTCTCCCTACAATATGGTAAAGAATGAAACCTAAGTTATAAATTTCAAAGTGTGTAACCCCGCCATTAGAATAATCTATTATTCTTTTAGGATGTGATATACCTTGATTCCTCTATTAACACAAATACGTTTATATATAGGTTGTATAAAAAATAATAATAATAATAATAATAATAATAATAATAATAATAATAATAATAATAATAATAATAATATAGCCAACGAGCTATAATTTAAATGGCATAGTCTTCTTATTCTCGTCTAAAAATTTTGGATTCGAGTCTCACTTCTAACTTAAAAAAAAATGTGTAAAAATATTTTTACATAATGATTTAATTATGCTTACAATATAATAAGGTAAATTAATTTTGATATTGAAGAATTGTTGGTGATTCGGTTCAAGAGTGAGATGAAGAGTAAATTCTCTATTTTTTCTAACTGACTTTGATGTGATTAAGTTACAATGCTGCTACTTCCATTTTATTCATGCACTCGCAGCATGTAGGTCATAAAGCTCTATGCCCAGTATGTCATCCCCCCCCCCCTTCAAGCTTAGGAGTGTGAAAGTCAAACAATCTGAGCTTGGAAATGCAGGTCTAAAACGGGTCAGGAGGTAATAATTTAGTGAATACATATGCAACTTGTTTGTTGGAACGAATTGGCAGCAATTTGACTAATCCATTGTGAGCTTTCTCGTGCACAATGTGACCCACTTCGATATGCTTGGTATGTTCATGGAAGACTGGATTAGCAGTGATGTGTAGTGTAGATTTGCTGTCAAGGTATAATGGTATAGACTTCGAGAGAAATATTCTGAATTCAATCATCATGAAAGCTAGCCACTATGACTCACGAACAGCCACTACTAGTGCTCTGTATAGCTGTATTATGCCTCAGAGGAGGAGCAGGACACGGTCACTTGTTTCTTTCTCTTCCAAAAGACAAGAGACAGCCCCAAAAAGAAACATGTCCCCGTAACTGATCATCGTGTGTCCAGGCAGCCAACCCAGTCTAAGTCAGAGGATGTAGTTAGGTTCAAATCGGAAGATGTAGGAAAAACTAGACCTCAGGTAGGGGCAAGCTTAAGGTATTTCAATACGCGAAGCGCAACTTTGATGAGCAATGGTGGGACAGTCGAGGCATTTACTCAGCTTTCCAACGACAAAACTGATATCAAGCCTCGTGTTGGTCAGATATAGTAAGCGACCGACGAGTCTTCGATAGAGGAAAACATCTTGGAATGGTGCAGCACAATCTTTGGACAGTTTGGTTGAACAATTCATGGGTGTGGTGACAGGCTTGGCATTGGTCATGTCATATTCAGAGAGCAAGTCTAAAACGTATTTGCGGTGGTACAGTGCAATGCCTTTGCTGCTGTGTGCCACTTCCATCCTAATGAGGTACTTTAGTTTTCCTATATCCTTAATTCTGAATGCATCATCAAGTACCTTCTTGATCCTGTTAATCTCCTCTAAACAATTTCCAGCAAGCACTAGGTCGTCGACATACACAAGTATTGCTGTGAAGGTTGAATTTGAAGCTCGAGTAAACAAAGCATAATCATGCTTTGATTGTGTGTAACCGGAAGCACTAAGTTCGGAATATAGATTTTCATGCCACTGCCTACTAGCTTGCTTTAACCCATATAGTGATTTGTCCAATTTGCACACTAAGTTGGGATTTAAGATAGACAATCCTGGTGGAACTTTCATGCATGCTTCTTTGTGCAAATTTCTATTCAAAAATGTGGTATTGACATCTAGCTGCTGGACAGCCAATCCTTTGCAGCAGCTATGGAGAGGAGGATTAGAATCGTTGCACCCTTCACAATTGGGCGGAACGTGTCAAAATAATTGAAGCCCTGTGTTTGGGTGAGTTCTTTAGCGACTAAACGCACTTTATGCCTCTTGATCGTGCCATCCGATTTGAATTTTATCTTAAAGATCCGCTTGTAACCAATAGCATGTTTTCCTGTTGGGAGTGTGGTTAGTGTCGAAGTTTTATTTAATTTAAGTGCATCTAATTCTGTTTTAATAGCATCCCTCCAACAGGAATGTGCTATGGCCTCATCATAGTGCCTAGGTTCATGCAACTCTGAAACTGCTAGGGATAAAGCTTTGTGTGTGGGTGACAGCTATGAGTAAGAGACATAATTTAAGATGGGATATTTGTTAGATGATTGGTGCAGTGGTGTAGTGTTAGTTTGCATGCAATGATAATCATTTAGGTTTGCAGGTCTTCTTCTCTCCCTATCAGATCTTCTAAGGTAAGGTATAAGTGATGAACCTGAACTTCTAATGGGCAATGTAGCGGATGATGCATGAGGTTGTGATGTACTATGATTTGTACGTGTATGTGACTCTAATGCAATGTTCCTTTTATGGTTTAGTGCATTTATGATAATGTCGTGATTAAATGATGAATGATATGGTGGTATTGTATTATTATTGGCATATATATTTATAGAAATATGTGTGAACACATCATCATACAAGTGATTAAAGCTTTGGTTTAGTGGTTAGCATGACTTAGTCTTAGCAGTAATTGTGTCATTAGAATAGGTGAAGGGCATTTTATGTTCGTAAAAAACTGCATCACGTGATAAGAATATTTCCTTAGTTTCCTAATTCTGGCATCAAATTTTTTTCTACTAGCTTGAAGAGTGGAGACACAAGCCAAGCATCCAAACACTTTGAGATTTTTAAAATTTGAAAGTTAATTATGCAAAATTTGAAATGGTGACTTATCTTTTAAAAATTTGCTTGGCATTCAGTTTATTATATGGCCAACTTGAGCTATAGTCAAATTTTAGTAACATCTTGGAATCATAGATTAAAACATACATGTTGTAGCAACGTGTAATATGTGTTAATGCTTGCGCTCCACACTCCATTATACCATTTTATTGGGGGTTTGTACACATGATTAGTAACTATTTACCTAAAATTTCTTGCCATATGTTCTTATTATCTTGACATCTACTTCAAATTGGATTTTAACTAATTGAATAAATTGTGGGATAATTATAGCAGTTTCTTATTTTAATTTTATGAAGTATATCCAAATGTGTCTACTACAATTATCTATCACTGTCAAGAAGTACTTGTGTCCTTCAATTGATGGTGTGGTAATTAGCTTCCATATATCTAAATAAATCATATCAAAACATTCATTTGAGTGTATTATTTAACAATTTTCGGTGTAGGTATGCTGATAAGTTCTGCATAATTTAAGACTCTTTTTCTCCCTCCTTCTCATCTTCTACTATTTCTTCTTCTTCTTTTTCATCATCATCATCATCATCATCATCATCATCATCATCATAATCTCTTTTTTTTTCTTCTTTTATCTTCTCAAGTTTCTTCTTATTTTACTCTTTTAATAAGGATAAAAATAAAAAAATCAAACAAAGAAGAAAAAGAAACACATAATAGTACAAAATTACTTGAAAGAGAATGAACTTACATTAATTCAACTAAAAGAAAGAAAGAAATAAAGAAAAAATAAGAAGAAAAAAATGCAGCATTAAAAGGAAATATTTTTCTATATTTACAGCAAATTTGGGTGTAACACGAAGATATTTGAGTGTATATTTTAAGAATTTTTTGTGTATGTGTACTGATAAGTTCTGCATAATTCAAAACTCTTCATCTATCTCCTCCACATCTTCTGCTGCTTCTTTTTTTTTTCATCATCATCACCATCTTCTTCTTTTTTTTTTCTTATTCATCTTTTTCTTTTTATTTTACCTTCTCAAGTTTCTTCTTGTTTTACTCTTTTAATAAGAATAAAAACAAAAAGATATAACAAAGAAAAAGAAGAAACACATAATGCTGCAAAATTATTTGAAAGAGGATGAACTTACATTCATTCAACTAAAAGAAAGAAAGAAATAAGGAAAAGAAGAAGAAGAAGAAGAATACAGCATTAGAGGAAATGTTTTTCTGTATTTGCAGTAAATTTGGGTGTAACATGAAGATATTTGAGTGTAACACGAAGATATTCAAGTGTATTGTTTAAGAATTTTTAGTGTATGTGTGCTGATAAGTTCTACATAATTTAAAACTCTTCATCTTCCTCTTCCTCATCTTCTACTGCTTCTTCTTCTTCATCTTCTTATTTCATATTCTCATAATTCTTTTTGGAAGGAAAAAATCAAATAAAGAAGCAAAAAATACATACTGTTACAAAATCAATAGAAAAAGGAGGAGGGAAAAAATGCAGTAACAACAACAGTAGTTAAAAAAACGACGATAAAAATGAAACACGCGAAAAAAAAGAAAGAGAATCGCAAAGAAAAAAGAGAAGAAGAAGAAAGAGGAGGAGGAGGAGGAGGAGGAGGAGGAGGAGGGGGAGGAGGAGAAGGAACATGGGATATAAAAAGAAACAACATGATTTCACGCGCACGTTATATAAGTGATTTGTATGACTTATCTGCCAAAAAAACTTGTATATGTAGCAGTACTCTTCTAAAAAATTTTAGATATATAATATTTATTGTGTGATTTTTTAGAATGTGATCATCATTTTATAGTAGTAATCGAAGTCCGTCATTATTTTTTTTATCTCTAAAATGCAATATACATAAAGTTGTTTATGATTAAAAATAAATTTTAGAAAATAAATTCCAACTCTAAACCCTAAATCATAAGAAACCCAAACTCTAATAATTGAGGAAAAATCCTAAACTCATTCTTTCTATCAATCCAATAATTTCATGAAAAAACTAACATTATAGAAAATAATATAGACATCAATATTACTGATGTTTGAACAAATAAATATATTAATATTTAAAATTATAAATTCTAAATTTTTAATCTTAAATCTTAAATTCTATAAAACAAAAAAATCATAAGATATTCAACACCTTAAACACTAATAATTTAAATATAAATGAAATCTTAAATCCTAAATTTCTCTTATAAATAAAAAAATGCCATGAGGTGTTCAACGCCATAAACACCAATAACTAAAAAAAAACAAAACCATAAATCCTAAATTTTTTCCATCAATCCAATAATGCCTTGAAAATTCATAAACTAACATTAATATCTATTAATTAATTGTTTGAACAGATGTATTAAAATTAAAAATTCTAAATTCTAAACCATAAATCTTAAATACCTCCTTTATATTCAAAATGCCATGATGATCTTAGTAAATATTTAGGGGTCCCTCTCCTTCACTCTAGAGTTTCGAAGAATACCTATAGTGGAATTATTGATAAGCTAAATACTAGGCTCAACAATTGAAAGACTTCATTTTTATCATTGGCCGGAAGGACAATATTGGTAAAATATGTTTTATCTTCTTTACCTAGTTATACAATGCAAATTGCTATTTTATCAGTTGCTACTTATGATATAATTGATCGTAAATGCAGGTCCTTCTTTTGGGGTGAAATTGATCAATCAAAAAAGGTTCATCTTGTTAGTTGGAAGAAGATAAATAGTCCCAAAGAATCAGGAGGTCTTGGTATTAGACATGCAAAGAATTTGAATCATGCATTTATGATGAAAATGGGATGGGGTCTAATAGAAAAGAAGGACTCTTTATAGACCAAAGTTCTGAGATCTAAATATAACTGTGGAGAAGATCTGCTTCCAAAGGTCTCTAGAAAAAATAAGGCTTCCAACTTGTGAAAAGGCATATGCACAACCTAGAATGGGGTGGAAAGAAATACTATTTGGCATATTGGAGAGGGAACAAACATAAATTTTTGAAAGCATAATTGGGTGTCAGAACTTGGGAAACTTGAGCATCATGTAACTCAGGTAATCAGTCCTTCAGATACTTGTTGTAATTTGACAGACTTCCTTACTGTTTCAGGGTCCTGGGAATTAACGAAGCTCAACGAATGGCTCCCGGACTCAGTAATCAAGAGGATTAGTGCAATGGCGCCTCCATCGCCATGAAAAGGAATGGATAACATTACTTGGTCTGGTACATCAGATGGTTCTTTCTCCCTCAAATCAGCATACAAATCAATTAAATTTTTTGGTTCGACGTATAGAATTAGCTAAACATTTTATCCGAACAAATATAAATCCGGAATGGATGGTTTTATGTCTCTTACCAGTTCTTCCCCCCGAATTGAGAATTTGGCATATTTTAACCAAACCTTTTGCGTGGGCTCGGCATGCACTTGTATGGTCCAGAGAAGCTTATTTGTCTTATAGTTTAGGTGCTTTATCTGTTTTTGGCTTTATATGAAATTGAGATAGTTACCTTTCAGAAAATTAGAAAATGTTAATGTAGATGTGTTATTCTTTTACGAACATTTTTTTCAAATATATTTTTTAAGTTCAAATTTTGTAAAACCGTCATAAAAAGATATAACCATTTGTTGTTCTCCGAAAATGGCCGATATGCTCAGATTTTGATCCAATCCGGAGGAATCAATAGAAAAGGCAAATCCATTGATGATGCAACACCCTCGGATGAACTCTTTAAATTGGTTTGGAGATGGAAAGGAACTGAAAGAATTAAATCCTTCCTTTGGTTAGCGGCCCACAACGTGCTTCTAACAAATGTAGAACGGAGAAGACGACATATGTCCAATTCTGCTCAATGTCCGGTTTGCAATGCAGCGGATGAAGATATTCTCCACGTGCTTAGAGATTGTCTGTTTGCCAAAGCGGTTTGGAACTTCTTTAAGGCTCACGACATTATTACATATTTCTTCGACATGACTATTAGAGACTGGCTCTTTGCCAATTTATCTAATACAACTAATTGGTCATGTATTTTTGGAGTGGCAAGCTCATGTCTTTGGTTCTTCCGTAATAAATATATTTTTGAAGGTAAGAGGATGCACCCAACAACAGCTTTTGAAGTTATTAAATCCCGTGGAAAAGAGATGTTAAGCGTTATGAGAAAATTAAAAGCTCCCAATTGAAAAGGAATCATACTATAGCTATAGGCAAGATAAAATGGTATCCTCCTGTAGAAAATTGCATGAAGTTGAACGTGAATGGATCATTTTTCAAGCGAGAAAACAATGCAGCTTGTGGAGGAGTGTTTTGTAACCATCTTGTCAGATTTGTGGTTGGCTTCTCTTACAATTTAGGTAGCTGCTCCATCACACAAGCTGAGCTCTGGGGCATTGTAAAGGGTCTGTACATTGCGGTAGCAAATAAATTCTCTCATGTTCTCATTGAGTCTGATTCAGCCATGGCTATTAATTTTATAAGAGAAGGTTGTACTAATTCTCATCCTTGCAAACCTCTCCTTGATGATATAAGCTTGTTAAGTAGCCGCATTCATAAGGTTGAATGGAAGCATACCCTGAGAGAAGCGAATACTGTAGCTGACAATCTTGCCAAAAAAGGACAGCACCTTCCTCTTGGTCTTCATCTGTTTGATACTCCGTCTCCTGACATTAGGAATTCTCTCTTGTTAGATAGTTATGGTTCTCTAAGGCTGAGAGGCTCTTGTTAGTTTTTGTTTTTTTTTTCTGTTTTTTTTTTCTTTGACCTCCTTTATCTACAAAAAAAAAAAAAAAAACAATTCAAATAAACAAAATCCTAAACCCTAACTTCTTCTATAAACTCAAAAATGTCATGAGGTGTTAAAACACCGTAAATACAGATAATTCAAAATATAAAAATATGACCCCAAACTCTAATTGCTTCCTATCAGCCTAATAATGTAACAAAAAATTCAACACTGCAAACATTAAAATTAGTTAGTGATATTTGAATAAATTAAATTAAAATTAAAAACTATAATATCTAAACTTTAAATCCTAAAATCTAAATCTTATAAACCCAAAAATATCATAGGGTGGTCAACACCATAAACACTAGATATTCAAATATTAAAGAAACCTTATACCCTAAGTCGGTTTTATAAACCCAAAATTGTCATGAGATGTTCAATACTGTAAATACTAATAACTAAAAAAAAATTAAAACCCTAAATCCCTCCTATCAACCCAACAATGTCATGAAGAATCTAACACCTTAATTAGTTAGTAATGTTTGAACAGATGTATTTAAATTAAAAATTTCAAACTCTGAATCCTAAATCTTTCCTATAAACCCAAAAAATCATGAAATGGTCAATACCATAAACTCTAATAATTTAAATATAAACAAAATTCTAAATTCCTCCATGAAGTTCTCAACATCGTAAAAAACTAACCAAAAAAAAAAAACCTAAACTCTAAACTCCTCCTATCAATCCAATAATGCCATAAAGAACCCAACGTCATAAACACTAGCTAATATTCATTAATCAGTGATGCTTGAACAAATTTATTAAATATTTAAAAGTCTAACTTCTGAATTTTAAATCTTAAACCTTAAATTTTATAAACCCAAAAATATCATAAAGTGAATAACACTGTGAACATGATATCAGACCTAAATTCTTCCTATAAACGCAAAAATGTCATGGGTTGCTCAACACTAATACTAATAATTAAGAAAAAAACAAATTATAAACCTTAAACCTCTCATATCAACCCAACAATGGCATAGAGAATCCAACACTATAATTAGTTAGTGATGTTTGATATTACAAAAAAATGCTGAATACCATCAACTTTATCTTGGATTTAGCATCATACATTAGCGGTGGGTTTACTGGTAGATTTGGAAATAAATTCGTATAAAAAAGTTATTGTTGGATTTTATTTTCCAAAAGTAAATTCGCTGGTAATAATTGGAGAGAAAAAAAATTGGCACTGAGATTACCGACAAATTTATCCACCGGTAATCCCTGATTAGTGCAACGCTGCATTTTGGTCACTTTAAAGTGTTACCGTCAGATTTTTCTGCCAGTAAATTCGAAGATAATTTTGCCCTAAATTCGAACCGCAAGCCTTCTCCCCCTCATTTTTGAACTAGTCTCTCTCTATATATATATATATATAATCTTCTCCCCCCTCTCTCTCTCTCCCTCTCTCCAAGCCACTTTTGGTAGCCCCTCCGCTAGTGTTGGCCACCATCAACTGTGTCCAAAGAATGCGTGAACTCGGCTAGGTACTCCTTGTGATGCATTAGTCGTTTTGTTGCTGGCATTTTCGTCGCACCCGCCACTGTTACCGTTGTCGTTGCTCCCTTAATCGCCGACCTGCGTCTCTCCCCTCCCTCCCTTCAGGTAGGTTGTCCTCATCCTTCTTCCTATTCCATCCCCCTTTTACATCATTTTAAATAAAAAAACTCTAACCCTTTTTTGAACCCTAACCCTAACTTGCTCTTTCTTCAGTGATCATGGTCCGTAGTTTAGACGTTCTCGCCGCCTCGGATTCTTGCTACCAGTCGTACTTAGTTCTTGGCACATCGCCATTTTCTACTTTCTCTTCTCGTGATTCCTCCATCGTTGTGTTCTTGGTCCTGCTTCTGCAGTGTGGGTGAGTTCACTGATTTCACTTTTGACTGAGTTTTTTTCAGTGTTTATTCCATATATTTTTTATATTGAACTTTTTCAGTTTTTCAATTTTAAATTTTGATGTAAGTTTAGATAATTTGTTTAATTTGACGTAATTACTTATTATTGAGTTTCATCTAACTCTCATGTTATGAGTTTTAGTTTCACTACAAGAAAAATGCTGAGTATCATTAGATTTATCATCATATTTAGCGTCGCAGAGTAGAGGCGGATTTATTGTCGGATTTACCGACAGTAACGGCGTCGAATTCGTAAGGTTAAGTAATTACCAGTGGATTTTGGTTTTCGACAGTAAATTTGCTGGTAATATTTGGAGGAGAAAAAATTGGCGCGTCTTTTACCGTCGGATTTTTGCGACAGTATACCCAATTAGTGAAATGCTACGTTTTGGCGACCTGCAATGGTTTACCGTCGGAGAAATCCGACGGTAACAAGGCGTACATTCAAATCTCAAACCCTCTCCCCCCCTCATTTGAGATCTCTCTCTCTCTCTCTCTCTCTCTCTCTCTCTCTCTCTCTCTCTCTCTCAACTACTGTGTCCATGCCTCTCCCCAACACCACTATCTGCCGCCACCGATAATACTATCATCACAGTCCCTTCTCCGTTGCTGTCAACGCACCCACTGCCGACACCCCTTCCTTCTTCTTCTTCTTCTTCTTCTTCTTCTTCTTCTTCTTCTTTCTTCTTCTTCTTCTTCTTCTTCTTCTTCTTCTTCTTCTTCTTTTCCCTCTTCTCTCCTTGCCACTTTACCGTTCACCTTTTCCTTCTCGGAACCACTGCATCGCACCACAGATCCACCACCGTCGCTGTCCAACTTTGCCTATTTCCCTTTTCACGTCTCTGCTCGACTTTGCTTCCTGCTCGTATGTGACCACACCTCCCTCTGCCTCTGTGGGTGGTTATTGCTGCTCGTCCCTCGTCGTTCGTGCCTTCATGGTCATGCTACATGCACGCTGCCATGCGTCGTCCACCTTCTGGAATCAATTCTACCACTGCAACAATAGGTGATCATTTTAATTTTTTTCAGTTATTATAATCTTTTATATGCCATATTAGTTTTAAGTAGTTAATTTATTGATGTTATTGCTGTTAATTTTATTGCTGGTTGGTTTATGATGCTAATTAGAATATAGCAGTAGTTGAAAATTTGAATTTGTTTATGAATATGAATATGTAGTGGTTTTGTTGATTATGAATATGTTGAGGTTTTGTTGATTGTTTAATTGGTTTTATATGAATTCATAATATATAGAAAAAATTGACATTATTACGATTATCCAATGAAAATTTTCTTATTTTGAAAATGTGACATTTTAGGAAGAAATATTATTTTAAGTATATGTGTTATGTATATTATTAAGCTTCTTATTTATTGTTTTCTTATTTTTAACTCGTAAATATTTTGAAATCATCTTAGGCGCACTAATTGAGTTGAATTTTAACTTTGAAAAGTGTTTCGATTATTAAACTGAATTGCTGAATATTGTTGATGAAGTTGTTTAAAATTGTCTAAATTATGTTTATTCATTGCGTTCTGGTTGGTATTGCTCTTTACAGACATAACGACGGATAGAGGTGTTGTAGATTAGGCTGCTGGTCATGGTTGTAGTCATGGTCGTGGTAGAAGGAGGGTTTCTTCTGGTACCCCGGGAATTCTGGATCCTTTCCCTTTACTCCAACTACCTCGGTGACGTCACAGGTTGCGGATTTAGCGGACTAGTCATTTATCATGGTCCCTAACTCCAACTATGTCCCTTTATCTACGTAATGACGCCACCTCTAACCACTCAGTAGTCTGCTGCCATGGCAAGCTGCCTCTAGCGACAGAAGCTGCGACCCCAGAGTCCTCTCACGAAAGTGAGGTAGCTGACGCCCCTCCACCACCTTCGTAAGTTGACGATTTAGCCTGATGCGGCAAGGGGTAAGTATCACTTTAAGTCTTCTATATTTCTGGATTATTGAATAGCTAAAAGTGTCTGATTATTGATTTAAGTTTAGTGGATTTAGGGTTGTAGGTTTGAATGGCTGAAAGTGTTTAATGTTTCTTGATTATTGAATTGCTGAAAGTGTCTGATTATTGATTCTAGTTTGGTGGATTTAGTTCTGTAGGTTTGAATGGATGAAAATGTTTCATGTTTCCAAATTAATGAATTGTTGAAAGTGTCTGATTATTGATTCTAGTTTAGTAGATTTAGGGCTGTAGGTTTGAATGGCTGAAAGTGTTTCATGTTTCGTGATTAGTGAATTGCTAAAAGTATATGTTGTTCATTTATTGTTGACATTTGGTGTTGTTTAAGTTAACTGTTGATGGAAAGAGTTTGTGGCGGATTCCAGTTATAGATGAAACTCTGCCAAAATTTCTAAAAAAATCTCTACATATTATGGTTAGTTGCTTCTGAAGTTTTAATTTATATTGCCATATTGGTTTGTCTGTAGATTATTGATAGGTTCGCATCGAACAACAACGCATGTACTCAAGAGATGATCAACATCATCAAGCTGATGTATGATCACCCCTGGCCAAGCTACAAGAAGATCCCCTTTGAGACTAGAAAGCGATGGTTTCAGAAATGGACGATAACTTATTTTTTGTTTTTTAGTTTCAAACCGTTTTAGCTAGTTTAAATTTTCTATTTTGATTAACTAATTTTAAAATTTTTGTGTGCAACTGCACTTTATATGGGACGCCTCTCATGATGCCCTCATTAGGAAGATATATGATCATCAAATGGGACGGTGGCTGCAACAGATGCTGGAGGATGTTCGTGAGGGGTGGGGCCACTTGACGACCTGGCTCTGACTAGAAATAAAAAAAGCTCTGTTAGTTGACTAGGAGACTGGTGAGGGGTTTAGGGATCAGTATCTTACCAACAGAGCTAACAGGGAATTTACCAGGTCATCCAAGTATTCGGCAGCTCAGCGACCTTTATGAAGATTAAGGCCAGACTGCTATGTAGTGTCTTTAATTTCTATATTAACTTAGTTATATTCTAATAATATTGTTTTAATGCAACATGTGTAGTCGAAGTCGTTGGATTACGAGGCGACATTAACGGAGACGTTCAAGTACATCCACACGTTGAAAGAGAACAAAGTGAGATTTGCTGATCGGCGGTCTCAGGATCATTATGTGAGTCAACATACACCTGATCTTCTTATGTATAATTAGAGATTAACTGTATAGTTGTCGTACTAATCACAATAAGATGTGTTACATAGGAGTCCTACACGCATAGACTAGAGGCCACAACTCAGCAATCTCAGCATAGTAGGGAGGACGTCGCCGATAGATATGCTGCTTCAGTCATCGATCCCGATGTGGTTTGTCGTAAGACTGCCTCAGCGCTATACAAGAACCACGCATACGGGCTGGATTAGATAGGGCAAAAATCTGCATCTACCCACCTCATTGCCACCTCTAGTTATAGATAGTATGGATATTCTTTAAATGTGGTAAATACTAAATCGGTACCCGAAAAATTTTGGCACTGATAAAATTGTATCTAACTTTTGTTATTGACAAAATAATCCCTAAATAATTTAAAAATTTGTCAAACGTGCCTCTTAACTCACCGAAACACATTTTCAACGAGAAGAATGCTAAGGTGACCACCAGATTTTGATGATATGGCAACCTTATTAAATGTATATACCAGGGTGAAATTTTTAATCAGTTACCAATTTAACCTGAAAAATCCAAAATCTCCCCTTCTGAACCATAATCTCCTCTTCCTTCCCAACGCACTCTCTCACTCTCTCAACGCACTCTCCCCAAAAAGGTAGTAGAGCTCAACACGACGCCTCAACTTTCTTAGTCTCACATAGCCGCTGTCGCCGACACCATACGGTTGCCATCTTGTCGCCGGATCTTCTGCGTCCATCAGCTCCTATGTCGTCTGTCGTCTTCGTCGGTGTTGTCTCGTATGTACGCCTTCATCGCTGTCGCCTAGCCTAAACCCACTCTCCGTCGTCCCTGCATCTTCATTGTTGTCTCCTCAGCGTCACCTCGCCGGTCTATGCTTCGCGGTGACTCGCTTCCTTCCTTGCGATCAAGAATAAGAACAGACACACACAGCAGCAGCAACGTCTCACTCATATGCCTCGTCCCCGTTACCTCTGCTCGTCTCCATGACCTCTATTTATGTTTTGTCTTGGCTCCGTTGTACCATGTCTCTTCTGTCTTTGGTGCTCTTCTTCTGACCTTGTCTAAATTCGTCTCTTGCTTCTGTGGTGTCTGTGTTGAGATTTATTCTATTTTATTTTATTTTATTTTGATTATTATATATGAATCTGTTTGTTTTCTCTGAACTTTATTGTTATTGATCTTTTTGAATTGTAAGTTAATCTATAGATTTCGGACAATTCATGATTGAAAGAGTGAGAGAGTGTGATGAGGAGAAAAGATCTTTTGCTGGATTAGGATTCATCAGAATTTTTAGGTTTAGGGCAACTCATGATTGAGAGGGTGTGTTGGAAAAGGAAAAATTAGGGTTTAGAAGGAAAAGAAGATTTTGGATTTTTCAAGTTAGACTAGATAATTAATTAAAAATTCTACTTTGGTATATGTATTTAATAAAGTTGCCATATCATCAAAATTCAGTAGCCACCTCAGCATCTTTCTCGTCGGAAATGTGTTCCGACGAGCTTAGAAGTACACTTGTCAAATTTTAAAAATATTTAGGGACTATTTTGTTAATAATAAAAGTCAGGGACCATTTTATCAGCACCAAAATTTTTTGGGTACAAATTTAATATTTACCTCTCTTTAAATTAAAAATGTTAATTATCAATTTTTTTTCTTTTGAAACATATGTAGCGCATTATTATGAGTTATTTTAATAAGCGAAAGAAAACAATAAAATAGATATTTTGATATGCACACAAATTTTGTAGTGCTTTTCAATGGCCATCTTTTGGTCGTGTTGAAAACGACACCCTTTCATCTAAATTTTGGTCGTTTTTGTTTGAGGTGGACCATTATTGATGAGAACTTAACCAAAAAAGTTTGAATTATAATAAGAAGACCTTACTTAGATTTAATATAAAATAATAGAAGTCATTGCTATTAAAATGCTTAAAGAAATCATCAAGATAGAAAGAGATTAGAGAATCACTAATTTAAATAAGCCAAAGTACTATTGGTGAAGGAGTGTAGCCATTTGGAAACATGTGATGAATCGGCGAATCATTATATTGAAAGGGGAAATCATACCTTTTACATATAAATTTTCAACTAGTCGTTAAAAAGAATTAGAAATATAATAATAACATCATATCTTGAAGTAGATATTTTACCTTATATTTAAATGTATATATCTATGATTATTTTTGTCAAATTTAATTAACGAAGTATATCTTTTTTAACGGGGATGAAAGAAAATCTCTGTATAATAATAATAATAATAATAATAAAATATTTGTTAATGTGAGTTAATCAAATTTTTAGTAATAAAGGTCATTTAAAAGTAAAAAATTCAATAAGGAAAAAAAATAGGTATATATTTGGAGTAGTGTAGTGTAGCAGTAGTATATTCTGAAGGATATATGCAATGCATGCATGGTTACCCAATTGGATAAGCACTCGTTTTTTATTTGCTTATGATGCTTATATAATTTATATATAATTTATATGTGCATTGTGCAACTGGGTGTATTATATGATATTATTATTATATTATATTGCAGTGTGCTTTCACCTGATGTTGGCCTTAGTTATAATAATGTATCTATATCCATAAACATATAACAAAAAGGACAACTGTCCTATGATTGATTATTTTAATTTGTACGATAATTGGCAATCCTAATGGATATATAACAAACCATATAGCAACACATACAGAAATAATAATAATAATAATAATAATAATAATAATAATAATAATAATAATAATATTTTTTTAATAATGATTCATACAGTTAATATAAAAATAATTATTTTTATTAATATAATATTAAAAATTAAATATACATATAAAATTATTTTTTATTTGACAGTATATAAAAATTAAATTTTTATCAAAATTGTAATATAACAATGTTTCGTTAACATTAGAAATAAATCATTAAACTAATTACTATGCCTATTGTATATATATTTATATATTCTCATAATAAATTAAAATAGTTAACTAGTTTTTAAAAAAAATAATAAAATGTTTTTATCGGAACATAATAAATTTTTTTACGAACACAATATTAAATTTTCATATTTTTATTCATATTATAATTAAAATGAGTTTGATTATATTATTTATAAAATTTAATTACAAATATAAATCAAATTTAATTATATTACTTATAAAATTTCGTTATAAATATACATATATAAATATTTTATATTTTAATATATATATTTATATTATATTGTAATAACCTATTTTTGTTTCCATGCAAGGTATTGGATAAATAATGAGGCGTGTTTGGTTAGCTAAATCCGCAGAGGGAAACACATACATCTCCGACCATTATTCATAATAAAACTTGAGAAGTGGGACTGTGTATCAGAATATATGTTGAAATCTTGAACTCTCTTCTATTTAAACGCATGCAAAATATGGTTCAATTCACCTAGTATATATTTAGCTCTTTATAGCTACTTTATTTATTTGTTGCTTTTGGAAAGTGAGCTTATTAAAGTTATGAGGAATGCTAGGGGGCCAGCAATTTTTGTGTTTTCTAACCATCAAGTAGCCATCAAGAGTGTTTTTATTGGTGTGAGATTAAATCCAATGGTGTAGGATCATTCAATTTTCTCTTGATGGTTAAATGCTGGCCAAGTTTTCAAAAAGCTGCTGGCCCCCAAGACTTTCCCTAAAGTTATTAGTTAAAAAGAAGAAATAATATAGATCATGAGCATATAATCACATGCAGTCATGCAGCTAAAACATAATTTAGGTTTGGTCGGGTAAAATTTTTATTTTTAAAAATAGTTTATAAAAATTAATTTTTAAAAAATAATTTTTTAAAAATTATAATGTTTATGTTTAGTAAATTAATTTAAAAATAATTTTTAATAAGTATAAGTAGTAAAATAATTTTAAAAATTTAAAAATATTATAATAGATATTAATGAAAGAATTAAATTTAAAAATAAATTAATATATGAAATTATATTAAACTTTTTAATTCAATAAGCACAAACACATTATATTATCTTTTTTATTTACCAAATATAGCGTAAAATAAAAAACTTATACAAGCACATCTTCAAAAAAATTTATTATTCATAGTTTTTCTTTTCATCGCAATTAAAAATCCATTATCATTTTTTTGGTGTCAATAATGATAATTAATGACATTAATTCAATTTTACTCAAAATCAAGAGAATTATATATATTGCTAAAAATATTTTCTATCTTCTTACATTTTTGTTCTCCACATAAAAAAACGATCTCATCTTATATCTTATTAATTTTGCAGTCAGTATGAGATTTTGGAAGTCCATTCTTATAAATTGGAAGACACCTGAATTTTTTCATTTTTACTTTGCGGACGATCTGATTCTTTTTGCCAAAACAAATATGGAACACACAAACATTATCAAGAGAGTTGTGGAAGCATTTTGCACGAGTTCTGAATTTTGGAAGCATTTTGAAAAAATTAGAATTTTTTTCTCCAAGAATGTTAGATACCAAGTGAGAAATGACATCAGCAATTACTTGAATTTCTCTAGAACTGATGACTTGGGTAAATATTTGGGAGTTCCAACTATCCACTCTAGAGTGATGAAGGACACGTATAAGGAGATTGAAGCTAAGATCAAGAGGAGACTTAACAATTGAAAAGCCTCCTCACTCTCTCTGGTAGGAAAACCATTTTGGTGAGATTTGTCCTATCTGTTATGCCTTTTTATACTATGCAAACTGCTTTATTACCTACTGCTTCTTGTAATTTCATTGATCGTAATTGCAGAAGCTTTATTTGAGGAAAAATAGAGCAAATTAAAAAAAAGGTCATCTTTTAAACTGACGGACAGTAAACAAACCGAAGCCGGATGGTGGTCTCAGAGTTAGACATGCTAAAGATCTTAATCGGACCTTTATAATGAAAGTTTACTAGGGTTTGATCGAGAAAATAAACTCTCTTTGGTCGACAATTCTGAGGGCAAAGTACATATACAACAATGACATTGCTTCTCTAATTAATAGAATAAAAAATGAATCCCATTTGTGAAAGGGTATATGCTCTTTTTGAAAAGATATCCAGGCCAATTCGATTTAGCGCATAAGCGACGGGTCTCCAATAAAGTTTTGGGAGCACAACTGGGTGCCAAATCTAAGAAGCTTAAATAAGTTTCACCCTCAGGTAAATTCTGCCTTTGATTCGAGAATCTTTTTTACGGACTTCTTTATCATTTCAGGTGGTTGGGACGTAGATAAACTGAAAAGCTTGCTTCCGGAGATGGCGATTCAGAAAATTGTGGCTATGTCTCCACCTTTGGCTTGGAAGGATAGTGACCAGATCGCGTGGGTGAACTCCTCCAATAGAATCTTTTCCTTAAAATCTGCTTATAATTCGTTACAAGATAACCCGGGAGCCTATAATTATATCTTCAAGCTCATCTGAAGATGAAAATGTCCGAAAAAGATCAATTATTTTTTATAGTTAGTGGCTCATGATGCTATTCTCATCAATACCGAAAAGTACAAAAGACACATGTCCCAAGATGCTGCATGCCCCCGATGCTCTTATAGTAATGAAATAGCTATGCATGTGCTACGTGATTCTCATTTTGTCAGATCTACCTGGCGATTAATGTAGTCCCAAAATTGTATAAGAGATTTTTTCAACCTAAACCAAATAGATTGGCTAATTCAAAACCTGTCTATACTTGGTGATTAGTCTGTTCGGTTTGGAGTGACATTATCATCTTTATGGTATTCTAGAAACAAACATTATTTAAAGGGAAGAGTTTTAATTTTAATGGGGTAGCTGAGTCTAAGAATAACAGGAGTTATAAATTTGGCTTAGTGATGAAGGCCAACATTACATCAAAGAAGTCCAACACTAATTGAGAACTAATTCGTTGGTGTTCCCGAATGAGAATTTAGTGAAAATTAACGTGGATGATTATTTCTTCAATGAAACAGGGAATGAAAGATGTGGATGTGTTGTTTGTAATCATTTGGGGAGATTTGTCATAGGTTCTCTTGCAATTTAGGAGTTGCTCAATTATGCAAGCTGAACTATGAAAAATAATTAAAGGTCTCCGATTATTATCACTAATGAGTTCTATCAATTTTAAAGCCTACATCAATTAATTATAGACTTTTTTATACTATTCTGATAAACTCTATAATTCTAAATTTTTTTTTAATTATTTTATTAAATATAATTTTTTTATCATATATTTTTTACATGAAACTAAAAAAATATATAAAAAATATTAAATAATAAAAAATTATACTTGACAAAAAATTAAAAAAAAATTAAAATATTTATTTCTTTATATTTCCTCTTTTGTGTTTATGGCCATTTTATTTATGGAAAAACGTTATGAACCAACATTTTTTTTTATAAAAAGAGATGTAGTTAATATTATTAATTTAAATAAAAACAAAAAATATATATTAATCACATTATTTCTCTAATTTAATTTTCTCAAAAGTAGTGAAAACAATAAATTTTTACTTTTTGTTTTTACTGTTTATTGCTTTATTTTTTCATAAAATTTAAAAAATGCAAAATACAAACCAAATGCATATCCTAACTGTTCTAACATTTTTTTCTTCAACTCTCTCTTTCTTTCTCTCTCTATATATGTATATATTAGTTCATTCTCCACTTTAAAATGACAATCCAATATTCAAGTAAATATTTAATATATTCTTGTGAAAAATTAAGATTATATTAAAAACATATTTTCTTATGCAAATGTTACCTTTTTATAAATATTATTAGAATATAGTTGTTGGTCAGCTTGAAATATAAGTTATAAAAATAGAAAATTATAATTATATTATGACTTTTTTTTTTTATAATAATATCCGAATTATAGGACAATTACAACTAAATTATAATAGACAGATTGTGTATATATATACGCCTCTTCATTATTTATTCAATTCAATTAAACTTTTAGTGAGTATTAAATTTTATATTTTACAATTTAAATTATTTTTTATTAAACTAAGTACAATTTTAATCTGTTTGCATTGACGTCGTCTCCACTATATTGTTGCGGATCACCAAATTGTCGTTCTTTAAGGCATTCTTCTGCCTGCTCATGGATAGGCAGGAGCAGGAATGGTGATGACGGCGTGCGACGTTCTCCCTCACCGACGAACATAACGAAAGGAGTGACAAGGAGGCGATGGTGCGGAACAGTGCCTTTGTCTCTTATCTCTTCTTTTCTCTCTTGTTCGTCTCTCTCTCTTTTTTCAATGGAAGTTTCTATCTCTCTCTTTTTCTACTTTTTTCTTTTTTAAAAAAATTATAATTTTTTTATTAGGGATAATTTAGTCCAAAATTTTAAAATTTAGATTAATTAAAAGGATGATTTTAAAATCAAATTGAACATTAGGGATGAATTTAAACACACATAAAAGAAATCTTAGGGGCAATTTTGATTTCAAGTTAAACTATAAAAACCAAAACCGTACTTAACTCTTTTTATTATATATAATTTTTAAAGATATATTTTATAATTTATACGTATCACTTAAACTTGTGACTTTTTATTTAAATTAGTTAAATGGTCTTTGTCATCTTAATTAACCTTAATTTTTATAGATTTAATTATTTTATTGGTCTCTATAATTTCGCCAAATTTTTAATTAGGTCCGTACACTTTTTTTTTTTCAATTGGGTCCCTAGACTAATATTTTTTAATTAGGTCCTACCGTGACAAAAATATTTGGTTAAATGAAATATTCTGTTCCCAAATTGAAGATATCCTAACTTTTTTCTTAATCTCTAATTGACTCTCCCCTTCTATTTTCATAAAGACAAAATTAACCTTCTCATAGTCCTCCTCCTCCTCTCTTAGGGATGGCAACAGATCCCCATGGGGTAGAAACACCCGCCTCCTGCCTTCAATACCTGCCCCCGTTCCCGCCCCATCCCCGCGATGGGTAACGGGGACTTCATATCCGCCAGGGACCTGGGTATTCACGGATATCTGCAAATTTAAAAAAAAATTGAAAAAATTGAGAAATATAATAAAAAATAATAGCAATCAGAATTAGAAATATAATTAGGATTAACAGAATCAAAATCACAGCAAATAATTAACATAATCAGTATCACAACAATCAGAACATAATCAAAATCACAACAATCAAAATCAGAAATATAAATTAGGGCTAACAGAATTAAAATTACTTTAAAGAGACTCTGAGACAGCGAAGAAGCTGACGATCTTGCTGGACGACGAACAGGCTTTGACGGCGAGGAGGCCTTGATGCGAAGACGACAAAACGCGAAGAGGCTCTGACGCAACGCTGCTGCCTCGGTGACCAGTGACCTCGAGAGTGAGAGGGGAGGATTTTGGCGGTGAGGGGTAGGAGGTGGCAGACGACGAGAAGATGCGGCGAGGCTCCGACATGAAGAGACTCTGACGCGAAGACGCACTGACGCAAAGACGCACTCCCTGCTGTGGTGAGCGACGAGGAGAAGACAACGACCGATGACGATGCGACGAAGAGAAGAAGACGAGGTGAGCTTGACGGTGAGCGTGACGGACTGACGGTGAGCTCGGGAGGGGGTGGAAGCGTGATAGACTGACGGTGCGGTGAGCGACTGAGCCACTGAGAGGGTGGGAGGTGGCGGTCGGCGGTGTTCGGGAGAGGAGAGGTTGAGGGTTTGACGAGGAGAAGATAGGAGAAGAGACTCTCTGAAGCAGTGAAGTTAAAGCACTGAAGATTTGAATTTTTTACGGCTAGGGTTTTTCTTCAATGAGTCATATACGTTATATATATACTGGGGGTATTTTAGTCTTTTCATATAAACGGGTTAAATGGGTCTCCAGGAGACGGGAACGTCTACCCCCGCCCCCACCCCGTTTATTATACGGGGCCCCGTCCCCTGTCTCCGCGGGTAGAAAACAACCCCCATACCTATCTCCCGACGGGTAAATCCACGTGGGTACCTGTGCTGCTGGGAATTTTTGCTATGCCTATCCTCTCTGTCTCCCTCGTCTACTCCCGCCTCTCCCTCTCCCACCCTCACTCCTCCCACATCTATCACACCCATCCTTGACCCTCTATTCTCTCCGATTCGACCCCTGACGACCTCTCCTCTGACGACTCCATCGACGAGCTTAACTTCGATGACCAGAACTTCAACCCCTCCGTTGACACCAATGATCCCATCTTCTCTGCTGACTACTTTTATGACCCTCTCTCCGCCCCTCTGTTGTAGCTTCAAAACCCCTTACAACATCCACCAATCTTTCGATCCACAAAACATCATCACATTCTCCACTTCGCCGCCGTCAGATCCAAATGGGATGATCACGCTAAAGCCGCGTTTAGCTTCGACGACCTCCCTATTGATGACGATATTAGGAGAATGGATACTGAGATAACCGCCATCGAGTCAAACAATCTGAGACTTTAGGTCTGGGAGGCAATAATGTCTAACTTCTTAGAGAATTAGGTATTGGAAACCTTCTGACAATCTGAACTTGGAATTATGTTAAATTCTAAATACTTTGAGAGATTCCAACCCTTTCAAAACTTGATCTGGCTATGTTTGCATGCTTTTATATTAGCCTATAAAGAGTTTTTTTACAGCGCTAAAGTTGATAGCTTTGATTGTAATTTATTATAGTCTAGAGAGAGATTGAATCTCCAATGTCTTCGAAGAGGTAAGGTCCTTTAGTACTCCATTCGGGAAGCACATTAACTCATCATTACTCCATTGAAGGCAATTTAAGACTATGCCGATAGAGGAGAAGAAAGGTTAGCAGGGTGAGGCGAGGAGAATTCGAAGTCTACGAATGAGTGATTCGTAAAGAGTAAATAATGGATATAATAATAATAAATTTATTATTTTTTAACGTTTTTTGTAATATTTGCTGTTATGAGAGATTTAATTGAAAAAAAATTAGTTTAAAGATTCAATTAAAACAAAAAAGTATAGGAATATAATTAAAAATTTGATAAAATTATAAGAACTAACAGAATAATTAATTTTTTTATATAATTAATAGATAAATAAAAAAATGAATTAATAGGCATGTTAATCTCTATTAATTAAATCACAATATGATAACAATAATAGTGAAACCTAATAATTAATATTAATATTTTTTGCTTACAATGCAATCGCACCAGAAATGTTTTCTTCTTTTCCCTACTTCCTAACATTGTTGTCCCTATAACTTTATCTCTAACATTCCAACAAGCTAAGCAATCGCACTTTTTATGTGTATCTTATCCTTTGACTTTTGTTCACAATCCTTTCTTCGCCAACAGTCCAATTAAGTTTTTATATCATGAATATTGCCCCTTAAAAATAAAGTCACTAATGCATAGTTTCTTTCAAGTAGTTTGCATTCATCATTCGCTTCAAATAATACATAATTCTTGCATTGTCATCAAATTTCAAACCACATTTTTTCATTATTTTATTAGATAAACTAAAACTAGAAAGTGTACATATTAATATAATGTTTAACTGGCAATTAATTTTAAATTAAATAGGTATAAATCTATGCTGTATAATGGAAATACAAAAAATATTAGTGTCCAATTTTCTTCCCTAAAATATCTTTCGTTATATATAATTCATAAAAAAAAATATTTTTTACTAGTTTCCAATACTTAAATCTCAAACTTCTTAACTAATCTATAAATTACCTGTCATCTCAATTAATTTTATTTTTATTAATTCTATACATAACAAATAAAAGTGTGAATTAACAGGTGTGCCTACTTTTTTTAGTGTCCAAATAAAAAAAAAAAGAGAAAATTTTTGAGCTAGGACTTCATGCAACGAGCTCTAAAGCTGTAATCAGCAACCGTTAGAATATATTAAGATTAATTAGCTTTTATTAAAATTATTTAGTATATTTAAATATTTATTATAAGACACTACGTCTTTATTATTTTGATTCTTTTAACACCTATAAATATCTTTTTATATTATATTATTCTATATAATCTAAATACACACAAATCTTTTTTCAATTGCTCTCTCTTACCCTTTCTAACCACCACTCTAAATACTCTGTATTTTTAAGAGATGGTTTTACTTGGACAATTTATTTATTTTATATTTACATTTAATTAATTAAGTATAAATATAATTAGATATTATGATTATTATGAAACTCAAATTTTATAACCTACTTCAAAGAGACTAAAATGCAATAGCAACACAATCCTTTTTAATTGAATCCTTCCTAGATCAAATAATTATTCATTTTTTTAAATTTTTTTCAACAATTATTTCCCATTTAAAAAATTCTATAAGCATTACTTAAAAATACCATACACTTATTTAATAACATGATGGAAATAGTAAGTAAAATAACACATAGATAATATATATAATAAAATAATAGTAGCCAAAACTAGCATTAACAATTTTATTATTTTATTTTTTATAATTTATATACATTAATTTTTTTTTTGTTCTAATTCGCATCATAAACATTTCAGGTAGTATTTGTTTAAGTATTAAGATGGAGACTGAAAAATTAAGTTTTAATATCATGCTTGTTAGCTCAGAGAATGGTATTAAAATTTTAGTTTTTATATTCAGAATTTTAATACAGTACTAAAATTTTTAAAAACAGAAACTGAAATTTTAATAATATTTTATATCTAAAATACTTCAATTTCAATTAATTAATTCTAACTTTATTTTTATACAAATTAAATTAAAATTTTATTCTTATTTCAATTTTTATCTTTCACTTTATATTAAATATCATACTAAAATTTATTTCAATTTTTATCTTTTATTCTCTATTTTTTTTTTTTTATCTCAATCTCTCTGTCTTTATCTCTTTTCTAAATGCTATAACTTAGTGAGACAATAATATTAGATACCAAAAAGAGTAGTACACGTATAAATGTATAGATAAGCATGGTTTTCACATCAAGAAGACATGGTAGCAATAATAATTACCGAGAAAGAAGCGAGAAACAGTTATCGAATGAGATGATTTGAAAGTGGGAAAGGTTAGCTAGCTAGATGCACTTAAAGTATGAGTTGTTGTTCATGCCAAAAAAGTTATGGATATTTTATTTTTGAATAATATTATATGGAAGTCGTTCCAAAATCAAATACTAATTAAAATTGCGAAGGATCATGAAAGAAGCTTTTGTCGTTCTTTACGCAAACAAACAATAAAAATAAATAAATTTGCCATTGCAAAATTTGATACCAATATTTGATAAATTTATCGTGATCATGATCATAAGAGTTGATAAGTTTATATTTTATTATTTTTGTATAAAATGTATGTTATTTTTATCAATTCAATTATTTATTTATTTTTTAGTCTAAGAGTTGAGTATGTGTTGTCGCATGGTATAATATATTCTTCTTGATATCTAGAGTGTTAAATTTAAAAATTTTAAATTGACAAACATATAACACGTAAAAATGACAAAATTTCTTATAATAAAGCATATAGAATTAAATAACATGAAAATATATATTAAATATTAAATAATCTTTTATTTATTTATTATCAATATTAGTATATTAATAGGTATTACTGTAGCTATTAATTCGCGTTTTATATATTAAATACATATAGTAATTGTGAATATGAGATTACTTAATATGATAAACCGATTATCTTTTAAGTAAGAGATTTTTTATTCAAATATTTTTAATAATAATGACACATTTTTTGTGAATTATTGTATATGATGAGATGTATTTTAAGAAAAACAATTATGCACTATCCCCATTATATATATCTAATAATTATTCAATTATTTTATAAAAAAAATATAAATTAATTTTAAATAACAACAATAAGTATTAAAGTTAGTTTGTTAAAGAGATGGATAGAATTGAAGTACAAAATACTTTACTGTTTCAAATAATTTTTAATTCAATTTATGTGAATTAATTATCAAAATACATATGTGATGTAAAATTCTTTTTGATTTATTAATAAATATTAAAATTGAGTAAAAAATTAAAAAATATAAACTTTAATTAAATAAATTCAAGAATTAAATTGTACCACAATATTCTATTTTTTTATTAAATTAATTTAATATATATATATATATATTATATACTTTTAGATAAAATTTTAATAAGAAGATTTTATACTTTTAGATAAAAATTTAGAATAAGTATTGTTTTTTATCCTAAGGTTTAGGTTAAAATTAAAATTGTCCTTAACATTATTTTGGATTTAAAATCGTCTCCAACATTTTATTTGGTATTAAAATTGTCTTTAAACAATTATACCTTCAATATCATCATCTTTATCACAACTCTTTCTCACTCATACATTTAAAAAAAGAGAAACAAAACACAGATTCAGAGAGAAGGAGAGAAGGAGGCCTCGTCCTTGTCCTTGCAGTGCCTCGACTCGCCCTCGCATCGTCTGGTCGGTTGGCCTTTTTGCTCTCGTCTTGTATTCTTCGTGTTTTTAGAATTTGAATAATTTTATTTATAAAATTTTATTTTTTTATAACTAATTTTGTTAATGTCTTAAATTTTTGGTGAATATAAATAATAATTTATTCTGATGTTCAATGTTTATAAGCGTTGACCTTTGAAGATTATTATTGCATGTATTGCTTGGGGGTATATGTGCTTTGAACGAATATAATCTTAATTTAAGATGGTTGTATCATTTTCTATAATGAAAAAAAGAAAAATAAAAAAGGGAGCGAAAAAATGCTATATAATAACAAAAATACAACTCTTTTAAAAAATATGATAAATATAAAATAAAATATAGTACTATATTTTTGTCAACCAAAGTTTGACAAATTTTAAGATTTTTGGCCATTCATCTTTCTGTAAACAGAAAAATAATGATGAATTTTTTTCCTTTTCTTTTGAAAAATATGATGAGAGCGGGTTAGGTCGGTAAAAAAAAAATTATAATATTAAAAAGTTTTTGTCGGTAGATGTTTTAATAAATTTTAATTATTGATCTTAAATATATATATATATATATATATATATATATTTTTTATAATTAAAATTAACGATTAAAAATTATTAAAATACCAATATATGATACACTGAAAAATTTTTCTATAACATCAAGCAGTAGTGTATGTCCCTGTTTGATGACGAAGGTGATGAAGTTATTGCTAATAAAGAGTCATATGGAAGATTTCCATTTTCAACATATAAAGAAAGATGATGAAGAAAAGTTAATTAAAGTAGTCATTTTCTTATTTTGTGGTGTATATATGCTTCTGTTTCTGTCAAAGTTTTCAGCAACATTTGGACTTAAAAGTTATGGTTATGCCGGAACAATAATACAAATTTGTAAATACTCATTTTTAAGAACTTAGACCCGTTTTTGAAAAGTTTTTATCAAATATTTTAGTTTCTATTTTTCAATAAATTTTAATTACTAAATTAATTTTTTAATTTTTATTTCATAGACAAAGCAATATCATGTTTTTAACCACCACTAAACTATGTGGTTGATTTTGTATTTTTGTATCATACAAAGGGTTAATATTGAAATATCTATAGAAAATATTAAAATGCGTCTTGATAGCGACAGAATATTGGACAAGATGCTATTATATCATATAATATGTTACCGAGTAAACCTTGAGATGTTATTCTTAAATATAATACAAGTATAAAATAAAATAGATTTTTTAAACCGTCAACAAATTAATGGTGTAGACTAAAATAAATAATTTTTAAATTTAGTTTAATCAAAATAAAAAAATTAGGAATCAAAATGAAAAAGAAACATTTTATAATAAGAAAAAAATTTAATTTTTTTCTAAAGAGATTCTGTTAATATTAAATATAGTTATCAAATTAGTTACTATATATATATTAAATATTTTTAATTAAATTTATTATAATATAATATCGATTTTTAAAATAATATAATAAAAAAGATTAAGTATGATTTTGGTTTTTAAAGTATAGGCTCAAAATTTTTGTTGTTTCCATTTTTTTTTCATACAAAATCGTTTCTAAAGTTTAACTTGGTTTTAAAATCGTACTTTTTACTTAAATCTTAAAATTTATTACCAAATTACACCTAACCAAATTAATTATAAAATATAAAAAAATAAAGAGAGAAAGAGAACGAACGAGAGGAAAAAAGAGAATCACAGGGAAGGGAAGAAGAGAAAGAAAAGAAGAGGGGAAAAGGGGGACGGTGCCGACGAGGCTTGGAGCTGTCGTCGCCGTCGGGAATCAGAACCAAAGAGGATCGGAGACGCGAGCCAGCGACACACTAGAGAAAGGAGAAGGAAGGAGGTGTTGTCCAACGTCTTGTTGCCATCGAGGAGCGCGCGGAGAGAGAGAGAGAGAGAGAGAGAGAGAGAGAGAGAGAGAGAGAGAGAGAGAGAGAGAGAGAGAGAGAGAGAGAGAGAGAGAGAGAGAGAGAGAGAGAGAGAGAGAGAGAGAGAGAGAGAGAGAGAGAGAGAGAGAGAGAGAGAGAGAGAGAGAGAGAGAGGTGCTTCGTTACTGTCACCGCTACTACTGACTTCGCCGCCATTGGTCCTTCCTAAGGTTTCGATTCTGCTTCTGATTTGTTAATTTTGTTAATTACATTGTTGGTTTACTGATTTTGTTAATCACATTGTTTCTGATTTTATTGATGCTGTTAACTCTGATTCCATTCTGATTTCATTGTTCTTTTGCTTCTGATTTTGATTATGATTTCATTGTTGTTGCGCTTCTGATTCTGTTTCTTATGATTATGCTTTTGCTTTTTATTTTGATTCTGATTTTATTTTTCTCTTCTGTTTCTACTTCTATTTCTGATTCTGTTTTTCATGTTTATTACATTGGTTCTGCTTCTCTTTCTTTATTGTTGTTGTACTTCTACTTCTGATTTTGCTGTTGTAATGGAGAAGAAGAAAAAAAATAGAAACTAGGTATTTTGGTGAAGAAGGAGAAGGGTATTTTGGTTCGAAAGACGATTTTGTATGCAAAAAAAAAAAGGTTAGGGATGAAAAAAATTTTGACATATACCGTAAGGACCAAAATCGTACTTAACCCTAATAAAAAAGATTATAAATAACAAATATATATTTTTATACAATAACTAAGATACATTCTTGAACACTATTTATTGAGATACATTCTTGAACACTATTTATTGAGTACAGTGTGTTACACTCTTTGTTTATTAAATAAATCTTAGCTTTCTATTTATTATATTTTATATCAATGGTTCAAATTTAAAGTTTAGAATTTATGATTTAAAGTTTAAGATTTATGGTTTAGAGTTTAATATTTGTAATTTAAGGTTGAGAATTTAGGGTTAAAGTTTAAGTTCTATATATTTGAGTTCAAAGATTACACTCTTTATTTTCAAAGATTACACTCTTTATTTTCTTTCGAGCACATTAGCATTCACCAATAATTGATTGATAACTAATTTATAGTATCTATGGCTGCATTTGTTTATAGGCACGAGACACTGAAATAGGAACACAAAGATACAAAATTATATATAGTAGATGGGGGTGGCAAAACGGGTCGAACCCTCCAGGTCAAACCGCTAAAAAGGCGAGTCAGGACGAGATTTCTAATTCGCCAAATTTTAAAAATCCGCCAAAACTGCACCGTCAAAACCGCGGGCCAAGGCGGGGCGGGGCGGGCTGGTCCGACGGGCTGTCATCCTTTTTTTTAAAGGGGTATTTCAGTAAATTTACATAGGATATAAATAGAAAATTAGGGTTACTCACCACACACATCACATGCTGCTACTGTCTCCTGCCTAATCCCTAATACCGGTAATGCCACAGCCCACAGCCAGTCACTCAGCTCAGCCACACCCCAAACGGCTAGACCCCACTGCCCACAGCACCCTTCGACCTTCATCCCTTCCAGCCTTCGCTGATCCAGTGACCCTGACTTCTTGAGCTTCAGCAGCTCCGCTCCCTCCTCACTCGCTCCTCCCTACAATGGCCTTTCCTCAGTCTGTGCGAGCTCTCCTTTCTGGCGCCTCTGCCTTTCGCCTTCCTTTCTTTTCTCCACTCGTCGTTGGCAACTCTGTCTCGTCGGTGCCTCTGCTCGGCAGTTCTATGACTGGCGGACTCCTGGCAGCGCTCCTCTCTCCTCCTCTTCCTGTTCGACGGCTCTATGATTACTATTAGTAAGTGATTTACAGTTGTTGAATATGTATGTGACAAATTCGATGATAAAGATGTTTACTGTAATGTTGTTGTTTGTTTTTCTCATAACTGTTTTAGCAAAAATGAGCTCTTCAAAACTTTCCATCGATTCCTTACATCGTCATTTTCAAGATCACTTATTGTTATTATTGTTATTATTTTTTACCATGTCAATTTTTGTTCAGCCTGATTTGAGTTTTCTGCAACTGGGTTGCTCTCCATGTGTTCGATGGATTTTCTGAGTGGCACTTAAGGATAATTAGCCCTCGGAATTAAGAAAGATAGGCTTTTAGGAATAATATATTATGATTAACATTGCATACCAACAATTGTGCTAAAAAATTTGCCAACAAAATTTGCTCATACATCACCAACGTGCTTTGTTTTGATTAGTCTTAATGTCCATAGTCATCGCTGTAAGTGAATAAGTGATGAACTGATGATGTAGTTAGTACTAAATTACTTATTGATTATGTTTGGTTATTGTTTGAATATTTTTTATTGATTTAAGTATTTTTATGTATTGATATTATTTAGGTTGAGTTGTTGATTTTGCAATGGATAAATCTATCTCTATGGAAGTTAATGGTGGGAATGTAATACAAAATCCTAAAAATATGGAAAGATTTGAAACGGCAGAAGATATTAAAAAGAAAAAGACGAAGGCAGCAACATCTGATGTGTGGAGATATTTCACAAAGTTTGAACCTGGTGATGATGGTATAGATCGTGCTCAATGTAATGGATGCAAACAGAAGTTTAAGGCTGGTGGTAAACAATATGCGACATCGTCACTTAAGCATCATTTAAACAGGTGCGTGAAAATAGACTTTGAAGATATTGGTCAAACTTTGATAGAAATGCAAAATAAAATGGGAACTCTCAAGATAGATAATCATGTATCATGTGAGATGTTTGCTGCCTTTATTATTGATGGTGATGTTCCTTTTTCTATTGTTGATAATAAAAAATTTAGGAATTGGGTAAAATACATCAGTCTAACTCTAGGCCTAATTACTAGAAATACTCTTAAGGAGGATGTGCTGAAAATTTACTCAAGGAAAAAAGAAAAACTTAAAAGTACTTTAGTAGCCATTCCTAATAATAGAGTTTGTTTGACTTCTGATTTGTGGACATCCATCACTACAGAGAATTATTTATGCTCAACTGCTCACTTTATTGATTTAAATTGGAAATTGAAAAGTAAAATTTTGAGTTTTTGTTATATGCCTCCTCCTCAAACAAAATTTGAATTGTCTTCCAAAATTTTTGAGCTTTTAAATGAGTGGGAAATTAAAAAAAAAAGATTATGACTCTTACACTAGATACTGCATATGCTAATGATACATGTCAAGATCATTTGAAAAGTACGTTAAATATACATGATTGGTTGTTGTGTGATGGGAGTTCTTTTATATTTGTTGTTCTGCTCATATCTTGAATCTTATTGTGCAAGATGGATTAAAAATTGTTCATGATACATTGGATAAGATTAGAAAAAGTGTAAAATATGTAAGAGGATCGAAAAGTAGAATGATAAGATTTAAAGAATGTGTTTCAGCGATTCATGGTTTGAATTTTACAAGTGGGTTGCATCTAAATGTTACTACTCGATGGAATTCTACGTACATTATGCTTGAAAGTGTTATAAAGTATCAGAAGGCCTTTGAGTATTTGAAGGCAACTGATCATACTTATAAGCATTGTCCTTCGATTGATGAATGGGGGAGAGCTGAAAGGATATGTGAATTTTTATACCCCTTTTATGAAACTACTAATTTGATTTCTGACACATCTTACCGTACTTCGAATTTGTATTTTCTACAAGTCTATCATATTCAATGTGCTTTGACGGGAAGTTTGAGAAGTGAAGATGAGCTTCTAAGGAGTATGGGAGAAAAGATGATGAACAAATTTAAGAAGTATTGCAAAAAGTATAGTGTCATTCTTGCATTTGGTGCTATTCTTGATCCTAAATGTAAGATTTTTACTTTAGAACTTATGTATGAAGAGATTGATGCTAAGACTGCAAAAGGGAAGGTAGAACACATGAAAAAGAAATTATACAAGCTTTTTGAAAAATTTGACAAAAATTCTCTTTCAACTGTTGAAGCACAAGGACCTAGTATTCAATCTTCATCCATGGTCCATACCCCTGAAAGTGTAAGGAAGAAGCGATTTGCGATTGTTGGTGTAAGTAATGTTTAACATATTTTAATTCTCTTATATTATTAATTATCATTATTCTATCCTAACAAGATGTGATTATTTCTATTTTGTTAGAAATTGATGAAACATAACCATCAAGTTGAGGTCTTTAGTGAAAAGAATTCACTTGATACATACTTGGAGGAGTCACTTTTGTCAAAGGATTGCTTTGAAGATTTAGATGTTTTGGAATTGTGGAAATTATATGAGAGTCGTTATTCGAAGTTATCAATCATAGCACGTGCCTTATTGAGTATTCCAATTACTACGGTTACATCAGAATCTGCCTTTAGTATTGGAGCTCATGTCATTAACAAATATAAAAGTCGAATATTGCCAGAAAATGTTGAGACTGTGATTTGTACTCGCAATTGGAATAAAGGCTTTGTTGATGGTAATTAGATTGTTAGTTACTAATTTAATATTTATATAATATTTAAATATTTATATCTTGTTCTAAATTTAGGTATTCTTCTAATTGTAGATGAAGGTGAAAGTAAAGATGTGAATCCTCAAGGTGTTAGGCAAGGCGGTGTTTCAACTTCTAGATCAGATTCAAATTTTATTGATTTAGAAGTTGATAATTAATTTATGTGTGTTGATTTAAGAATTTTTTTGGATATCTTGTTGATTTATGGATTATATTGTGTGTTTTGTTTTAATTATAGTAGGATTATTTGAAATGGATTTATGTGTAGATTATGTGTTTATTTTATTATTGTTAATTTGTTATGCACTTATGTTTGAGACTTTGAGACTTATTATTTGTTATGTTATTTTTATTATTGTTAATTTTAATTAAAAAGTTATTATGGTTAATTATAAATTTTTTATAGATTAATATTTTAATAATTAATTTAAGATATTATTCTATATCTTAAAAAATTAATTCGATAAAATAATTTTATTATAAAATAAAATAATTGTTAGTACTTAATATGTTAAAATGTTAAAAGTAAATTTTATCATAAAAGAAAAAAATTAGTTAAAAAATATATAAAAAAGAAGAGGCGGACTGGCCCGCCAACTTGACAGTCCGCCCTTTGACAGAGTAGAATAGCAAGTTAAACCCATATTAATTTAGTGAGACAGGTTATTTGGACAGGCTTTGACAGGACATAGCGAATTTGTCCACTTTGTCATGAGACATAAATACAGATATTATGCCCAAAAATACTGGATTAGAAACATTAATAAAAAACATAATTTATATTTATATTTTTTATTATTTTTATAATTTTTTATTATTATATTTTTTTCTTAAATATTTTGTATAAAAAAATTAAAATAAATTAAATTTTATAATTTATTTTTTTATACTTAATTTATTATAGCAAATATTTGGTACACGATTTGTAAGAACAGTCTTGATACGTGAGAATGAGAATAGCATGTGACAAAATTGGTGGTGGGGTAGCCGGTTTGACTAACTATGTTGGAACTTCCAAGCCTTTGGGTTTGTAATTAATGGCAATGAATTGATTAGATACTTACATTAGTGGACATAACTGCACCTTAGGTCACTTGATTTATTATGTGATTCTCATTCCACACTAGTTAAATGGAATAATATAGAGAGGTATGTAAGAATATTCATATACCAAACACACACCCATAAACCCAAGTCAACTAACAAACATTCTACATAATTGCCTTTCATATGCTTATTGTCCCTTTTCTTTTTGTTACGATACCGACTTCACGTCAAGTTGATATTTAATAGCCATTAGATTATTTGATTAACAGTTGTCAGATATTAACTTCACGTTAAGTCGATTTCATTTGAGTTTTTATCAAAAATTAATTTATTACAAATCAAATTTTTATTTAAGAATTTGTTGTAGATTAATAATTTATTATATATATAAAATAAAGTTTAAATTTTTAATATTTATTTAAATAGATTAATAATTATTTATTAGATTAATTTAAATTACTTATATATTTTTTTGTCGTTATCACTAACTTGATGCAAATAATTCACTGAGACTCCACCAAAGTTTTAAGTGGATGCAGCATCTTAATTCAAATTCCTACAATTATTTGATGTAGATTATGTGAATTTCATATGAAACTATTACGTGGCCACTACTAGAAATTCTGCTGCAAATTTCTTATAGATTATTTGAATTTTCCCGAATATATAATAAATAATATGTTCGCTCTCGCTTGTACATAATTGGGATTGTTGTGAAAACTTTAAAAATTCGCATCTAGCAACTAATTTTCTTGAAAAATGATTTAAAAGAAGGCTCATGCAAAAAATAAACAAATTTAAAAGAAATTGTTGTTTAAAAATATCAATTAGAAATATAATTATTTATATTTGTTCTTTTATCAATTTAAATCTTTTAAAAAATAATATTATGACAAAATTAAAACCATTTGATAAAGTATTGGTAGAAAAATTTATAATTTTTTCAGTGTGAATATTATTATTCTTGTTAATAATATCATTTCTAATATTTTATTATAAAAAAACATTTTGTATAGAGTTAACAATATTAATTTTATTCATAAATATCCAATCTATTTTTACTCAGGTGGATCGGGTCAAAAATATGGAACGAGTCATTTTTTTAGAGTGCACGATGAATTTTTTTTAATTGACCAATATAAACTCTATTATATATATATAGTTTATCGTGGAACACTGTGTGTAATACCCTACCACATTAAGCTTTACGCTTAAGTCGTAAAACAGAAGTGGTGTGGTATTACGACCTCTAAAATAAAATGAGTACATATAATAGCAGAAGAATTATAATATATTAGAAGCCTTGAAAAAAGAGGAAACAAAAAATCGCAAAATAAAAACACAACGCTCAGAGTACGAGTTAACTTACATGCTAAGAAAATCATAATTATTAGACATAAGATAACAGAAGTAAGAATAGAGTGCCAAAAAAATAAAATAACGAGCTCCTAACTCAGCATGCGAAGTCAAGACTGGCCGAAGAATATTTACACATATATACATACATATCCCAAAAACCCAAAAGTACATATACACAATCCTGCCTCTCCAGAAACCTCTAGGAGGATCAAAAGAACAAGTTATGCGGAGAGAAAACCAAGTACATATATACACATCATAACATAACAAAATAACCCTGTAACCACTCCGCTTCAAGGGTCCAGACGCCTAACGAGATGCCTCTCGACCTGCATCTGAAAAACAACAACATAGTATGGAATGAGAACCGGAGATTCTCAGTATGGTAAAAGTGCCACACACATAATATATAAGGCCCTGGGAATGCCAGAGGCAATCCTAGAACGCCGACTCTCATATTATAGAGCTTAAAGTATTAAATAGAAGCCATAAAAGGTGGTTTTCTAAGAATATGTAAACCTGACTTAACTTAACCTTACACCTAAATCTCATACTGCCATTCCTCCATACCTCCATCTCCTTCAGTATTCACAGACAAATAAATAGATAAAGACAATATAGGAAGGTTACAAATACCGCAGGTAACAAATATACATTTAGCATGGCAAATACATTTAGTCACACCCAATTAAAGCACAAGCAAGTAGTTCAAGTAATATGCATATGATGCATGCCTGTCCTATGGCTGATGAGGCTCATCTGTCGGTTATCCAGCCAACCCGACAAGTCTGAATTGTACTTAGACTGTCCTCCGACGTGCATCCCCATGAGTCTATGCATAGCTTTATCTCAAATAATCAATATTACTCAATGGGGGTAACATTCCTGGAAATTTATATAGTGCCCGGTCACACTTACGTCGTAGGGTCAACAGAGTATCAAGTTTTCTACCTGGTACACGTGTTGGCAAGTCACGGCACTTTATCCAAGGAATCTTGTATCTCAGATCATTCAAATTCAGAAGCCATATAAATAATTCAATTATAATTCATCAACATCCACATCATTCTCAATTGCATCTCATTCATCATCATACATTAAACATATTTAATCCTTATCCTTCATTATCACACCTCCCATACCGTCCATCAATAGTTCAAATTCAAAACATAATTCTTTCTTTTCTAAGAATCAAACTTCAAACTTAAAACATACTCATTTTCTTAATAACTCAAAATCAAACCATATAACCTTTAAATCTAAATCTCTTTTAAATAATCATCTAAACAAAATCTCTGATTTTTATAAAATTTCGACAGCATCTCCTCTAAAACTCGGACTTTACCACCATTTTCGGGTCCAAACCTGCTTTCTTTTCAATTCAACATACCATTCTTCATCATCATAACAGTCACCACAATAAATCTACCTTAGATCAACAATTATACTCATACAATATTCAAATCCAACAACCAAAATTCAACTAAGGATCATAGTTCACTAATCCTAGGCTTCTAACACAAAATACCTCATTATCACAACAACCTCCACAACAGTTATACCTCAAATCAATAATTCACCAAATCATTAGTTAATCAACAAGCACCAAACCAACCATGTTCATCAACAATAACATTTAAACATAATTCTCTCCAAATTAACATAACAACATTCACCATCCAAAATTAATAACTAATTATCCAATAAATTTCGACCAAATATATTCATCGACAAATTACTAAACATTAAGCATACACCTGCATTCTAACTTATCCTATGGTCGTCTAGCATAAGTTTTCACAGAATATTATATATTAAATGCAAGAAACCTAAACCATACCTTAGCCGATTCCCAAGTATTATTCCAAGACAATTTTTCTAAAAGAACACAGTCCTCAAAACCTCAACTAATTCGCTTCCTCCAAGTTTCAGTATTCACAATTTCAAACTCCAATTATTTATTCACAACCTAATACACATTCATAACACATATATATCCAATTTAATACTCAAAGCTCAAATTCAATGAAAATAAAATAGAATTATCGTATCCTCACCTTACCCAAGCTTCACATAAGCAAGAGTGAACACTTTTCTCAAGTTAATTGGACCCTAAAAGATCAAAAATCAAAGAAATTCAACCTTCCTATTAAAAATTTGAAAATTGGAGAAAAAGAGGGCTGAGAGTGATTAAACAAGTTACCAGTGAAATTGTTCCGGTAAAAATATAGAGCTCGACGCAGTGGACGCGTGGTCGCAAAAGGTACGATAATCGGAGCTCGAACAGAAAAATTACGGGGATCAGAACCACCGTAAGGGTTTTCGGCGAAGTTCTCGTCCTTCCCTTCCCTGGAAGCTGAAAGCTTCGTTTCTGTTAAAGTGAAGGGAAGAAAGGCTTTGGGTTCACTTAAAAGGGCTGGTCTGGTTGGACCGATAGCCCGGTTTGGGTCCGGTTCAATCGATTCAGCCCGTTCGGTCCAATCTTGAACTGTTTTCTTCGAAATTGGTGTCAAAATTTTCGTTTCGACGAGCTCTGTCCTAATTTAATATAATATTCACATTTCTAATCCTCCTTATCAAAAATTAATTTATTAACTAATTATTTACTAATTTAACCGAGGTTTACACTGTGGGCAACAAAATATATATATATATATATATATAGATGGCCCGAAGTGGATCAAGGAGGGAAAGGGGAAGAAAGAGATAGCAGTCAGTATGAATGCAGTATGATGTGCAAGAACAGGGAAGTAAATATGAAGTTAGATGCGGCGGTAGTCCGCACGCATATGCAAGTTAGTTATGTAGTTAGATGTGGCGGTAGTCCGCACACATATGCAACTGCAGTAATGTAAATATGGAAACACAAATATGAAGAACTGAATAAAAGATTTTTTATTGAATGTATTGAAAAGGGAGAAGAGGGAAGAGGAGCTGAAGAGCTTACAAGGGAAAATCTCAGAGCATCTCTCTCTAACTTCTCTCTATGTTTTTGTAAAATGAAAAGGGGTGCCTTACTATGAAAGCGTAGCCTTTTATAATTGAAAAAATACTGTTTCTACAGTGCCGATTATGTTAACCGGAACTATTTCTACAGAACAAGTTGATACAATTTATTTTGCAAATTGTCTTCTAATCTTCTCCTAGATTGATTCCAAAGCAATCGTCTTCATTTTGATTGTAATCACTTGATGATTCTTCTGAGGGAGTAGGATCATCTTTGTGTTTTTGTCTTCTTCGATCATCTGCATGATTTCTTGAAGGTGTCTTGCTAAGGTTTCTTTTGATTGGGCCCCTGCAAGGGCTGCTGCAATTTGGGCTTTCTGGTTGAGAAATACTGATTCTTCATGGTCGAATGGTTTGGTGAACTTGGGGTGCTCTTTAAACCAATTACGAACTTTGTCTGGATGAGCCATGGAGGCGTCAAACTGAGACCACCATTTTACATAGGCATTCCTTTGAAGCATAGGTGGTGATTTTGGATGTTCTTGTTTGCCGTACCTGTACTGCCATGAGAATACCCAGGCCAGGGAGAAAACAGAGAAAATTGGAGATCTGCAGGAATGCTTGTTTCCTGTTGGTCAAATTTTTTGGTGAAAATTTTGAACCCCTCATCGACAGGTGGGGGCAAGATTTCTGGTAGAGGGCCAAAGTAATCCCACCATTGGGTGAACCAATTTGGGAATTGATAATTGGTATTTTTCTTGAAATAAATGAGCCAAGAATGTCTATTCTGATTATTTTGCAACCAAAATACTCTTGTCCAGGCATCCACATAATCCCAATAGGAATATCCCATCGGGTCATAAGGATTAGAAAATTTTTTTTTTTGTATTGTTTGGGTTTTTACCAAATTGATTAGGGGTGAGAACTTTGAGAATTTGAAGGGTTGAATGAGTTATGTTGGTGGCATCTTTAGGATCTTTGTAATGTTTTATTGAGACTGAATCTGAATCCACTAATATGAATTCATAAAACTGTCTGGTTTTATTCAAGGCTGTTGGTTTAAAATGGAATCCTGGTGGAAAGACTTTAGGAATGACTTTAAAAGGTGATTTTTCCCAAAACTCAGGTTCCATTAGAAGAACAGAAGAGAACTTGTTTTTTGAAATGTATGTGGTTGGTTGTTTTAATTGAGTGTTGACAGGATGGGTTTGGTTTGATTGAGGTGGCATGGTTTGGGCAATTGTTTTTCCTTTTGGATCATTGCAAATGGTTTTTTGAGTTGCCATTTGTGATATAAGTTTGGTAAGGTCTATTTCATCTTCATCTGAGCTGTCACATATGTCAGCCCAGGATTTTTTATGAAGTTTTGTAAGGCCCGCATCTTGTAAGGCCAACAAGGTTTGGATTGGGAAGGCATAGTCAGCCTTTGTTTGTTTTGCTGTTTGGCTGCTTGGGGGTTGAGTAGATGACTCAACTACATTTTTGTGATCTGAGTAGATGACCCAGTCGGTTCTTGGGTTAAAGGGGAAGGTTGTTGGGTAGATGACCCAGTCGGGGTACTTGACCCAGACCTTTGTTGCCCAGGAAGGGCTAAGCGAATTCCTCTGCCTCTTACCGAGGCTAGTGCTGCCTTTCTAGGCATCTTTTCCTTGATTATCTCCCTGCAAATATTCACGTGTGAGAAAGTCAGGGAGAGAGTTTGAGTTACCCTTGATGTGCTCAATGTCGAAATCAAAGACACTTAAAATTGCTTGCCATCTGGCAAAAATTTGTTTTGATGCAAGATTTTTTACATCATTTTGTAACACGTCTTTAGCTGATTTACAATCAACTCGGACTAAAAATTTTTGATTGAGTAAATCTGATTGAAATTTTGTGATGCATAAAACAATGGCTAAAATTTCTTTTTTGATAGTGGAATATTTTTGTTGAGTAGAATTCCAGTGTTTGGATGTAAATGCAATGATACCTTCTTTATCATGCAGTTTTTGTTTTAATATACCACCATATCCTAAATCTGATGCATCAGTTTCTACGATTTTGAATGCATGAGGAATAGGTAGGTAAAGACATGGAAGATTGCGAACTTTGGTTTTAAGAAATCTGATGATATCCGAATGTTTGTCCGTCCAAGGTGGGGGATTTTTCTTAAGCCTATCATGGAGGGGCTTAAGGAGGTTGTTCAGATTCGGGATGAAATCTGAAACATAATTAAGACATCCTAGGAACCTCTGGAGCTGAGGTTTATCGAGGATATAATCTGGAAACTTTCTGCAAACAGAATTGATCTTTCAATAGGAGTTATTGTTCCTTAAAATAATGTGACCAAGAAATCGAATTTTTGTTTGAAAAAGAACAATTTTTGGTTTAGAAACAGCAAGTCCATTTTTTTGGATGATGTACATAAAAGTTTTAACATGTTTGAAATGTTCATCCAGAGTTTGGGAAAAAATTAAGACATCATCAATATAGACAATTGCAAAGTTTGAGTATGGATTGAAAATATCATTCATGATTTTTTGAAATTCTGAAGGGGCATTTTTCAGGCCAAAAGGCATTACATTCCATTCATATTGCCCGAATGGAACTGTAAAAGCTGTTTTATATCGATCTGATTCAGTAATTTGGATTTGCCAAAAGCCTGACTTCATATCAAATTTTGAAAAAATATTTGCCGAGTTTAGCCTGTTAAGCAAATCCTTTTTATTTGGGATGGGATAACGAATCCACTGTAAAGCTTGATTCAAAGGTTTATAATTGATAACAAGCCTGGGAGTTCCTCTTTCTATTTCGGCTTGTTTATTAACGTAAAAAGCAGAGCAAGACCAAGGACTTTTACTAGGCCTGATTAATTTTTTATCCAAGAGATCATTAATTTCTTGTTGACAATGCTGCAAAAGCTGCTCATTCATTTGAATGGGACGGGCTTTTGTAGGGATTTTAGATTCTTTGAAATCCTTTTCATATGGAAGATCAACTATATGTTGTTTCCTATCCCAGAAGGCATGAGGCAAATCAGAACAAATAGATGTTTCAATTTGGTTTAAAAGATTTTTTATTTTTTCTTGAACCTTTGGTTGTGAAAGCTGCGATTCAAGAGTTTTGAAAGAGATTTCTTGTTTTAGAAAACAAATCTGTTTGGTTTTGGATTCGATTAGGTTTAAAGATCTTTGCTTTGGTGAGTCTAAGAACTCAAAGAAAGTTATTTGTCCTCCTACAAAAGAGGTAAGTCCAGCCAATCTGCCAGATAAGGAAACAAAAGATTTATAAAAGGTGTCCCCAAAACTACATCATTTTTTATCTCTTTTGAGATGATGAAATCGGTGGGAATACTGATATTTCCTTTTCAATAAAAACATTGGTTATTTTAAAATTGATACTTAGCCTTTCACCCGTTATTGAGCTAAGGCGTTCAGTAGTTTTTTCAAAATATTTTGTGGGGACCAGACCTTCCATAATACAGTTTGAATCTGCACCTGAATCAAAGAGTGCAATGGTATCAAAAACAAAATCTTTAACGACAATTCGGACATTAACACGATGCTTCATGAAGGAGAATACATTTATTATTCTCAAAATTTGTTTTACCTCGTTGTCGTTAGAAATTTTGTTTTCTTGTTCCTTAGAGGACTCAGTTTGGTTTAAAAGAGAACCAAGATCCTCATCACCAGATTCTTCTTCTTGTACTAATTGTGAGAGAATATGATGATGATCGCTTTGGTTTCTTTTAATTTCCTGTATTTCTCTTTTAAGGTTGTTAACCTCACTTTGGAGGTCCTGAATGGTTATAGGACGAATAACTTGTTTTTCTAATTTTTTGAAAATAGGTTTGACATCATATTTGTTATTAAGGACCAAACTTTTGGGTTTTTTCTCCTTTTGTAAAGATCTTTTTAGTTTCAAAAGAAAATCTTTCTTTTGTTCTGGATTGTCAATAGCCTCGATTGCATCAAATAAGAGATCTTGATCTTTGGATAAAACATTAATTTGCTTGATATCTGAATCTGAGGATGACTCAATATCATCAACTTGGATGTTGTTGATATTATTATTATCAGAAGATTCGGGTCCAGAATTATCATCTGAACTTTCAATCATAAGATTATTAATCTGGTCCTCAATCTGAGGATCAAGGTTCAGATTATTAATCTTTCCTTTTAACCGACAATATTTGCTAACATGACCTGGTTTTTTACATGTGTAACAGATAATGGGATTTTTCTGGGGATACTTTTGGAAATTCTTTTGGAAACCTGTTTCATTTTTAGGTTTTTGAAAATTCCTTTTGAAACGTCTGAAATTCTTTTCAGGGTTAGGTTTAAAAACTTTTCGGTTGGAAGGTCTTTTAGATTTCCTTGGATGACAAGCAGGAAGACCAAATTGTTCACAGAAAGTGCCCAAATCGATACGATTTTGAGTTTTCTCACGAGCAAGTTGCCTTTGGATTTTATCATCTTGACAAATCTTTAGGGCAACCTTTTGGATAAAAGAAATGAGTTGGCCATAACTTAACTCATCATAGGGTATTATCCCGTCTGGAGTTAAGCTACGAATTTTGTCCCTTACCTTATCTCCAAGTGATTTGGGGAGTCCAGCAAGGAATTTTTCTTTCCAGAAAGGTTGCTGACTGTCTTCTCTGGTATAAACCCTAGTAAGAAAGGTATCTTTATACCATCGAAAGTCAGACAAAGTTTTGCATCTAAGATTGGAAAGTAGTTCCGCAGAACGATCTTTCCAAAGAGATGGATCACCAATGAAGTGGCTTGCTATGGTAAAAATCAAGGTATTGACAGCATCAGGGATAGGTTCCCTATCGTCACTAATGATGGGTTCGTTCTGGTCGTTGACTTTTATGGCAGAAAAGATTGAGTGTTTTTGGTTATCGGAAAGGTAGTTATCCCACCATCCCTTCAGCTGGCCACTAAACCCAGAAACAATAACATTGGCTATAGCTTCTTCAGAGGTGTCATGGGCTGCTTGATAGGCTGTACCTACCATTGTCATGTGCTGGAGCATACTCATGATATTATATTCCGTTTTGCCATCTATATTCCATTCATAGACATTATTGGCATTGAAGCTAACAAAACCTAGTTCTCTTTCTTCAAGAGCTAGATCTGGAGCGGATACACGATTATAACCATACGTAGAGGGTTTAGTTAAACCCTTGCACTTGGTTAGGGAGTTGGTCAGAATGGACTGATCTTGAGGGATGATTTGCCAGAATCATCACTTTGCTCAGAGCAAGATTCATTGGACTCAAGGCCAAGGGCATTAATAGCCTTAGAAGCGCGTGTTTGAATACGAGAAGTAGATTCACCTGAGTTTGTAGGAGTTTCAGGGATAGTAGTAAAACGGCTCAAAAGTTGGTCAATCTTTTGAATAACTTCCGAATCACTAGATTGTTGTTTTAAAATGGAGGTTTTAAGACTTTGCTTAGCCTTGCTACTTATTTTAAAAGGTTTAAAAAGAGGTTTCTCAATACTTTTAGAAGTAGATGTTTCAGAAACATTTTTCAAGGAGAAAGTAGATCCTGAAGATGAAAGATTGTCACCCAAGCATTGTAAAAATTTGTTGGTATAATTTGATTGTTCAATGAGATTTTTAATATCTTTAGGGGCGACAGCTTCATCTATATTCTTTGTTTTAAAGGGAGAGGCCATAACAGGATTATGTCCTTCCGTATTTGAAATAATAAAAGCTCCTTTTGGAGGAAACTCAGATCTAACTAAGTTCCCATCTTTGACTTTCCATGTTGAAATAACATTTGCTGAAAATGAAGTTTGTTTATTTTTAAAAGGATACTCAATGTTGTTTTTTATGGAATAAGCATGAAACCATTCAAAAAAAGGAATATGCAATCTAACATCATTTAAAAATTTGTAATATTTTTCTTTGAATGATGAAATTGAGAAGCTGTATAATTACTTAAATACCATTCTCTTTGGAGATCATACTCTTTAGAGTTAAGGTTTTTAAGTAAGGCTTCTCTGTTTATAGTAAATTCCGTGTTATTCATTTACCATTCAAAGAAGAATATGTTGGAGATTGATGGGATGGAATAGAAGATTCAACTTCAATTCTACATCACCATCATCTTCTTGGTAAACTGCTTGAGAAATGCTTGAATTATTTTGTAATCCAGAAATATGTATTTCAGAATTAGCTGGTCTTGACATTTTTGAAAACTGAGATTGGGAAGTTACTGAAAAGATCTTCTTGCTGAAGCAAAATCATTAGAAGTTCCTGCTTCAGATCTGGAAGAAAAAGAGTTTCGTCTATCAAAGAAAATCTCTACTTTCCCTGATTCATCTTGTTTTACTTCTCGTAAAAGAGGTGCTTGTCTAGGTTGCGTTGGAATGGCTCGGTCAATTGACCATGATTGTGGGAGGTCAATTTCATCCCATCTTATGAGCCTTGGGATCATAACGTTAGCCTTTGTCATGTCTGTGACAAACAAAGTGGTTTCACGATCTTGGGACTTAAGAAGGACTCTGGAGTTACAAGTATTCATGACCTTGTATTGAATCCTATAGATTAAAGCGGCTGGAATGGAACCTTCTTTCATGTTAAGACCATGAATTCGGATGTTTAGAAAAAGAGAGTCAAGAATATTAAGGTCTAACAGGCTGACCGTCTTGTTTGGGAAACAGTTGAAGTAAACTGGACCATGTCCTAGACTTGTTTCAACTGTTCCGATTAAGGAGTCTTGGAAGTCATTGTGTCTGATATCTCTAAGACACATGAGGATAGAGGCATTCAAACCTTCTCGGATGAGTGGTTTGACTGCAACTTGGACACACCCTATGTGAAGATATCTGTAGTGGCGGGCATGTTCTCTAACTGATTGTTTAGTCAGAAGATGAAATTCCTCACCGGAATCGGGTCCTAGAGGAATATTATTTTCAGCCGTTTTGATGATATAATCAGATTTTCTCTTGTTATCATCAGGGACATATAACTCATCTTGAGGGATTTTGGGTATTTCCCAATTGTCAATGGCTTGATTGATATCTTCGAAGCAGACTTCTTCTTCAAAGATATTGTGTTTGGGGGAAAGTTCCTCAGGGCGAGTAACTTTCTCAGTAAGGGGATTGGAAGAAGAATGGATTGATCCACTTAAAACTGATTTAAAGTATTGTTTCTTATGTACAAAATGAACAGCGAATAAGAACATTAACAGTAAATAAGAATGTGAACAGTAAAATCCAGATCCATGAATCTCAGAGAAGTTTAATGATATGTATATTCCTACTTCCCCATCAGGCTCTGATACCAGATGGCCCGAAGTGGATCAAGGAGGGAAAGGGGAAGAAAGAGATAGCAGTCAGTATGAATGCAGTATGATGTGCAAGAACAGGGAAGTAATATGAAGTTAGATGCGGCGGTAGTCCGCACGCATATGCAAGTTAGTTATGTAGTTAGATGTGGCGGTAGTCCGCACACAATGCAACTGCAGTAATGTAAATATGGAAACACAAATATGAAGAACTGAATAAAAGATTTTTTATTGAATGTATTGAAAAGGGAGAGAGGGAAGGAGCTGAAGAGCTTACAAGGGGAAATCTCAGAGCATCTCTCTCTAACTTCTCTCTATGTTTTTGTAAAATGAAAAGGGTGCCTTACTATGAAAGCGTAGCCTCCTTTTATAATTGAAAAAATACTTTTCTACAGTGCCGGTTATGTTAACCGGAACTATTTCTACAGAACAAGTTGATACAATTTATTTTGCAAATTGTCTTCTAATCTTCTCCTAGATTGATTCCAAAGCAATCGTCTTCATTTTGATTGTAATCACTTGATGATCTTCTGAGGGAGTAGGATCATCTTTGTGTTTTGTTTCTTCTCATCTGCATGATTCTGAAGGTGTCTTGCTAAGGTTTTTTGATTGGCCCCTGCAAGGGCTGCTGCAATTTGGGCTTTCTGGTTGAGAATACTGATTCTTCATGTCGAATGGTTTGGTGAACTTGGGGTGCTCTTTAAACCAATTACGAACTTTGTCTGGTGAGCCATGGAGGCGTCAAACTGAGACCATTTTACATAGGCATTCCTTTGAAGCATAGGTGGTGATTTTGGATGTTCTTGTTTGCCGTACCTGTACTGCCATGAGAATACCCAGGCCAGGAGAAAACAGAGAAAAATTGGAGATCTGCAGGAATGCTTGTTTCCTGTTGGTCAAATTTTTGGTGAAAATTTTGAACCCCTCATCGACAGTGGGGCAAGATTTCTGGTAGAGGGCCAAAGTAATCCCACCATTGGGTGAACCAATTTGGGAATTGATAATTGGTATTTTCTTGAAATAAATGAGCCAAGAATGTCTATTCTGATTATTTGCAACCAAAATACTCTTGTCCAGGCATCCACATAATCCCAATAGGAATATCCCATCGGGTCATAAGGATTAGAAAATTTTTTTGTATTGTTTGGGTTTTTACCAAATTGATTAGGGGTGAGAACTTTGAGAACTTGAAGGGTTGAATGAGTTATGTTGGTGGCATCTTTAGGATCTTGTAATGTTTTATTGAGACTGAATCTGAATCCACTAATATGAATTCATAAAACTGTCTGGTTTTATTCAAGGCTGTTGGTTTAAAATGGAATCCTGGTGGAAAGACTTTAGGAATGACTTTAAAAGGTGATTTTTCCCAAAACTCAGGTTCCATTAGAAGAACAGAAGAGAACTTGTTTTTTGAAATGTATGTGGTTGGTTGTTTAATTGAGTGTTGACAGGATGGGTTTGGTTTGATTGAGGTGGCATGGTTTGGGCAATTGTTTTTCCTTTTGGATCATTGCAAATGGTTTTTTGAGTTGCCATTTGTGATATAAGTTTGGTAAGGTCTATTTCATCTTCATCTGAGCTGTCACATATGTCAGCCCAGGATTTTTTATGAAGTTTTGTAAGGCCCGCATCTTGTAAGGCCAACAAGGTTTGGATTGGGAAGGCATAGTCAGCCTTTGTTTGTTTTGCTGTTTGGCTGCTTGGGGGTGAGTAGATGACTCAACTACATTTTTTGTGATCTGAGTAGATGACCCAGTCGGTTCTTGGGTTAAAGGGGAAGGTTGTTGGGTAGATGACCAGTCGGGGTACTTGACCCAGACCTCTTTGTTGGCCCAGGAAGGGCTAAGCGAATTCCTCTGCCTCTTACCGAGGCTAGTGCTGCCTTCTAGCATCTTTCCTTGATTATCTCCCTGCAAATATTCACGTGTGAGAAAGTCAGGGAGAGAGTTTGATTACCTTGATGTGCTCATGTCGAAATCAAAGACACTTAAAATTGCTTGCCATCTGGCAAAAATTTGTTTTGATGCAAGATTTTTACATCATTTGTAACACGTCTTTAGCTGATTTACAATCAACTCGGACTAAAAATTTTTGATTGAGTAAATCTGATTGAAATTTTGTGATGCAAAACAATGGCTAAAATTCTTTTTTGATAGTGGAATATTTTGTTGAGTAGAATTCCATGTTTGGATGTAAATGCAATGATACCTTCTTTATCATGCAGTTTTGTTTTAATATACCACCATATCCTAAATCTGATGCATCAGTTTCTACGATTTTGAATGCATGAGGAATAGGTAGGTAAAGACATGGAAGATTGCGAACTTTGGTTTTAAGAAATCTGATGATATCCGAATGTTTGTCCGTCCAAGGTGGGGGATTTTTCTTAAGCCTATCATGGGGGCTTAAGGAGGTGTTCAGATTCGGGATGAATCTGAAACATAATTAAGACATCCTAGGAACCTCTGGAGCTGAGGTTTATCGAGGATATAATCTGGAAACTTTTCTGCAAACAGAATTGATCTTTCAATAGGAGTTATTGTTCCTTGGAAAATAATGACCAAGAAATCGGATTTTTGTTTTTGAAAAAGAACATTTTTTGGTTTAGAAACAGCAAGTCCATTTGGAAAAAATTAAGACATCATCAATATAGACAATTGCAAAGTTTGAGTATGGATTGAAAATATCATTCATGATTTTTTGAAATTCTGAAGGGGCATTTTTCAGGCCAAAAGGCATTACATTCCATTCATATTGCCGAATGGAACTGTAAAAGCTGTTTTATCGATCTGATTCAGTAATTTGGATTTGCCAAAAGCCTGACTTCATATCAAATTTTGAAAAAATATTTGCCGAGTTTAGCCTGTTAAGCAAATCCTTTTTATTTGGGATGGGATAACGAATCCACTGTAAAGCTTGATTCAAAGGTTTATAATTGATAACAAGCCTGGGAGTTCCTCTTTCTATTTCGGCTTTTTATTAACGTAAAAAGCAGAGCAAGACCAAGGACTTTTACTAGGCCTGATTAATTTTTTATCCAAGAGATCATTAATTTCTTGTTGACAATGCTGCAAAGCTGCTCATTCATTTGAATGGGACGGGCTTTTGTAGGGATTTTAGATTCTTTGAAATCCTTTTCATATGGAAGATCAACTATATGTTGTTTCCTATCCCAGAAGGCATGAGGCAAATCAGAACAAATAGATGTTTCAATTTGGTTTAAAAGATTTTTTATTTTTTCTTGAACCTTTGGTTGTGAAAGCTGCGATTCAAGAGTTTTGAAAGAGATTTCTTGTTTTAGAAAATAAATCTGTTTGGTTTTGGATTCGATTAGGTTTAAAGATCTTTGCTTTGGTGAGTCTAAGAACTCAAAGAAAGTTATTTGTCCTCCTACAAAAGAGGTAAGTCCAGGCCAATCTGCCAGATAAGGAAACAAAAGATTTATAAAAGGTGTCCCCAAAACTACATCATTTTTTATCTCTTTGAGATGATGAAATCGGTGGGAATACTGATATTTCCTTTTTCAATAAAAACATTGGTTATTTTAAAATTGATACTTAGCCTTTCACCGTTATTGAGCTAAGGCGTTCAGTAGTTTTTTCAAAATATTTTGTGGGGACCAGACCTTCCATAATACAGTTTGAATCTGCACCTGAATCAAAGAGTGCAATGGTATCAAAAAAAATCTTTAACGACAATTCGGACATTAACACGATGCTTCATGAAGGAGAATACATTTATTATTCTCAAAATTTGTTTTACCTCGTTGTCGTTAGAAATTTGTTTTCTTGTTCCTTAGAGGACTCAGTTTGGTTTAAAAGAGAACCAAGATCCTCATCACCAGATTCTTCTTCTTGTACTAATTGTGAGAGAATATGATGATGATCGCTTTGGTTTCTTTTAATTTCCTGTATTTCTCTTTAAGGTTGTTAACCTCACTTTGGAGGTCCTGAATGGTTATAGGACGAATAACTTGTTTTTCTAATTTTTGAAAATAGGGTTGACATCATATTTGTTATTAAGGACCAAACTTTTGGGTTTTTTCTCCTTTTGTAAAGATCTTTTTAGTTTCAAAAGAAAATCTTTCTTTGTTCTGGATTGTCAATAGCCTCGATTGCATCAAATAAGAGATCTTGATCTTTGGATAAAACATTAATTTGCTTGATATCTGAATCTGAGGATGACTCAATATCATCAACTTGGATGTTGATTATTATTATCAGAAGAGGTGGTCCAGAATTATCATCTGAACTTTCAATCATAAGATTATTAATCTGGTCCTCAATCTGAGGATCAAGGTTCAGATTATTAATCTTTCCTTTCAACCGACAATATTTGCTAACATGACCTGGTTTTTTACAGTGTAACAGATAATGGGATTTTCTGGGGATACTTTTGGAAATTTTTGGAAACCTGTTTCATTTTTAGGTTTTTGAAATTCCTTTTGAAACGTCTGAAATTCTTTTCAGGGTTAGGTTTAAAAACTTTTCGGTTGGAAGGTCTTTTAGATTTCCTTGGATGACAAGCAGGAAGACCAAATTGTTCACAGAAAGTGCCCAAATCGATACGATTTGAGTTTTCTCACGAGCAAGTTGCCTTTGGATTTTATCATCTTGACAAATCTTTAGGGCAACCTTTTGGATAAAAGAAATGAGTTGGCCATAACTTAACTCATCATAGGGTATTATCCCGTCTGGAGTTAAGCTACGAATTTGTCCCTTACCTTATCTCCAAGTGATTTGGGGAGACCAGCAAGGAATTTTTCTTTCCAGAAAGGTTGCTGACTGTCTTCTCTGGTATAAACCCTAGTAAGAAAGGTATCTTTATACCATCGAAAGTCAGACAAAGTTTTGCATCTAAGATTGGAAAGTAGTTCCGCAGAACGATCTTTCCAAAGAGATGGATCACCAATGAAGTGGCTTGCTATGGTAAAAATCAAGGTATTGACAGCATCAGGGATAGGTTCCCCATCGTCACTAATGATGGGTTCGTTCTGGTCGTTGACTTTATGGCAAAAAAGATTGAGTGTTTTGGTTATCGGAAAGGTAGTTATCCCACCATCCCTTCAGCTGGCCACTAAACCCAGAGAGACAATAACATTGGCTATAGCTTCTTCAGAGGTGTCATGGGCTGCTTGATAGGCTGTACCTACCATTGTCATGTGCTGGAGCATACTCATGATATTATATTCCGTTTTGCCATCTATATTCCATTCATAGACATTATTGGCATTGAAGCTAACAAAACCTAGTTCTCTTTCTTCAAGAGCTAGATCTGAGGCTCTGATACCAGATGGCCCGAAGTGGATCAAGGAGGGAAAGGGGAAGAAGAGATAGCAGTCAGTATGAATGCAGTATGATGTGCAAGAACAGGGAAGTAAATATGAAGTTAGATGCGGCGGTAGTCGCACGCATATGCAAGTTAGTTATGTAGTTAGATGTGGCGGTAGTCCGCACACATATGCAACTGCAGTAATGTAAATATGGAAACACAATATGAAAACTGAATAAAAGATTTTTTATTGAATGTATTGAAAAGGAGAAGAGAGGAGCTGAAGAGCTTACAAGGGGAAATCTCAGAGCATCTCTCTCTAACTTTCTCTATGTTTTTGTAAATGAAAAGGGGTGCCTTACTATGAAAGCGTAGCCTCCTTTATAATTGAAAAAATACTGTTTCTACAGTGCCGGTTATGTTAACCGGAACTATTTCTACAGAACAAGTTGATACAATTTATTTTGCAAATTGTCTTCTAATCTTCTCCTAGATTGATTCCAAAGCAATCGTCTTCATTTTGATTGTAATCACTTGATGATTCTTCTGAGGGAGTAGGATCATCTTTGTGTTTTTTGTCTTCTTCGATCATCTGCATGATTTCTTGAAGGTGTCTTGCTAAGGTTTCTTTTGATTGGGCCCCTGCAAGGGCTGCTGCAATTTGGGCTTTTGGTTGAGAAATACTGATTCTTCATGGTCGAATGGTTTGGTGAACTTGGGGTGCTCTTTAAACCAATTACGAACTTTGTCTGGATGAGCCATGGAGGCGTCAAACTGAGACCACCATTTTACATAGGCATTCCTTTGAAGCATAGGTGGTGATTTTGGATGTTCTTGTTTGCCGTACCTGTACTGCCATGAGAATACCCAGGCCAGGGAGAAAACAGAGAAAATTGGAGATCTGCAGGAATGCTTGTTTCCTGTTGGTCAAATTTTTGGTGAAAATTTTGAACCCCTCATCGACAGGTGGGGCAAGATTTCTGGTAGAGGGCCAAAGTAATCCCACCATTGGGTGAACCATTTGGGAATTGATAATTGGTATTTTTCTTGAAATAAATGAGCCAAGAATGTCTATTCTGATTATTTTGCAACCAAAATACTCTTGTCCAGGCATCCACATAATCCCAATAGGAATATCCCATCGGGTTATAAGGATTAGAAAATTTTTTTGTATTGTTTGGGTTTTTACCAAATTGATTAGGGGTGAGAACTTTGAGAATTTGAAGGGTTGAATGAGTTATGTTGGTGGCATCTTTAGGATCTTTGTAATGTTTTATTGAGACTGAATCTGAATCCACTAATATGAATTCATAAAACTGTCTGGTTTTATTCAAGGCTGTTGGTTTAAAATGGAATCCTGGTGGAAAGACTTTAGGAATGACTTTAAAAGGTGATTTTTCCCAAAACTCAGGTTCCATTAGAAGAACAGAAGAGAACTTGTTTTTTGAAATGTATGTGGTTGGTTGTTTTAATTGAGTGTTGACAGGATGGGTTTGGTTTGATTGAGGTGGCATGGTTTGGGCAATTGTTTTTCCTTTTGGATCATTGCAAATGGTTTTTTGAGTTGCCATTTGTGATATAAGTTTGGTAAGGTCTATTTCATCTTCATCTGAGCTGTCACATATGTCAGCCCAGGATTTTTTATGAAGTTTTGTAAGGCCCGCATCTTGTAAGGCCAACAAGGTTTGGATTGGGAAGGCATAGTCAGCCTTTGTTTGTTTTGCTGTTTGGCTGCTTGGGGGTTGAGTAGATGACTCAACTACATTTTTTGTGATCTGAGTAGATGACCCAGTCGGTTCTTGGGTTAAAGGGGAAGGTTGTTGGGTAGATGACCCAGTCGGGGTACTTGACCCAGACCTCTTTGTTGGCCCAGGAAGGGCTAAGCGAATTCCTCTGCCTCTTACCGAGGCTAGTGCTGCCTTTCTAGGCATCTTTTCCTTGATTATCTCCCTGCAAATATTCACGTGTGAGAAAGTCAGGGAGAGAGTTTGAGTTACCCTTGATGTGCTCAATGTCGAAATCAAAGACACTTAAAATTGCTTGCCATCTGGCAAAAATTTGTTTTGATGCAAGATTTTTTACATCATTTTGTAACACGTCTTTAGCTGATTTACAATCAACTCGGACTAAAAATTTTGATTGAGTAAATCTGATTGAAATTTTGTGATGCATAAAACAATGGCTAAAATTTCTTTTTTGATAGTGGAATATTTTTGTTGAGTAGAATTCCAGTTTGGATGTAAATGCAATGATACCTTCTTTATCATGCAGTTTTTGTTTTAATATACCACCATATCCTAAATCTGATGCATCAGTTTCTACGATTTTGAATGCATGAGGAATAGGTAGGTAAAGACATGGAAGATTGCGAACTTTGGTTTTAAGAAATCTGATGATATCCGAATGTTTGTCCGTCCAAGGTGGGGGATTTTTCTTAAGCCTATCATGGAGGGGCTTAAGGAGGTTGTTCAGATTCGGGATGAAATCTGAAACATAATTAAGACATCCTAGGAACCTCTGGAGCTGAGGTTTATCGAGGATATAATCTGGAAACTTTTCTGCAAACAGAATTGATCTTTCAATAGGAGTTATTGTTCCTTGGAAAATAATGTGACCAAGAAATCGGATTTTTGTTTGAAAAAGAACAATTTTTGGTTTAGAAACAGCAAGTCCATTTTTTTGGATGATGTACATAAAGTTTTAACATGTTTGAAATGTTCATCCAGAGTTTGGGAAAAAATTAAGACATCATCAATATAGACAATTGCAAAGTTTGAGTATGGATTGAAAATATCATTCATGATTTTTTGAAATTCTGAAGGGCATTTTTCAGGCCAAAAGGCATTACATTCCATTCATATTGCCCGAATGGAACTGTAAAGCTGTTTTATATCGATCTGATTCAGTAATTTGGATTTGCCAAAAGCCTGACTTCATATCAAATTTTGAAAAATATTTGCCGAGTTTAGCCTGTTAAGCAAATCCTTTTTATTTGGGATGGGATAACGAATCCACTGTAAAGCTTGATTCAAGGTTTATAATTGATAACAAGCCTGGGAGTTCCTCTTTCTATTTCGGCTTGTTTATTAACGTAAAAAGCAGAGCAAGACCAAGGACTTTTACTAGGCCTGATTAATTTTTTATCCAAGAGATCATTAATTTCTTGTTGACAATGCTGCAAAAGCTGCTCATTCATTTGAATGGGACGGGCTTTTGTAGGGATTTTAGATTCTTTGAAATCCTTTTCATATGGAAGATCAACTATATGTTGTTTCCTATCCCAGAAGGCATGAGGCAAATCAGAACAAATAGATGTTTCAATTTGGTTTAAAAGATTTTTTATTTTTTCTTGAACCTTTGGTTGTGAAAGCTGCGATTCAAGAGTTTTGAAAGAGATTTCTTGTTTTAGAAAACAAATCTGTTTGGTTTTGGATTCGATTAGGTTTAAAGATCTTTGCTTTGGTGAGTCTAAGAACTCAAAGAAAGTTATTTGTCCTCCTACAAAAGAGGTAAGTCCAGGCCAATCTGCCAGATAAGGAAACAAAAGATTTAAAAGGTGTCCCCAAAACTACATCATTTTTATCTCTTTTGAGATGATGAAATCGGTGGGAATACTGATATTTCCTTTTTCAATAAAAACATTGGTTATTTTAAAATTGATACTTAGCCTTTCACCCGTTATTGAGCTAAGGCGTTCAGTAGTTTTTTCAAAATATTTTGTGGGGACCAGACCTTCCATAATACAGTTTGAATCTGCACCTGAATCAAAGAGTGCAATGGTATCAAAAACAAAATCTTAACGACAATTCGGACATTAACACGATGCTTCATGAAGGAGAATACATTTATTATTCTCAAAATTTGTTTTACCTCGTTGTCGTTAGAAATTTTGTTTTCTTGTTCCTTAGAGGACTCAGTTTGGTTTAAAAGAGAACCAAGATCCTCATCACCAGATTCTTCTTCTTGTACTAATTGTGAGAATATGATGATGATCGCTTTGGTTTCTTTTAATTTCCTGTATTTCTCTTTTAAGGTTGTTAACCTCACTTTGGAGGTCCTGAATGGTTATAGGACGAATAACTTGTTTTTCTAATTTTTTGAAAATAGGTTTGACATCATATTTGTTATTAAGGACCAAACTTTTGGGTTTTTTCTCCTTTTGTAAAGATCTTTTTAGTTTCAAAAGAAATCTTTCTTTTGTTCTGGATTGTCAATAGCCTCGATTGCATCAAATAAGAGATCTTGATCTTTGGATAAAACATTAATTTGCTTGATATCTGAATCTGAGGATGACTCAATATCATCAACTTGGATGTTGTTGATATTATTATTATCAGAAGATTCGGGTCCAGAATTATCATCTGAACTTTCAATCATAAGATTATTAATCTGGTCCTCAATCTGAGGATCAAGGTTCAGATTATTAATCTTTCCTTTTAACCGACAATATTTGCTAACATGACCTGGTTTTTTACATGTAACAGATAATGGGATTTTTCTGGGGATACTTTTGGAAATTCTTTGGAAACCTGTTTCATTTTTAGGTTTTTGAAAATTCCTTTTGAAACGTCTGAAATTCTTTTCAGGGTTAGGTTTAAAACTTTTCGGTTGGAAGGTCTTTTAGATTTCCTTGGATGACAAGCAGGAAGACCAAATTGTTCACAGAAAGTGCCCAAATCGATACGATTTTGAGTTTTCTCACGAGCAAGTTGCCTTTGGATTTTATCATCTTGACAAATCTTTAGGGCAACCTTTTGGATAAAAGAAATGAGTTGGCCATAACTTAACTCATAGGGTATTATCCCGTCTGGAGTTAAGCTACGAATTTTGTCCCTTACCTTATCTCCAAGTGATTTGGGGAGTCCAGCAAGGAATTTTTCTTTCCAGAAAGGTTGCTGACTGTCTTCTCTGGTATAAACCCTAGTAAGAAAGGTATCTTTATACCATCGAAAGTCAGACAAAGTTTTGCATCTAAGATTGGAAAGTAGTTCCGCAGAACGATCTTTCCAAAGAGATGGATCACCAATGAAGTGGCTTGCTATGGTAAAAATCAAGGTATTGACAGCATCAGGGATAGGTTCCCCATCGTCACTAATGATGGGTTCGTTCTGGTCGTTGACTTTTATGGCAGAAAAGATTGAGTGTTTTTGGTTATCGGAAAGGTAGTTATCCCACCATCCCTTCAGCTGGCCACTAAACCAGAAACAATAACATTGGCTATAGCTTCTTCAGAGGTGTCATGGGCTGCTTGATAGGCTGTACCTACCATTGTCATGTGCTGGAGCATACTCATGATATTATATTCCGTTTTGCCATCTATATTCCATTCATAGACATTATTGGCATTGAAGCTAACAAAACCTAGTTCTCTTTCTTCAAGAGCTAGATCTGGAGCGGATACACGATTATAACCATACGTAGAGGGTTTAGTTAAACCCTTCCACTTGGTTAGGGAGTTGGTCAGAATGGGACTGATCTTGAGGGATGATTTGCCAGAATCATCACTTTGCTCAGAGCAAGATTCATTGGACTCAAGGCCAAGGGCATTAATAGCCTTAGAAGCGCGTGTTTGAATACGAGAAGTAGATTCACCTGAGTTTGTAGGAGTTTCAGGGATAGTAGTAAAACGGCTCAAAAGTTGGTCAATCTTTTGAATAACTTCCGAATCACTAGATTGTTGTTTTAAAATGGAGGTTTTAAGACTTTGCTTAGCCTTGCTACTTATTTTAAAAGGTTTAAAAAGAGGTTTCTCAATACTTTTAGAAGTAGATGTTTCAGAAACATTTTTCAAGGAGAAAGTAGATCCTGAAGATGAAAGATTGTCACCCAAGCATTGTAAAAATTTGTTGGTATAATTTGATTGTTCAATGAGATTTTTAATATCTTTAGGGGCGACAGCTTCATCTATATTCTTTGTTTTAAAGGGAGAGGCCATAACAGGATTATGTCCTTCCGTATTTGAAATAATAAAAGCTCCTTTTGGAGGAAACTCAGATCTAACTAAGTTCCCATCTTTGACTTTCCATGTTGAAATAACATTTGCTGAAAATGAAGTTTGTTTATTTTTAAAAGGATACTCAATGTTGTTTTTATGGAATAAGCATGAAACCATTCAAAAAAAGGAATATGCAATCTAACATCATTTAAAAATTTGTAATATTTTTCTTGAATGATGAATTTGAGAAGCTGTATAATTACTTAAATACCATTCTCTTTGGAGATCATACTCTTTAGAGTTAAGGTTTTTAAGTAAGGCTTCTCTGTTTATAGTAAATTCCGTGTTATTCATTTACCATTCAAAGAAGAATATGTTGGAGATTGATGGGATGGAATAGAAGATTCAACTTCAATTCTACATCACCATCATCTTCTTGGTAAACTGCTTGAGAAATGCTTGAATTATTTTGTAATCCAGAAATATGTATTTCAGAATTAGCTGGTCTTGACATTTTTGAAAACTGAGATTGGGAAGTTACTGAAAAAGATCTTCTTGCTGAAGCAAAATCATTAGAAGTTCCTGCTTCAGATCTGGAAGAAAAAGAGTTTCGTCTATCAAAGAAAATCTCTACTTTCCCTGATTCATCTTGTTTTACTTCTCGTAAAAGAGGTGCTTGTCTAGGTTGCGTTGGAATGGCTCGGTCAATTGACCATGATTGTGGGAGGTCAATTTCATCCCATCTTATGAGCCTTGGGATCATAACGTTAGCCTTTGTCATGTCTGTGACAAACAAAGTGGTTTCACGATCTTGGGACTTAAGAAGGACTCTGGAGTTACAAGTATTCATGACCTTGTATTGAATCCTATAGATTAAAGCGGCTGGAATGGAACCTTCTTTCATGTTAAGACCATGAATTCGGATGTTTAGAAAAAGAGAGTCAAGAATATTAAGGTCTAACAGGCTGACCGTCTTGTTTGGGAAACAGTTGAAGTAAACTGGACCATGTCCTAGACTTGTTTCAACTGTTCCGATTAAGGAGTCTTGGAAGTCATTGTGTCTGATATCTCTAAGACACATGAGGATAGAGGCATTCAACCTTCTCAGATGAGTGGTTTGACTGCAACTTGGACACACCCTATGTGAAGATATCTGTAGTGGCGGGCATGTTCTCTAACTGATTGTTTAGTCAGAAGATGAAATTCCTCACCGGAATCGGGTCCTAGAGGAATATTATTTTCAGCCGTTTTGATGATATAATCAGATTTTCTCTTGTTATCATCAGGGACATATAACTCATCTTGAGGGATTTTGGGTATTTCCCAATTGTCAATGGCTTGATTGATATCTTCGAAGCAGACTTCTTCTTCAAAGATATTGTGTTTGGGGGAAAGTTCCTCAGGGCGAGTAACTTTCTCAGTAAGGGGATTGGAAGAAGAATGGATTGAAGAGAGAAGAAGAGGATGGTGAAGAAAAGGAAAGGCGTCTAGAGAGAGAGCGAAAGAGTTTAGACATGATTACATAAAATCTGATATCATAGCCCTCCTTTGGTTCAGAGAGAACATATATTATCACTAAACTATCACTCAAATTTTGAATCTGGGTTTTTAACTCTTTTTTTTTTTTTTTTTTTTTAAACCTTTAAATCTATAGCCACCAGGAGTTCTTACGTTTGGACCATTATTACCTTTGGGAACATCATCAAGCTAGCCTTACTGCCCGAATTCCAGGGTCTTACTGCTACAGTTCCTTTAAGTAATAAGGTTAAACGGCCTGTACTTCCAGATTTAAAGTATTGTTTCTTATGTACAAAAGGAACAGTGAATAAGAACATTAACAATAAATAAGAATGTGAACAATAAAATCCCAGATCCATGAATTTCAGAGAAAGTTTAATGATAATATGTATATTCCTACTTCCCCATCAGGCTCTGATACCAGATGGCCCGAAGTGGATCAAGGAGGGAAAGGGAAGAAAGAGATAGCAGTCAGTATGAATGCAGTATGATGTGCAAGAACAGGGAAGTAAATATGAAGTTAGATGCGGCGGTAGTCCGCACGCATATGCAAGTTAGTTATGTAGTTAGATGTGGCGGTAGTCCGCACACATATGCAACTGCAGTAATGTAAATATGGAAACACAAATATGAAGAACTGAATAAAAGATTTTTTATTGAATGTATTGAAAAGGGAGAAGAGGGAAGAGGAGCTGAAGAGCTTACAAGGGAAATCTCAGAGCATCTCTCTCTAACTTCTCTCTATGTTTTTGTAAAATGAAAAGGGGTGCCTTACTATGAAAGCGTAGCCTCCTTTTATAATTGAAAAATACTGTTTCTACAGTGCCGGTTATGTTAACCGGAACTATTTCTACAGAACAAGTTGATACAATTTATTTTGCAAATTGTCTTCTAATCTTCTCCTAGATTGATTCCAAAGCAATCGTCTTCATTTTGATTGTAATCACTTGATGATTCTTCTGAGGGAGTAGGATCATCTTTGTGTTTTTGTCTTCTTCGATCATCTGCATGATTTCTTGAAGGTGTCTTGCTAAGGTTTCTTTTGATTGGGCCCCTGCAAGGGCTGCTGCAATTTGGGCTTTCTGGTTGAGAAATACTGATTCTTCATGGTCGAATGGTTTGGTGAACTTGGGGTGCTCTTTAAACCAATTACGAACTTTGTCTGGATGAGCCATGGAGGCGTCAAACTGAGACCACCATTTTACATAGGCATTCCTTTGAAGCATAGGTGGTGATTTTGGATGTTCTTGTTTGCCGTACCTGTACTGCCATGAGAATACCCAGGCCAGGGAGAAAACAGAGAAAAATTGGAGATCTGCAGGAATGCTTGTTTCCTGTTGGTCAAATTTTTTGGTGAAAATTTTGAACCCCTCATCGACAGGTGGGGGCAAGATTTCTGGTAGAGGGCCAAAGTAATCCCACCATTGGGTGAACCAATTTGGGAATTGATAATTGGTATTTTTCTTGAAATAAATGAGCCAAGAATGTCTATTCTGATTATTTTGCAACCAAAATACTCTTGTCCAGGCATCCATAATCCCAATAGGAATATCCCATCGGGTTATAAGGATTAGAAAATTTTTTTGTATTGTTTGGGTTTTTACCAAATTGATTAGGGGTGAGAACTTTGAGAATTTGAAGGGTTGAATGAGTTATGTTGGTGGCATCTTTAGGATCTTTGTAATGTTTTATTGAGACTGAATCTGAATCCACTAATATGAATTCATAAAACTGTCTGGTTTTATTCAAGGCTGTTGGTTTAAAATGGAATCCTGGTGGAAAGACTTTAGGAATGACTTTAAAAGGTGATTTTTCCCAAAACTCAGGTTCCATTAGAAGAACAGAAGAGAACTTGTTTTTTGAAATGTATGTGGTTGGTTGTTTTAATTGAGTGTTGACAGGATGGGTTTGGTTTGATTGAGGTGGCATGGTTTGGGCAATTGTTTTTCCTTTTGGATCATTGCAAATGGTTTTTTGAGTTGCCATTTGTGATATAAGTTTGGTAAGGTCTATTTCATCTTCATCTGAGCTGTCACATATGTCAGCCCAGGATTTTTTATGAAGTTTTGTAAGGCCCGCATCTTGTAAGGCCAACAAGGTTTGGATTGGGAAGGCATAGTCAGCCTTTGTTTGTTTTGCTGTTTGGCTGCTTGGGGGTTGAGTAGATGACTCAACTACATTTTTTGTGATCTGAGTAGATGACCCAGTCGGTTCTTGGGTTAAAGGGGAAGGTTGTTGGGTAGATGACCCAGTCGGGGTACTTGACCCAGACCTCTTTGTTGGCCCAGGAAGGGCTAAGCGAATTCCTCTGCCTCTTACCGAGGCTAGTGCTGCCTTTCTAGGCATCTTTTCCTTGATTATCTCCCTGCAAATATTCACGTGTGAGAAAGTCAGGGAGAGAGTTTGAGTTACCCTTGATGTGCTCAATGTCGAAATCAAAGACACTTAAAATTGCTTGCCATCTGGCAAAAATTTGTTTTGATGCAAGATTTTTTACATCATTTTGTAACACGTCTTTAGCTGATTTACAATCAACTCGGACTAAAAATTTTTGATTGAGTAAATCTGATTGAAATTTTGTGATGCATAAAACAATGGCTAAAATTTCTTTTTTGATAGTGGAATATTTTTGTTGAGTAGAATTCCAGTGTTTGGATGTAAATGCAATGATACCTTCTTTATCATGCAGTTTTTGTTTTAATATACCACCATATCCTAAATCTGATGCATCAGTTTCTACGATTTTGAATGCATGAGGAATAGGTAGGTAAAGACATGGAAGATTGCGAACTTTGGTTTTAAGAAATCTGATGATATCCGAATGTTTGTCCGTCCAAGGTGGGGGATTTTTCTTAAGCCTATCATGGAGGGGCTTAAGGAGGTTGTTCAGATTCGGGATGAAATCTGAAACATAATTAAGACATCCTAGGAACCTCTGGAGCTGAGGTTTATCGAGGATATAATCTGGAAACTTTTCTGCAAACAGAATTGATCTTTCAATAGGAGTTATTGTTCCTTGGAAAATAATGTGACCAAGAAATCGGATTTTTGTTTGAAAAAGAACAATTTTTGGTTTAGAAACAGCAAGTCCATTTTTTTGGATGATGTACATAAAAGTTTTAACATGTTTGAAATGTTCATCCAGAGTTTGGGAAAAAATTAAGACATCATCAATATAGACAATTGCAAAGTTTGAGTATGGATTGAAAATATCATTCATGATTTTTTGAAATTCTGAAGGGGCATTTTTCAGGCCAAAAGGCATTACATTCCATTCATATTGCCCGAATGGAACTGTAAAAGCTGTTTTATATCGATCTGATTCAGTAATTTGGATTTGCCAAAAGCCTGACTTCATATCAAATTTTGAAAAAATATTTGCCGAGTTTAGCCTGTTAAGCAAATCCTTTTTATTTGGGATGGGATAACGAATCCACTGTAAAGCTTGATTCAAAGGTTTATAATTGATAACAAGCCTGGGAGTTCCTCTTTCTATTTCGGCTTGTTTATTAACGTAAAAAGCAGAGCAAGACCAAGGACTTTTACTAGGCCTGATTAATTTTTTATCCAAGAGATCATTAATTTCTTGTTGACAATGCTGCAAAAGCTGCTCATTCATTTGAATGGGACGGGCTTTTGTAGGGATTTTAGATTCTTTGAAATCCTTTTCATATGGAAGATCAACTATATGTTGTTTCCTATCCCAGAAGGCATGAGGCAAATCAGAACAAATAGATGTTTCAATTTGGTTTAAAAGATTTTTTATTTTTTCTTGAACCTTTGGTTGTGAAAGCTGCGATTCAAGAGTTTTGAAAGAGATTTCTTGTTTTAGAAAACAAATCTGTTTGGTTTTGGATTCGATTAGGTTTAAAGATCTTTGCTTTGGTGAGTCTAAGAACTCAAAGAAAGTTATTTGTCCTCCTACAAAAGAGGTAAGTCCAGGCCAATCTGCCAGATAAGGAAACAAAAGATTTATAAAAGGTGTCCCCAAAACTACATCATTTTTATCTCTTTTGAGATGATGAAATCGGTGGGAATACTGATATTTCCTTTTTCAATAAAAACATTGGTTATTTTAAAATTGATACTTAGCCTTTCACCCGTTATTGAGCTAAGGCGTTCAGTAGTTTTTTCAAAATATTTTGTGGGACCAGACCTTCCATAATACAGTTTGAATCTGCACCTGAATCAAAGAGTGCAATGGTATCAAAAACAAAATCTTTAACGACAATTCGGACATTAACACGATGCTTCATGAAGGAGAATACATTTATTATTCTCAAAATTTGTTTTACCTCGTTGTCGTTAGAAATTTTGTTTTCTTGTTCCTTAGAGGACTCAGTTTGGTTTAAAAGAGAACCAAGATCCTCATCACCAGATTCTTCTTCTTGTACTAATTGTGAGAGAATATGATGATGATCGCTTTGGTTTCTTTTAATTTCCTGTATTTCTCTTTTAAGGTTGTTAACCTCACTTTGGAGGTCCTGAATGGTTATAGGACGAATAACTTGTTTTTCTAATTTTTTGAAAATAGGTTTGACATCATATTTGTTATTAAGGACCAAACTTTTGGGTTTTTTCTCCTTTTGTAAAGATCTTTTTAGTTTCAAAAGAAAATCTTTCTTTTGTTCTGGATTGTCAATAGCCTCGATTGCATCAAATAAGAGATCTTGATCTTTGGATAAAACATTAATTTGCTTGATATCTGAATCTGAGGATGACTCAATATCATCAACTTGGATGTTGTTGATATTATTATTATCAGAAGATTCGGGTCCAGAATTATCATCTGAACTTTCAATCATAAGATTATTAATCTGGTCCTCAATCTGAGGATCAAGGTTCAGATTATTAATCTTTCCTTTTAACCGACAATATTTGCTAACATGACCTGTTTTTTTACATGTGTAACAGATAATGGGATTTTTCTGGGGATACTTTTGGAAATTCTTTTGGAAACCTGTTTCATTTTTAGGTTTTTGAAAATTCCTTTTGAAACGTCTGAAATTCTTTTCAGGGTTAGGTTTAAAAACTTTTCGGTTGGAAGGTCTTTTAGATTTCCTTGGATGACAAGCAGGAAGACCAAATTGTTCACAGAAAGTGCCCAAATCGATACGATTTTGAGTTTTCTCACGAGCAAGTTGCCTTTGGATTTTATCATCTTGACAAATCTTGAGGGCAACCTTTTGGATAAAAGAAATGAGTTGGCCATAACTTAACTCATCATAGGGTATTATCCCGTCTGGAGTTAAGCTACGAATTTTGTCCCTTACCTTATCTCCAAGTGATTTGGGGAGTCCAGCAAGGAATTTTTCTTTCCAGAAAAGTTGCTGACTGTCTTCTCTGGTATAAACCCTAGTAAGAAAGGTATCTTTATACCATCGAAAGTCAGACAAAGTTTTGCATCTAAGATTGGAAAGTAGTTCCGCAGAACGATCTTTCCAAAGAGATGGATCACCAATGAAGTGGCTTGCTATGGTAAAAATCAAGGTATTGACAGCATCAGGGATAGGTTCCCCATCGTCACTAATGATGGGTTCGTTCTGGTCGTTGACTTTTATGGCAGAAAAGATTGAGTGTTTTTGGTTATCGGAAAGGTAGTTATCCCACCATCCCTTCAGCTGGCCACTAAACCCAGAAACAATAACATTGGCTATAGCTTCTTCAGAGGTGTCATGGGCTGCTTGATAGGCTGTACCTACCATTGTCATGTGCTGGAGCATACTCATGATATTATATTCCGTTTTGCCATCTATATTCCATTCATAGACATTATTGGCATTGAAGCTAACAAAACCTAGTTCTCTTTCTTCAAGAGCTAGATCTGGAGCGGATACACGATTATAACCATACGTAGAGGGTTTAGTTAAACCCTTCCACTTGGTTAGGGAGTTGGTCAGAATGGGACTGATCTTGAGGGATGATTTGCCAGAATCATCACTTTGCTCAGAGCAAGATTCATTGGACTCAAGGCCAAGGGCATTAATAGCCTTAGAAGCGCGTGTTTGAATACGAGAAGTAGATTCACCTGAGTTTGTAGGAGTTTCAGGGATAGTAGTAAAACGGCTCAAAAGTTGGTCAATCTTTTGAATAACTTCCGAATCACTAGATTGTTGTTTTAAAATGGAGGTTTTAAGACTTTGCTTAGCCTTGCTACTTATTTTAAAAGGTTTAAAAAGAGGTTTCTCAATACTTTTAGAAGTAGATGTTTCAGAAACATTTTTCAAGGAGAAAGTAGATCCTGAAGATGAAAGATTGTCACCCAAGCATTGTAAAAATTTGTTGGTATAATTTGATTGTTCAATGAGATTTTTAATATCTTTAGGGGCGACAGCTTCATCTATATTCTTTGTTTTAAAGGGAGAGGCCATAACAGGATTATGTCCTTCCGTATTTGAAATAATAAAAGCTCCTTTTGGAGGAAACTCAGATCTAACTAAGTTCCCATCTTTGACTTTCCATGTTGAAATAACATTTGCTGAAAATGAAGTTTGTTTATTTTTAAAAGGATACTCAATGTTGTTTTTTATGGAATAAGCATGAAACCATTCAAAAAAAGGAATATGCAATCTAACATCATTTAAAAATTTGTAATATTTTTCTTTGAATGATGAAATTTGAGAAGCTGTATAATTACTTAAATACCATTCTCTTTGGAGATCATACTCTTTAGAGTTACGGTTTTTAAGTAAGGCTTCTCTGTTTATAGTAAATTCCGTGTTATTCATTTACCATTCAAAGAAGAATATGTTGGAGATTGATGGGATGGAATAGAAGATTCAACTTCAAATTCAACATCACCATCATCTTCTTGGTAAACTGCTTGAGAAATGCTTGAATTATTTTGTAATCCAGAAATATGTATTTCAGAATTAGCTGGTCTTGACATTTTTGAAAACTGAGATTGGGAAGTTACTGAAAAAGATCTTCTTGCTGAAGCAAAATCATTAGAAGTTCCTGCTTCAGATCTGGAAGAAAAAGAGTTTCGTCTATCAAAGAAAATCTCTACTTTCCCTGATTCATCTTGTTTTACTTCTCGTAAAAGAGGTGCTTGTCTAGGTTGCGTTGGAATGGCTCGGTCAATTGACCATGATTGTGGGAGGTCAATTTCATCCCATCTTATGAGCCTTGGGATCATAACGTTAGCCTTTGTCATGTCTGTGACAAACAAAGTGGTTTCACGATCTTGGGACTTAAGAAGGACTCTGGAGTTACAAGTATTCATGACCTTGTATTGAATCCTATAGATTAAAGCGGCTGGAATGGAACCTTCTTTCATGTTAAGACCATGAATTCGGATGTTTAGAAAAAGAGAGTCAAGAATATTAAGGTCTAACAGGCTGACCGTCTTGTTTGGGAAACAGTTGAAGTAAACTGGACCATGTCCTAGACTTGTTTCAACTGTTCCGATTAAGGAGTCTTGGAAGTCATTGTGTCTGATATCTCTAAGACACATGAGGATAGAGGCATTCAAACCTTCTCGGATGAGTGGTTTGACTGCAACTTGGACACACCCTATGTGAAGATATCTGTAGTGGCGGGCATGTTCTCTAACTGATTGTTTAGTCAGAAGATGAAATTCCTCACCGGAATCGGGTCCTAGAGGAATATTATTTTCAGCCGTTTTGATGATATAATCAGATTTTCTCTTGTTATCATCAGGGACATATAACTCATCTTGAGGGATTTTGGGTATTTCCCAATTGTCAATGGCTTGATTGATATCTTCGAAGCAGACTTCTTCTTCAAAGATATTGTGTTTGGGGGAAAGTTCCTCAGGGCGAGTAACTTTCTCAGTAAGGGGATTGGAAGAAGAATGGATTGAAGAGGAGGAAGAAGAGGATGGTGAAGAAAAGGAAAGGCGTCTAGAGAGAGAGCGAAAGAGTTTAGACATGATTACATAAAATCTGATATCATAGCCCTCCTTTGGTTCAGAGAGAACATATATATTATCACTAAACTATCACTCAAATTTTGAATCTGGGTTTTTAACTCTTTTTTTTTTTTTTTTAAACCTTTAAATCTATAGCCACCAGGAGTTCTTACGTTTGGACCATTATTACCTTTGGGAACATCATCAAGCTAGCCTTACTGCCCGAATTCCAGGGTCTTACTGCTACAGTTCCTTTAAGTAATAAGGTTAAACGGCCTGTACTTCCAGATTTAAAGTATTGTTTCTTATGTACAAAAGGAACAGTGAATAAGAACATTAACAATAAATAAGAATGTGAACAATAAAATCCCAGATCCATGAATTTCAGAGAAAGTTTAATGATAATATGTATATTCCTACTTCCCCATCAGGCTCTGATACCAGATGGCCCGAAGTGGATCAAGGAGGGAAAGGGGAAGAAAGAGATAGCAGTCAGTATGAATGCAGTATGATGTGCAAGAACAGGGAAGTAAATATGAAGTTAGATGCGGCGGTAGTCCGCACGCATATGCAAGTTAGTTATGTAGTTAGATGTGGCGGTAGTCCGCACACATATGCAACTGCAGTAATGTAAATATGGAAACACAAATATGAAGAACTGAATAAAAGATTTTTTATTGAATGTATTGAAAAGGGAGAAGAGGGAAGAGGAGCTGAAGAGCTTACAAGGGGAAATCTCAGAGCATCTCTCTAACTTCTCTCTATGTTTTTGTAAAATGAAAAGGGGTGCCTTACTATGAAAGCGTAGCCTCCTTTTATAATTGAAAAAATACTGTTTCTACAGTGCCGGTTATGTTAACCGGAACTATTTCTACAGAACAAGTTGATACAATTTATTTTGCAAATTGTCTTCTAATCTTCTCCTAGATTGATTCCAAAGCAATCGTCTTCATTTTGATTGTAATCACTTGATGATTCTTCTGAGGGAGTAGGATCATCTTTGTGTTTTTTGTCTTCTTCGATCATCTGCATGATTTCTTGAAGGTGTCTTGCTAAGGTTTCTTTTGATTGGGCCCCTGCAAGGGCTGCTGCAATTTGGGCTTTCTGGTTGAGAAATACTGATTCTTCATGGTCGAATGGTTTGGTGAACTTGGGGTGCTCTTTAAACCAATTACGAACTTTGTCTGGATGAGCCATGGAGGCGTCAAACTGAGACCACCATTTTACATAGGCATTCCTTTGAAGCATAGGTGGTGATTTTGGATGTTCTTGTTTGCCGTACCTGTACTGCCATGAGAATACCCAGGCCAGGGAGAAAACAGAGAAAAATTGGAGATCTGCAGGAATGCTTGTTTCCTGTTGGTCAAATTTTTTGGTGAAAATTTTGAACCCCTCATCGACAGGTGGGGGCAAGATTTCTGGTAGAGGGCCAAAGTAATCCCACCATTGGGTGAACCAATTTGGGAATTGATAATTGGTATTTTTCTTGAAATAAATGAGCCAAGAATGTCTATTCTGATTATTTTGCAACCAAAATACTCTTGTCCAGGCATCCACATAATCCCAATAGGAATATCCCATCGGGTCATAAGGATTAGAAAATTTTTTGTATTGTTTGGGTTTTTACCAAATTGATTAGGGGTGAGAACTTTGAGAATTTGAAGGGTTGAATGAGTTATGTTGGTGGCATCTTTAGGATCTTTGTAATGTTTTATTGAGACTGAATCTGAATCCACTAATATGAATTCATAAAACTGTCTGGTTTTATTCAAGGCTGTTGGTTTAAAATGGAATCCTGGTGGAAAGACTTTAGGAATGACTTTAAAAGGTGATTTTTCCCAAAACTCAGGTTCCATTAGAAGAACAGAAGAGAACTTGTTTTTTGAAATGTATGTGGTTGGTTGTTTTAATTGAGTGTTGACAGGATGGGTTTGGTTTGATTGAGGTGGCATGGTTTGGGCAATTGTTTTTCCTTTTGGATCATTGCAAATGGTTTTTTGAGTTGCCATTTGTGATATAAGTTTGGTAAGGTCTATTTCATCTTCATCTGAGCTGTCACATATGTCAGCCCAGGATTTTTTATGAAGTTTTGTAAGGCCCGCATCTTGTAAGGCCAACAAGGTTTGGATTGGGAAGGCATAGTCAGCCTTTGTTTGTTTTGCTGTTTGGCTGCTTGGGGGTTGAGTAGATGACTCAACTACATTTTTTGTGATCTGAGTAGATGACCCAGTCGGTTCTTGGGTTAAAGGGGAAGGTTGTTGGGTAGATGACCCAGTCGGGGTACTTGACCCAGACCTCTTTGTTGGCCCAGGAAGGGCTAAGCGAATTCCTCTGCCTCTTACCGAGGCTAGTGCTGCCTTTCTAGGCATCTTTTCCTTGATTATCTCCCTGCAAATATTCACGTGTGAGAAAGTCAGGGAGAGAGTTTGAGTTACCCTTGATGTGCTCAATGTCGAAATCAAAGACACTTAAAATTGCTTGCCATCTGGCAAAAATTTGTTTTGATGCAAGATTTTTTACATCATTTTGTAACACGTCTTTAGCTGATTTACAATCAACTCGGACTAAAAATTTTTGATTGAGTAAATCTGATTGAAATTTTGTGATGCATAAAACAATGGCTAAAATTTCTTTTTTGATAGTGGAATATTTTTGTTGAGTAGAATTCCAGTGTTTGGATGTAAATGCAATGATACCTTCTTTATCATGCAGTTTTGTTTTAATATACCACCATATCCTAAATCTGATGCATCAGTTTCTACGATTTTGAATGCATGAGGAATAGGTAGGTAAAGACATGGAAGATTGCGAACTTTGGTTTTAAGAAATCTGATGATATCCGAATGTTTGTCCGTCCAAGGTGGGGGATTTTTCTTAAGCCTATCATGGAGGGGCTTAAGGAGGTTGTTCAGATTCGGGATGAAATCTGAAACATAATTAAGACATCCTAGGAACCTCTGGAGCTGAGGTTTATCGAGGATATAATCTGGAAACTTTTCTGCAAACAGAATTGATCTTTCAATAGGAGTTATTGTTCCTTGGAAAATAATGTGACCAAGAAATCGGATTTTTGTTTGAAAAAGAACAATTTTTGGTTTAGAAACAGCAAGTCCATTTTTTGGATGATGTACATAAAAGTTTTAACATGTTTGAAATGTTCATCCAGAGTTTGGGAAAAAATTAAGACATCATCAATATAGACAATTGCAAAGTTTGAGTATGGATTGAAAATATCATTCATGATTTTTTGAAATTCTGAAGGGGCATTTTTCAGGCCAAAAGGCATTACATTCCATTCATATTGCCCGAATGGAACTGTAAAAGCTGTTTTATATCGATCTGATTCAGTAATTTGGATTTGCCAAAAGCCTGACTTCATATCAAATTTTGAAAAAATATTTGCCGAGTTTAGCCTGTTAAGCAAATCCTTTTTATTTGGGATGGGATAACGAATCCACTGTAAAGCTTGATTCAAAGGTTTATAATTGATAACAAGCCTGGGAGTTCCTCTTTCTATTTCGGCTTGTTTATTAACGTAAAAAGCAGAGCAAGACCAAGGACTTTTACTAGGCCTGATTAATTTTTTATCCAAGAGATCATTAATTTCTTGTTGACAATGCTGCAAAAGCTGCTCATTCATTTGAATGGGACGGGCTTTTGTAGGGATTTTAGATTCTTTGAAATCCTTTTCATATGGAAGATCAACTATATGTTGTTTCCTATCCCAGAAGGCATGAGGCAAATCAGAACAAATAGATGTTTCAATTTGGTTTAAAAGATTTTTTATTTTTTCTTGAACCTTTGGTTGTGAAAGCTGCGATTCAAGAGTTTTGAAAGAGATTTCTTGTTTTAGAAAACAAATCTGTTTGGTTTTGGATTCGATTAGGTTTAAAGATCTTTGCTTTGGTGAGTCTAAGAACTCAAAGAAAGTTATTTGTCCTCCTACAAAAGAGGTAAGTCCAGGCCAATCTGCCAGATAAGGAAACAAAAGATTTATAAAAGGTGTCCCCAAAACTACATCATTTTTTATCTCTTTTGAGATGATGAAATCGGTGGGAATACTGATATTTCCTTTTTCAATAAAAACATTGGTTATTTTAAAATTGATACTTAGCCTTTCACCCGTTATTGAGCTAAGGCGTTCAGTAGTTTTTTCAAAATATTTTGTGGGGACCAGACCTTCCATAATACAGTTTGAATCTACACCTGAATCAAAGAGTGCAATGGTATCAAAAACAAAATCTTTAACGACAATTCGGACATTAACACGATGCTTCATGAAGGAGAATACATTTATTATTCTCAAAATTTGTTTTACCTCGTTGTCGTTAGAAATTTTGTTTTCTTGTTCCTTAGAGGACTCAGTTTGGTTTAAAAGAGAACCAAGATCCTCATCACCAGATTCTTCTTCTTGTACTAATTGTGAGAGAATATGATGATGATCGCTTTGGTTTCTTTTAATTTCCTGTATTTCTCTTTTAAGGTTGTTAACCTCACTTTGGAGGTCCTGAATGGTTATAGGACGAATAACTTGTTTTTCTAATTTTTTGAAAATAGGTTTGACATCATATTTGTTATTAAGGACCAAACTTTTGGGTTTTTTCTCCTTTTGTAAAGATCTTTTTAGTTTCAAAAGAAAATCTTTCTTTTGTTCTGGATTGTCAATAGCCTCGATTGCATCAAATAAGAGATCTTGATCTTTGGATAAAACATTAATTTGCTTGATATCTGAATCTGAGGATGACTCAATATCATCAACTTGGATGTTGTTGATATTATTATTATCAGAAGATTCGGGTCCAGAATTATCATCTGAACTTTCAATCATAAGATTATTAATCTGGTCCTCAATCTGAGGATCAAGGTTCAGATTATTAATCTTTCCTTTTAACCGACAATATTTGCTAACATGACCTGTTTTTTTACATGTGTAACAGATAATGGGATTTTTCTGGGGATACTTTTGGAAATTCTTTTGGAAACCTGTTTCATTTTTAGGTTTTGAAAATTCCTTTTGAAACGTCTGAAATTCTTTTCAGGGTTAGGTTTAAAAACTTTTCGGTTGGAAGGTCTTTTAGATTTCCTTGGATGACAAGCAGGAAGACCAAATTGTTCACAGAAAGTGCCCAAATCGATACGATTTTGAGTTTTCTCACGAGCAAGTTGCCTTTGGATTTTATCATCTTGACAAATCTTTAGGGCAACCTTTTGGATAAAAGAAATGAGTTGGCCATAACTTAACTCATCATAGGGTATTATCCCGTCTGGAGTTAAGCTACGAATTTTGTCCCTTACCTTATCTCCAAGTGATTTGGGGAGTCCAGCAAGGAATTTTTCTTTCCAGAAAGGTTGCTGACTATCTTCTCTGGTATAAACCCTAGTAAGAAAGGTATCTTTATACCATCGAAAGTCAGACAAAGTTTTGCATCTAAGATTGGAAAGTAGTTCCGCAGAACGATCTTTCCAAAGAGATGGATCACCAATGAAGTGGCTTGCTATGGTAAAAATCAAGGTATTGACAGCATCAGGGATAGGTTCCCCATCGTCACTAATGATGGGTTCGTTCTGGTCGTTGACTTTTATGGCAGAAAAGATTGAGTGTTTTTGGTTATCGGAAAGGTAGTTATCCCACCATCCCTTCAGCTGGCCACTAAACCCAGAAACAATAACATTGGCTATAGCTTCTTCAGAGGTGTCATGGGCTGCTTGATAGGCTGTACCTACCATTGTCATGTGCTGGAGCATACTCATGATATTATATTCCGTTTTGCCATCTATATTCCATTCATAGACATTATTGGCATTGAAGCTAACAAAACCTAGTTCTCTTTCTTCAAGAGCTAGATCTGGAGCGGATACACGATTATAACCATACGTAGAGGGTTTAGTTAAACCCTTCCACTTGGTTAGGGAGTTGGTCAGAATGGGACTGATCTTGAGGGATGATTTGCCAGAATCATCACTTTGCTCAGAGCAAGATTCATTGGACTCAAGGCCAAGGGCATTAATAGCCTTAGAAGCGCGTGTTTGAATACGAGAAGTAGATTCACCTGAGTTTGTAGGAGTTTCAGGGATAGTAGTAAAACGGCTCAAAAGTTGGTCAATCTTTTGAATAACTTCCGAATCACTAGATTGTTGTTTTAAAATGGAGGTTTTAAGACTTTGCTTAGCCTTGCTACTTATTTTAAAAGGTTTAAAAAGAGGTTTCTCAATACTTTTAGAAGTAGATGTTTCAGAAACATTTTTCAAGGAGAAAGTAGATCCTGAAGATGAAAGATTGTCACCCAAGCATTGTAAAAATTTGTTGGTATAATTTGATTGTTCAATGAGATTTTTAATATCTTTAGGGGCGACAGCTTCATCTATATTCTTTGTTTTAAAGGGAGAGGCCATAACAGGATTATGTCCTTCCGTATTTGAAATAATAAAAGCTCCTTTTGGAGGAAACTCAGATCTAACTAAGTTCCCATCTTTGACTTTCCATGTTGAAATAACATTTGCTGAAAATGAAGTTTGTTTATTTTTAAAAGGATACTCAATGTTGTTTTTTATGGAATAAGCATGAAACCATTCAAAAAAGGAATATGCAATCTAACATCATTTAAAAATTTGTAATATTTTTCTTTGAATGATGAAATTTGAGAAGCTGTATAATTACTTAAATACCATTCTCTTTGGAGATCATACTCTTTAGAGTTAAGGTTTTTAAGTAAGGCTTCTCTGTTTATAGTAAATTCCGTGTTATTCATTTACCATTCAAAGAAGAATATGTTGGAGATTGATGGGATGGAATAGAAGATTCAACTTCAAATTCTACATCACCATCATCTTCTTGGTAAACTGCTTGAGAAATGCTTGAATTATTTTGTAATCCAGAAATATGTATTTCAGAATTAGCTGGTCTTGACATTTTTGAAAACTGAGATTGGGAAGTTACTGAAAAAGATCTTCTTGCTGAAGCAAAATCATTAGAAGTTCCTGCTTCAGATCTGGAAGAAAAAGAGTTTCGTCTATCAAAGAAAATCTCTACTTTCCCTGATTCATCTTGTTTTACTTCTCGTAAAAGAGGTGCTTGTCTAGGTTGCGTTGGAATGGCTCGGTCAATTGACCATGATTGTGGGAGGTCAATTTCATCCCATCTTATGAGCCTTGGGATCATAACGTTAGCCTTTGTCATGTCTGTGACAAACAAAGTGGTTTCACGATCTTGGGACTTAAGAAGGACTCTGGAGTTACAAGTATTCATGACCTTGTATTGAATCCTATAGATTAAAGCGGCTGGAATGGAACCTTCTTTCATGTTAAGACCATGAATTCGGATGTTTAGAAAAAGAGAGTCAAGAATATTAAGGTCTAACAGGCTGACCGTCTTGTTTGGGAAACAGTTGAAGTAAACTGGACCATGTCCTAGACTTGTTTCAACTGTTCCGATTAAGGAGTCTTGGAAGTCATTGTGTCTGATATCTCTAAGACACATGAGGATAGAGGCATTCAAACCTTCTCGGATGAGTGGTTTGACTGCAACTTGGACACACCCTATGTGAAGATATCTGTAGTGGCGGGCATGTTCTCTAACTGATTGTTTAGTCAGAAGATGAAATTCCTCACCGGAATCGGGTCCTAGAGGAATATTATTTTCAGCCGTTTTGATGATATAATCAGATTTTCTCTTGTTATCATCAGGGACATATAACTCATCTTGAGGGATTTTGGGTATTTCCCAATTGTCAATGGCTTGATTGATATCTTCGAAGCAGACTTCTTCTTCAAAGATATTGTGTTTGGGGGAAAGTTCCTCAGGGCGAGTAACTTTCTCAGTAAGGGGATTGGAAGAAGAATGGATTGAAGAGGAGGAAGAAGAGGATGGTGAAGAAAAGGAAAGGCGTCTAGAGAGAGAGCGAAAGAGTTTAGACATGATTACATAAAATCTGATATCATAGCCCTCCTTTGGTTCAGAGAGAACATATATATTATCACTAAACTATCACTCAAATTTTGAATCTGGGTTTTTAACTCTTTTTTTTTTTTTTTAAACCTTTAAATCTATAGCCACCAGGAGTTCTTACGTTTGGACCATTATTACCTTTGGGAACATCATCAAGCTAGCCTTACTGCCCGAATTCCAGGGTCTTACTGCTACAGTTCCTTTAAGTAATAAGGTTAAACGGCCTGTACTTCCAGATTTAAAGTATTGTTTCTTATGTACAAAAGGAACAGTGAATAAGAACATTAACAATAAATAAGAATGTGAACAATAAAATCCCAGATCCATGAATTTCAGAGAAAGTTTAATGATAATATGTATATTCCTACTTCCCCATCAGGCTCTGATACCAGATGGCCCGAAGTGGATCAAGGAGGGAAAGGGGAAGAAAGAGATAGCAGTCAGTATGAATGCAGTATGATGTGCAAGAACAGGGAAGTAAATATGAAGTTAGATGCGGCGGTAGTCCGCACGCATATGCAAGTTAGTTATGTAGTTAGATGTGGCGGTAGTCCGCACACATATGCAACTGCAGTAATGTAAATATGGAAACACAAATATGAAGAACTGAATAAAAGATTTTTTATTGAATGTATTGAAAAGGGAGAAGAGGGAAGAGGAGCTGAAGAGCTTACAAGGGAAAATCTCAGAGCATCTCTCTCTAACTTCTCTCTATGTTTTTGTAAAATGAAAAGGGGTGCCTTACTATGAAAGCGTAGCCTCCTTTTATAATTGAAAAAATACTGTTTCTACAGTGCCGGTTATGTTAACCGGAACTATTTCTACAGAACAAGTTGATACAATTTATTTTGCAAATTGTCTTCTAATCTTCTCCTAGATTGATTCCAAAGCAATCGTCTTCATTTTTATTGTAATCACTTGATGATTCTTCTGAGGGAGTAGGATCATCTTTGTGTTTTTTGTCTTCTTCGATCATCTGCATGATTTCTTGAAGGTGTCTTGCTAAGGTTTCTTTTGATTGGGCCCCTGCAAGGGCTGCTGCAATTTGGGCTTTCTGGTTGAGAAATACTGATTCTTCATGGTCGAATGGTTTGGTGAACTTGGGGTGCTCTTTAAACCAATTACGAACTTTGTCTGGATGAGCCATGGAGGCGTCAAACTGAGACCACCATTTTTCATAGGCATTCCTTTGAAGCATAGGTGGTGATTTTGGATGTTCTTGTTTGCCGTACCTGTACTGCCATGAGAATACCCAGGCCAGGGAGAAAACAGAGAAAAATTGGAGATCTGCAGGAATGCTTGTTTCCTGTTGGTCAAATTTTTTGGTGAAAATTTTGAACCCCTCATCGACAGGTGGGGGCAAGATTTCTGGTAGAGGGCCAAAGTAATCCCACCATTGGGTGAACCAATTTGGGAATTGATAATTGGTATTTTTCTTGAAATAAATGAGCCAAGAATGTCTATTCTGATTATTTTGCAACCAAAATACTCTTGTCCAGGCATCCACATAATCCCAATAGGAATATCCCATCGGGTCATAAGGATTAGAAAATTTTTTTGTATTGTTTGGGTTTTTACCAAATTGATTAGGGGTGAGAACTTTGAGAATTTGAAGGGTTGAATGAGTTATGTTGGTGGCATCTTTAGGATCTTTGTAATGTTTTATTGAGACTGAATCTGAATCCACTAATATGAATTCATAAAACTGTCTGGTTTTATTCAAGGCTGTTGGTTTAAAATGGAATCCTGGTGGAAAGACTTTAGGAATGACTTTAAAAGGTGATTTTTCCCAAAACTCAGGTTCCATTAGAAGAATAGAAGAGAACTTGTTTTTTGAAATGTATGTGGTTGGTTGTTTTAATTGAGTGTTGACAGGATGGGTTTGGTTTGATTGAGGTGGCATGGTTTGGGCAATTGTTTTTCCTTTTGGATCATTGCAAATGGTTTTTTGAGTTGCCATTTGTGATATAAGTTTGGTAAGGTCTATTTCATCTTCATCTGAGCTGTCACATATGTCAGCCCAGGATTTTTTATGAAGTTTTGTAAGGCCCGCATCTTGTAAGGCCAACAAGGTTTGGATTGGGAAGGCATAGTCAGCCTTTGTTTGTTTTGCTGTTTGGCTGCTTGGGGGTTGAGTAGATGACTCAACTACATTTTTTGTGATCTGAGTAGATGAGTCATCTACTCAACCCCCAAGCAGCCAAACAGCAAAACAAACAAAGGCTGACTATGCCTTCCCAATCCAAACCTTGTTGGCCTTACAAGATGCGGGCCTTACAAAACTTCATAAAAAATCCTGGGCTGACATATGTGACAGCTCAGATGAAGATGAAATAGACCTTACCAAACTTATATCACAAATGGCAACTCAAAAAACCATTTGCAATGATCCAAAAGGAAAAACAATTGCCCAAACCATGCCACCTCAATCAAACCAAACCCATCCTGTCAACACTCAATTAAAACAACCAACCACATACATTTCAAAAAACAAGTTCTCTTCTATTCTTCTAATGGAACCTGAGTTTTGGGAAAAATCACCTTTTAAAGTCATTCCTAAAGTCTTTCCACCAGGATTCCATTTTAAACCAACAGCCTTGAATAAAACCAGACAGTTTTATGAATTCATATTAGTGGATTCAGATTCAGTCTCAATAAAACATTACAAAGATCCTAAAGATGCCACCAACATAACTCATTCAACCCTTCAAATTCTCAAAGTTCTCACCCCTAATCAATTTGGTAAAAACCCAAACAATACAAAAAAATTTTCTAATCCTTATGACCCGATGGGATATTCCTATTGGGATTATGTGGATGCCTGGACAAGAGTATTTTGGTTGCAAAATAATCAGAATAGACATTCTTGGCTCATTTATTTCAAGAAAAATACCAATTATCAATTCCCAAATTGGTTCACCCAATGGTGGGATTACTTTGGCCCTCTACCAGAAATCTTGCCCCCACCTGTCGATGAGGGGTTCAAAATTTTCACCAAAAAATTTGACCAACAGGAAACAAGCATTCCTGCAGATCTCCAATTTTTCTCTGTTTTCTCCCTGGCCTGGGTATTCTCATGGCAGTACAGGTACGGCAAACAAGAACATCCAAAATCACCACCTATGCTTCAAAGGAATGCCTATGAAAAATGGTGGTCTCAGTTTGACGCCTCCATGGCTCATCCAGACAAAGTTCGTAATTGGTTTAAAGAGCACCCCAAGTTCACCAAACCATTCGACCATGAAGAATCAGTATTTCTCAACCAGAAAGCCCAAATTGCAGCAGCCCTTGCAGGGGCCCAATCAAAAGAAACCTTAGCAAGACACCTTCAAGAAATCATGCAGATGATCGAAGAAGACAAAAAACACAAAGATGATCCTACTCCCTCAGAAGAATCATCAAGTGATTACAATCAAAATGAAGACGATTGCTTTGGAATCAATCTAGGAGAAGATTAGAAGACAATTTGCAAAATAAATTGTATCAACTTGTTCTGTAGAAATAGTTCCGGTTAACATAACCGGCACTGTAGAAACAGTATTTTTTCAAAAGGAGGCTACGCTTTCATAGTAAGGCACCCCTTTTCATTTTACAAAAACATAGAGAGAAGTTAGAGAGAGATGCTCTGAGATTTTCCCTTGTAAGCTCTTCAGCTCCTCTTCCCTCTTCTCCCTTTTCAATACATTCAATAAAAAATCTTTTATTCAGTTCTTCATATTTGTGTTTCCATATTTACATTACTGCAGTTGCATATGTGTGCGGACTACCGCCACATCTAACTACATAACTAACTTGCATATGCGTGCGGACTACCGCCGCATCTAACTTCATATTTACTTCCCTGTTCTTGCACATCATACTGCATTCATACTGACTGCTATCTCTTTCTTCCCCTTTCCCTCCTTGATCCACTTCGGGCCATCTGGTATCAGAGCCTGATGGGGAAGTAGGAATATACATATTATCATTAAACTTTCTCTGAAATTCATGGATCTGGGATTTTATTGTTCACATTCTTATTTATTGTTAATGTTCTTATTCACTGTTCCTTTTGTACATAAGAAACAATACTTTAAATCTGGAAGTACAGGCCGTTTAACCTTATTACTTAAAGGAACTGTAGCAGTAAGACCCTGGAATTCGGGCAGTAAGGCTAGCTTGATGATGTTCCCAAAGGTAATAATGGTCCAAACGTAAGAACTCCTGGTGGCTATAGATTTAAAGGTTTAAAAAAAAAAAAAAGAGTTAAAAACCCAGATTCAAAATTTGAGTGATAGTTTAGTGATAATATATATGTTCTCTCTGAACCAAAGGAGGGCTATGATATCAGATTTTATGTAATCATGTCTAAACTATTTCGCTCTCTCTCTAGACGCCTTTCCTTTTCTTCACCATCCTCTTCTTCCTCCTCTTCAATCCATTCTTCTTCTAATCCCCTTACTGAGAAAGTTACTCGCCCTGAGGAACTTTCCCCCAAACACAATATCTTTGAAGAAGAAGTCTGCTTCGAAGATATCAATCAAGCCATTGACAATTGGGAAATACCCAAAATCCCTCAAGATGAGTTATATGTCCCTGATGATAACAAGAGAAAATCTGATTATATCATCAAAACGGCTGAAAATAATATTCCTCTAGGACCCGATTCCGGTGAGGAATTTCATCTTCTGACTAAACAATCAGTTAGAGAACATGCCCGCCACTACAGATATCTTCACATAGGGTGTGTCCAAGTTGCAGTCAAACCACTCATCCGAGAAGGTTTGAATGCCTCTATCCTCATGTGTCTTAGAGATATCAGACACAATGACTTCCAAGACTCCTTAATCGGAACAGTTGAAACAAGTCTAGGACATGGTCCAGTTTACTTCAACTGTTTCCCAAACAAGACGGTCAGCCTGTTAGACCTTAATATTCTTGACTCTCTTTTTCTAAACATCCGAATTCATGGTCTTAACATGAAAGAAGGTTCCATTCCATCCGCTTTAATCTATAGGATTCAATACAAGGTCATGAATACTTGTAACTCCAGAGTCCTTCTTAAGTCCCAAGATCGTGAAACCACTTTGTTTGTCACAGACATGACAAAGGCTAACGTTATGATCCCAAGGCTCATAAGATGGGATGAAATTGACCTCCCACAATCATGGTCAATTGACCGAGCCATTCCAACGCAACCTAGACAAGCACCTCTTTTACGAGAAGTAAAACAAGATGAATCAGGGAAAGTAGAGATTTTCTTTGATAGACGAAACTCTTTTTCTTCCAGATCTGAAGCAGGAACTTCTAATGATTTTGCTTCAGCAAGAAGATCTTTTTCAGTAACTTCCCAATCTCAGTTTTCAAAAATGTCAAGACCAGCTAATTCTGAAATACATATTTCTGGATTACAAAATAATTCAAGCATTTCTCAAGCAGTTTACCAAGAAGATGATGGTGATGTAGAATTTGAAGTTGAATCTTCTATTCCATCCCATCAATCTCCAACATATTCTTCTTTGAATGGTAAATGAATAACACGGAATTTATTATAAACAGAGAAGCCTTACTTAAAAACCTTAACTCTAAAGAGTATGATCTCCAAAGAGAATGGTATTTAAGTAATTATACAGCTTCTCAAATTTCATCATTCAGAGAAAAATATTACAAATTTTTAAATGATGTTAGATTGCATATTCCTTTTTTTGAATGGTTTCATGCTTATTCCATAAAAAACAACATTGAGTATCCTTTTAAAAATAAACAAACTTCATTTTCAGCAAATGTTATTTCAACATGGAAAGTCAAAGATGGGAACTTAGTTAGATCTGAGTTTCCTCCAAAAGGAGCTTTTATTATTTCAAATACGGAAGGACATAATCCTGTTATGGCCTCTCCCTTTAAAACAAAGAATATAGATGAAGCTGTCGCCCCTAAAGATATTAAAAATCTCATTGAACAATCAAATTATACCAACAAATTTTTACAATGCTTGGGTGACAATCTTTCATCTTCAGGATCTACTTTCTCCTTGAAAAATGTTTCTGAAACATCTACTTCTAAAAGTATTGAGAAACCTCTTTTTAAACCTTTTAAAATAAGTAGCAAGGCTAAGCAAAGTCTTAAAACCTCCATTTTAAAACAACAATCTAGTGATTCGGAAGTTATTCAAAAGATTGACCAACTTTTGAGCCGTTTTACTACTATCCCTGAAACTCCTACAAACTCAGGTGAATCTACTTCTCGTATTCAAACACGCGCTTCTAAGGCTATTAATGCCCTTGGCCTTGAGTCCAATGAATCTTGCTCTGAGCAAAGTGATGATTCTGGCAAATCATCCCTCAAGATCAGTCCCATTCTGACCAACTCCCTAACCAAGTGGAAGGGTTTAACTAAACCCTCTACGTATGGTTATAATCGTGTATCCGCTCCAGATCTAGCTCTTGAAGAAAGAGAACTAGGTTTTGTTAGCTTCAATGCCAATAATGTCTATGAATGGAATATAGATGGCAAAACGGAATATAATATCATGAGTATGCTCCAGCACATGACAATGGTAGGTACAGCCTATCAAGCAGCCCATGACACCTCTGAAGAAGCTATAGCCAATGTTATTGTTTCTGGGTTTAGTGGCCAGCTGAAGGGATGGTGGGATAACTACCTTTCCGATAACCAAAAACACTCAATCTTTTCTGCCATAAAAGTCAACGACCAGAACGAACCCATCATTAGTGACGATGGGGAACCTATCCCTGATGCTGTCAATACCTTGATTTTTACCATAGCAAGCCACTTCATTGGTGATCCATCTCTTTGGAAAGATCGTTCTGCGGAACTACTTTCCAATCTTAGATGCAAAACTTTGTCTGACTTTCGATGGTATAAAGATACCTTTCTTACTAGGGTTTATACCAGAGAAGACAGTCAGCAACCTTTCTGGAAAGAAAAATTCCTTGCTGGACTCCCCAAATCACTTGGAGATAAGGTAAGGGACAAAATTCGTAGCTTAACTCCAGACGGGATAATACCCTATGATGAGTTAAGTTATGGCCAACTCATTTCTTTTATCCAAAAGGTTGCCCTAAAGATTTGTCAAGATGATAAAATCCAAAGGCAACTTGCTCGTGAGAAAACTCAAAATCGTATCGATTTGGGCACTTTCTGTGAACAATTTGGTCTTCCTGCTTGTCATCCAAGGAAATCTAAAAGACCTTCCAACCGAAAAGTTTTTAAACCTAACCCTGAAAAGAATTTCAGACGTTTCAAAAGGAATTTTCAAAAACCTAAAAATGAAACAGGTTTCCAAAAGAATTTCCAAAAGTATCCCCAGAAAAATCCCATTATCTGTTACACATGTAAAAAACCAGGTCATGTTAGCAAATATTGTCGGTTAAAAGGAAAGATTAATAATCTGAACCTTGATCCTCAGATTGAGGACCAGATTAATAATCTTATGATTGAAAGTTCAGATGATAATTCTGGACCCGAATCTTCTGATAATAATAATATCAACAACATCCAAGTTGATGATATTGAGTCATCCTCAGATTCAGATATCAAGCAAATTAATGTTTTATCCAAAGATCAAGATCTCTTATTTGATGCAATCGAGGCTATTGACAATCCAGAACAAAAGAAAGATTTTCTTTTGAAACTAAAAAGATCTTTACAAAAGGAGAAAAAACCCAAAAGTTTGGTCCTTAATAACAAATATGATGTCAAACCTATTTTCAAAAAATTAGAAAAACAAGTTATTCGTCCTATAACCATTCAGGACCTCCAAAGTGAGGTTAACAACCTTAAAAGAGAAATACAGGAAATTAAAAGAAACCAAAGCAATCATCATCATATTCTCTCACAATTAGTACAAGAAGAAGAATCTGGTGATGAGGATCTTGGTTCTCTTTTAAACCAAACTGAGTCCTCTAAGGAACAAGAAAACAAAATTTCTAACGACAACGAGGTAAAACAAATTTTGAGAATAATAAATGTATTCTCCTTCATGAAGCATCGTGTTAATGTCCGAATTGTCGTTAAAGATTTTGTTTTTGATACCATTGCACTCTTTGATTCAGGTGCAGATTCAAACTGTATTATGGAAGGTCTGGTCCCCACAAAATATTTTGAAAAAACTACTGAATGCCTTAGCTCAATAACGGGTGAAAGGCTAAGTATCAATTTTAAAATAACCAATGTTTTTATTGAAAAAGGAAATATCAGTATTCCCACCGATTTCATCATCTCAAAAGAGATAAAAAATGATGTAGTTTTGGGGACACCTTTTATAAATCTTTTGTTTCCTTATCTGGCAGATTGGCCTGGACTTACCTCTTTTGTAGGAGGACAAATAACTTTCTTTGAGTTCTTAGACTCACCAAAGCAAAGATCTTTAAACCTAATCGAATCCAAAACCAAACAGATTTGTTTTCTAAAACAAGAAATCTCTTTCAAAACTCTTGAATCGCAGCTTTCACAACCAAAGGTTCAAGAAAAAATAAAAAATCTTTTAAACCAAATTGAAACATCTATTTGTTCTGATTTGCCTCATGCCTTCTGGGATAGGAAACAACATATAGTTGATCTTCCATATGAAAAGGATTTCAAAGAATCTAAAATCCCTACAAAAGCCCGTCCCATTCAAATGAATGAGCAGCTTTTGCAGCATTGTCAACAAGAAATTAATGATCTCTTGGATAAAAAATTAATCAGGCCTAGTAAAAGTCCTTGGTCTTGCTCTGCTTTTTACGTTAATAAACAAGCCGAAATAGAAAGAGGAACTCCCAGGCTTGTTATCAATTATAAACCTTTGAATCAAGCTTTACAGTGGATTCGTTATCCCATCCCAAATAAAAAGGATTTGCTTAACAGGCTAAACTCGGCAAATATTTTTTCAAAATTTGATATGAAGTCAGGCTTTTGGCAAATCCAAATTACTGAATCAGATCGATATAAAACAGCTTTTACAGTTCCATTCGGGCAATATGAATGGAATGTAATGCCTTTTGGCCTGAAAAATGCCCCTTCAGAATTTCAAAAAATCATGAATGATATTTTCAATCCATACTCAAACTTTGCAATTGTCTATATTGATGATGTCTTAATTTTTCCCAAACTCTGGATGAACATTTCAAACATGTTAAAACTTTTATGTACATCATCCAAAAAAATGGACTTGCTGTTTCTAAACCAAAAATTGTTCTTTTTCAAACAAAAATCCGATTTCTTGGTCACATTATTTTCCAAGGAACAATAACTCCTATTGAAAGATCAATTCTGTTTGCAGAAAAGTTTCCAGATTATATCCTCGATAAACCTCAGCTCCAGAGGTTCCTAGGATGTCTTAATTATGTTTCAGATTTCATCCCGAATCTGAACAACCTCCTTAAGCCCCTCCATGATAGGCTTAAGAAAAATCCCCCACCTTGGACGGACAAACATTCGGATATCATCAGATTTCTTAAAACCAAAGTTCGCAATCTTCCATGTCTTTACCTACCTATTCCTCATGCATTCAAAATCGTAGAAACTGATGCATCAGATTTAGGATATGGTGGTATATTAAAACAAAAACTGCATGATAAAGAAGGTATCATTGCATTTACATCCAAACACTGGAATTCTACTCAACAAAAATATTCCACTATCAAAAAAGAAATTTTAGCCATTGTTTTATGCATCACAAAATTTCAATCAGATTTACTCAATCAAAAATTTTTAGTCCGAGTTGATTGTAAATCAGCTAAAGACGTGTTACAAAATGATGTAAAAAATCTTGCATCAAAACAAATTTTTGCCAGATGGCAAGCAATTTTAAGTGTCTTTGATTTCGACATTGAGCACATCAAGGGTAACTCAAACTCTCTCCCTGACTTTCTCACACGTGAATATTTGCAGGGAGATAATCAAGGAAAAGATGCCTAGAAAGGCAGCACTAGCCTCGGTAAGAGGCAGAGGAATTCGCTTAGCCCTTCCTGGGCCAACAAAGAGGTCTGGGTCAAGTACCCCGACTGGGTCATCTACCCAACAACCTTCCCCTTTAACCCAAGAACCGACTGGGTCATCTACTCAGATCACAAAAAATGTAGTTGAGTCATCTACTCAACCCCCAAGCAGCCAAACAGCAAAACAAACAAAGGCTGACTATGCCTTCCCAATCCAAACCTTGTTGGCCTTACAAGATGCGGGCCTTACAAAACTTCATAAAAAATCCTGGGCTGACATATGTGACAGCTCAGATGAAGATGAAATAGACCTTACCAAACTTATATCACAAATGGCAACTCAAAAAACCATTTGCAATGATCCAAAAGGAAAAACAATTGCCCAAACCATGCCACCTCAATCAAACCAAACCCATCCTGTCAACACTCAATTAAAACAACCAACCACATACATTTCAAAAAACAAGTTCTCTTCTGTTCTTCTAATGGAACCTGAGTTTTGGGAAAAATCACCTTTTAAAGTCATTCCTAAAGTCTTTCCACCAGGATTCCATTTTAAACCAACAGCCTTGAATAAAACCAGACAGTTTTATGAATTCATATTAGTGGATTCAGATTCAGTCTCAATAAAACATTACAAAGATCCTAAAGATGCCACCAACATAACTCATTCAACCCTTCAAATTCTCAAAGTTCTCACCCCTAATCAATTTGGTAAAAACCCAAACAATACAAAAAAATTTTCTAATCCTTATGACCCGATGGGATATTCCTATTGGGATTATGTGGATGCCTGGACAAGAGTATTTTGGTTGCAAAATAATCAGAATAGACATTCTTGGCTCATTTATTTCAAGAAAAATACCAATTATCAATTCCCAAATTGGTTCACCCAATGGTGGGATTACTTTGGCCCTCTACCAGAAATCTTGCCCCCACCTGTCGATGAGGGGTTCAAAATTTTCACCAAAAAATTTGACCAACAGGAAACAAGCATTCCTGCAGATCTCCAATTTTTCTCTGTTTTCTCCCTGGCCTGGGTATTCTCATGGCAGTACAGGTACGGCAAACAAGAACATCCAAAATCACCACCTATGCTTCAAAGGAATGCCTATGTAAAATGGTGGTCTCAGTTTGACGCCTCCATGGCTCATCCAGACAAAGTTCGTAATTGGTTTAAAGAGCACCCCAAGTTCACCAAACCATTCGACCATGAAGAATCAGTATTTCTCAACCAGAAAGCCCAAATTGCAGCAGCCATTGCAGGGGCCCAATCAAAAGAAACCTTAGCAAGACACCTTCAAGAAATCATGCAGATGATCGAAGAAGACAAAAAACACAAAGATGATCCTACTCCCTCAGAAGAATCATCAAGTGATTACAATCAAAATGAAGACGATTGCTTTGGAATCAATCTAGGAGAAGATTAGAAGACAATTTGCAAAATAAATTGTATCAACTTGTTCTGTAGAAATAGTTCCGGTTAACATAACCGGCACTGTAGAAACAGTATTTTTTCAATTATAAAAGGAGGCTACGCTTTCATAGTAAGGCACCCCTTTTCATTTTACAAAAACATAGAGAGAAGTTAGAGAGAGATGCTCTGAGATTTCCCCTTGTAAGCTCTTCAGCTCCTCTTCCCTCTTCTCCCTTTTCAATACATTCAATAAAAAATCTTTTATTCAGTTCTTCATATTTGTGTTTCCATATTTACATTACTGCAGTTGCATATGTGTGCGGACTACCGCCACATCTAACTACATAACTAACTTGCATATGCGTGCGGACTACCGCCGCATCTAACTTCATATTTACTTCCCTGTTCTTGCACATCATACTGCATTCATACTGACTGCTATCTCTTTCTTCCCCTTTCCCTCCTTGATCCACTTCGGGCCATCTGGTATATATATATATATATATAAAATGTAAATATTCATAATAATATTCATAAATAATATTTGTATATAAATAATGTAAATATTCATAATAATATTTGTATATCCTCTTAAATTTTGGCCTCACATATATAATACTCAATTGTTTTTTAATGTTTGTATATAATTTTCAATTTTTATAACTAGTATGTATTTATAGATGTTTATATAATTATATTAAGGAAAAGTATATAATCAGCCAAAAAATAAACAACTTAATTAATTTATAATTATATTTAATTAATTTTATTTATTTTTAATTTATAATATTTAATATTAATTACTTCTCACCCCCAAATTAAAATTCTAAATGATACGTTGGAGAATTAGGGGCGAAAATCATGGAACTCTGCTTCCAACAATCTCAATTCTTAGTATATAAAAAAAATTATAAAATATATAAAAGAACATCCATTTAGTATGAAAAAAAATATTTTGATATTTAGTAGAAGAAACATCGTAATGCCTAGTATAAGCATTATCCACGTAAAGATTTTGGATTCACCCAAAAATATTTAATTGGTTTTTAGCTGAAACCCTCTTGATTCTCTAACATTGTTGTTGTATTAAAGGTTAACCATGAGGTGTTAGTTGGAAAGAAATTTATAAACATGCTGGAAGAATTGAATGCTAAAGAAAGTGGTTTCAATCTCATTTCTTACAACACAAGTCACTCTTATTTATACAAGTTAAATTAATTAACTAACATTCTAATACCAAGAATTGAAACATAAAGGATATAGAAATAAGGACTGATGACAGTTTATTTGTTGGATCTCTTGTACTAAAAACTTCTAATAAAGCTGAAGAAAATCTCATGCCCTAAGCTGTTCAAGCTGTGATGTTGATGGTTTGATGAATCAGAAAGGATTAAGAGAGGGAGAGAGATAGGTTCTTCTCATTATTGGAGAGAATGAAAAATCCCCCTTAGAAAATATTTGTTGAGTTATTACATCTTATATACTATGTACCTTTTTTTTTATGTACTCTTACTAAAAAATAATTATAATGGTAAACCTATTATTGATAAAGAAATAATCTAGGTAACACCCTCCCGCAAGCTAGAATTGTGTAAATCTAACAATCCTAGCTTGGAAACATTGGCAAGAAAAGGACCCGGTGGCAGAGCTTTGGTAAGAAAATCAGCAAGTTGATCCTTGGAACGAACTGGCATAAGATGAATGAGACCAGACAAATGCTTTTCACGAACAATGTGGCAGTCCACTTCAATGTGTTTAGTTCTTTCATGAAAAATGGGATTATTGGCAATGTGAATGGCTGACTGGTTGTCACAGAATAGAGTGATAGACTTTTGAAGCGGCAAGCCAATGAAATCCATTAAGAAAGATAACCAACTAGCTTCACAAGTGGCAACAGCAAGAGACCTATATTCAGCTTCTGCAGAGGACTTGGCAACTGTGGTTTGCTTTTTACTCTTCCAGCTAATGAGCGAGTTCCCAAGCATGAAGCAATAACCGGAAATGGAGCGACGAGTATCGGCACAGGTAGCCCAGTCAGCATCGGCAAATCCAGTGAGATGCAGATTAGAAGTAGAGGAGAAGAAGAGACCAGTTGCAGGTCGGCCTTTTAAATATCGAAGTACACGAAAAGCAGCCTGTAGGTGAGAAGTTGTTGCACAGTCCAAAAATTGGCTCAAACGTCCCACAGCATAAGAGATATCGGGTCTAGTATTTGTGAGGTAAAGGAGTCGGCCGATGAGCTGTCTGTAAACAGTGTTGTCTGTCAAAATGGTTCCTGATTCCTTTGAAAGTTTCTGACTATAATCAAATGGAGTAGAGAGAGGCTTGCAATCTAGATAACCAAAATCTCTGAGAAGGTCCATGGTGTACTTCCGCTGATAAATGTGAATTCCAGAGTTAGAGCGTGCTACTTCCATTCCCAAGAAGTATTTGAGATCACCAAGATCCTTTATTTTGAATTTGTCATCCAAATCTTGCTTGATGGAATTGATTTCACCAATGTCATTCCCGGTTAAAACCAAGTCATCAACATATACTAGAATGGCAGTGAAGCTTTGAGATTGTTTCTTAATGAAGAGTGAATGATCATCAAAAAACTGCTTATAACCAGCATCCACAAGAGTCTGAGTGAGCTTAATGTTCCATTGCCTGCTTGCTTGCTTAAGCCCATATAGAGATTTTTGCAATTTACAAACCAAACCTGGTTGTGACACAGCCAAACCGGGTGGTATCTTCATATAAACTTCTTTGTCCAAATCTCCATGAAGGAAGGCAGTGTTGACATCCAGCTGTTTCAAATGCCATTTCTTTGCCGCTGCTAATGCTAACATTACTCGTAGGGTAGTCATTTTGACAACTGGACTAAAAGTATCACCATAATCTACTCCTTGCACTTGAGTGAATCCTTTTGCAACTAGCCTCGCTTTGTGCCTTTCTATGGTGCCATCGGGATTGAATTTTACCCGAAAAACCCATTTGCAACCCACAGCCTTCTTGTCTTTTGGGAGTTCAGTGAGACACCAAGTTCTGTTCTGATCTAGAGCTGTCAATTCATCTTGTATTGCCTTTCTCCAACATTCATGTGCAGCCGCTTCCTCATAAGTGCTAGGTTCTTGATTTGAGGTGATGGCTAGAGAAAGTGACTTATATTTCGGGGTTAGTTTATCATATGACAAGTGTTGTGAGATAGGATATAAAGAGTTAGAGTTGGAAACATTGCTAGAGTGAGCTGTGTGGGTTGTCATACAATGATAGTCCTTCAAATAAGCAGGCGGTTTCTTGACTCTTTCAGACTTTCTAGTAATGCAGTCATGTGTGATGTCAGAGTGTTGTGATGCAGGTGCATTATCAGTGTGTGGTGTGGTAATGGGTGCAATGGTGTGTGAGGAAATTGGTGAGTGCATTGAGCTTGAGAAATGTTCATTTGAATCTATGAGTGTGGTATGTGTGGGTGATTGCAAATGATGTGTGGATGGTGTATCATACTGAAAAAGATCAATGCATTGTGGAGTACGAATGGGCACTACAGAAATGTCAGTGCTAGTGGAATGTAAAAATGGAAAATGAGTTTCATAAAAAATTACATTTCTAGATATGAAAATTTCCTTTGATTTTAAATCAATAAGTCGAAAACCCTTTGTTCCTAATTTAAAACCAAGAAAAGCTGTTTTTCTGGCTCTTGGGTCTAATTTTGTTCTTGAATTTGTTAATGTGGAGGCATATGCAAGAGAACCAAATACTCTTAAATATGAAAGGTCAGGTAAGTTGCCATATAAAAGCTTATAAGGACTAGCATTATTCAGGTTAGTGCTGGGCAGCCTATTAATTAGGTGAATGGCGTGAGCAACTGCGTATTGCCAAAAACAATGTGGAATTCCTGATTGAAATAGCAGTGCTCTAGCAACACCTAAAATATGCTGGTGTTTTCTCTCTACAATCCCGTTTTGCTCTGGTGTTTCTACACAAGAAGTTTGGTGTAAAATTCCAGTTGATGCAAAAAAGGATTTTAGAGTGAATTCTGGCCCATTGTCGGTCCTTATACACTTAACTTGTTTTTCAAAATGTACTCTGACGAAATTCACAAAATTAATAACCAATTGTGATGCTTCAGATTTGGTTTTCATAAAAAAAATCCAAGTGAATTTGCTCTTACCATCCACCACAGTCAAAAAATACCTATGTCCTTCATTGGAAGGGACAGAAATAGGACCCCAGATATCCATATGAACTAAATCAAAACAATCTTTTATTTTAGTTGTACTAAGATTAAAAGGTAATTTCTTTTGTTTTGCAAAATGACATGAATCACAAGGAAAATTTGAAGCAATACTATCTATAAAAGGATAATGCTTCTTCAGAAAAATCAATTTATGCATGGGTATGTGTCCTAATCTAAGATGCCAAATGTTATTGTGCTCACTGTGTGAAAGTGTGGTGGGATGAGTAGTAGTAGTAGTTACCGCCAATGAAGCTTGCTTTGTTGGAAGAGGGGGAAAATGAGAGAATTTTGGTTCTCTACTCATTGTATATAACCCTTCTATACACTCAGCAATGCCAATCATTTTTGATGTGGATCTATCTTGTATCTCACAACACTTATCATTGATTAACAATTGACAATGTAAGTTTGAAGTTAACTTTGACACAGATATCAATTTAAAATCAAAAGAAGGAATGTATAAAACATTTTTGAGAAAAAAATTTTTAAAAAATGTGATTGTGCCAATGATGGTGCTAACAGTTTTGGTTCCATTTGGCAATATCACATTGATTGGATCAATATTTTGAAAACTTGCAAAATCTTTTAAGTCAAAAGTCACATGATCTGTTGTACCGGAATCAATGATCCATAGTGCAGATTTTGGAGTGATAATGCTCATAATTCTTGCATTAAAATGTAATGCAATGGTTTTACCTGGAGTGGAAGTGTGAATGGAATTAGTCAAAATTTGATTTGCATTATGAGGTTGTTGCTGCACACTTTTGTCTTTGATCAACTCTAACAAGGCAAATCTTTGCTCTGGAGTGAATCCAGATCTTGATATTCCAATGTTCTCTTGGAGACAATTGAGCTGGAATTGTTTGTCACTGAGTATATCATCATGCCCCTCAGTGATCACGTGATTGATGGTGGTGTTATGTTGCTGCCATTGGTAGAAGTGGGAGGAGTACCCATGCTTCTTATAGCATACATCTTCTGTGTGGCCTTGCTTGTTACAATGAGAGCAAGCCAATGTAGCTCCACGACCTCTGCAATGGGAGGATCTGTTTGCCATATTTGCCATTTTGAGAAATTAATGAATCACAGAGTAATAGGGATTCAGATCTTCTTCCTTCCAACTCGTTGATCGGAACAGCTATGTTCACCAAGAAAGAATCTTGCGAAATAGCCTCTCATCAAACTCTATTGGATGAGTTTGAAGGAAGAGGTAAGAATGGGGAAAGAAAATGTCGAAAGAAAAATTAGGGATAGAAAGAGAATGGCAAAATTGGATTCGCAACTTTTTTTTTTTTTGATTCACAGCTTGGTTGCTCTCCACGCTCACCGCACCATGAAGAAAATCTCATGCCCTAAGCTGTTCAAGCTGTGATGTTGATGGTTTGATGAATCAGAAAGGATTAAGAGAGGGAGAGAGATAGGTTCTTCTCATTATTGGAGAGAATGAAAAATCCCCCTTAGAAAATATTTGTTGAGTTATTACACCTTATATACTATGTACCTTTTTTTTTTATGTACTCTTACTAAAAAATAATTACAATGGTAAACCTATTATTGATAAAGAAATAATCTAGGTAACAAAAGCAATGATGTAAATTTTATTCGACGAGTAAATGCTCAAATATGTGAATGTTAAATATAGGGATAAGTATTGTTTTGGTCCTTATCGTTGAGGGTCAGAATCAAAACTGTTCCTGATGTAATTTTTAATTTAAAATCGTCTTTAATGTTATATTTTATTTTAAAATCGTTCTTTTTAATAATTTTTTTTAAATGACAAAAATACCCTTTTTTTTCACCATTTCATTCTTCTTGTTCTTCTTCTTCCACGAGAAAAAATTATCTTGTTCTTCTTGTTCTTGTTCTTATTCTTTTGGTTCTTCTTTCAGAAGAACAAATTCTTCTTCTATTAACAAATTAAAAAAACAGATTCAACAAAAAAAAAAGAACACACAACTCAAAATAAAAAATTTAAGAAATCCAAAAACAAATTCTTCTTCTTCCAGAAGAACAAATTCTTCTTTCATTAACAAATTAAAAATACAGATTCAACAAAAAAAAAAACACACAACTCAATTAGAAATTCAAGAAATCCAAAAACAAATCAACAATGAATCCAAAAACAAAAAAAAGTAATAGCAATTCAGAAATCAAAACAAGAACAAAACCAACAATAAAAATTAAGGATTATGATGAACAAATCCATTATTCCAATCCAAATTCAACAAATCAATATCAGATTAAATAAATCAAATCCAGATTTAACTAATCAACATACAACAATGATAAAATCAGTAATAACAAATTAAAATTAAACTAGAAGTAGAAGTAGAAGCACTCAAGCAGAAGCAGAAGCAGAAAGTAGAAGACGAAGCAGAAGATGCAAAAGCAGAAAAAGCAGAAACAAAGATCGAAGCAAGAAGCAGAAGCGGCGAGGAGTAGCGGCGAGGAGTAGCGGCGAGAAGCAGCAGTGAGGTGGCGAGGAGCAGCGGCTGGGTAAATCGGCGGTGGCAAGAGCATGCATGAACAGTGGCGACGCACTCCACAGCTGGATAGATCGGCAGCTCGAGTTCCCTTTTCCGGCGACGCACTCCACAGCGGCGGCAGATGCAGAGGTCGAAGTAGGAACACCGGTGGGCTGGGTAGATCAGCGGTGGCCTCCTCCCCTCCCTCCTTCCCGTTTCCTTTCCCCCCCACCCCCAGCCCCCAACAAACAAAAACGCATTTCCTCTTCCCCCCTCTCCCAAATTGCGTTCTTTTTTGGTTTTTTTATTTTTTATTTTTTATTAAAAGAAGGATAGTTTGGTAATAAAATAAATAATTTTATTAAAAATGATGATTTTAATACGAAAAAAAAAGTTAAGAGTAATTTTAAATTTAAAATTATGATGGTGACGATTTCGATTTTGATCCTCAATGTTAGAGATCAAAACAATACTTATTCCTTAAATATACGAGAATCCACTTTTGTTTTCAAAATATCGTATGGATGTATGAACTGTGACTATAACTTCTAAAATGATTTAGAATGAAGCAAAAATTTTGTCCAATGAACAAATATAAAATAACCTAATATAAATTTTTGGAATCACCACCTTCCCAAATGACATTGTAGTTAATTAATTATAGAGTTATTAGTTGCTGAGTGATTTAGTTAGGTTATGTTTATATATAATTTAGTAGTAATAACTGTTATTTTAATTCAATGGCTATATTCATTGTTTAAGAATTTAAAAGCACAAACGACCGTTCTTTCTCCACACAAAAAAATTATAGGAGATTCACTCCTGTCGTAGCTGCTTCAGCCTTGGTAATAGTGGTCCTCTATTATTTTTTTTTCAACTTCTAAACTTTTCTGTTATTTTTGTTGTTCTTTTTTACCCCTGCCTAGTTTTTCTATTCTTCTTTTCTCTCTTAATTTTTTCTCTTGATTTTTTGTGTTTCTTTTTGGTTTCTAGTTTGGTTAGATTCGAAAAAAAAAATTATGTTTCCTTATTCCTCATTTTCTTGTCTTTCACTTTTTTTCTTCTCTTTCCTCCTTTTCTGATTTTAGTCTCATTTTTTTATTTCTTTTTTCTAGTTTATTTTAGTTTCTCTTTTTCTTTGCCTACGATTCTCATTTTAAATTGTTATTGGACTTGAATTTAGCTTTGTATTACTGATTTTAATAATAATTCATCAGTGGTAATTTTTTTTCTCTTTTGTAGTGGTGCTCTTGGTTTCCTTCATGGATACTGGTGATGATTTGATATTATAGATATTTTCATATTTAGGAGAAAAATTTTACGAAAAAATTTTTGTTCATAAAAAAACTTTTAGATCTAAAAAATCCTTAAGATCTACACGGAGAAGAAAAAAATGTATTTTACTGTCTTATAGTACATATGTGTAGATTTAGAGACAAAAAAAACTCAAATTTTTCTTTGTTTTTATTTTTTAATATTTTTAGTAATCAAATATTGTGTTTTCTATCATATTATAGTCCAATATATAGGATATTTATCTTCTTATTATTAATATATAACTGATATTTTTATGATATTTATAAGTACTATTTGATTTTTTTATGAATGAAAAATATTTCTTTCTGTAAAAAAAATTGTTATTTTAATTCAAAGAATGTTGAGAAAACAAACGTACCAATAGTAGTATTTGAATACAATGGAGTAAATGGTTAAATTAGTTCCTGAAAAATTATTCGATTTCTAAATTAGTCATCGAATTTTTTTTAATTAAATTTATTCTTTAAAGATTTTTAATTAGTCATGTTAGTCATTCCGTCATTTTCTTTATTGAGATGTCAAAATTTGCTAATTTGGTACGTTAAGTGATACCACAACACACATCTAAAAGTTCTAACTGACTATTAATATAATAAATTTATGAAATTAGATCAAATCAAAGCTTAATTGATAGAAGAACTTGAGGCTTTAAAATATCTCAATTTGGGGTTGATTTGATCTAATTTTATAAATTAGTCATATTAATAGTTAATTAGGACTATTAAGTGTATGTTGTGATACTATTAGCAATAAAAGTGACAAAAAATTAATATAATTAATTTAAAATTTTTAAAAAATAAATTTAATTAAAAATTTTTTTTCAAGATTCAATTTAAAAAATAAATAATTTTTTAAAAACTAATTTGATTATTTATTCAAATACAATGTGACAAAAGAAGCAAGAAACAAAGCACTCAATCATAATATTAATCTTTATAGTTTAAATGAATGATGTTCCCTGTGGGACATTTTAAAGCCCCTTTTATAATTGATGTGTTTCTCTGCCATCTTATGGCCAAAAAAAAAAAAAAAGAAAAAGCCTAGGTACTCTTTCACCTTTATTTAGTGGTAATGCATTATTACTCCATAATAATGCTACATCTTTTTCTTGTGTTGTGCTTTCATTGTACAAAAGGATTCAGAATAGTTTAGCGTTATATTAAAAGAATTGACTCGACCCCAAAAAGAATTTCAAATAATCAATGTTGAGTGCACTTCAACGTAGAAAACTTTTCATTTTATGCATGCATTTATTTTGCGCGTCACCTTTATCCCTGTCCACCATGTTCATAAAATTTTTCAATAATGTTTAAAAAATAATAAAAATTTATTTTAAATTATTTAAAATTATCTTATTTAGTATTCATTAATTACCACTAAAATAATTATATAATATTAAATATAATAAATATAAAATTATAGATATTATATATATAATTATAAATATTATATCAAATAAAATAAATTTAAATATTATTTCGCTAACAATACTATTTTTTTAAAACCTTTTGTTAGAAAGGACTCCTTCAGTAACAGAATCTTATGCCTGAGGAACACAGAAATGAACTGTGATTTAAGAACAAGAGCCTATTTAGTTTGCATTGCATTTTAAATTTTATAATTTTCAAAAGAAAAAGGAGAAAATATTAAAAAGAAAAAAATATTCTTTATTTTTATATTTTATTTTTAATTTTTTACAAAACCATGAAAACAAAAACTAAAAAAAAGTGAAACTGAATAGAGGAATGGGCTCCAATTCAACAAACACTTTTCTCGTTCTCAGAAGGGCCTCTAGTGTCAAACAGAATAATGGGCTATTTTTTTTTTACATAAAATTTTAAAGCATTTTTATATGTAGCAGAGGCCTAGACCAAGCTGCACCAAGTTCAAACTCCAACTGAGACTGGGATGAGGTTTGATAAAACCTCAAAGTGTGGGTGTGTAGATGTGTGTGTTGTGATATCTAGGATTGGGAGTTGTCCAATCCACTTGACAAAAAAAAAGCATTTTTATATGTATAAAATCAAGATTAAATTAGTCATTGGGTTTTTTGGCGGATAGATATCCTGGTGCAAAAAAAAAAAATCAAGATTGAATTAATGTCCACTTAAACAAGTGTCGGGAGTTCGAATAGATACCCTGGTGTAAAAATAAAAAATCAAAATTGAATTAACCAACTTAGGATGGTTGAATGGCCAGCTCACTTGTCCGCTTAAATAAGTGTTGGGGGTTCGAATCTCGTCTTATGCATGCAGCAATCCATTAACTAGCACTTAAATAAGTGTTAGGATTTGAACCTCTTGGGCTAAGAAATACATTAGGAAACAAAAAAATGAGGATTGGTTTTTTAATATTTAATTAAGATACCAGTGGATTAACTTGGATTTTTTTGAATGGTTAATCACTCGTGAACTTAAGTAAGTGTTAGAATTTTGTTATGAATTGACTTTGATTTAATGGATTGAGAGATACTATGAAAAACAAAATAATAAATTAATCAAAATACGAATAAAATAGACATAAACAAATAAAATTTTTCAAGGAGGTCTTATAATTTTTTAGCCCAATTATAATGGGCTCAACCAATAAAATTGGCCCATACGGAGCCCAAGTCCCAAGAGGTTTTGGTCACTGACTCTCACTGGAAAAAAGCTTGAAAGAAAAGAAAAAAGTGGAAAAATTTCTGTAACTTCGGGGGTTTTCCGTCTCATATCACATCGCTGACGCCGGCCGCATACGGCGCTTTCTTCTTCTTCGTTCTCCCTTCGGTTCCCTTCGCTCTCCCTCGCGATTTCGTTCCTCAAGGTTTCAATAATACGCATGCTGTTTTTCAATTTCTTGTTTCATTTTCCATTTTTCTTGAATGTTTCGTTTCATTAAATTCTATTGTTCGCCGTACTTAAAAGTTGAACATCCTGATAAGTACTTTATTGCTTAGCTGAATTTGACAATTAAATTCAATTCACTTGTTGAATAGTTTTGGCACAGAAGCTTGTGGTTTGAATTGTAGTGTTATTATATGTGTGTGCTTGTGTTTGTTAGTGATAATGCTGATGCTATGGTGTGAAAATAGGTGTGCCACATTGTTTATTATCAGTGTTAGTTTCCAATGACATCGTCTAAGAGGCCAAATGCGGAGTCAAATGGGAAAGCGAAACGCCAAAAGTCAGGAACTGGTTTTTCGCCGTTGGATTTTGCTCCGGGGAGTGTTGTTTTCCGGTTGCTCTGCTCCGCGTCGAGGATTGGGAGTGTTATCGGCAAAGGTGGTGCCACCGTGACACAAATCCGACAGGAGACTGGTGTGAAGGTTAAGATTGAGGAAGCTGTACCTGGATGTGATGAGAGGGTTATTACTATTCTAGGTTCTGATAAGGAGACTGAGGAAGTCACTGACCAAGGAAGGGAGGTTAATAACAATAACAACAACAATAAAAATGATGATGATGAAGCTGAGAGCAAGGAGAAGGAGATTGGGGCAAAAGACGATGCAGACAATGATGAAGATAAGGGGTCTGTTCCGGTTGAAGATTTGAAGAGTGAGAAGGGGAATTCTGCCATTCGGAAGGCTCTCTCGCTGGTTTTTGAGAAGATGGTTGAAGGAATGGAGGAGACAACAGAGGGGGATAAAGAAGGTAGTAAATCTTTGTCCTTTGTTTTTAGGCTACTTGTCCTTTCTAGTCAAGTTGGATGCCTTCTGGGGAAAGGTGGTAGCGTAATAAAGCAAATGTCAGCTGATAGTGGGGCACAGATTCGGATCCTTCCAAGGGACAAACTTCCACTGTGTGCGTCGGATTCTGATGAGCTTGTTCAGGTAAATGATTGTCACTCTGTCTGAACTAAAACAGCAAAAAAGTGCATCTTGTTCCACAAAACTACCATTATTAATGTTATTTGAAGTTGCAAAGACCTTGCAGGATTGTTTGCTGGGTCAAATACTATTTGATTCACTGTCAAAACTTAAATGTAACTTCCTACTTCTGTATGTGTGCTTTTGCATGTATGCATAGTACTCTGTTTAAATCCTCTTCATGCTGTTTTAGCATTATTTTTCATATGTATGCTGTGATGTAGATCACGGGGGGAATCGACGTCGTCAGGAAAGCTCTTCAATCTGTTTCTCAACAACTTTTGGAAAATCCACCTCGGGATCATGAACCTCTTCGTGCCAATCCTACAGGACCATCTTCTCATTCAGCTGGTCAATTCCCACCACATAACCGTTCTCTTGCTGCACAAGGAGCGCCTTTTGCTGCAGGACCTCGTGATATTTCTGTTTTTCATCCTGGTCCTCCTGTAATTCCCAAATTTCATGAAGGTGCCATACATGGACGCATGAGGCCTTCACAGGAGATGCTTACTTTCCGTTTATTGTGTCATGCTGAAAGAGTAGGAAATGTTATTGGTAAAGGTGGAGCAATCATAAAGGCTGTGCAACAGGAGACAGCTAGTGAAATTAAGGTTATAGAAGGCAGTCCAGATTCAGAGCATTGCATTATTGTCATATCTGGTCCAGCGGTATGGTGCTAGTATCCCCCACCCTTCCCCCCCCCCCCCCCCCCCCCCTCTCTTTTTTTTTTCCTTGAACTATTGTTATGGAGCTGTATTCCTGTTTATGCTGATGCTTAGATTAATAATCGCAGCACCCAGATGATAGAGTATCTCCCGTGCAAGAGGCTGTATTTCGTGTGCAGAGCAGAATAGGAAGGTCTATACCTGATCCCAAAGAGCATAATATGTTAGCTAGGCTTCTTGTTTCTTCCAATCAAATAGGTTGTCTCCTTGGCAAGGGTGGTTCCATCATAACCGAAATGAGGAAGTTATCAGGGGCCCATATCCGTATATTAGGCAAGGATAAGGTTCCAAAGTGTGCTTCAGAAGATGAAGAAGTAATTCAGGTGGGATTTCTACCAAAGTTTAATGCTCTTAAAATTACATATACCATTTTATATCATCTGACTATTGTTTATGTAGTGATTGCTGATATCTTGTAATTATTTCACTTGAATTTGATTGCTTTCCTTGGATTTAGGAGATACAAGGTGGATGTTGTGTTAATTATATGACATACTAACCATGTTCTCTTGGGTAAATAAAAAACTCATTGTAAAGTCATGTGGATTTTCAGAGCAGTTGGAGTAACTTTTTGATATTCAATTATATGGTTGTGATTTTTCTGTTCTATTAATTGGACTAACAAGGTTGCTCAGTTATTATTAATTGAAACAAATTTTCACATTCTAGTGTTATTGCAGTCATGCTTCACTTTCTGCTTATCTTTTGTGATTTTTATGACAGATAAGTGGAGAAGTCGAGGCAGTGCACGATGCACTTCTGCAAGTAACCACAAGACTAAGACATCATTTCTTTCGTGATGCATTTCCATCTATCAATTATCCTTCCAATTCTCCATTTCTAGATCAAGGTCCTCCATTCCCACCGTACTTTGGAAGGCGAGGACTTTCACCACCAGGGATGTATTCTAATCTAGGTCCACCTCCACTCGGGGGTTTTCCTCTTGATGATGGTCCTCCTTTTATTAATAATATACGCAGACCAGGCATTCCTCCTCATTTATCCGAAAGAAAGCCTTGGGGTCCTCAGGTATTAGACTATTGTCTGTCTTTTTTCGGTTCTTGGTAAACCCTTTGCAGCATATTTATATATAATTGAGATTAGATTTAGGTCATCTACTATAAAACCCTATGGTTCATAATTTCTTAATGGGTTCTCAATAAAAATTAGAACAAATATATTCTTTCAAAGTTATAGTTAATCTATTTAATTTCATATTTAACATCAACTGCGACTTCCTAGTTCAATCCCTGGCAGGGAAGTTGTTTTTTTTTTAATTATAAAAAAAATTTTAAATTCTGGCCCAATTCTAATTTAGGTGCTGATAAGAACCTCGTTCAAATCAATATCTATAGTGGAGGACAGATTACGGGCAAATATGTCCTTAACCAAGCCAGACTAGGCAGTATAGTCTTGTTCTCTAGCTGTAATATTTCTGAACCTCTAGCATATATTTTTCTAAGAAGCCGTTATGCTTAAAGAAGCTCATTATTTGACGGGGCTTACCAGTTGTTAAGAGTTATGTTGGATATATTGTTTCTAGGGGTTACTAGAAGGTGGTGGACCCATGGGCTTACCAGACTTTCCAGGAGGCCCTCATAGGAGAATTCCAGGATTTGCAAGGTATGTTTTTTGTCTTTCTTTTGTCAATAAATTTCTTGCTATAATTTTTCAATTCCCCTTCCGATTTTATAATTATAATATTATAATAACTGACTTTGTTGTGTAGTGGGGGCCAACCGATTATCACTAGTACCACTGTTGAAGTAGTTGTTCCTCGAAAGCTTGTGCCTGTAATTTATGGGGAGGATGGTGAATGCCTAAAACAAATACTTGAGGTGAAACTACTTTTGAAAATTTGCAATTATAATTTTGTAGCTTATAGTTTTTACTGTTTACTGATGGATTGGTTTTGCGCTTTCCATACAGCATAGCTGTGGCATACATATACACATGCATTGATATTCTTTTTGTTTTGAATGCTCTAGGAACACTCAGAAAAGATATCTTAACATTGTTCATATCATTTGTGTTTTACTTGTGTGATAGCTTTGATATGTATTAATGTGACTCTGACATCAATAATGCACGACTAAAATGACAAGATCATTAACCCCCTGTTCTATTTGCTTTTAACTTCAAATGTGCTGTGGTGTGATTGTTGATGAAGTCACTGCATAACACTTTATGATTTTGACATTTACAATTTGACCAACATTTCCAGATCTCTGACGCAAATATCAAATTTATGGATCCAAAGCCTGGAGCTGTGGAAACCAAGATTATAATATCAGGAACCCCGGAGCAAACTCATGCTGCCCAAAGTCTTATTCAGGCGTTTGTCTTGAGTGAGACAGAGTCTGGTTGATCTCTCTACTTGGGTAATACATTGTTTATTTTACTCTGTAGCTGCAATTGAGTTCATTATTTTCCTTACTGTTATATCTTGATGTCACAAATTGTAGAAGGAAAGCAGTGTAAAGTGTTAATTGTCATCTTATAGAAAAGACCATTCCCCATCTTTGCTTTTATGCACACTTGGGTTTTACATTCCCAGAACCAAACTTCAAGATACATCATATGTTGTCGGATAGATTTACATTATGTCCAAAATGGTATTGCTATTCAGTGTCAGAAAAATGAGAGAACTGGAACAATGAAAGGCTGAACACAAGAAAGAAAACGAAAAAATGGTGTATTATTGAAATGGATTCTATCGTAAATTAGAGGCAGACGGTGAAGTAGTTAAAATCGTAAGGGCTATTTATTTAGGAGAAGCCTTATTTATATGCTGAGTTGCTAACTGGCTTCTAACTAAGGAAAGCCCCGTTAATTAGGGGCCTGATCCACATCAATGCCCAAGCACTACCCCCCCCCCCCCCCCCCTTTTCCCAAAAAAAAAAAAACCAACCAAAATACAATAAAAAAAGCCCCAAGGGATAGTTTGGACTTTGGAAATTAAGTCCCCAAGGCTTGGAAAATAAGTTTGAAATTATGCTTAAAGCGTAGTTATGATTTTCGGCTCACAAGCTCGTTATCTACCAGTCTACCACCACAGCCTTCTGGCCAATATGAGTCTTGGCATAACCAATGCAGTTTTGTTTTTTTCTGGGTACTGTAAGCAATGTAGTTTTACGTTAATTAACTTATCATCTTGCCTTCCGTATATTTGTTCATGCTTTCACCTTTGAACCTGTATTTAGTAACCTCTACCTCTCTACGTGTCTACTAAAATTTCTGATTTGTTCATTTCATCTTTTCATATTATTATTATTATTATTATTATTATTATTATTAATGGTAGAAACATGGAGAGTAGTGATGAGACATATCACATGTCTATTGTACATGATTGACGCCTCATATATTTATGACAGTAGCAAGTGGAGTGAGCATGATGCTTGTTATATTGTTTTCCAGCAACTCACCAGTCATGGACATAGTTGTCGATTAAGTTTCTGGATGCTGAACTTGATTCTTGACACTTGATACTTTCACTATGCCATTATAAATATTCTCTTTTGATGCAGATACAATATAAATGAATCAAGTGGGTATATGTTACCATCAATGGCAATGTTAAATGATGATTGATGTGCTTAACTTGGCAAACTAACATGGGGATTGATTATTCATGACATATATACACTAAAACTGCATGCTACATTCTTTCTTTCCCACAGGACACTGATAACATTACATTATCCATGAACTTACTGATAACTTATTAAAACAAGAAACACACAAAAATAGCAACTAAACAAAGAAAAACAATATAATATAATATAATAACACATGGAACAAGGTATTATTGCTGAGGCTTGAAAGGCTGATATTTCTTGAGATCTTGAGCAAGGCCTTGGATGGATCCAGCTGCTGAAATAATAGAAACAATCAAGCATACCCAGCTCAATATCTTGAGCCATGTCCATGTAAATGAGAATCTTTGCATATTTGATTGCTTTATGTACATCTCAATGGGGAAGTAAACCGTTAATGGCCAAAATGATAGTGAACCAATTAGGCCAAGGAAGTCATTGAAGAATGGGAACATCATAGCTATCAAAGCAGTGAAGATAACATATAAGGTTCTCCACACCACTCTGAACAAGTTCACGCTGTAGGTTCCACATAGTGGAAGGTTCACAGAGTGCTCTGCATTCACAAACTGGCTATTGCTCCATTTTTCTTTGCTCCATTTCTCTACGAAACCAAATATGGGCTGGCAGAAGACCTACCAACAACAACAATAATAAAAGCATTAACAAGTGACCTCTAGGTGAGTATCGAGAGATTATGCTATTGGAACTATAGTTCGTTGGCACTTTTCAACTAGTATCTTTACATAAAAGACTATTTTAGTCAAATTAGGGTTTCTTTGTACCTGGTATGCACCGATCAAGTGGATGGCTATGCAGACGTTGGCAAAGTCTATTAGCCAGAATGGCTCATAGAATCCGAACCCTGTGAGGAAGTTTCCCGGTGCATCGTTTCCAAATGCGGCATAACCTATGCAGCCACATAGCACATAAAATATGGTTGTGGTCATGATTCCAATCAAACTTGCTCTCTTCATGACCTTGTTCTCTGGAGGGCTTGATTTCAGGGTATCCTGCAACCACATAGACTCCATTTCTTTAATTACTACTTACTATGCCCATAGAATATTGTGATTGTTACACTTGTGGTTAATGGTGTGAAACTTTTCACTCAAACTCATGGACAAAAATGTTTGTACTTCTCTTTTTATAAAGATTTTGTCTTTGATATATATGTAAAAAATTATTTTGATTTAGGTCCAATTTTTTCTTCTCTTAACCTTGAATAATTGTGATAAATTGGTCTCAGAAACTTGAACGATTATTTGAATGACTTATACTGTTATACTATTTTGATGTAAGGATCAAAATACAAAAATAAGAGGAAATAGGGATTAGACCACCCAAAAAAAGATTATACAGATTAAAACAAAAAAAAAAAAATCCAAATTTAGAATGTTTTCAAAGATTAAGCTTACTTAAAATCTCTCTTCTTTTTTCCCCCCTGCAAGTTGCCATTGGTGATAGCGGTTCATGAGTGTAATGGTTCATACTGTTTGTTTACAAGGAATCTTTGAGGGGGGAAAAAAATAGTGATACACATTTCTGTGATACCATTGTGACAGTGATAGGATTTTCCTTAGCTTTAGCATCTTTTCTTGGACCTTTTGGTAGAAAGGTGTAATTTAACTTTACTACTACTTTTTCCATGATAGGTTTTAATGAAAATCTTAAGAATCTTTAGTTTTGAATAGTCATAGAACATATTCTACCATTTTGATGGCTGTCAATATTGACTTTAGCAAAAACCCATCAATATCAGATAAGTTAAGGTACATATTATTCTGATTAATCTTTTAGCTACCCCTTTTTTAAGAATAATTTGTTTACATTTATTTAAGTGTCAAATGCTATTAACAGAAAATGAAATTATTTTTTAATCATACACCATAATACTATTAAATCGTTTGGATTTTATATCCATTATATCAAAATTAATATGCACTAAACATATAGAAAAGAAAAATATTAAGCAATATATTATGAGAGTCACTCAAATAAAAACGTTTAAAATATTTTTTTAAAAATATTTTTTAATAATTAAAATTTTACATATGTAATCGATTAAACCGTAATATTTCTATCATAATTAGATCGGACAAACCGATTTGGCCAAAAAATCGATGACTTAAATTTTAAACTAGTCTAAATTAATATTTTTTTAATAAAAAATAGCTATAATACCTTATTATAAAAATAACTAATATATATATATATTGAAAACCCTAAATCTTAACCCCATGATGACACAAAGAGAAGAAAAAGATTAGAATTTAGAATTTTCAAAAAAATATATATAGATAAATATAATAAAAATATTTTGTTATTTTCTATAATAAAAGTATTGTAGTTATTTTTTATAAAAGAAATATTAATTTAGATAGGTTCAAGATTTAATTCATAAGTTTTTTGACAAAATTAATTTGTCTAATCTAATTTAAAAAAAAATAATACGATTTAATCAGTTATATATATTAAATTTTAATTATTAAAAAATATCTTAAAAAAATATTTTCAACCATTTTCGTTTATTATACTTAATAGTATATTAATATTTCTATGGCCACCTTTTTTCATAGGGACAATTTAATTTCGATTGGTCCCACTCCTTCATTATTAGTAACTATTTTTGGCATGCAATTATAACAAATAAGAACGATGGGGATAACTATACCAATATAGAAATTAATGATTGTTTTTGTAGACACCTGTCAAAACCAGATAAATGAATGTGGCTGTTTATAGCTATATATATGTTTATCTTTATTAAGTGGAGTTTGGTTTGATTTGATTTGATGGTGTATGTGGACAATGCAAATACAACGCATTAGAATAGACATGTATGTGTTATAATCGCCAAAAGAATATCTATTCTTTATATATTATATTATTATACACGCATTTCACGATACTACTATATATACTTTTCTCTTCTTATTATATCGTGAGAACTGACAAGTGACAACACTTGAATTTATTATATTCTTTTGTTAGTTGGTTTTGTGCATTTTTTTGGTTGGTGTTTCACACTAATTATTTTACACGTATACTAATTAAACATGATAAACATGAATCACTAAATCAATTATTTATATAATTAAAATAAACATATATATTTAATATATTAAAAATAATATATGTTATATAAATATATAATAATTAATTTATGATAAAAATTCACGTACAATTATTTTTATGTAGAGTTGATATTTAAAAATCGTTAGATAATTTAATAAGTATAACTAAATTTTTTAATTATTAATTTTATATAAAGACAATTGTATAAGACTCTTCACCTTAATTTAATGATTAGTTTTTGTTATATAAATTACACAAATCAAATCTTGAAAGTTCATTTTTCTCTTGAAATTCTTTTTTATTTTTAAGGACACATTTGGCTTATTCTCTAACATATGTGTTCAAACCTTTTATAATTGTAGGCATGCATAGACCTTTTTATGTAAATTACGGAATTACCATAGTCCATAGGTGATATACATGTGCCGTAACTAAAAGGGTAACAATATTAAGCCAACAAAATTTAAGGGTGAAAAAAATCACATCAAAATTTTAGAATGGTAAAATATATATATCGATACGATATACACAACTTAATGTACAACATGTTTAAAGAAGAAAAGTTAAAGTAAAAATCATTTCTAATTTTTTTTCTAAAGATAAGAAAGCTCTAATCCACGACTTTGTAGGTGAGTATAAAAAAATTGTCATTTTTTAAAATAGAGTTCATTGGCAAGTAAAAAAATCATTTCTCAATAATAATATTAACAATAAATAAAATAATTAAGACTTGCCTGAATCTCAATGAGGACATTAGAATAGGCATAAGCAAACGCAATGTCACCAATTGCTTGAAACATCCTCCAAACTTTCTCTGTTCCGGTTACGTCCACCCCAACTTGCACGCCGGTTAGCGTCGTCCGCGCCGTTTGTCCGCCGCCACCTTCACCGTACAAAACCCGAAACACGCATCATGCAACTCTCTCCATATAAATATTAAGAACATCTTTAATGCTTAATTTTAGTTTTATTTTATTGAGTCTCACAAAATATTACATAAATATTTATGAGATCATATATCATAAAAATTAATTTAACAATATTACAATAATAATATTATAATATTTATTTAATAAGTTTAATAGATATATAAATAAAGTCAAAAGTGATATTTAATAGGGTAGAAATTCAGGTGCAGTCAACTTCACATGAAGTTGATAACTGAGAGTCGTTAGATAAAAATTTAATTAAATCAGTCAAATTATTTAACGATTCTTAATTATCAATTTTACGTAAAGTTAGCTGCACCTGAGTTTTCACCGATCTAAAAAGTATTTGGTTAGTTAGTTAAAGCTATTACCTGCTACTTTAGCTATGGAGAGAGCAAGGCCAATGGAAGAATAAGCAAAAGACATAACGGCAGCAACAATGGAGAGCCATGAGAGTTTGTGAAAATTTGGAATCTGGCTAAGCACGATTTGAATGCATGCAAAGATGATCATAGATGGGTTGTTTGATATGTGGCACTTTGCTTCATGCCCATGTTTGTGGAAACAGTTCGACCTTTTCACAGCCCTGTACATATCATTTCAAAATTAGAAAAGAAAATAGTTATTATGATCACTACTAATTAATTAATTAGTGAAATATTTCTTTTAGTAGGTTTAGCATGGGTATTGCAATTTTCAATTGAATTTTTTATAAAAAATATAAATTTAATCTTTTAATATATTTATATTAAATTAGTGAATAAAATATGTAGAATATATTCATATTAATAAATAAATTTGATTTTAATATCATGAGAAAATAAATAAATTTTAAAATAATTTAATTTTTATATACTATTAATATAAATATTTTCTTATAACAACCGATTAGGAGTTGCTGTAATGGTTAAAGTATTTTTTTTCATATATGATAATAGACGCAAGAATTAAAAAAAGGGTAAGAAAAATTAGAAGAAACAAAATTAAACAAGCCATTATTCAACATAGAAGGACTTGATTTATAAATATATATAACAATATTTAAAAAAATAAAAAATTAATTAAAATAATTTAAATTTATCTTATTTAATATTTATTAATTATTTCTATAATTAATAAATATTAAATAAAATATTTTTTTCTCTTTACTATTTCCGAAAAATATAAGACAAAGTACACATTGTTTGTGGAAATTAGCATTAGTAATGTAAGATATTTATTATTTAAGAGCTTTTATTAATTAATAATAATCATAATCATAATTATACATGGAATAAAACACAGCGAGTTACGTCACTTACGTGTCATGGTATACACGGAATAATATGTGAAAGTTTAAATATGGAGAAAGAAATAATTATTAATATTGAAGTGAATTGTGTAAGGTTTTTATTGGAAAAAACTTACACCATACTGATTGAAGCAGTTATCGTGTAGCCGATTGTTACACCGACAAGATTTATATACTGAGCTAATCCACACAGCTGAAACTTCTTCCCACCTTAAAATCACCAAATTCAAAAAAAAAAAAAAATCAAACACAAATATATGATAGATCTACCTTTATGTGAATTTTATTTACTTTTAATTAATTATGCTGTAAATGAATTATGGGTAAAATTAATTAAATTGATTGTTTTTATTAAATGTTGTCACGACATGAATGCATGATGATGTATATTACGACTCTGGAAAGTCCAAGTTTCAACAACAAAACTTAGGTTATAAATAAGATTTACCTATTTTGTATCTTAAATACACATCGATATAAAAGTAGTTAAATGTGAAAAATGGTTAGATATTTTTAACATAGTTAAATATTTATTTAAAGTGAAAATTCGTGCAGTCTACTTCACGTAAAGTTGATAGTTGAAAGTCGTTAAATAATTTGAATGATTTGAGTAAATTTTCATCTAACGATTTTCAGTTATCAACTTTACATAAAATTGACTGTAACTGAGTTTTCACATTTATATAATAATTTTCGCTTACTAACTTTACATAAAAATTATGATAAAAGTGATTTTTCAAAATATATATATACTATTTGTACGTATGATTATTTCGTTGGAAAATAGTTAATAAAAAAATAGTAAAAAATAGTTAAAATTTATATTAATAAATATTAAATAAGATAAATTTTAACTTTTTTTTTTCTAACATTATCGTCGTATTGTATTGAAATAGGATGAAAATTCAAGTGCAGTCGACTTTACGTGAAGTTAATAGCTGAGAGTCGTTAAATGAGTTAAATTATCTAACGACTCTCAATTATCAACTTCACGTGAAGTCGATTGCACCTGAGTTTTTACCTTGAAATATAAGGAGGATGAAAGAATATATAAAAAATGACCTAAAGTAGCCTTGACGACGTCGGAATAGGTGTAGTTTCGCTTGCCGTGGACGGGGTCGGGGGAGCGGTAGCAGTCGGCGAGAAGAGTGGAGGTGAAGTAAGTGATGAATGAGAAGGCAAAGAGAACCGCCGGACCAGCCACCCAACCCATTTGGGCAATGGCCCATGCAAGTGATAACACTCCTGACCCTATCACCGCCGTTATTATGTGAGCACTTGCTGTTACCCATGTACCTTCATCAATTCAATCAAACCATACAATTATTTTTATGTGAAGTTAATTCTTTTGAACTATAAATTTATAATTTATGCGAGTCTCGTATATAAAATTTTTATAAGATGAATATTAAAGGATTAACAAAATTTATTATTTTTTATGAGTAGTTAACAAATAATATTTAAAAATATAGACTAAAAATATACCGGTTCTCTTGGTTCGTCCGTCATCGTCGAAGTTCTTGGTAGCCTCTCCAAAAGCTTCGGGTGTTTCTATGTACATGGTATTCTTTTGGAACTGATCAGTATTCATGTTTGTGATTTGGTTTGAGAGTGCAAAATTGTGTTATTGAAGAGAGAAAGAGAGAAAGTTTGTGTTGTGTTTTGGTTTGGGTTTTGCCAACAAAGATACTTATAGTAGTTAGCACAATAATAGAAAAAGAAAAGTAAGAAATGATAATCATTATAGGGTGTGACAATAAAATAAAATAAAATAATAATGTACAAGACTGAGGAGGGAATTAAGTCAAAGGGGCAGATGCATGGGTACGGCACATGTCAAATTAGTGATGGGTGATTAGGAATAATCTTCCATTTTTTTAAATGAAATACTAAAAAATTTTGTTTTTTTAATTTAGTCAAAATATTCTACCGTCCACATTAATTATTTAATTTAATTTTTATATCACTATTGTCACCGTTAAAAAGAGTATTAATTAATTGCATGATTTTGTACTATTAATTAGTGCATTAAAATAAAAAAAAATTTATTACTTAATATGTATTTTTAGAGTACATATTAAAATTTTTATTAATAAAATATTTTATTTTAATAAATACATATGTTATATTAGAATTTAAACTATCAAATTTATATATATTTATATAATTATTTTTAAAAAGATGTCTTAGTAAAAGTAGTTATCATATTTTTATAAATTTTTTTGACGGACATAATTTTATTATGAACACATGCTAATAATCTTTAAAATTAATTAATTTCTTTAGACTAGGTAACTTTATTCTTATAGTGGTTAAGAAGAAGGAAGGAAAAAAAAGTTGGTTGCTTTATAGAAAATGAACTAGTGATTTCAATGAGACAAATACAAAATAGACTTTAAGATGAGCCAATTGAAGAAGAGAAAGTACAATACAAAATTGAAAAGCAAGGGTTAATGGGGTGTTAGGGTTTAAAGGGGCGTTAAGAAAAAAAGAGGTGGAATTTTAAGAGGCCTTAGGAACCATTGAAGGTGGCAAAATGCAGGCTGGCATGTGGGTCCCACTTTTAAGGAGGTTTTTGTTTTGGTCCATCCATTTGGGAGATTCTTCTTTATTATGGCAGCCACTGAGTAATAGTTCTCTCTTTGATTGAGAGACATAGATCCCTCTGACTAGGGCACCATGCATGCCCTCATCACTCTCTAATTCACCATTGCTTTTTGTTTTGATTCCAATTTGAGTCTTGCTATCAAAAATTGTATTAACTTAGTTGGATTAACACTTAATTAGTTTAAATGGTATATATTTCTTTTTTTTTAATTGATTTTAGTTGCGATTTAAATACTACAACAAAAATTAAATAATTGTAACAGTTTTATAAAAATTTTGCGACGATTTGAAACTGATGTTAAACGATTTCTTTTTATATAATAGATTGTCATTCTTTAAAGTGCCAACAAAATTTATTGATAATAGCGATTTTTAAAATCGTCGCTAAATAACTAATATAATTTTTCAGTTGTCTTGAATTGAGGTATGAAAAAATTGATGTTAAAAAAGTGATATTTTTTATTAAAATTGGAGGAATAGAATATTACTTAAAAAAATTCCTATAGTTCATTAAAAAAGTTAATATTTATTTTTATTCGGTTAAATGTATAATTTTTTATATATCTCTATTTAGTAGTTTATACATTTTTGGAATAAATTATTTTATAATAAAATATCAAAATTTTTATGAAAGGAAAAAGGTTAGAATTCAACTGTTGCCACAAAATTGGGACAAAATTTTGTTACATATATATCATTCTCCGATGATACATAATTTTGTGGCAAAATTTTGGTTGTATAAGATATCTATGTGAACTTTGACCTAACTTATCATTGAATATTTTATTTCTATGCATAGTTGGGATGCTATGATGAAGAAGGATCATATCAAAATGCAACCACACCATGCTGTCATGCTGATGAGTTTCCAACTAACTACCACAGCATCTGCAATTCATTGGTTCCAATATCAGAGGCACTAACTCATTATCAAGTTAAATTATATATATATATATATATATATATATATATATATATATATTTCTTTGAAATCTTTTGACACAATTGACACTGCTCTAATTATTGAGTCCACACAATTGTAACCACTTGATAATGAATTTTGTTCATGTTGATCTAATCAATAATTTTATCGGAAATATTTGATAACTAAAAAAATTTAGTCAAAATTAATTAAAATTTATTTTATTTAATATTTATTAATTATTACAATAATTAATAAATATTAAATAAGAATTATTTTTTCTTTTTAATATTACCGTAATTTTATTATATTTTAATATTAATTTAAAAGGTTCAATATTGACATGATATATTTTAGAGGAGAACAAATCATGAGGAGAGATCATATATTATAAATTTACAAAATTTAAAAATAATTCAACTTGAGAGAATTTATTCTCACACTGAATAGTCGTCTATCTCAATTAAATTGAAAAAATCATCACCTATATTCTAGTGTCCTATATAGTCTCGAACAAAATTGTCTTTTAATGAACATACCCATTATTAGAAGGAAGAAAAAAAAAATAAAAAACAACTCTTATTGATTTGTAATATTTGTCAATTAAATTTACTATTTGTAAGAAAAATAAGTTTTTCCATTGGCACTAGGCACTTGGTAGAGTTAGGAAAAAAAATCAATTTGAATTGGTCCAATAGTTAACTCATTCGTCTGTTTAAATTAAATAAATGTTAGAAATTCAAATCGTATTTTATGGATAGATAACTCATTAATCAGTGATTAACCTTTAATTAAAGCACATCTAGACAGATAAATTCTTAACTTATTGGATAATAATAATAATAGTTGGCCATAAAATTTGGTGACACTCAATTTTAATTCATGATGTAGATTGTTCTTAATTTTAGCAGCAAATGGTGTTTGGAGGAAGTACAAGTGGTGGATCACTGTTATTATTATAGTTATGGAGTTTGTTGATCTTTGTATAATTTGCATGTGTATCAAGAAAATTGGAACATGTATGTTTTCAATTGATGTACAACGCCATATGTCTATACGTGGATCCAGACAAATAATCTAGAAACAACAAAATTATTTATTTAATTTGCTGTTTGTAACATAGCTATCATTATTTATGGCTGGGGTCTTTAATTTTCCTTTTTCTTCTCTTTAAAACGTTATGTTATTATTTATCCAACATGACTAGACAAGAATTAGGGTTTATAATTCCTATAACCTACTGTTACGGTGGGTAACCGGAGATTAATAGACTGGACCGTATTTGGCTGGGCCAATCGTCTGCGGATGGTAGTCTCCGAACAGGTTTGCACGCTGGAGCCTCCTTCCGACTTGTGTACGTGAGTGAATGGGGGGTGGTACCTGCAAAGTGTAACACCCTAATATTCAAATCCTTATGCTCGAGTCATAAGTCAATGATATTACGGTGGTACGACTCTCAGGTGGATTTTTAATATATAAATATAGTTAATATCGAAAGGAGTATTAATCGAGAAGCCTGAAAAGAGTAGAAATAAAATCGCGAAGACGTATCACTCACGTTTCAACAACGAAAAGTTAAACCGTGAAGGCGAAAGCGATAAACGGACAAGGCATAAAGGAGATTAAGAGATAGATAACGGATAGATATATATATAACATAAGTAATAGCCACTAATCGCGACCCGCGAAGTTTAGGCCGGCTAGGGTACAGTATGAAAGTAGTTGACAACAATACATCCTAATCTCTCCCAAAGGAAACATAAGAGCCTCTATAGGCAAGTTCCAAAAGAGTTCAACACATAATATAATCTTTTCAAAACAAAGGTGGAGAGATTCTAAGCAAAACACAAAATAGAGAAAATAAATATCTTCGCCGTCTCTCAGACGAACCGCAGCTCACTTCTGAGCACCTGAACCTGTATCTGAAAAACAAGAGATATATACGGAATGAGAACCCCGGGCCCATGGGTTCCCAGTACGGTAAAAGTGCCAAATAAATACAATGCACTGCAATAAAAACTCACTAAGCATCCTAAACTCCTTTTCACCAAATATCCAGCCTAGATTCTCACTAATCCATAAATAGGCATCTGACGTAAGGGGAATACTAAACCTAGTTCATATTACACATGTTTTCCCATTCCGCTGATTCTTTCACGAATCGGACTCAGAATCATAAGCAAAACCATTACCAGTTGCTCTGCCTCAGCAGCTCTATATCAATACATCATACCCTCGCCTGGAGCCAGTGAAATCACATCACTACGTCCACCCAGGGGGGCTCAAATGATCTCATTCAAAAATCATCATCATTATGCAATCGCATTATCAATTCATCTCATCAAGAACAGCCCCCAACATCCACCAACACCATCATGAGGGATCTCTCAGTTGTACAAACACAAGCAATACAGTCAAGTAATACACAAATAAGGTACAAGTAGAACAAGTAGCATGTAATCAGGTAACATAGCATATATGATATAGAAATCCAAAACAAATAGGCAAACCCAAACAATTCAAACATATGCAAATGATGTATGCCTGCCCTATGGCTGATGATATCATCTGTCGGTTATCAAGCCAACCCGACGTGTCCGGTAGCGAACCCGGGCACAGTCTCTCTGTTGCGTATTAATATCATTAGAGGGAATATGTGCCCTGTCACCATTAGAGGGTATCTGCGCCCTGTCGCCATTAGAGGGTATCGGTGCCCTGTCACCCTTACAACCAGAGAGAAAACACAAGCATTGACCCGGAGCAAGCGGGACGAACCACAACCCTTGCTACTACCCAGGTATCTGAGTTACATTCATTCAAAACTCCATAATTAACTCATTTATCATAAACATCATTTTTCGTCTCATACCCGGAGCAAGTGGACTAGCCACTGCTACTACCCAGGGAAACTCGTATCTCAGATAGTGGAAGTGCAATTCACAATTATCAATAATTCAGCATAAACATGCATGAATTCTCATCCATGGATCAACATCCATATCAGCCATCCGGCTCACGGTTAAATCCATAACCAGCCAATATTCATAGCATACACAGCTATTCCGGCTCACGGTTCAATCCAGAACCAGCCAATATTCATAGCATACACAGCTATTCCGGCTCACGGTTCAATCCAGAACCAGCCAATTCATAAACAATTACGGCCCTTCGGCCAATGGCATAACAAGCACTTCCACCACCATCCTCCACATCTCACATAATCCTCAATGATCCTCATTGATTATTCATCTTCCCCTTGCTTCACTCGCAAGTTACCTCATTCACTAGCCCTTTTCTAATAGCTAGGCATATCATAAAGATTTAAGATATAAGTGGTGAGATCGGAGGCTTAGAAGTATGAGATTTGGCTTTTAAAAACTCAAATATCAACTTTGGCATGAAAACAATGCCACGCGTACGCGTACTCCACGCGCACGCGTGGATGTCCTTAAAAACTCATCGACGCGCAAGCGTCATGCACGCTAACGCGTGGATTACAAACTTGCCAATCGACGCGCACGCGTCAACCACGCGTACGCGCGGGTGTTCTCGTGCCCCAGGCACAACACTGGCACAGTCCTGGCATAACTCCCTGGAAAATGGATGGGCATTGGGTGCAGCACAATCGGCGCGCCCGCGCACATCACGCGCACGCGTGGATGGCACTTTTCGGAAGAACGGCGCGTACGCGCCAAGTGCGCCCACGCGCAAGGGGTCATTCTGCTAAAAATTTTCTAAGTTAAAAACTGCAGAATTCACAGATTTAAACCCCAATCTTCCAACGGACATAACTTCCTCATTTTAAATCGTTTTTCACCCGTTCTTCGAACGGCATGGACATCTCGGATCCAATTTCATTTCTAAACAGATTTGGTACAAAACAGAGATCCGTAGTCCAAGTTATGTCCCATCAAAGTATGCCCAAACACCATATTTTCATACAAAGCCACAATATGCCATTTTCAAAACAAGCCATTTTCAACTCTTTTCAAAATCAACCAAAACATGCCAATTTCAACCCTTTTTGAAACCAATCAAAATATACCCAAAATCAACATCAAGCCTCCTCAACTCATACATTAACACTTTACCACGAATCGCAAAACCATCATATAATCATCTTTACCCATTTCAAGCAAATGGCTAAATTACAAACATAATAACATGTCATACATCCTTCCTCATCTCAATTTCCAACAATACTATTTCCAATCAACCATCATCATACATAATCAATATCATAATCACTATCACGTAGTTTCACCCACAAATCAACCTTAATCATCCCTCAAGCATATATCACAACATATATACCTCTCATGCATCACCATACCATCAAGACATCAATAATCATAATCACATATATGACCACATAATATTTTTCAACCCAAAACCAAACATACTTCATCTACATAATTTCACCCTTCAACTCCTCAAATTTTATTATTCCACAATCAACCCAATCATTCGCATATTCATTATATGAAATTCATCCAATCACTTGTGTCATCATACAATGCACACATCAACTTACCTCCCTTACCTCTTTCTGGCCTCCGGCCCAAAATTTACGGCCTCCGGCCCAATTTCACAATTTAAATGCATAAACCACAAATTAATACTCATTATCCAATACATCAAATTTTCAATACACCAAGCATACAAGGCCACACAATTCTCAACCCAATCATCAATTCACATTACATACCAACTATGCATATTAGCATCACCATTTACACAATCCAAACTTAATCCTAGGGGGCATCTAGCCTAGGAATTCTCATCACACCACACGGTACTTAAATAAAACTTAAACCGTACCTCTTGTAGCCAAATCAATTGAGCCTCTTCTATGGAAGTCTCCACCAACCCTTAGCTCCAAGCCTCACCAAAGCTCCACAAGCAATACCAACCTCCCAATTGTGCATCAAAATCACCAAATACACTAACATAACCAATATCACATACATACATCAACCTAGGGCTCATAAAGATGATAAATCACAAGGGTTTGAGCACTTCTTACCTCAGCCCATATGAAGTAGGGATAGAACCCACTTAGAATCCATGTTGGAGTATCCCTAAACACCCAAAATCACAAGATTTCAACACTAACTTCCCAAAAACGTGTAACAGTGGGGAATTTCGAAAACTGGGCAGAGATGAATGGAATACTCACCACAAAACTTAGATAGAATTGTAGAGGATGAAAAGAGCGACGCGTGGCCGCAAACGGCTCGTCAATCGGAGCTCCGTAGCTCAAGTTATGGTGATTTGAAGATCAAAGAGAGTTAGGTTTTCTCTCTTCTCTCCTCTCTTCTCTATTTCAGCGCCCCACCCTCTCTTTTAGGGTAAAAATGAGCTGAAATGCTCATAACTAATGTTTATATATGTTGGGTCTTGGGCCCACTTAGGCCCAATTCACTTATTTTTTGCCCGTTGGCCCAATTTTGGACCAAAACCTTTAACATTAGCGCTCTAAATCGCACTTCAAATATTTCTACCTCCCCTAATTATAATTCCTCATTTCTTAATCTTATTTACTCATAATCAATTTTCTCAGCTGCAGTACCCGACAGGTCTCAGCCGGTACTGCCGGTCAAAATTTCACTGTGCGCTTTTACGCAGAAAACTATGTCTTCCGACTCGGAAAAATTCACTGAATCCAAATATCACATTGAAATCATCAAATTCCAATTGCCAAATCTTCCAACCATATTCGCTCCTACTTAACTCATTATTTAATTAATTTCGGTTAGACCGGGTATTACATTCTACCCCCCTAACAGAAATTTTCGCCCTCGAAAATTCCATCCATCACTACGAGTACGCGAGCATAGTATGCCTTTATATCAAACACATAACAGTTCCAATGTCCTTTTACTCTGCGCGCTTCCGTTGCCGCGCTCTGATTTCTCTATCTCTGAGGATCTCGGTCATTCGTTCCTTACTTTCATCGTCTCATCAACTCACACCCTATTAAATCTCAAATCATGTCATCAATAATATTGTCATCATCGTTAATCATAGCCATCATCCCACATCACTATAATCAATCAAAGCTTTCGAGATACATCTCTTTTGTTGAAGTTACTCAGATCAAAAATCATTTTCAAAAATATAACCAACACTCCTTCAAATTCTTGGGAAAATTTTTTCAACAGCACCTCCCAAAAAATTGGAGTTTACCACCCGTCACGGGTTACCTCAACCAATCTCAATACCGCATCGACATTTCGGTTTAATGGTTTTTCACACTCGTCATTCAAAATCAATCATTATAAATCTCAAACTAAAACCAAGGTCACTATGACCAAACATCACAGTACTCATCTCTCAACACCACAACTTGCACTCTCTCATCATCTAAATCCAATTGTGCATTAATGATAATTTCCTCATACGCTTTAGAACCATCAAAGCTCGCAGCCGCAATCATTTCAAACTACTTGGGGATCATCACTTGCAGTAACCCGCTTAACCCTTCTAGTATTCAAACATAAGATACTATAGTAAACTTTTATAGCTCTCATTCGTAGCTATCCTGTGTTACTGCTTCCACAAGTTTCCGTTGCTTTATTCTGATTTCTCGTCTAGTACGAGCTCTATCACTTACTTCCTCAAGTGCTCAACCACAACTTAGCTTGATTGGCATTCACTAAATTTCTATCTATGATAGCCAAAACCACATACCAACTTAATCGTACTTTTAGCACGTTGTTACCAATCTTTCGCTTACCAATTCCCGAACTGTCGGATCTAACGGTATCCCCCGTTGTTGTAGTGAACACACGACCTTGTTGTTGGCTCTTGGTAGTATTCCGGTTGACCTTCTTAGGACGTTTCTAGGACACATGTCCAACTCCTCTACAACCATGGCAAAGTCCCAATCTACCTCGACACGGAGTTCTCGAATGATGGCTTTAACTTCGCCCACCAGTCATTCCATTCTGAGGTTGCTTTCCGTTAAAGGCCTACCTAATCATTTATGCTCACCAAACCTTCTATTAAGATAACTTAGGGTTATCTAGAACAGATCATAATCTTTTCATTCGACCATGTATTATGAGTGAATACCAGCCTTTAGCATTATCTAAAGTGGTAAAGAATTAAGTTATCAGTTTTCTTATTACCTCAGGTATGAAAATCAGACCTGGCAGTCTCCCGATCCTTCCGGTGTGGGCAATCTCTGACCAAATGTCCTAGCTTTCCGCAATTGTAACATAAACCCGAACCATAACGACACGGTCTATTTGGGTGATGACCTCCACATCTCTGACAGCTCAAAACATCTGAAGCAGCCACTATTTGTTTTTCCCTACCTTTTCCTTGGGAATTTTTATTCGTCACAAGGTCATTTCGCCTTTGGGGAAAACGTTGTGGGTATCCTCTTCTCTTAAACTCTTGACCCCTTGTTGGGTACTCTTGATTGTGCTCCCTGCGGTGGGACTCCCGATGGTTATTCTTTGCCTCAACAGCCTTCCTCACATATTCTTCAGCAATACGGCTCTTGTTTACAAGTTCGGAGAAGACCCTAATCTCCATCGGTCCAACGGAGCTCAGGATTTCACTTCGAAGTCCTCCTTCATACTTAATACACTTCCATTCCTCAGAGTCTCCCGGAGTTCCTTGACACATGCGAGAAAATCTGAATAACTCCTCAAATTTATCCGTATACTCAGATACGGACATTGTACCCTGCTTCAGTTGCAGTAATTCAAGTTCCTTGACCGTTCTAGCAGAATTCGGGAAGTACTTCTTATAAAATTCCACTTGGAAGGCACCCCATGTGATAGGATTATTCCCCTGCTGCAGGAGACGTCGAGCCCCTTGCCACCAATGCGATGCTTCCCCAGTGAGCAGATAGGTAGCAAATTCAACACACTGCTCTTCAGGCACCAACTGCGCTTGCAGTGCTCGCTCCATGGCCTGAAACCAAGTGTCAGCTTCAGTCGGATTAGTGGTTCCCTTGAACTTAGGTGGATTAACCTTTAAGAAAGTTGCCAGTGTCATCGGGCCTTGAGCTCCTCTTCCACCATTGCCATTATTGTTTATCTGTTGCCCAAGAGCCTCTGCAGTGGTCTGCATAGCAGCAGCCATATTCTCCAAAGCCGCCATAAGGCTTACCGGGTTACTCGGGTTGACTTCCGGTTCCTGCGTGCTAGTACGATCTCTCTCACGTCCCCGACCGGGTCCACGAGGCGCCATCTGGTTCCTATACACACCAAACAATCGATATCAAGTTGACCAGTCTTAATATCGGAAGTATAGTGCTTCAAAGTACCAAAGGTACACTCATGAACTTCATGCTAGATGTATCGGTTAGATACCCTAACTAGCACAGGCACAGACTCAGAGTATGCATTGAAGCATAAGCAGTTCCATCCCTCAGGCTCACGAGGACGAACTGCTCTGATACCATAATGTAACACCCTAATATTCAAATCCTTATGCTCGAGTCATAAGTCAATGATATTACGGTGGTACGACTCTCAGGTGAATTTTTAATATATAAATATAGTTAATATCGAAAGGAGTTTTAATCGAGAAGCCTGAAAAGAGTAGAAATAAAATCGCGAAGACGTATCACTCACGTTTCGACAACGAAAAGTTAAACCGTGAAGCCGAAAGCGATAAACGGACAAGGCATAAAGGAGATTAAGAGATAGATAACGGATAGATATATATATAACATAAGTAATAGCCACTAGTCGCGACCTGCGAAGTTTAGGCCGGCTAGGGTACAGTATGAAAGTAGTTGACAACAATACATCCTAATCTCTCCCAAAGGAAACATAAGAGCCTCTATAGGCAAGTTCCAAAAGAGTTCAACACATAATATAATCTTTTCAAAACAAAGGTGGAGAGATTCTAAGCAAAACACAAAATAGAGAAAATAAATATCTTCGCCGTCTCTCAGACGAACCGCAGCTCACTTCTGAGCACCTGAACCTGTATCTGAAAAACAAGAGATATATACGGAATGAGAATCCCGGGCCCATGGGTTCCCAGTACGGTAAAAGTGCCAAATAAATACAATGCACTGCAATAAAAACTCACTAAGCATCCTAAACTCATTTTCACCAAATATCCAGCCTAGATTCTCACTAATGCATAAATAGGCATCTGACGTAAGGGGAATACTAAACCTAGTTCATATTACACATGTTTTCCCATTCCGCTGATTCTTTCACGAATCGGACTCAGAATCATAAGCAAAACCATTACCAGTTGCTCTGCCTCAGCAGCTCTATATCAATACATCATACCCTCGCCTAGAGCCAGTGAAATCACATCACTACGTCCACCCAGGGGGGCTCAAATGATCTCATTCAAAAATCATCATCATTATGCAATCGCATTATCAATTCATCTCATCAAGAACAGCCCCCAACATCCACCAACACCATCATGAGGGATCTCTCAGTTGTACAAACACAAGCAATACAGTCAAGTAATACACAAATAAGGTACAAGTAGAACAAGTAGCATGTAATCAGGTAACATAGCATATATGATATAGAAATCCAAAACAAATAGGCAAACCCAAACAATTCAAACATATGCAAATGATGTATGCCTGCCCTATGGCTGATGATATCATCTGTCGGTTATCAAGCCAACCCGACATGTCCGGTAGCGAACCCGGGCACAGTCTCTCTGTTGCGTATTAATATCATTAGAGGGAATATGTGCCCTGTCGCCATTAGAGGGTATCTGCGCCCTGTCGCCATTAGAGGGTATCTGCGCTCTGTCGCCATTAGAGGGTATCGGTGCCCTGTCACCCTTACAACCAGAGAGAAAACACAAGCATTGACCCGGAGCAAGCGGGACGAACCACAACCCTTGCTACTACCCAGGTATCTGAGTTACATTCATTCAAAACTCTATAATTAACTCATTTATCATAAACATCATTTTTCGTCTCATACCCGGAGCAAGTGGACTAGCCACTGCTACTACCCAGGGAAACTCGTATCTCAGATAGTGGAAGTGCAATTCACAATTATCAATAATTCAGCATAAACATGCATGAATTCTCATCCATGGATCAACATCCATATCAGCCATCCGGCTCACGGTTAAATCCATAACCAGCCAATATTCATAGCATACACAGCTATTCTGGCTCACGGTTCAATCCAGAACCAGCCAATTCATAAACAATTACGGCCCTTCGGCCAATGGCATAACAAGTACTTCCACCACCATCCTCCACATCTCACATAATCCTCAATGATCCTCATTGATTATTCATCTTCCCCTTGCTTCACTCGCAAGTTACCTCATTCACTAGCCCTTTTCTAATAGCTAGGCATATCATAAAGATTTAAGATATAAGTGGTGAGATCGGAGGCTTAGAAGTATGAGATTTGGCTTTTAAAAACTCAAATATCAACTTTGGCATGAAAACAATGCCACGCGTACGCGTACTCCACGCGCACGCGTGGATGTCCTTAAAAACTCATCGACGCGCAAGCGTCATGCACGCTAACGCGTGGATTACAAACTTGCCAATCGACGCGCACGCGTCAACCACGCGTACGCGCGGGTGTTCTCGTGCCCCAGGCACAACACTGGCACAGTCCTGGCATAACTCCCTGGAAAATGGCTGGGCATTGGGTGCAGCACAATCGGCGCGCCCGCGCACATCACGCGCACGCGTGGATGGCACTTTTCGGAAGAACGGCGCGTACGCGCCAAGTGCGCCCACGCGCAAGGGGTCATTCTGCTAAAAATTTTCTAAGTAAAAAACTGCAGAATTCACAGATTTAAACCCCAATCTTCCAACGGACATAACTTCCTCATTTTAAATCGTTTTTCACCCGTTCTTCGAACGGCATGGACATCTCGGATCCAATTTCATTTCTAAACAGATTTGGTACAAAACAGAGATCCGTAGTCCAAGTTATGTCCCATCAAAGTATGCCCAAACACCATATTTTCATACAAAGCCACAATATGCCATTTTCAAAACAAGCCATTTTCAACTCTTTTCAAAATCAACCAAAACATGCCAATTTCAACCCTTTTTGAAACCAATCAAAATATACCCAAAATCAACATCAAGCCTCCTCAACTCATACATTAACACTTTACCACGAATCGCAAAACCATCATATAATCATCTTTACCCATTTCAAGCAAATGGCTAAATTACAAACATAATAACATGTCATACATCCTTCCTCATCTCAATTTCCAACAATACTATTTCCAATCAACCATCATCATACATAATCAATATCATAATCACTATCACGTAGTTTCACCCACAAATCAACCTTAATCATCCCTCAAGCATATATCACAACATATATACCTCTCATGCATCACCATACCATCAAGACATCAATAATCATAATCACATATATGACCACATAATATTTTTCAACCCAAAACCAAACATACTTCATCTACATAATTTCACCCTTCAACTCCTCAAATTTTATTATTCCACAATCAACCCAATCATTCGCATATTCATTATATGAAATTCATCCAATCACTTGTGTCATCATACAATGCACACATCAACTTACCTCCCTTACCTCTTTCCGGCCTCCGGCCCAAAATTTACGGCCTCCGGCCCAATTTCACAATTTAAATGCATAAACCACAAATTAATACTCATTATCCAATACATCAAATTTTCAATACACCAAGCATACAAGGCCACACAATTCTCAACCCAATCATCAATTCACATTACATACCAACTATGCATATTAGCATCACCATTTACACAATCCAAACTTAATCCTAGGGGGCATCTAGCCTAGGAATTCTCATCACACCACACGGTACTTAAATGAAACTTAAACCGTACCTCTTGTAGCCAAATCAATTGAGCCTCTTCTATGGAAGTCTCCACCAACCCTTAGCTCCAAGCCTCACCAAAGCTCCACAAGCAATACCAACCTCCCAATTGTGCATCAAAATCACCAAATACACTAACATAACCAATATCACATACATACATCAACCTAGGGCTCATAAAGATGATAAATCACAAGGGTTTGAGCACTTCTTACCTCAGCCCATATGAAGTAGGGATAGAACCCACTTAGAATCCATGTTGGAGTATCCCTAAACACCCAAAATCACAAGATTTCAACACTAACTTCCCAAAAACGTGTAACAGTGGGGAATTTCGAAAACTGGGCAGAGATGAATGGAATACTCACCACAAAACTTAGATAGAATTGTAGAGGATGAGAAGAGTGACGCGTGGCCGCAAACGGCTCGTCAATCGGAGCTCCGTAGCTCAAGTTATGGTGATTTGAAGATCAAAGAGAGTTAGGTTTTCTCTCTTCTCTCCTCTCTTCTCTATTTCAGCGCCCCACCCTCTCTTTTAGGGTAAAAATGAGCTGAAATGCTCATAACTAATGTTTATATATGTTGGATCTTGGGCCCACTTAGGCCCAATTCACTTATTTTTTGCCTGTTGGCCCAATTTTGGACCAAAACCTTTAACATTAGCGCTCTAAATCGCACTTCAAATATTTCTACCTCCCATAATTATAATTCCTCATTTCTTAATCTTATTTACTCATAATCAATTTTCTCAGCTGCACTACCCGACAGGTCTCAGCCGGTACTGCCGGTCAAAATTCCACTGTGCGCTTTTACGCAGAAAACTATGTCTTCCGACTCGAAAAAATTCACTGAATCCAAATATCACATTGAAATCATCAAATTCCAATTGCCAAATCTTCCAACCATATTCGCTCCTACTTAACTCATTATTTAATTAATTTCGGTTAGACCGGGTATTACACAAAGACACTCCGATGCCTAAGTCAGCGTGGGGTTAAGCAGGTTTAGAATGTATTAGAACTTAGAGATACCTGAGGGGTGTCAGGGTATTTGTAGTGTGAGCCAATAACCACCGGTGGAGTAGTGCCATATTTTTAGGGTGTTAACCGCTCCATTATCTTAGGGGGTTAAGATATGGTTAGAGGAAGTCGTTAGAGAGATTTCAGGGGCAGTTACTCATTTGAATGAGTGTTTATCTGCCAGCTATGCTCCGTCCCGACTTCTTTAGAGCAAGTCGTAGTCAAGACCGACTTCTTAGTACGAAGGTCGGTGTTGATCAAGGTTTAATCCTCTGGACTAGGCCTTTCGTTTGGACCTGGGCCTTTAGTATTGGGTCAGGGTATGAACAGTGCCCCTACTTAAGCCCAAGGTCTTTTTAAGACTTGGGTTCGAGTATTTTACTCGGGTTCGTAGCCGACTTTCTTGGAGGAGACGCGGGTTTTTAAACCGACGTGATTTTCGCGACTTTTTGTTTCTGACAGTTACGTCTATTCAAACGTCGTGTCCGTTAGGGATGCACTTAGGGATTGATGGCTTTGGTAACGGTGCACTCTCATTAATGACTGCCCCGTTTTTACCATTATGCCCTTAGAGTATTAATAAATACTTTTCCCTCTCTTTCATTATCTTCTTTCTGCGATTTTTCCAAAAAAATTTTCCTCGTTCGTTCTTCATTTGCTCGTGCTGCATTCTTGTGCTTCGGAGACTTCTGCTTCTTCCAACCTTCATTTTCAAAAAGAGGTTAGTTTCTTTTTATCTTTCATAACTTTCGTATGCCTTTACTTTGTAGATAAGTAGGTTTGTAGACTTTTGGTTGGTTCCTTTTTCTCCCCTCTAGAGACCTTTATTTTGATTTTTTCTTTTTCTTTTTTCCTTTGTAGGTTTCCTCATCTCCTTTAGGAAAAAATGGCCTCCGTAGATTGGGTTGATGTTACTGTCCTAGGGGAGGAGCCGTTGGTTGATGCTGAGTTTATTACTCATCTTCGTACTCACCACCGGCTCTGTACCTCAGATGAGGACGAGCCTAAGTATGAATTGCTTATCCCAAGTTCAGAGGACCGAGTTTGCCATGGGAGGGCCAACGGAACGGCCCCTCATTTCTTCTTTATGTATGAATGCATGATCACCCGTCTGGGTGTTTTTCTACCTTTTTCAGATTTTGAGATGTCTGTTCTGCAGCACTGTCGGGTTGCCCCTACCCAACTTCATCCCAACTTTTGGGGTTTTTTGAAAATTTATCAATTTATTAGCCATGCTTTGGAGTTCCCGACTTCTCTGAAAATCTTTTTTCATCTTTTCCATATGACCAAGCCTTTCAGTGGGCTAAACAATAAACAACAATGGGTTTCCTTCCGAGCCATACAAGGTCGGAGAATCTTCACTCTTTTTGATGAATCCTTCCACGACTTTAAAAATTATTTTTTCAAAGTGCAAGCTGTAGAGGGTCACCACCCCTTTTTCCTGGATGATAATTCCTCTCCTCGCTTTCCTTTATACTGGCTGGAGGCTTCTCCTTGTGAGAAATATGGTCTGGATGACCTGGATGAAGTAGAGGCTGCCATTGTGGGGTTCCTCAGAGAAGTGTGGGGGAGGGCCCCATATTTGGATACTAAAAAGTTTCTCCAAGGGTCTCCGACCTTTATCCAAGCACAGCTAGGTAGCTTTCTCTTGTTTGTTAGATTCCCGACTTATTAACTGATCTTTCCGACTTGTTTGATTCCTTAGCTGTTGTTTTCTTTTTCAGAAATGGCGAAGATGAATGCTCAGGAATCTTACCAGAGAGTCCAGGAGGCCAAAGCCAAGTCTCGCGCCAGGACTGGTGGTGCCAGGGTTATCTCTCCTCCTCCTCCTCCTCGGAACGTTGGGACTCTTTCCAAGCCCATTGTGATTTCTTCTTCAGCTCCCTCTCAGCCGCCCCCCGTCGTCCGACCCTCCCCTGATCCAAAGAAGCGCAAGACCTTAGAGTCTGGTTCTTCTGGTGAGGTTAAGGCGGATGCTCTCACGTTCGTCCGAAAGAATATCTTTCCCCATGCTCGTATAAGCATGGATGATGTGTCCGTTCGGAGCCACCTTACCACTATGATTGAGGAGAGTCTCAAGGCGGCGGGGGTTTGCGGCAAACTCTTGGATATTTTTGATAAAGCTCCTCTCAGCTCTTTAGGGATGACCTCGAGGGTCGAGGAGCTGGAAGGAAGGCTTCATTCATACCAAGAGCATGAGGGAGAGTTGAAGAAGGAAGTCGCCAAGCTGAAGGAGGAGAGAGATGCCCTCCGGGAGAAAGGGAAGGTTTTGCAGGCCCAATGCAACATGGAGATGGATTTGAGGAAAACAGCACAGGCCAGCTATCAAAGTTTATTCAATGATCTTGTGTCTGTGAAGAATGATCTGCTGAATTCTCGGAAGGCATACGATGAGTTGGAGGACTCTATTGCTGATGGCGCCGAGGAGTCTTGGAGGATCTTCCTGGAGCAAGTCAGAGTTATTGCTCCCGACTTGGATCTTTCTCCTTTACATCCTGACAAAGTTGTTATTGATGGGGCCATAGTTGATCCTCCTGTCCCTGTGATTGTTTCTGAATCAGAGTTAAAGACTCGAGGGCAGAGGATCATTGAGTCTCCTCCTCATGGAAAGGATGTTCCGAGTTCTTCAGTAGATCCTCCTATTTCCTCTTCATCTCCCATGGATGTCTCTGGTGGCGCTCCTCCTGACTCCGGTGGTGGTGATCCGTCTACTCTTCTTCCTAAAAAATGATTTGTGGCTATTTGGGGGCCCGGCCTGTGGGCTCCCCATTTTTAAACTCTTTTATTTATTTTTTGGTTGGTGGTGTGGGTTGAACAATTTCCTTTGGCCTTTTAAGGCCGTAAACAAAATATTTAAAAAATACCCTTTTTAATAAGGGTTTTTAAATTAAAATAAATACCCTTTTTTGGATAAGGGTTTAAGTTACCTTATGCGTATATGCTTTTTTGATTTTTCAAAGTCCCCTTGACCTTTTTCTGAAAAACCTTTCCCTTTGGCCTGTTTGTTTTTCTGAGCCTTTTGTTTAAGGACTTTAGGACAGCCTTTAAACTTTTTCCTAGGTTATTTCAATCTCTTTTTTATTATTCCTTATACTCAACTTTAGTGAGTTCTTATGACTTAGGTTATTTTTGCGATGCGTTTTTCTTTTACTCGGTTCTTCACCCCGATTTACGGGTCGAAGTATTTCCGAGCTTTTCTACTCGGGTTCTCATTTCGACTTATGAGTCGGATTGTTCCCGAATTTTTTACGATCAACTCATATAACCTCTTTACACCGACTTGTACCTCGTCGTTTTATCCTGACGACCATATAGGTCGGTTCATGGGATTTTCACGTTTTGTCGAGCTTAAGTCGGCGCGTTTCGTAGAAAGACTTTAAAAAATAAAAAGGAGTTTATAAGAGATAAATGGAAAAAGATCTTTTATTGATTGGGGAGGTACCTTCTTGCTACTAAGGGGGTTTTTAATAGCCTATTTCCCTTAGCCTCTACTATGATGCCTCGTTAAAAACCCTTCTCCAGAAAAAACCCTTTGATTTTGGGAAAAAAATCATGAAGATGGGAAAAGAGTACATTAGGGAGTAGAGTTCGCTTTTAACTGTAGTACCTTTTCAGATTACAAGCATGCCACGACCTTGGGAACTCAGTGCCGTTCAGGTCGGTTATTTTATAATAACCTTTTCCTAAAACTTTATTGACTTTATATGGTCCCTTCCAATTAGCAGTAAGTTTTCCTTCTCCCGATTTGTTGACTCCAATGTCGTTTCTAATTAGTACCAAGTCATCCGGGGCAAATGTTCTTCGAATGACTTTTTTGTTGTACCTTGTAGTCATCCTTTGCTTCAATGCTGCTTCTCTTATCTGGGCATCTTCTCGGACTTCGAGGAGCAAGTCGAGCTCCTCTTTGTGCCCCTGTATGTTTCCTATCTCGTCATGGAGAATTACCCTTGGGCTTTGCTCATTGATTTCTATTGGTATCATTGCTTCTACGCCATAGACTAGTCGGAAAGGCGTCTCTCCAGTGACGGATTGGGGCGTTGTCCTGTAAGCCCATAGTACTTGGGGGAGCTCTTCAGCCCAAGCTCCTTTTGCTTCTTGCAATCTTTTCTTTAGCCCTGCCAGTATGACCTTGTTGGCTGCCTCGGCTTGCCCATTGGCTTGTGGGTGCTCCACCGAGGTGAACTGATGTTTGATTTTCATACTGGCTACTAAGCTTCTGAAGATAGTATCGGTGAATTGGGTTCCGTTATCTGTAGTGATGGAATAAGGTATCCCATATCTTGTAATGATATTTTTGTAGAGAAACCTCCGACTTCTTTGAGCGGTGATGGTGGCCAGTGGTTCTGCTTCTATCCACTTTGTGAAGTAATCTATTCCCACGATCAGGTATTTGACTTGTCCTGGCTTGGTACTTGCTAACTTGGATAGGGCATCCGCTCTGCTGTTTAGATCCCGAGTTATGTGTTTAACCTCGGTTTCTGCAAAGCGCCCAAGGTGCTCCAGAGTTTTCTCCAAGTACCTCTTCATATTTAGGTCCTTTGCCTGATACTCTCCGCTTATTTGGGAGGTCACCACTTGTGAGTCGCTGTATATCATCACCTTTGTAGCACCGACTTCTTCTGCCAGCTTCAATCCAGCAATCAAGGCTTCATATTCTGCCTGATTATTTGAAGCTGGGAATTCAAATTTTAGGGAAACCTCTATCTGGGTTCCTCTTTCATCTACCAATATTATGCATGCACCGCTTCCTGTTTTGTTGGAGGATCCATCTACATAGAGTTCCCATGTAGTTCGTTTTTCCTCCTGATCCCCTGCGTATTCTGCAACGAAGTCGGCGAGGCATTGGGCTTTAATAGCCGTTCGAGTTTCATATCTTAAGTCGAACTCGGAGAGCTCTATTGCCCATTGAACCATTCTTCCTGCAACATCCGTCTTTTGGAGGATTTGCTTCATGGGTTGGTTCGTACGGACTCTTATTGTGTGAGCTTGAAAGTAAGGCCGTAGCCTTCGTGAGGCTATTACTAAGGAGTAGGCAAACTTTTCTAGTTTGTGGTACCTTAGTTCAGGGCCTTGTAGAACTTTACTGATGAAGTAAACTGGATGTTGTCCGACCTCGTCTTCTCTTATCAGGGCTGATGAGACAACCTTGTCCGCTACGGATAAGTACAGGACGAGGTCTTTTCCAGGTACTGGTCGGGTTAGAATAGGAGGTTGGCTTAAAAATTTTTTGAACTCCTGGAACGCCTCCTCGCATTCAGGAGTCCATTCGAACTGGCATCCCTTTCTTAATAAGGAGAATAGTGGAAGGGATTTCAGTGCCGACCCTGCCAAAAATCTGGAGAGGGCTGCAAGTCGGCCATTCAGCTGCTGGACTTCTCTCAAACAAGTCGGACTTTTCATTTCTAGGATGGCTCTACACTTGTCGGGATTGGCTTCGATCCCTCTTTGTGTTAGCATAAACCCTAGAAATTTCCCTGCCTCCACCGCGAAGGCGCACTTTGCGGGATTTAGTCTCATCCCGTGCAGCCTTATGGTGTCAAAGACTTGAGAGAGGTCTGACAAGAGGTCGACTTCCTTCTTGGTCTTTACCAGCATATCGTCGACGTATACTTCCATTAGACTCCCCAGATGAGGGGAAAACACTTTATTCATCAACCTTTGATATGTGGCTCCTGCATTCTTTAATCCGAATGGCATGAACACATAGCAGAAGTTAGCTCTGGGTGTGATGAATGATGTTTTCTCCTGGTCTGGCTCATACATTGGGATTTGATTATATCCCGAGTAGGCGTCCATAAATGATAAGTATTGATACCCCGAGCTGGAGTCAACTAAGGTGTCAATACTTGGCAGTGGATAAGGGTCCTTGGGACATGCCTTATTTAAGTCGGTGTAATCGACACACATTCTCCATTTGCCATTCTGTTTTTTGACCAGCACTACATTGGCTAGCCATGTTGGGTATTTGACTTCTCTGATGAAGCCAGCTTCCAGGAGCGCCTGTACTTGTTCTTCTACTATTAGGGCTCGTTCTGGGCCGAGCTTGCGTCTTCTTTGTTGTACAGGTCGGGATCCCGAATAAACCGAGAGTTTGTGGGACATGAGCTCGGGGTCTATCCCAGGCATGTCAGAGGCCTTCCAGGCGAAGAGGTCGGAGTTATCTCTTAGGAGTTTAGTCAATTCTTGCTTTAGTGTCTCCCCTAGGTTAGCTCCTATGTGAGTATTTTTCCCTTCCTCTTTGCCGACCTGTATCTCCTCGGTTTTTCCTCCCGGTTGTGGTTGCAGCTCTTCTCTGGCCCTCGCACCACCGAGCTCTATTGTGTGAACTTCTCTACCCTTTCCTCTCAGATTTAAGCTTTCATTGTAGTATTTCCTCGCCAATTTTTGGTCTCCCCTTACCGTTGCTACTCCCGCTGAGGTCGGGAATTTCATGCAAAGGTGGGGAGTGGATACCACTGCTCCGAGTCGATTTAGGGTAGCTCTGCCGATTAAAACATTATATGCTGACCCGACATCAATGACTATGAAGTCTATACTCAGAGTCTTAGATTTTTTCCCCTTTCCAAAAGTGGTGTGGAGGGGCAAAAATCCCAGTAGTTTTATTGGCGTGTCCCCTAATCCGTATAGGGTGTCGGGGTAGGCTCTTAATTCTTTCTCGTCCAACCCTAGCTTGTCAAAAGCGGGCTTAAAAAGGATGTCCGCTGAGCTTCCTTGGTCTACTAGGGTTCTGTGGAGATGGGCATTGGCTAGGATCATAGTTATTACTACTGGATCGTCGTGTCCAGGGATTATTCCTTGCCCATCTTCTTTAGTGAATGAGATGGTGGGGAGATCGGATGACTCTCCTCCGACTTGATAGACTCTCTTGAGGTGCCTTTTGCGAGAGGATTTTGTGAGTCCCCCTCCCGCGAACCCTCATGGGATCATATGGATATGTCTCTCTGGAGTCTGTGGCGGTGGGTCTCTTCTATCCATATCGTCTCGCTTTCTCTTTCCATGACCGTCCGACCTTTCTATGAGATATCTATCAAGCCGACCTTCTCTAGCCAGCTTTTTTATCACATTTTTAAGATCGTAACAGTCGTTCGTGGAGTGACCATATATTTTATGGTACTCACAGTAGTCGCTGCGGCTTCCCCCCTTTTTATTTTTGATGGGTCTGGGGGGTGGCAGCCTTTCAGTGTTGCAAATTTCTCTGTACACATCCACTATTGAAACTTTTAGAGGAGTATAAGAGTGGTATTTTCTTGGTCTGTCGAGACCGAGTTCTTCCTTCTTCTTGGGCTCCCTCTCCATCTCTTTTATTGAGGGAGTGTGCCCAGGTCGCCAACTTAGGTCTCTCAACTTAGCGTTTTCCTCTATATTGATGTACTTTTCAGCTCTTTCCTGTACATCACTCAAGGAGATGGGGTGTCTTTTGGATATGGACTGCGAGAAGGGACCTTCTCTAAGCCCATTGACTAACCCCATTATTACTGCCTCGGTGGGCAGGTCTTGAATCTCCAAACATGCTTTGTTGAACCTTTCCATATAGGCTCGTAAAGATTCTCCGACCTCCTGTTTTATTCCCAGGAGGCTCGGTGCATGTTTCACTTTGTCTTTCTGGATAGAGAACCTCATCAAAAACTTCCTTGAGAGGTCTTCAAAGCTGGTAACCGACCTCGGGGGGAGGCTATCGAACCACTTCATCGCTGCTTTCGATAGAGTGGTCGGGAAGGCCTTACATCGCGTAGCGTCGGAAGCATCAGCTAGGTACATCCAACTTTTGAAGTTGCTCAGGTGATGCTTTGGATCCGTGGTTCCGTCATAGAGGTCCATATCAGGGCTTTTGAAGTTCCTCGGAACTTTAGCCCTCATTATGTCCTCGCTGAAAGGATCCTCCCCACCTAAGGGTGGCTCTTCTTGTTCGTCACGGGAGTTGCGACTTTTGAGGGAGGATTCTAACTTTAAGAGCATTCTTTCTAACTCTTTTCGTCGTTCCATCTCCTCTTTTAGGTTCTTTTCAGTTTCCTTTTGGCGCTCCCGTTCTTGTTCTAACTGTTCCAGGCGACTGTGGACTAATCCCATGAGTTCAGTTACATGGGATGGTCCTTCTTTTTCTGATTCGCGCCCTTCTGAGGAGTTTACCTTCGGGTTTTTTACTCCGGAGGTACCTTCCCCGTGTTGATTATCAATTTTCTGGTGGAGGGTGAAGTCCGCGTCGTTATTGCCTGTGTCTAGATTCTCTTGCTCAGAATCTGTCTCCACATGACCTTCTTCGTGGGATCTGTCCGCCATTGGTGGCTGATCTCTCGGGTCCCCGGCAACGGCGCCAATGTTACGGTGGGTAACCGGAGATTAATAGACTGGACCGTATTTGGCTGGGCCAATCGTCTGCGGATGGTAGTCTCCGAACAGGTTTGCACGCTGGAGCCTCCTTCCGACTTGTGTACGTGAGTGAATGGGGGGTGGTACCTGCAAAGACACTCCGATGCCTAAGTCAGCGTGGGGTTAAGCAGGTTTAGAATGTATTGGAACTTAGAGATACCTGAGGGGTGTCAGGGTATTTGTAGTGTGAGCCAATAACCACCGGTGGAGTAGTGCCATATTTTTAGGGTGTTAACCGCCCCATTATCTTAGGGGGGTTAAGATATGGTTAGAGGAAGTGGTTAGAGAGATTTCAGGGGCAGTTACTCATTTGAATGCGTGTTTATCTGCCAGCTATGCTCCGTCCCGACTTCTTTAGAGCAAGTCGTAGTCAAGACCGACTTCTTAGTACGAAGGTCGGTGTTGATCAAGGCTTAATCCTCTGGACTAGGCCTTTCGTTTGGACCTGGGCCTTTAGTATTGGGTCAGGGTATGAACACCTACTATTGGGGTTTATTTTTAAGGGTTTGATGACCAATTGATTGTTACGTATATATATAAGGTAAAATTTAAATATTTAATACTTGTTTAAGCGAACGAATAAATTGACCACTCAACCAAATTAAATTTATTAGAGTAGGATGATTCTATTAGCCAAAATAATATTGTGTTGTGTTCAAACTTTAAAGGAGGGTTTAATAAATAACAAAAGTTAATTATAAGAGAGACACAATAATATAAAAAGTAAAATCTATAATGTAATTTATTATATTCTAAAATATAAATAATAGTGTATTATTTTTTCCTATGTTAAGTTTTGTTCTACAGAATTTTACTAATAGAAAATTTTCAACCAACAGGTACGTGTATGTAGCTCCTAGATTGGACTTAAAACTATGGTCAGTTAAGATAATAATTCTTCTTGTGGACATACTAATTCATAAAAAAAAATATTTTTAATTATATTCACGTAAGATTTTATATAAATTTTGCACAGAATTATCTAAATTTTTTTTTAGATTTGTCTCTAAATAGTATAAATAAATTATTTAATACATATTTAAAGTACAAAATTTATTCATAATTTTTATACTTTTTAAACTATTACTAATAATTTGAGTATAAAATTAAGTACACTTGTACGTACCTCTGTAAATATGTCAATCCTGATTAAAAAAATTCAATTCGCTGTAATTTTGTGTTATCGATTCAGTTTGGTTTAATTTTAGTTTTTACAGAATATTAATTAATCGGTTTATTATTTGTATAACAATTGAATCGAACTGAATTAAAAGCGGTTTAGTTTGATCGATTTTTTTATTTTTAAATTTTAACTAACAAAAAATTAATTTTAATAAAATGATGTTCAAAACAATCAATAAACTAAAATAACATTACATTACATTTAAATTCAACAAAATTTCAACTCATTAACATAAAACAAACATATTTGTTAAGTCTAAACTTTCTATTTCAACGCATTATTAAGTTACTTTTTTAGTTCGATTTCTGCCGAACTAACCGAAAATCAAACCGAATTGATCGGTTTAATTAAAAAAAAAATTAATTTTTTCGATTTTTTAATCGATTGTTAAAATCTCTTTCTTGTAATTTTTTTTTACTTCCTTAGCTTGAAGTTTTTTTTTTCCTTCATTCATCTTGAATGTCAAGCATTCTAAAACTATATATATAAAAATAGAGAATCGTAGCAAAATTGATAATATAAACAGCACATGAATATTGACATCTCATTCGTATAGTGAGAGCTCCTGTGTCAATTTGTTATCAATGCATCAACGAACCAATTTCTATTCTTTCGCTGTTATTATCAATACTCTCAAATAATATATTCCAACTCTTCCAATCCTCATCCATTTTTTTTCTTTTAATGTTGTTCTCTAGAATACTTTTGTATAGTTATTTTTTTAATTCTAAAAACTTAAATAATAGATAAAAAATATATATATAAATAATTATATTTTTGTCTATTTCTAAGAGTCTGACCTTTATGTAATAATAGAAATTAAAAAACGCGGACTTCTGTGAAAACGATTTTTATTATATTCTTTCATAAAGTTATTCACCGATAAATATATCACACTAACAAATTTTTTGTCAAGAGTATAACGATTTTAATATATTAGATGATATTATCTTTATTTTTAATAAAAAAAGAAGTTCCAGAATTATCATCCAATTATTAACAACCATAAATTTTAGAAAATTTTTAATTATATTTTTTTGATGATTTCATATAGACTTTTTCTTTCTTTAGATAAATAACTCAAATAAAAAAATAGATAAAATTTGGAACAGACTAATAAATTGAAAAAAAATTTACTCAATAAGACGAGTATATTTTGTTTGATCAATTCAATAGTAGCGGCTGTTTTTATGTACTAAATGTCGGTTTATTTTTTTTTTTAAATTGATAGTTAATAAACTAAAAATTATAATAAATTTTTTTTAAAAGGTCTAACTAATAGTAAAAATTTGAATCTTGTTAATTAAAAGATACAGATTAAAGAAATATGAAATTGGATATTAGTTAGAGATTTTTATTGTGCTAATATTGCTATATTTAAAAAGATAATTTGAATTTTTTTCATCGGTTAAACAAATTATAGATTCAATTGTTGACAATCAAATATCACTCCTCTCAAGATGATTATTTTCGGTTGTTCTAAAGACATAAGCTCTTATTTTTAAAAGAGTCTATGCAAGACTTGTGAAGTGCTAAAAGATGGATTTATTTAGTATATTAGAGTTTTGAATCAGAATTTTCGATTTTTTAATTGGAGGAGAGTCAACTATCTAATGAGATGAATTATCTTTACATTTCTGATTCGAATCTTCTGATAAAAATTTTTTGGTGTCGTTTGATAGGTGGCACTTGAAAAATCTTTATTTTTCTCTAAATCAGAGTCTGATAGATAACATTCCTTCTTATAATCTAGATGTGCAAATGGATTGGTATTGGTTCGGATCTGCTTCGAAAGTATATGACTCGCGCAATGGTTACTTATGGTTATATAAGAAGCAATTTGGTTGGGAGGAGCAAGGAACTGACTTTGGCTTTGGCGATAATTTGTTCTGGAAAGGCACAAATTTTTTGCTTGACTTTGTCTTACGGAGGCTTTGGCTACTGCAAATCTTTTCTTCAGGAGAGGTATGTCGAACTCGGATAGGTACCCAAGATATCTTTTTTGCCATGAATCGATTTTACATTGTATTCGTTATTATCCAAAAGCTTAGCTTGTGTGACACAAGTTGAATATTTCTTGCCATCTCCTGGATTTAAAGAACTGGACCTTGTATCATAGCAAAAAACATATTTTCAAATTCTTTTTGAAAAAGTGACTTGTTTGACTTTAACTTAAGAAAAGGAGCTTACGAGGGTTTTTGAATTGTAATGGGTGTCTCATCCTTCTACATTAAATGGCTTTTGAAATTCTCCATTTGTAGGTACTTTTAAGATTAATTGTGATGCTAGTTATCTTAATTTTAGTAATAGTATTAGTTTTGCTTGCGTTATCAGAGATTATAATAGGAATTGACAACGATGGTGTTTAGCAATAACTGAGAGTAATAGTATTTTTCGAAGGAAATTATTTGTTATTTGGAAAAGATATCTCTTAGTTTAAAATGTGGATCAACAAAATATTATTTGTGAGATGGATTGTGCGGAGGCGTTTAATCTTATTTCTAATCATCAAAATGGTTTTAGATTTATTGATCCCTTGTTTAAGATAAAGGATATCATAAATTGAAATTGGTGTGGTGACTTTTATTTGATCATGTGAGATACAAATACATTCATCTTAGCACTATAGCAAAGATAATAATAATATTATATCGTCATCAAATAAAATTTTTCTTTCCTTAAAAAAATTAAGAATAATTTTAAACGAAACTTCATATCTATATAAATAGTTAGGGGTGTACGCGAATCGGATATGGTCGAAAATTCGATCCGATCCGCACAATTTCCATCGAATCGGATCGGATATGATATTCGCATTTTCTTGCGTCGAATCCGATCTGATCCGCACAAACGCGTCGGATCTGATCCGATCCGCAAATGTGCGGATCGGATCGGATATTAGATATCGGATATATCCACATAATTGAATCTTCTTATCTTTTTAATCATATTTTTATGTAAAAAATTCAATAAAAATATTTCTTTCACATTTTTAAACTTATTTATTTCTAAAATATTTTTAATCAATTTTTTTAAATAACAAAAATAAAATAATATAATATATGAATAATAATTACTAACTAAAACATACAAACAAGTAAATATAATACCAAATATACATATATTTATTTTTAATTATTATTGTGTAGATCTGCGGATCCGCGGATATATGGATGTAGAGCAGATATCTACGATCCAATTCATAAAGAGTACGGATCGAATTCTATCCGATTCGATCAATGTGCAGATCGGATTGTATCTGCACTTTTCGAATTAGATACAAATATTTATCGCAAATTTGTAGATACGATCTGATTGATCGATCCTATAAATAATACCTGAACTTTTGGTTTTTTTTTTTTTTAAGTCAACCAACAAACGAAAATCACAACGAGACTTCTAGATTTGTCTCTTCAAAATTGCAAAAGCCTTCATTTATTTCTACCTATGCACATATTAAGTTGCACTCAAAAGTAGTGATTTTGATGAGCTCTCACCAACCAAAGCCATTCCAATTTGTCTCAAATCATAGAATTTCTCAATCTTCCAGGTGGGCTTTTCTCCATCTTCATTTAAGTTATTATTATATTATATATATGAAGTTCATATATATAATAATAATAAGAATATAATATTACGTGTCTCTTCTATGATCAAGTATGGCAATAAATTAGGGATGTGTCTCCTCTCTTTGTCAATTAATCTTCAATGTGTGTTTTGGATATGCTTAAATCATCCGTTTTATGTGAATCTGGATGTTCTTTTGTTCTCATCCCCAATCGCACTATGTGGGTTTATATCCAAACATCTTTAATTAGACTAATATTTAAAATTTATTATATATTATTAATTTAATAATTAAAATATATTATGTAATATTTTATTTTATTGTAATTGAAATTTTTTTTAAACTAAATTGTTTTTTCATTTTCTACTTGTTCTATTTTTCTTGATTTTTTTAACTTATATGCTACCATTTCTTAAATTTATTATCAAAATACTACTCTTTTAAAATTATTATATTTATTTTTGATAACTTGACTAGAAAGGCCTATCCAAAAAATACTTCTAACAAAAAAAAAAATGTTAGTCCATAAAATGTTCACTATACAGAGAGAAACAAATACATAAATCTCATGTCCTTTTCTTTCTTTGGATAAATCTTTAAAATATATTACAAAAATATTGGACATTATTAATTTTTAAAATTTTATAATAAAAATTACATATTAAAATATAATTTATTTTAAAAAAAACTTACAATTCCATAATATTATTGACAAGTATACTAATAGTTTATAATTAAAATATAATTATGTATACTTTAGTTTAGTCTTTGCTAAATTGGATTTTTCAATTTGATTCTTAACAAAAATATAACAATTAATTAAATTGTTCATTTCATCAGCTAAATGATGATGCAGCATAAAATAATTTATAACGTATGTCATTATTTAATTAATAAAAAAATTATTTTTATTCAGTAAATTAAAATTTATAATAAACAAATTTATTATCCATTAAGCTACGGCTGAAACATAATAAATATTATGCATTTTTAAGTTTTATAACTTTTTCGAGACGCTTAATGAGATTATATTTATCTTTATTAGAATTGAATATATAATCTTATTTATAATTTTGCATGCCATTAACATACAAAAATAATAAAATATACTTATTACATCTTATGACATAATTCTCTAATATATCATATGGATAGTCTCATCAAGATTGTTATTGAAAAACAATTTCGTATATTTATCTACTATAGCTCAAGATCTAATATACCATCAATGTCATTATAATCCTAAATGAAAATTTTCGTAAAACTAAAAGAAAAGTTTCTTTGTATTTAATGATTCACTTTTGAATAGAACACTTTACAACAATGTATATTTTATATCTCTATATTATCTATTTAGTCTACTTAGTTTTAAATATCAATAGTTTACTACTTTCAAGTAATTAACGAAATAAGCCTCAATTGTTGTCGTCTTTTATAAGTTTAAACTTTTCATTCATAGTACCAATACATAATATCCCATATAAAATGAGATAATTTTTTTTAGTAATATACTAAATGACATTTATTCTTGAGATGTTGAGTTTACTCTTAGAAAAATCTGTTAATTATCTTCCCCAAACTTAATATCCTCAAACAATAGTCAATTTTCTATCTCTTAAAAGTATTTTAATCATGGAATCACAAAGAAAAATAAATATCCAAAAGGATATAAGATTATGCAAAATTTTAAATTTTATCAAAAATTGAAACTGCATTTTTCAACGCTCCTTCCCATAATAATTCTAGTAATAAAGTATGAGTAGTCATACTTCATTTAAATGAAAATATGAGATAGAATTAAAATATCATTGAAGAAAAACAATAGTTAAAGTAAATTTAGAATTATTTCAAAAGAAAAAAAATACTTATACCAAAATATATATATTTGAATAAAACATGAAAAAAAATATTTTTTTTCTTATTTTCAGTTAAACACGAATAACTGAGTTTGTTAAAAATAAAAATAAGAATCAAATTATACAAATATATATACCGTATTTATTTCAAAATTCAAATAACAACTCTTTAACAATAATATAAAGCTTATTATCTCAATTCTCACTAAATTATCATCACCGAAAAGGATGAAAAATATCATTTGATATTATACAATTTTATAGAATTTTTTTATAGACAATTTATGTGAATAGAATAGCCAAAATCTACTCACTAAATATGACTTAGCATTAAAAATGAACTTCTCAATCAAAATAAATTAAAGACGTGTCTATCTTTATACACTAAATATGATATTTAACACAATCTCCTTTATAATATTTTTTTTAGTTTATTCGAACGAAACAATTGAATCCTTTATTTATTTATTTATTTATGTTGTTTCTTTCAAAGCATACCATATGCAATTCTAGTAACCCTTATTTTAGACATAGTGTCCGTCAGTCTTTTGGAATCTCATACTTTATAATCACAAGACTTATGCGATTCGAACAATTCCACTTCTCAAAGTCCAGTTTTACTGTTTGAGACTTTATCCACATAGAGAATGGTTTATTCAATCTTTGATGCAAAGTGTAGATATATATATATTGGAAAACATAACCATAAAACAAAACAATATGTTCACCTAAATTACATATTATATGAATAAAATTATATAATGGTGGACTCATCATAAATACTCAGCACAACATTAATATTTAGTCTTTGGACAAGAATATTAATTTGTAAGTAGTATTTTTTTAATACAGTAATCAAACATTGATAATAAATCCTATCAAACAATAAGTCTATCTTTAGACAAATTTATTGTTCACATAAAACCGAATAAATATTACATATCTATTACCACAAATGCGTATGTAATTTGGTCAAGTACAGAACTTCTTTTAAGCCGATTCGTAGTCGCATAAACTACGTACACATAAATTCATTTAGTGCAGCTTATCAAAATTTCTCAACAAAACTCTGTCAAACAATAAGCAGTCCATCTTTGGATTGACTCATTGGTTACATGAAAATTTGAGAATTATACTTATTTATTACCGCATATATTTTCTATCAATTGGCCAATCACCAACCTTCCGTTGAGCCGATTAGTGATTGCATAATTAAATAGAAAATAAACACAAGGTTCAATGTTTATTATTTGGCCAAACAATAAACTTCCTTTAGGACCGATTATTGTACGCATAAATAATAAGCATTGATTTAAGTTTAACTAGTTACCCAAGCACATATTTACTATCAATATGTGTATGTAATTCGCCCAAATACATACTTTCTTTGAGTTGACCAATATTTGCATGAATTATATATCACCATATTTCTATTGTTTTAATAAATCAATTTTAACAAAAGAGGCTACTTTTGGCAGCATAATGTTCAATCAATTTATTCTAAAACTAAATCTTTATAAAATAGGTAGGCATAATAATCTAAATTGTTACTAGCTTTCTTATGTAACAATAAATAATACTTAAATCGCAAACGGAATTAAATTTCAATGGTGTCTGAAAGGTATCATAAGCCAGCAGAGCAGATAAAGAAGAATAGAAAGTTTGCGAGAGTTAGAAGAGAAGAGAGGAATTGTGATTGTGTATTTCATTAACTTGAGTGAAGATATAGAGAGCAGAGGCAGAGTTTACTAAATAACTGTGCCACCTGGCATAACAGAAAGAGAAAAGAAGATTCCAGAGAGAAAATTCAACTAGCTCAGCTAACTGAACTAACTGAATGAAGAGCACAAGTTTCACGTGTTATTGCTATGTCCTCTATCATGTCCCGCAAATTCAACGGTGCTGAATTTTCTAAATTTTGCGCCTTGAGTTTGTCCCCACCATGAAGAAATACTGTGGAGGGGAGAACTTTAGTGAAAGTACCTGCAATTTGCACAGAACTTGGAAAGTGACTCACTTGAACAGCTTTACTTGAAACATAGTCCCTGACGAAATGCAAGTCTATCTCAAAGTGTTTTGTCCTTGAGTGCAGAATTGGGTTTGCTACTAGAAGCACAACACTTTGGTTGTCACAATAGGCCATAGGAGCTTGCCACTTCAATTCTCCTATCAAGCCTTTAACCCAAATCAGTTCTTCTACTAAATCTGCTAGTGCTTTCTACTCTGCCTCTGTGCTTGACCTGGCCACCACTTCTTGTTTTCTTGAGTGCCAAGAGACCAAATTTCTTCCTAAATATACACAGAATCTGCCATTGACTTTCTGTCATTTGAACCACCAGCCCAATCTAAGTCACAATAGGCTATTACTTTTATAGAGGGATCCCTGTGCAGCTTGAGACCATAGGTAGCAGTGCCACTAACATATTGTAGTATCCTTTTTACCAGTTTCCAATGTGACTCCAGTGGTGCTTGCATAAATTGCGCAACTTTGTACACACTAAAAGCCAATTCAGGCTTGGTTACAGTCAAGTATTGGAGGCTGCATACCACTGACCGATATAAGTGAGGGTTGTCGAACTCCACCCCCTGTAGCTTGAATCTTTAAAAATGATGGTGGTGGTGTTGAGCATGGTTTGCATCCAGTCGTGCCTGCCTTGGCCTGCAAGTCTTTGACATACTTTCTTTGAGATAGTATTAGTCCTCCATCATCAGTCCTGGTTACTTTCTTTGAGGCTGCCTTGAATACTTTTTGAAGTGTGTGTTGTGTTTGTGTGGTAAGGGGTTCATTAATGAACCTTTTATATGTTGGGCTTGGGTCCAACTTGGCCCCGGTCCAACCCGTCAGTGTTTTTAGCCCGTTTGGCCCAACTTCGGGGCAAACCTTTAAAATTAACGTTCGATTTTTAACTTCTACTATTTTTCTAAGGTTTTTGACGATTTTCACTTTCTCGTGCGGTACCGGGCAGACTTGAACCGATTCAACCAGTTCAACTGCCAGTTCGTGATTTTTCACGGTTTTTCGCAGAAAGCACATTTTCTGACTCAGAAAGACCCACTGAGTCCAAAAATCACCATTAAATTTTCAAATTCTCTCTCTAACTTTTTGAAATCTTATTTGGGTAATTAATTACTTAATTAACCGGTTGATTAGTTGCGGTTCTTACATTAAATGCCACCCTCCTCACCCATCTCACCATCATGAATCCTAACTACGGTGGCTTCATTTACGACAATGCAAGGTGGGTGTGGTCTATGGTAGGTTATTTTTCTCTATTTACTTTGATGGGTTGCTTTCTTTTTTTAACAATTTGATTACTTATGCTGTTATGCATATCAGGTGTTTGTGTTAATGTCATTTTTATTTTGGGATTTTTCTTTTTTGCAGCAAGGTTGTGAGGTTGTCCTTTTCTTAAGTGTTGATGGTGCTTTCTCAAAAGTAGAAGGCTATCTTGAGGGAAGTTTAAAAGAAGAAGAAGTACACGTCAAGCTCTTGATCTCCACCCTAAGAAGTAAGAATACCAGAGCCATTCGCAGAGGCTCACCAAGCACCAGGTATTTGTCTTGCCTTGTGTTTAAATTCTTTAATTAGCTTTGAATTTTGTTCCTGTTCATTCATCATGCTACTCTATTGTTGAGACATAGAAATGCCTCCATGAGTTGATTGTTCTTTCATTGGTGGATATCTCAAAGTTCACTAATATTGATGAACGAGTGATGTTTTACTATTTTGTATTTTTCACCAATTAATTTCATTCTTTATTGGTTTATAGTTCTAGCATACTGTTAAAGCATATGATATTTCACTTCAGCAACTTCATTGTTCATAGGATTATTAAAAAAAATGAAGAAGTGGTATGGCAGGATTGTGATAGCATCATTGTTCATGTTGTTCATGGTTCTGCTCCTTAGATATAGTTTCATGAAATACCCTAACGGGACAACATATCTCACTCTAATTCCTGTTTCTTTGAACAACAAAACTGATCCTATAATGTGGATTGATCATATGGTTTCATCTATTTTTGTATATAGTAAAATATTGTTGTGCTTGTATAGAATCCAGTGATGCAAAGATCTGGTACAATCATACAAGGAGATATTCCAGAAATTAACTCCATCAATTTATTCAAATTTAGATTCTCTTTCCAGTTTTGTGATTATGTGTTTGTCCGATTGAATGTGCTTGTAAGTGTATAGAACAGATTATCTGAGAGTTGTGCCAGAACCACCAAATTAAACCCATGTTTAGATTTTCTAGAATATTTTTCTTCTCTTTTAACAAGAGAGTCTAGTTAGTGTTATTTGTGAATTTGAAGCTTTGAAAAAAATATTATCACCAGAAGGTTCATAATCATAATACTAAGTGCTGATGATTATCTATGTAGCTTTTCTACATTTCTTTAACATTGAGTTACAATTTGAGCAAAGTATTACCTAAGTCAATGTGATGCTTCTTATTTGTAGATGGAACTAAGTTGATGTTTTCTCTTTCTTGCATTATAAATAGACATTGAATCAGTAATTGAATTGAATTGCCGTGCTGTAAACTTGGTGAGGAAATTTTTTGTGATTACTTGTTCATACATGCTGTAAAAAATTTTTTGTATTGTAGCATTCAATGATATTTTTATTTGTTAGACTTATAATCTCATCAATAAGAAAGTTAAATATTAAATATTAATTGAACTTATGAAGTTTGATGCAATTGTGTACTTGTGTCTTGTGTTGCTGCATTATATAGCTATAACTATTTCTCATACACTAATTTATTGGACTTAGCGTCTGGAAATATTTTAAACACCTCTCAAACTAGAATATCCCCTTGTATGGATTAATCCTATGGATTGTAAATTTTAAGACTTTTCCTTTTAACTCTTCTCGAGGGAGTGAATGAGGTCCCAATAGAGATAATTCCTCGAATGATTGATGGAATAATGAATCATAGAATTCTCACTCAAAATTAGTATGTTCTTCAATATTTTTCTAGTACATATATATTTCTTCTTTTATATTGATATTAATTTTTGTGTTTGCATTAATTGTGAACTCGATAGTTTCTCTTTACAAAATTATTTTCTTGATTTTTTTTTGCAAGTTTTCCTTATTTTCCTATATTGTGTTAATTTTAATATGTTTGGCACCAAATTTTATGTTATGTACCTTGCTTTATATGCAGAGCAAGATGACTGAAAATAGTAATATTGAAGTAGCAGGGATGTCTGCTAGCACTCAACCATCTTCTTCACCGTCAGGTGTTCGTAAAAATCGGTCGGCTGTTTGGGATTATTTTGATGTAGAAAATGCTATTGAGAAGAAGGTCAAATGCAAATATTGTGGTGGTTTAATACAATATGGGAACGGAACCAGCTCAATGGGAGGCCATTTGAGAATATGCAAGCAAAATCCTAATAATGATTCAAACAAAAGAAGAAAAACAACGACCACACCGACTATAGATGAGCATGGTGTTTTAAATTCACTCAGTGCTTCCAAATTTGACCAAGAGGAGGCTCGAAGGGCACTTGTGGAAATGTTTATTGGGGAAGAGCTACCATTTTGTTTTGTTGAGATCCCGAAATTCCGAAAAGTTGTACATGTCTTACAAACAAGATTCAAAGTTCCTTCACGGATTACATTAGCACGTGACATTGGAGCTCTTTATGCTGAAGAGAAGATGAAGTTGCAAAATTTTCTGTCAGCAAATTGAGGTAGAGTATGTCTAACAACTGACACTTGGACTTCAATTCAAAATTTTACTTATATGAGTTTGACAGCACATTTTGTAACACCCTACCACACAGAGCCTTACGCTTAAGTCGTAAAGCAGAGGTAGTAAGGTATTACGACCTCTAAAAGAAAAGGATATGTACATAGATATAGTTGTATGAAGTCATATCTAGGAGCCTTGAAAGATAAGCTAATCAAAAACGATTAACATGAAATCGTGTCACACTCGCATGGATATTTGTAAAACGGACAGGAAAAAAAATCAAAAGGGAGCTGAAAACATATATACATATCAAGGTTCCAAAACTTAGATAGCAAGCTTCAGACTCGACCTACGAAGCTAAGGCCGGCCAGAGTATATGATTATATATATATACAACCCAAAATAAAACTCAAACCACAAAATAAACCCCTGCATCTCCAAGTCGACCTCTAGGAGGGACAAAACACAAAATGTACATGTGGAGATTCTATAAACATGTATACATAGCCCAAAATCAAGATATGACAGTCAAAAAGGTAGTTTTTTGCTTGAAAGGAGGATATCCAGACGCTCAACGAGGTGTCTCTCGACCTGCATCTGAAAAATAACAACATAGTATGGGATGAGAACCGGAGGTTCTCAGTATGGTAAAGGTGCCCGCATAGTTAATATAAAAGGTCTCGGGAAAGCCAGAGGTATTCCTAGAACTCCGACACTCAAAATCACTCTTAAATAAAATAAACTAAACCAAAAGTTAGGTAAGTTATCTAACGTATTCTAGTTCTGAATCTAACTTTAACTTAATACTTCACTTTCTGTCGCCTCCAATCCTCCGAATCACTGGTGGAACAACTCTCTCTCCTCACACCTTCGTCAAGAGGGATATCTCAGAAAACATACACATATAGTTCAAGCAAGGAAAACACAAATAGAGAAGCATTTACAGCATGTAGAACAAGTAGCGGATAAGCAGAATTAAATAGTTAAGCAAACCAAAACAATGCACACTCAAGCAAACAAACAAATGCATATGATGTATGCCTGTCCTATGGCTGATGAGTCTCATCTGTCGGTTATACAGCCAACCCAGCAAGTCCTGGTAGTTAACCATTGGACAGTCCCTCTGTGCGCGCATCCCCAAGCTCAATAATATTCCATGGAGTCAAACTCCAAGCTCAAATATAATATTCCATGGAGTCACACTCCAAGCTCAATAGTATAGTATTTCATGGAGTTAAACTCCAAGCTCAATAATATAGTATTCCATGGAGTTAAACTCCAAGCTCAATAATATTCAATATTCATATTTATATGCATGCCCATGGGGGAATTCGGGGAGTTAAAGTGCCCGGTCACATCTTGCAACAGAGGGTCAACAAATAGTCTCAAATACACAAACCACATAATAATCTCTTTCTTTTTAAAATACCACCTCAAATCAAACTCCAATTCTTAAAGAAATTTTGGCATTATCTCCTCTAAGACTCAAATTTCTGCCACCCTTCAAGGGTCCCAACTATCAAACCAAACACCTCTCAGTCACTCAAATCATTTCCAGTAACAAATTATTTCATAATCAAACAAATACCAATATTAAATCTTTTTCCAAATCGACCAACTTCAACAGCAAATTATTGACAACAGCTAAACCTCACATTTTATACCATATACACAAACCATCAATTATTCACTCAGTTCATCCCTATCTTAAGGTCTTCTAGCCTAAGTTTTCACGTGACATTAAATATTAACTACGAGAAACCAAAACCATACCTTCGTACGGAATCAAAATATTCAAAGCTCCGGAGAAGCTTTTTGACTGAGCTATCGAAGAAGAAAATGTCCAGAATCGTCTATGCCTCCTAAAATTTCCATTAGCCAAATCCAAAGGAAAGAGGAGTTACGTCACTGTCAATTTCCACTAATCAAAAATTGTGCCAACATGTAGAGGAGAAGGTTACAAATACTTTTACCGGATTAAATTTTTTATTGGAGTTACGGATTGTAAGAAATCGAAACCGAAAGGTTAGAGGAGGTTTACGTTCTTACGCTTCTCTCTCTCGGTCACTCTTCTCTCTCGTCTCTCATTCTTTCGTTTTCTGTTTGTATATATTATATGTATGGCGGCGTAAATATAATAATGGTAATAAAGTAAATGTTACTTATTCTTTCATATGATACTATTGGAAGATGTTCACGTATGCCGATATCCTTTTTGAAATATGATATTCCAACAATGTTAACCATTTAGATATAATAATAAAAAAAATACAAGGTCCAGATTTGGCAAATAAAATACAGATGAACATGAAGCTTGAGTGGTGTATGTAGACATGCAACCGTTTTTTCCTTTAACAAGTTTTATATGATTGAAGTTATCCGCTTGTCCTCGTAAACAAATTTTAAAAGCCATTTTTTTTAGCCGTCATATGTGATAGGTCTTGGCTGAGCTGCACTAACGTTATTTTTCTTCTTTTTTTTTGAACGACTCTCACAACAATAATTATGTAATGTATATAAAAAAATTAGTTATTGTATATATAAATATTATTTAATTTTCATAAAATTTTTTATTATAGTACTATAAAATAGTTAATTATTTATTTATTATTTGATTATTTTATTATGTTAAGTTTAATTATTTTAATAGTTAATTATTTATTTAAAAATATGTAAATTAATATGTATAAATAAAGAAAAATTCTCGTGTAAAGGAAGAGGGGCAATGCTCCCTGCCTCCCTCTTAATTTTTTTTAAGAAATTATGTATAAATTTTTATTTAATTTTTTTTATAAAATTATTTTTTAGTTTTTTTGTCAAAATATAACATAACTCTGTTCCTATGTATTACTTTAATACATAGTAATTATCTTAATACTTAATTAATTAATTTTTTGTATATACACAGTATTTTTTAACTAACAAATATGTTTAATTTGTAATGAGCTTAAAAATTTATTTAAAAATTGATAGAAAATAATGGTAAGTTCTTAATTTTGTTTGTAATCAAAATTATGTATGTTATATTTTGAAAAACCTAAAAATTTATTTTAGTAGGAATTTTGAATATTCATCAAAAATAGAGTAAAGTCGTAGATTTTATAAAAAATAAAATACTTTAAATTAAGTATAATAGGGATTCTTCTTTTGATGATTAATGAGTATATCTAAAAGTTTAATTTGATATCATCAATATGATTGCATAATCAATCATATTTTTTAATTTTTAGGTTTATGAATTATATTTTTTTAATTAATTTATAATTTAAAAAAATTAAATTTGATTAAATACAGTTAGTTTAGTCAAGGATGTATGTAGTATTTATTATCACAAAATTATTGATTTTTTATTTACCAAAATTATTATATAAATTATTCATGGTTATATAGATAGGATAGAATATAACTATCATGAAAAAAATGAATAGAACAAATCATGGATTATGCAATAATAGTTAGGATTTATATATTATACTATCAATTCATTTGTATTATTATATAAATTTCATCACTATCATATTTCATAAAAAAAAGTACCCATTATATGAGATTATGAGTAAAATTTATATATATATATATATATATATATATATATATATATATAAAAAGGGTATTGAAGCCTCTTCATGATTTTCTCATCGCTTCGGTCTATTCCAATGGATGGAACTTTATTCTGGCATAACCTGGGAAAAAAACCCAGAGCCTTACAGCTAGTAGCCCGATACCGAAAGAAAAGTCCTTGTTAGTTAAACCCAAGAGCGTGCTAATCCCATTCCCAGCCCTATGAAATAAGGGTCAAGATTCTCTTTTTCGAACAGGTAAGGTTTTTCTGTACCCCTTGTACACTCAAAGGCTTCCGACCCAGCGGAGAAGTTTTTAGCCCAACGGCAAAACAAAATAAATTCTCTCTTTCCTCTAAGTCGAGTGAAGTTACTTCAGGGATCAGGCAAAACCCGGTCATTTCTCAAGAACAATAGCCGATACTACTACTTGGATTTGGAACCTACATGCTGATGCTCATGATTTCGATAGCCATACTAGTGATTTATAATGGGTACTTTATATATATATATATATATATATATATATATATATAAAGATCATATATTTGTATTTTTTAATTTTATTATAATTAAATATGAAATTTATGTCTATTTTATACTTAATATAATTGAAAGCATCTGGTAAAGAAATAAAAGATAAATAAGAAGATAAAGATTTTAACCGAACAAAAAAAGATACATTGAAATTGAAATAGAAATAAATAGGATAAATTGAAATTGAGTACAATTAAAATTTAGTTATTAATTTAATTTCTTTAGTTTAATAATTTAATAATATATTTTATTTCATATTTTTAAATATTGATAACTAACTAATAACTAAAAATAATAAATTTTGATAATTTTTTAATATTTTTCAATAAAAAGTCATGTTAATTGAAAAAAATATCATTGTCAAATAAACATGTAATAGGATGATTTTTTATTAAAAATTAAAAAATATGCTATATTTCAGAAAATAAAATATAAGAATTGAATAATACAAAATACAGTTAAATTAAATTTTTTTAGGAAAAGAAAAATTAGGTGAGCCTATCGTTAAATTGAATGGATATCGATGAATATAAAATTTGCATTTATTAATTTATTGTACATTATATATGTATGATTTTGACCGTACGCTATTTACTTTTAATATCATCTCCATCATATTATACCTTTTCTAACTTGAGCATTGGAGTACTTTTATAAATGTCCACTGGCACTGTTTTTAGAAAAAACCGACGTACATTTCATCCCGTCCAAGAAAAAGCAAATTCAAGCACTAAGCAGGATGAACTATACCTTGGAGTCGGCTACTCACACAGAAACAAAAATAATAGAATTATTAGGCAGAATATCATCAATGATCAAAATGAAAATATCCCTTGTAACTCTAAGATACCATGTGTTTATACTTGACCCAAAACATAAAGTCATGCCCAATAAAAATAAAGATTCACTCGAAAAGGGTGATTTCCTACCACATACCCGACCTCTTTAAGGAGATCGGACACGGCATAAGGAACCAGTCTTACTTATTCAAATAAGTAGTAGTCTCTCTGAATATCTCCTACTATATCTATCTCCATTAAAAGATAGATCCTAACATATCTCTCAAAAATGAAGAAAATAGTCATCCACCTAAAAAGGTAGAACTACTTAAAAAAATGTGGTTATTGGCTCTACTATAAATATACTAATACTCTCTTCTAACCTACTAAAAACTTGCAAAAAGTCATTGCTAACTCATAAATATTAGAATTTTTTGTAGGTATCATTCCCACCTCCTCACGAGAAACACGGACGGCGGTGTTTCGCCATAAGAACAAGTCGGAGGCTGCCTCACAAAGACATTAGACCTCACGTCTAGACCCAAATCAATGTTTCAGATAATTCTCAAAATATCATAGTTGTCCCTTAGTTAATGAATTATTAAATTGGCATATTTATACCAAACTACATTTGATTGAGGTAATTTTAAAAATTGTATAAATAAAATTTGAAGAAATAGACAATTGATTGGAAGAAAATTTTTTTTGAAACCAAACATATGCTCAATTCATATTGAAAAGTTATATTTAAAATGAATATGAAATTTTTTTTAAGTCTAATTCAATAATTTTAATTTAGACTATCAAATTTTATTCTTTTGACAGATATATTTTAAAATTTAAATTATATCTGATTTAAAATTAAAATTGAGATATTATTAAATTTTCCGTAACAAATAATAGTAGTAGATGGCAAAAAACTTTTTATTAGTTTTTCATGCATTTTACAAATTGTGAAAAGTTGTTATCACTAATGACAAAAATTATACATCAATGGTCAATATTAATGCATTATTTTAAGTTTATTTTCCATATTTTATCTAAAAATTAATTTTTGGTCTTAGTAAGTACTAAAATTTGTATAAAGAACTAAAATATAAAGCATTTTAATTAGTTTTTTTATTTTCACCTTTAAATCATTGTCTTATATTACCACTCAAATATAAGTAACAAAATGTTAAAAGGTATTTTACACACAATGTTTAGGTAATTTTTGTCGGTTCATAATTTTTTTTTCAATCTTTTCAATTTTATTTGTGTACAAGATATCATGTAAAAAGTCAATAATTAAAAAAACTGTACATACTTTATACAAAAATAATATTATAACCAAATAAAAACTTTGAAGTGAACAATTACGTATTTTTAAGTTTATTTTTTTTTAAATAATATATCAATCTGCAGTTAAAATTTGTATGTTATTTTTGTATTGATGTCATTTTTTTCTCTTTTTCTATAATCACGATTTTTGGTTTAACATTCTATTTATTTTAAATGAATATTTTCTATAAATAATAAATTATATTTCAAGACATAACTTCTAATTCGTTAAGATAAATTCTACTTATTATTAAGGGTAATATTAAGACAATAACGTAAAGTTATATTATTTAACTTAATATTTATAATTTTATATATGTAATATCTATAATCATATATTTATTGTATCTAAAATTATTTATTTATTTCAGTAATAATTAAAAAATAAAAAATATGACTCTTTATTTTTAAACTATTACTCTCAAATATTTTTAATTGTTAAATATGTTCTAAGTCATGTCAATCCACTTTCAACGTTTTATTTATTAAAATCTAAATAAGTATAGTGGCTAAGTAAACAACAGTTTAAAAGAAAAAAAAAAAAAGAAGTAAATCACATTTAAATAGTAGATGGCTTCAAAAGAAATTAAACGAATATATAGTCGTCCTTGATTGTTGAGCCAAGTCCTTATTTTAAAGCTATCTATTTATGACATTTTACCTCTACAACTAAGGTTATTTTTGTCATTTCGACCCTCATTACATGACAAATAACAACTTGGCTAACTTTTGATACCATGAATATCGTATTCCACTTTTTTCCATTGACATACGTGATAATTTTCCGATACTATTATATATAAAGCTAGCTAATGATATAATAAAGCTAACAATTCTCATAACTATTTATTACATATATGTATACGTATAGAAAGGCTTTCCATTAGCTAAATGGCTGCCGCCTTGCGTACATGCCTAATAATAATAATAATAATAATAATAATAATAATAATAATAATAATAATAATATGATTAATGTAATAATATATATATGCAACGTAATCCATAATTGAAGCCGCCTTTTATTTCCATGCTTTATGATTAGTAATAATAATTATACTAACAATAGTAATGATAATTATATTGTAATAATAATAATAAACGTAATACTAATAATAATAATACAATTATAGCAATAATATATATAAAGCTGAAAGTATATGAGTTATTAATATAAATGATATTAGTAATTTAAGGATAAAAGATATTTGGTGAAATATTAGCAAAGCTAAGCTCACCAAAGAGTACCGACATTTACATATAATTAAGTATCAAACTCGATAATAATATCATGATCTAAACTCTATTTTTAAATAATTAAAATATCAATTATTCAAATTAAAATATACATATAAGTTTCATTATTTATAAATTACTGGAATTATAGTTTTAATTATGTAAAATATTTCATCATAAAATATTTATATATAAGAATATGAATTTAATTGAATTCAAATAGTTATAAAATTAGTTCAATTACTGATAATAAAATAATTTTTTCTAAAAATAAGGAATTTTAATTTTATAAAATAAATTATAACTTATTTATATTTATATTTTTAAAACTGAGGGTCACTACATTCTACCCACCTTATAAAAATTTTCGCCCTCGAAAATTGATATAAAATGGAAAAGATTCATACTAGCGTAACTTCCCTTCTTAAACATGTCAAAGAAAAATAGAAAGACTTGACATGTTTAGTTTGCAAATCCAAGATATTCTTATGGTTTAAAAGTCTACGCAAAGCGGAAGATACAAGATAGGCTCGATGTCGAAGGGTTATAAGGCAGGCTGGTGTTAGAACGACGGGTTTATCGCTTCTAATACTCACTTCATTTAGCTCTTAAGTTCTGCTGATTCTAATGGTATCACCTTACGTAATACAATCGAAACTGGTTCAGCCTCTGACACTAAATCTATCACAACTTACTCTTTCTCTTGACACATAACCGATTATCAATTACGGGTTCAACCTATGTCATGTCTCTTCCTTGTAACTTACCATCTCTGGGTTTCAGGTAACTGTCTCGCACAACTCTCAACATTTCCGGTTCTTTATGTATAACTTAAGTTGTATACTCAAAATAATTCAACCCACTATTGCTGTGCCACTCTTATTATTATTCTCCAAGAATTTAGTCACTTTTCTAGGCTGACCAACTGTCATTTTGTCTCACCATTCGAAGGTCTTTATTCGATCGCTCAGTTGAAAATCATAAGGCTCACAACTCGATAATGTACTACAATGAATGCTACATGTTATTTACTATGCAAGGCAGTCAAAAATTTCGAATATCAGTTCGTGATTACCTCTAATCGGAGTATCTGCGCTTCCAGCACCATCTGCTATCATAGTGAACACGCGTCCCTGATGTTGTGCCTTTCCAGCTTCTTGATTCTTCTTCTTTTCTGGACAATTCCAAGACAAATGTCCAGCTTCACCACAGTAATAGAATACACCTAAACCAGCCCTGCACGGAGTATTCGGGTGGTACTTTCCACACCTCCTACAAGTTAAATCATTCGGTTGGGTCTGAGCTTATTTTCCTTTTTCTCTTCCCTGGCTGTTATTATTACTGAATCTCTGGAAGTTATTCTGACCCAAATGTGGTTGTGGGGTGTAACCGCCTCGCTTAAAATCTTGTCCTCTAGGGGCGAAGTTCCTTCCCTGATCTCTCCTAACAAAAATTCGCTGATCACTCTTATCTGATGTCGCCTTTCTCAGACAATCCTAAGCAACTCTACTTTTGTTTACCAGTTCCGAAAACACTCTGATCTCCATTGGTGCAACGAAGCTCAGAATATCACCTCGAAGACCTCCTTCATACTTAATACATTTTCACTCAGCAAAATCTTCAGGCGCACCTTGACAAATACGAGAAAAGCGACATAACTCCTCAAACCTGCTAGTATACTCAGCAATAGTCATCTGTCCCTGCTTTAACTGCATCAATTCAAGTTCCTTGGCATTTCTGGCTGAATTAGGAAAGTATTTCTTATAGAACTCTATTCGAAAAACCTCCCAAGGAATCACAGCGCCATCTGGCTGCAGGATACGTCGTGTCCCCTGCCACCAATGCTAAGCCTCACCCTGCAGCTGATAAGTTCCAAACTCAACCCATTGCTCCTCAGGAACCTGCTGAGCCTGCAGTGCTCGTTCCATAGCCTGAATCCAATTATCTGCATCAGTGGGATTCGAGGTTCCCCTGAAGGTCGGAGGGTGAACTTTCAGAAATGTAGCAAGTGTCATGGGACCGTCCTCATCATTATTGTTTCCGTGATTACCCTGGTTTACCTGATTACCCAGTGCCTCGGCTGTCGCCTGCATAGCCGCAGCCATATTTCCCAGGGCAGCCATGAAGTCTACTGGATCATTCCCTGCCGGGCTAGGAGTAACGGTGCCTATCCTACCTCTACCTCGGCCGCGACCGCGTCTGTGAGTCGACATCTGGTCCCTTCACACACCAAACAAGTGATATTAAGTTGATCAGTCTCAATATCGCAAGTCTAATGCTTCAAGTTCCAAATGCATGCTCATGAACGTTTATGCCACATATATCAACCAGATATCCTAATAGCACATACACACACACAGAGTATGCCCAGAAGCATAATCAGTCCATCCCTCAGGCTCTATAGGAACGAACTGCTCTGATACCATAATGTAACACACTACCACACAGAGCCTTATGCTTAAGTCGTAAAGCAGAGGTAGCAAGGTATTACGACCTCTAAAAGAAAAGGATATGTACATAGATATAGTTGGATGAAGTCATATCTAGGAGCCTTAAAAGATAAGCTAATCAAAAACGATTAACATGAAATCGTGTCACACTCGCATGGATATTTGTAAAACGGACAGGAAAAAAAATCAAAAGGGAGCTGAAAACATATATACATATCAAGGTTCCAAAACTTAGATAGCAAGCTCCAGACTCGACCTACGAAGCTAAGGCCGGCCAGAGTATATGATTATATATATATATATACAACCCAAAATAAAACTCAAACCACAAAATAAACCCCTGTATCTCCAAGTCGACCTCTAGGAGGGACAAAACACAAAATGTACATGTGGAGATTCTATAAACATGTATACATAGCCCAAAATCAAGATATGACAGTCTAAAAGGTAGTTTTTTGCTTGAAAGGAGGATATCCAGACGCTCAACGAGGTGTCTCTCGACCTGCATCTGAAAAACAACAACATAGTATGGGATGAGAACCGGAGGTTCTCAGTATGGTAAAGGTGCCCGCATAGTTAATATAAAAGGTCTCGGGAAAGCCAGAGGTATTCCTAGAACTCCGACACTCAAAATCATTCTTAAATAAAATAAACTAAACCAAAAGTTAGGTAAGTTATCTAACGTATTCTAGTTCTGAATCTAACTTTAACTTAATACTTCACTTTCTGTCGCCTCCAATCCTCTGAATCACTGGTGGAACAACTCTCTCTCCTCACACCTTCGTCAAGAGGGATATCTCAGAAAACATACACATATAGTTCAAGCAAGGAAAACACAAATAGAGAAGCATTTATAGCATGTAGAACAAGTAGCGGATAAGCAGAATTAAACAGTTAAGCAAACCAAAACAATGCACACTCAAGCAAACAAACAAATGCATATAATGTATGCCTGTCCTATGGCTGATGAGTCTCATCTATCGGTTATACAGCCAACCCGACAAGTCCTGGTAGTTAACCATTGGACAGTCCCTCTGTGCGCGCATCCCCAAGCTCAAGAGGTTCTCATTATAGTAAAGGTGCCCACATAGTTAATATAAAAGGTCTCGGGAAAGCCAGAGGTATTCCTAGAACTCCGACACTCAAAATCCTTCTTAAATAAAATAAACTAAACCAAAAGTTAGGTAAGTTATCTAACGTATTCTAGTTCTGAATCTAACTTTAACTTAATACTTCACTTTCTGTCGCCTCCAATCCTCCGAATCACTGGTGGAACAACTCTCTCTCCTCACACCTTCATCAAGAGGGATATCTCAGAAAACATACACATATAGTTCAAGCAAGGAAAACACAGATAGAGAAGCATTTACAGCATGTAGAACAAGTAGCGGATAAGCAGAATTAAACAGTTAAGCAAACCAAAACAATGCACACTCAAGCAAACAAATGAATGCATATGATGTATGCCTGTCCTATGGCTGATGAGTCTCATCTGTCGGTTATACAGCCAACCCGACAAGTCCTGGTAGTTAACCATTGGACAGTCCCTCTGTGCGCGCATCCCCAAGCTCAATAATATTCCATGGAGTCAAACTCCAAGCTCAAATATAATATTCCATGGAGTCACACTCCAAGCTCAATAGTATAGTATTCCATGGAGTTAAACTCCAAGCTCAATAATATAGTATTCCATGGAGTTAAACTCCAAGCTCAATAATATTCAATATTCATATTTATATGCATGCCCATGGGGAAATCCGGGGAGTTAAAGTGCCCGGTCACATCTTGCGACAGAGGGTCAACAAATAGTCTCAAATACACAAACCACATAATAATCTCTTTCTTTTTAAAAGACCACCTCAAATCAAACTCCAATTCTTAAAGAAATTTTGGCATTATCTCCTCTAAGACTCAAATTTCTGCCACCCTTCAAGAGTCCCAACTATCAAACCAAACACCTCTCAGTCACTCAAATCATTTCCAGTAACAAATTATTTCATAATCAAACAAATACCAATATTAAATCTTTTTCCAAACCGACCAACTTCAACAGCAAATTATTGACAACAGCTAAACCTCACATTTTATACCATATACACAAACCATCAATTATTCACTCAGTTCATCCCTATCTTAAGGTCTTCTAGCCTAAGTTTTCACGTGACATTAAATATTAACTACGAGAAACCAAAACCATACCTTCGTACGGAATCAAAATATTCAAAGCTCCGGAGAAGCTTTTTGACTGAGCTATCGAAGAAGAAAATGTCCAGAATCGTCTATGCCTCCTAAAACTCCCGTTAGCCAAACCCAAAGGAAAGAGGAGTTACGTCACTGTCAACTTCCACTAATCAAAAATGGTGCCAACATGTAGAGGGGAAGGTTACGAATACTCTTACCGGATTAAATTTTTGATTGGAGTTACGGATTGTAAGAAGTCGAAACCGAAAGGTTAGAGGAGGTTTACGTTCTTACGCTTCTCTCTCTCGGTCACGCTTCTCTCTCGTCTCTCATTCCTTCGTTTTCTGTTTGTATATATTATATGTATGGTGGCGTAAATATAATAATGGTAATAAAGTAAATGTTACTTATTCTTTCATATGATACTATTATATATAAAGCTAGCTAATGATATAATAAAGCTAACAATTCTCATAACTATTTATTACATATATGTATACGTATAGAAAGGCTTTTCATTAGCTAAATGGCTGCCGCCTTGCGTACATGCCTAATAATAATAATAATAATAATAATAATAATAATAATAATAATAATAATAATAATAATAATAATATGATTAATGTAATAATATATATATGCAACGTAATCCATAATTGAAGCCGCCTTTTATTTCCATGCTTTATGATTAGTAATAATAATAATACTAACAATAGTAATGATAATTATATTGTAATAATAATAATAAACGTAATAGTAATAATAATAATAATACAATTATAGCAATAATATATATAAAGCTGAAAATATATGAGTTATTAATATAAATGATATTAGTAATTTAAGGATAAAAGATATTTGGTGAAATATTAGCAAAGCTAAGCTCACCAAAGAGTACCGATATTTACATATAATTAAGTATCAAACTTGATAATAATATTATGATCTAAACTCTATTTTTAAATAATTAAAATATCAATTATTCAAATTAAAATATACATATAAGTTTCATTATTTATAAATTACTGGAATTATAGTTTTAATTATGTAAAATATTTCATCATAAAATATTTATATATAAGAATATGAATTTGATTGAATTCAAATAGTTATAAAATTAGTTCGATTACTGATAATAAAATAATTTTTTTCTAAAAATAAGGAATTCTAATTTTATAAAATAAATTATAACTTATTTATATTTATTATTTTAAAACTGAGGGTCACTACACATTTTGTTGATTTGGACTGGAAATTACATTAAAAAATACTTAATTTTTGCCAAGTGACAAGTCATTTAGGAGAGGTTATAGGAGCAACAATTGAGTTTTGTTTAAATAGTTAGAATTTGAATCGGGTATTTAGTGTTACAGTTGATAATGCATCATCTAATGATGTTGCAATTAAATATCTGAAGCAGCGATTGAGTTCTTGGAATAGCATTATTTTGAATGGTGAATTTATTCACATGAGGTGTTGTGCACATATTCTAAACTTGATTGTAAAAGAAGGGTTGAAAGAGATTGATGAATCAATCTTGAGGATTCGTAGTGCAGTAAAATATGTTAGATTTTCCCCATCTAGAGCCACTAGGTTTCAAAAGTGTGTTGAACTAGAAAAAATCCAATATAAAGGCTTGCCTTGCATGGATGTTGAGACTAGCTGAAACTCTACTTATCAAATGTTAGAAGCATCGCAAAGAATTTGAATTGCTTGCTTTGAAAGACAATACCTATATAGGAAAGATGAGTGGAGGAAAAGGGAGAGATGTGCCTTCTGATTCAGACTGGGAGTATGCTGAGTCCATTGTACTATTTTTGCGAGTGTTCAGTGATGCCATTGTACGTATTTCTGGTACCTTATATGTTACCAGTGATATGTATATGAAGGAAGTATTTGCAATTGGACGATTTATTCGTCATTCTTGTGATTCTGTTGATTTCAGTACTATGTCAATGGCGGAAAGGATGAGGGTTAAGTATGAGAAGTATTGGGGCAATCCTGATTCGGTGAATAAGCTGTTATTGATTGCTATCGTACTTAATCCAATGCAAAAGATTGAGTATGTCAATTAATTCTTAGATTACTTAGTTGGAGAATAAAAAGGAAGCAAATTGAAGTCAAAGTTGTCAAAGTGTATAAAGTTTCTTTATCAGCAATACCAAAGTTCTGAGGAAGCAAGTGAAGCTGATACGCAAGATATTCAAGTCGACAACATTAATACCGATGTTCATGGCATGAGTTTTTTTTTTGCAAGCAACCAGTCGTAGAACAAATACAAGATCTGAACTTGATAGATATTTATAAGAAGAATGCGAGCCATACTCCCATAAGTTTGATATACTAAACTGGTGGAAGGTCAACTCAACCCGATTTTCAATTCTTGGAAATATGGCTCGCGAAGTATTGGTTATACCTGTTTCTACGGTAGCTTCGAAGTTTGCATTTAGTACTGGAGGAAGAGTCCTCGATCCATACCGCATTTCCTTAACACCTAGAATGGTAGAGGTCTTAGTCTGCACAGGAGATCGGCTTAAGAAAGATCTTTTCTCTGCTTTAGATGATGATGGTGAAGTTCTTCAACAAGTTGATCAAGGTATAAAATTTTTTTCATGTTTCTTCTCATTTTATTTTATTTTATTTTTATTTTTGTCATCTTGCTATTTTATAATTTAGGTATTAGTTACCAATTAAAAGTTGTTGAATATAGACTTGATAATTAATTTGATTCTCTTGGCAGATATATTTTTCTCTAATGATGGTGGTTGTTCTATGACGACATCAATTGATAATCTTGATGATGACTAGGTATGCTTAGTATTCACATTTGATTTAATACTTTTATTCAAAGATTTGTCTCAAAATGACAAAGGTATATTTTGTTATTTGCAGATATATTTTTCTCAAAGGTTGTGGTTGTTTGATGATTTTGTTGGCAACTTAGCATCTTTTGATATTTTGTGGTTATTGTTTTAGAGAGATTTTTTGGTGGTATCCTTTTGATGTTTTGAGAATGATTAAATATTATATAGATTAGTTATTGTCATTAGATTTATAAAGAACCAAATTTTAGTTGTAATGAACCAATACACTTTAAAATGACTTTAGTATTAATTTTATTTTTAAAAAAATTATGGTTTCAAAATTGAATTTCTAAAAAGTTGGTTTTAAAAGTAGATTTTTTGTTAAAAAATTTTGTTTGAAAATTGGATTTTTAAAAATTAGTTTTAAAACTAGATTTTTGGTGAAGAAACTGGTTTTAAAACTGGATTTTCAAAAACTAGTTTTAAAACTGGATTTTTGGTTAAAAAATTGGTTTCAAAACTAGATTTAAAAAAAAAACGAATTTTAGACTTGGATATTAAAAATTGAAGAAAATTTCATGCCCTAAGCTATTCAAGCTGTGATGTTGATGGCCAGAAGGGATTAAGAGAGGGAAAAGAATAAGTTGTTCTCATTTTGAAAAGAATGAAAAATTCCCTTGAAAATATTTGTTGAGTTATAACCCTTATATACTATGTACTACTATGTACTCTTTATGTACTCCCATTATATAAAAAAATACAAATAAAAAAATAATCTAAGTAACACCCTCCCGCAAGCTAGAATTGTATAAATCTAACAATCCTAGCTTGGAAACATTAGTAGAGAAGGGACCCGGTGGTAGAGCTTTGGTAAGAAAATCAGCAAGTTGGTTTTGGGACCGAACCGGCATAAGATGAATGAGACCAGAAAGACGTTTTTCACGAACAATGTGGCAGTCTACTTCAATGTGTTTGGTTCTTTCATGGAAGATGGGATTGTTGGCAATATGAATAGCTGACTGGTTGTCACAGAATAGGGTGATAGATTTTTGAAGCGGCAAACCAAGAAAGTCCATTAAGAAAGACAACCAGCTAGCTTCACAAGTGGCAGCTGCAAGAGATCTGTATTCAGCTTCTGCAGAGGACTTGGCAACAGTGGTTTGTTTCTTACTCTTCCAACTGACAAGAGAGCTTCCAAGCATGAAGCAATAACCAGAAACAGAGCGACGAGTATCGGCACAGGTAGCCCAGTCAGCATCGGCAAATCCGGTGAGATGCATATCAGAAGTAGAAGAGAAGAATAAACCAGGTCTACCTTTTAAGTATCGGAGCACACGGAAAGCAGCCTGCAGGTGAGAGGTGGTTGCACAGTCCAAAAACTGACTCAAACGCCCCACAGCATAGGAGATATCAGGTCTAGTGTTTGTGAGGTAAAGGAGTCGGCCGATGAGTTGTCTGTAAGTAGTGTTGTCTGTTAAAATGGTACCCGACTCCTTCGAGAGTTTCTGACTATAATCAAATGGAGTGGAGAGAGGCTTGCAATCCAGATAACCAAAATCCTTGAGAAGGTCCATGGCATACTTCCGTTGATAAATGTGAATTCCCGAGTTGGAGCGTGCGACTTCCATTCCCAAGAAGTACTTGAGATCACCAATGTCTTTTATTTTAAACTTGTCATCTAAAATCTGCTTGATGGAATTGATTTCACCAATATCATCACCGGTTAAAACTAAATCATCCACATATACTAGGATGGCAGTGAAGCCTTCAGAAGATTTCTTGATGAAGAGGGAGTGATCATCAAAAAACTGCTTATAACCAGCATCAACAAGAGTCCGAGTGAGCTTAATATTCCATTGCCTGCTAGCTTGCTTAAGTCCATATAGAGACTTTTGTAACTTGCAGACCAAACCTGGTTGTGACACATCCAAACCGGGTGGTATCCGCATGTAAACTTCCTTGTCCAAATCTCCATGAAGGAAGGCAGTGTTGACGTCCAGCTGTTTCAAATGCCATTTCTTTGCCGCTGCCAATGCCAATATTACTCGTAGAGTAGTCATTTTGACAACTGGACTAAATGTATCACCATAATCCACTCCTTGCACTTGAGTGAATCCTTTTGCAACTAGCCTGGCTTTGTGCCTTTCTATGGTGCCATCGGGATTGAATTTTACCCGAAAAATCCATTTGCAACCCACAGCCTTCTTGCCTTTTGGGAGTTCAGTGAGACACCAAGTTCTATTCTGATCCAGAGCTGCTAATTCAGCTTGTATTGCCTTTCTCCAGCATTCATGTGCAACCGCTTCCTCATAGGTGCTAGGTTCTGAATTTGAGGTGATAGCTAGAGAAAGAGACTTATATTCTGGGTTTAGTTTATCATATGACAAATACTGTGAGATAGGATATAAAGTGTTAGAGTTGGCAAAGTTGCTAGGATGTGTTGTGTGGGTTATCATACAATGGTAGTCCTTCAAATAAGCAGGCGATCTCTTGACCCTTTCAGATTTTCTAGTGATGCAGTCATGCGGGATGATGTAGTTTTGTGATGCAGGTGCAGTGTTGGTGTGTGGGGTGCTAGTGGGTGTAATGGTATGTGAGGAAATAGGTAAATGCATTGAGCTTGAGAGATCTACAGTTGAATCTGTGAGTGTGGTATGTGTAGGTGATGGCAAATGATGTGTGGATGGTGTATCATATTGAAAAATGTCAATGCATTGTGGAAGAGGAGTGGGTGTCGTAGTTTCAGTGCTTGTGGAGTGTGAAAATGGAAAATGATTTTCATAGAAAGTTACATTTCTAGATATGAAAATTTCTTTTGACTTCAAATCAATAAGTCGAAAACCCTTTGTTCCAAATTTGAAACCAAGAAATGCTGCTTTTCTAGCTCTTGGGTCCAATTTTGTTCTTGAATTTGTTAACGTGGAGGCATATGCAAGAGAACCAAATACTCTTAAATCTGAAAGATTGGGTAATGTACCATACAAAACCTTATAAGGACTGACATTATCCAATTTAATACTGGGCAGCCTATTAATTAGGTGAATAGCGTGAGCAACTGCGTATTGCCAAAAACAAAGTGGAATTCCTGATTGAAATAACAGTGCTCGAGCAACACCTAAAATGTGCTGGTGTTTTCTCTCTACAATTCCATTTTGCTCTGGTGTTTCTACACAAGAAGTTTGGTGTAGAATGCCAGTTGATGCAAAATAGGACTTTAGAGTGAATTCTGGTCCATTGTCAGTTCTTATACACTTAACTTGTTTTTCAAATTGTACTTTGACAAAATTTACAAAGTTAATAACCAATTGTGATGCCTCAGATTTTGTTTTCATAAAAAAAATCCAAGTAAATCTACTCTTGCCATCCACCACAGTCAAAAAATATCTATGTCCTTCATTGGAAGGGACAGAAATAGGACCCCAGATATCCATATGAACTAAATCAAAATAATTCTTTATTTCAGTTGTGCTAAGATCAAAAGATAGCTTCTTTTGTTTTGCAAAATGACATGAGTCACAAGGAAATGTTGAAGCAGTGCAATCTATAAAAGGATAATCTTTTTTCATTAAAATTAGTCTATGCATAGGTATATGTCCTAATCTAAGATGCCAAATCTTATTATGCTCAGTTTGTGAAGGTGCTATGTTATGAGTAGTGGTAGAAGCTGTTGCCAATTAAGCTTGCTTTATTGAAGGAGATTGAAGGTGAAAGCATTCTATTTCTCTACTCATTGTATATAGCCCATCTCCGCACTTAGCAATGCCAATCATCTTCGATGTGGATTGATTCTGTATCTCACAACACTTATCATTTATTAACATTTGACAATGTAAATTTGAGGTTAATTTTGACACAGAAATCAATTTGAAATCAAAGGAAGGAATGTACAAAACATTTTTAAGAAAAAAATTTTTAGAAAATATGATTGTGCCAACAATGGTGCTCACAGTTTTGATTCCATTTGGCAATATCACATTTATTGGAGCAATATTTTGAAAACTTGCAAAATCTTTTAAGTCAAAAGTCACATGATCTGTCGCACCAGAGTCAATGACCCATAGTGCAGATTTTGGAGTTATAATACACATAATTCTTGTATTAAATTGTAATACAATGATTTTACCTGGAGTGGAGGTCTGAATAGAATTAACCTGATTTGCATTATGAGGTTGTTGCTGCACACTTTTGCCTTTGATAAGCTCCAACAAGGCAAATTTTTGTTCTGGAGTGAATTCAGAGCTTGACATTCCAATGTTCTCTTGGAGGCAATTGAGCTGGGGGTGTTTATCATTGAGTACATGAGCATGCTCTTCAGTGATCATTTGATTGATTGTGGTGGGATGTTGCTGTCGCTGCTGGAAATGGGAGGGGTACCCATGTTTCTTATAGCACACATCTTCTGTGTGGCCAAGTTTGTTGCAATAAGAGCATACTATCTTAGCTCCACGACCTCTGCCACCTTGACTTGATCTCCCTCGCCCTCTTCCTCTGCCTCTATTAGATGAGGAATTGAGCACTTGTGATGTAGTTGTATTTTGAGTGGAATTGAACAAAATTTTATTGTTGTCCATGTTGGTCAACTGTCTCTCTTGCTGTGTTAGCATAGAAAATACTGTGTTTAGGTCTGGTAGGGGTGACATGAGCATGATTTGTGATCTGACGGTAGAGTATTGTTCGTTCAATCCTCTCAAAAGTCTGACTACTTGATCTTCATCTATGTGTTCTCTTATTTTTGATAGTCCACAAGAGCATGACTCTGCACATCCGACACAGTTTGGAATGGATCTGAAATTGTTGAGTCCTCCCAGATCTGTTTGAGCCTTGTGTAATAATCAGTGATGGTCAGATCACCTTGCTTGATGGCAAAAAGTTCCTCCTGGAGTTCTGCAATTCTGAACCTGTCCCCTTGGTAGTATCTGTGCTTAAGTTCCTCCCACAAATCAATAGCAACATTGTTTCACATAACACTATCACGAATTCCAGGACTTAATGAAAGATTGATCCAAGAAACAATCAAATTGTTGCATCTTTCCCATGCCTCAAATTCAACATTATTATTCTCAGGTTTTCTTATGGTACCATCAATAAATTTCAATTTGTTCTTCGAACTCAGTGCTCTAATCATAGCATGACTCCAACTACCATAATTGTTAGGTGTTAACACGATTGAAATAATCGGTGTACCTGGATTTTCTCCCGGATGGATAAAATAAGGGCTTGATTGATCTTGAATTGGACTTATGTTGTTCTTCGAAATCTGAGACTGAAGAGTAGTGAGTTGATGGAGGAGATTGGCTAGTGCGTTTACATCCATCTGTACTGCGTTGCTCTGATTGTCAGCCATTATTGAGAAATCAATGAATCACAGAATAATGGGATCCAGATCTTCTTCCTTCCAACTCGTTGATCGGAACAGCTACGTTCAAACAAGAAAGAATCTTGTGAAATAACCTCTCATCAAACTCTATTGGGTGAGTTCTGAAGGAAGAGGTAAGAAAAGGGAAAAGAAAATTTCGAAAGAAAAATTAGGAAAAGAAAGAAAATGGCAAAATTGGCAACTAGATTCACAGCTTGATTGCTTTCCACGCTCACCGCACCATGAAGAAAATTTCATGCCCTAAGCTATTCAAGCTGTGATGTTGATGGCCAGAAGGGACTAAGAGAGGGAAAAGAATAAGTTGTTCTCATTTTGAAAAGAATGAAAAATTCCCTTGAAAATATTTGTTGAGTTATAACCCTTATATACTATGTACTACTATGTACTCTTTATGTACTCCCATTATATAAAAAAATACAAATAAAAAAATAATCTTAGTAACAAAAATCGAATTTAAAATCGGTTTGTAAATAAAGTCAGATTTAAATTCTTAAATCGGTTTTTATTTTTCTAAATCTGTTTCTCTCTTTAATCCCGTTCAAGTTTGGTTTCATGAACCACAAAACAAAACTGGTTTTGAAATGGATCAAGTTTGGATTTTTAAAAATCCAAACCATGCCCACCCCCTACCTAGAACCCACTATTTTTTAAAATCTAAACCATGGTATAAAGAGTTTAGAAAAGAAATGAAGAATTGTTTAGAAAAGTATTATTTTTATTATTCATATTTTTCATTTGTGATTACAAAATTCTTACCAATATATACATCTAGAGTACGTTAAGAGTACGTTCGTTATGGAATAATATCATAATAAATTATATTGATTTTTGTCTAATGATACCACAAAAAAGATAGATTTTGAGAAAGTTAGAAGAGAAGAGAGGAATTGTGATTATGTATTTCATTAACTTGAGTAAAGATACAGTAATGAGATTCATATATAAAGAGTCTATTCACTAACTAACTAACTGTGCCACCTGACATAATAAAAAATGAATAAAAAATGAAAAGAAAATTCAGCTAACTGAACTAACTGAATGAAGAGCACAAGTTTCACTTGATATGTCCTCTATCAGTGTCTTTTCAAACCCTAAAGAAAAAAATTATAACTGTGTGTCAAAAAATTCTTGATTAGTAAGATTAGAATCAACAATTATATTTCAATTCACGTAAAACATGATAAAAAAAACATTGAATTTGCCAAGAAAATAAATGTATGTAGAATGGTAAAAAAAAATAAAGAACTTTCTTCTTTTTTAAAAAAATTGAATTCATATTCACATATTAAATCATAGTGCATACAAAAATTTTTATGGTAAATATGTTAAATTTATAGATATGTAGCGATCAAAAAGTTAATTAAATTCTTTTGATTTTATGAATTAACATTGCTGTTGTTCCAATATTTAGGATGGACACGTATATAAAAGAATGCAACATTTTTTTATATACTTTGTGTACTTTTTATATACTTTTTATGTATTCTTTATACATTTGTATGTACTTTTTTAATTTTATTAATATGCGTCACACAATCTAAAAGTAGCATATATCTAAATCTAATTTTATAAACATAAATTAAAATTGAAATTTAAATAAAATAAATTTATAATTTTTTAATAATTTAATCATAAACGCTCTGATATTATTTATTAAATTTTTTTTAAAATTTACTTGTCAAAATCTAAAAAATAGATAACAATATAAAAGAATTCACACGCTTCTTTTTTTAGGGAGGTCAAACCATCACGCAAACAAGTCAAATTAATCCCCAAATCTTCAAATTATAATCATAATTCTATAATTTGATACACAATTTCATTGCAAATTCCAGAATCACATTTCCCTTCTCAGGTAGGTATTCGTTTCCCTCACTTTGTTTTTTCTTAATTAATTCGTTAATAAGTTTTGTTACCCAAACCCTAGTTAGGAGGTCAATTATATTTTAATTTACAGCCACATTTTTTAAGCATTGCTTGTTATGAATGTTATATCTTAGCTAAAATCGGTGTTCATGGGCATGATCAGTTCCTAGAATGAGGCTCTACCAACAAATCCTAAAACAAAGGCCACAATTTTGAGGGTTAATTGTTAATTGTAATAGTAGGGCTTTAATTTTTGGTTAAAATCTCACATTTGGTTGTAACATTATCATGAATTTGCAGGTCTAAGGAGGGAGGTGAGAATGAATGAATGTTAATTACACATTGCAATGAGATGTTTATTCATTATGTCATCAATTAATGGTTCTATTTGGTGAAGAACTTCATCAATTAGCAACTAATAATTATTATTATTATCATCAAGTCCATAACAACTAGAATGTTTTGGTGCGAAATACTAAAATTGTCAAATATAAAGGGTTTGTTGTGTAATATATCATCATCGCCCTTGTGATAATTAAAGTTTAGGTGGCTATTATGTTGGAAACAGTACCACAAATTGGCATTTACATTCACAGATTTCACAATCTTGACCTATTTAAGCAAGGGTATACATACATCTCCAACTAATTACTTTTTTTTCCCTTTATTTATTTAGAATTCCTTTCCTGAATTTGACAATTTTTATTTTGTTTTAATTTGTGTAGATGGTATAGGATTAAAATTACCATGAGATGGGATGATGATAATGAAAATCAATCTTTCGGAATTCCCTCTAGAGTTGTTCAGTACGAAGGTAATTTAAATTAAGATTAAGAAAGATTTTATTTAGTTTCATTTATTCAATCAGATTTGTATTATAATCCTATAAATTGTTTTTTAAATAATGAATTTAAAAAACTAGTTGCTTTTGACAATATAGTTAGTAATCCATAATTGAAATGTATGGATAAATTTTTTGTTAAATTACATAATTGGTCCTATATTTTTAATGAAATTACAAATTGGTCCTTTTATTTTAAAAATTTGTAATTAAGTCTTTAAGGAAAATTAAAATTTGTGATTTAGTCATCACTGTTCAAGAAGTGATGATTTAACAGAATATTCTGAAAATATGCTCAGAATATTCTGTTAAAATAAAGAATATGTTGAGAATATTCTATTAAATTAAACACTTTTTGAACGATGAAGACTAAATTATAAATTTTAATTCTCTTTAGGACCTAATTACAAACTTTTAAAGTGTAGAGATCAATTTATAATTTTACTAAAAGTGTAGGGATCAACTGTATAATTTAATCTAAATTTTTTTATACTATGTATGTACTAAAAATCAGTCACTAAATCGATTATTTTTAATATAATTTTATATAAGTGACTAATTTAATAGCTAATTTTTAATGTAGAGATTAAATTTCTTTACGTGGCAGTGCATGATTGAAAAATAAATCTTATTATTAAATGGTATGATTAATAACTATATATATAGCTCCTGATGAGATGGATCCAAGCTATATAAAGGGCATATGGAGGATTGAAGAAAAAGACAACAGTTTCTCAACACAGCCCTTTCGGATTAGATATGCAAAGCAAGACATTTATCTATGTATCATGATCTTATTCAACTTATTTCATACTGAATTTGAGGTAATTAATTATTAATCATCCATGATCTCATTCTTCAAAAATATTTCATCCATGATCTTCTGTGTAGTTGCCTATTTATCTTATTATGCTCTTAAATTAAATAATGCAGGGATTCATTAGTACTGCTGTTATTTTAAAGTTTGAGCTTATGTATGTTCCCAAATATTATGATAACGGGTGAGTCATATAAAAAAAATTTAATTATACTGTTGGTCTATATAATTTTATCAGATTTGTAATTAGGTTTTTATATTTTTTTAATTAGTTTTTATATTATTTTTTTAATTTTATAATTAGATCATTTTCATGTCAAAAGTATTAGAATTAACAGAACATTTCTCCCAAAAAATGTGATCAAATGTTCGATTAGGTTCTTAATTATAGATATCTTTAATTTGCAAAGAAATATTCAGTTAAATCTAATATTTTTTACACTAAAAAAATCTAATTACAAAATTAAAAATAATGTAGGGACCCAATTAAAAAAATAAAATAAAAATTTAATTAAAAATTTAATAAAACTGTAGAGACCAATAGAACAAATAAACCTAAAAAATCGGTCAAAGTAGTTATTCTTAAAAAATAAAAAATGTGTTAATTTAGTTTTCAATAAATTAGATACCTCAAATTAATTTCTAAAAAATATTTATTATTCTGTTAATATCTTTTGAAAATTAAATTAACGTATATATAAAATTTTTTAAGTACTATTTTGACTATTAATCCTTAAGTGAAAATATTAAATTTCATTATACATATTTATGATTGACATTGGTATAATATATAGTGGTGAATTGGAAGCTTCTCTGGATTCTTCTCCAACTATCCATGAATTTCGGATTCCTCCTAAAGCTCTATTAGGGTTGCATTCATATTGTCCTGTCTATTTTGATTCCTTACATGCAGTGCTCATTGATGTTACTGTACATACATGTATTCTCAAATCTTCATCAAAATTTCCCAGGTTTGCCACACTCTAATATCATCTTTAATTAATTAGGTTAATCAACCATGCTTTCATTTTAAGATTAATTAATGTTAACCTTAATTTTTATTTGGTGAAATTCAGAGCTTTTATTTATGAACAAAAGATTAAGAGTTCAATTTTGGTTTCTCCTAAAAAAATTAGTATAAGCTGATAAAAATTTATACAAAAATTGACATAAATTCAAAAAGAGACTCTATCCTTTTACAAAAAGATTTATTAGATATAACAATATATATGTTTTTTTATCTTAGTCTTTTATAATGAGCAGTTTCATAATATTATGCATACATGAATAATGTTTAAGCATCAAATGCATGTTATTACTAAAATATATTTGAGGAGATATCAATGTATTTAAAAAAAAAAAAAGTAAGAAATTAAAATTGAACTAAAAATTTCATAAAATCTCAAGAGAGATAAGTACAATAGGACCTTAACTTTTTAATCACAAGTTTTTATGAGCATGCTTCAAAGTGAATTCTATGTTATCTTTATTGGGGTGTCTAAATTGTCTAATTTATTTTTTAAAATAAAAAATAAAATATTTAAAATTTATTAAATATTATCTATTTATTTTTTTTAGTAATTTAGGCACAATATTAAAGACATTATAGTATTCACCATGCTTCAATACATATAGTTAGGTGTTCACTTTAAAATAACAAAAAAATAGTAAAGGATGTTTTTTGTTCTTAACGTTTACAATTTTTTTAAAAAATATTCCTAACATTTAATTATATTTAATTTTGCCCTAATATTTTTAATTTGTCAAAATTATTCCTGGATGTTAATTTCATGTAAAATGTTATGGACAAAATAAAAAACTTCCAAAAATAATTTTGATATAAATCGAAAATGTTAGAAACAAAAGTGAATTAATCGAAAATATTAAGGACAAAATTGAATAAAATTAAATGTTACGGATATTTTTAAAAAAATCGCAAATATTAAAAATAAAAAACCTACTTTACCCAAAAAAAATTACAAATTTTCACTTTAATTTATCTATTTCAGAAATTCAGGCACCAGTGAAGTGAATGTTGGCCAAAGTTATAACACACCGAAGAATAATCAAGTATGTCTTAATTATTAAACATTATTATTAGGTGTCACATTTTTCCTTAACCCCCTTATATTGAGTTTCTTAACAAAACGTTTTATGTGACTAATTAAGCAGGGCTTTGGTGCAATCGCTTATTTAGATGTGAAAAAAAAAATGTTTATTAAAGCATTATTAACTGCTCGTGATATATTACTTGAAGAACTTCAAAGACTTAGTAAAGCAATTGATCAAGCTATTGATATTTCAAAATTTCTGTTAAATATGACCTCATTAAATTCCATATTTCAAGCAAATCATGTTTTGACACAAGGAAAATCACAAAATGGCCAAGAGGTTATTTTATTTTATTTTTTTCATTTTCAACTTATATATGAATTACTATTTCCGTTTTAAAATAACTACGGTTAATTCTTTTAAATTTGTACAGAAATTTAATGTCGATTTTTTAAATGCTGAAAACCTCAAATCTCTTAGTCAAAAAGAACTTTGGAAGTGTTTGGATTTATTAGGAGATCAATTGTTCAATTTATGGAACGAATTTTTAAAATTTCACAGGTTTGTTTTCTCATTTTGTATCGTTAAAAAAAAATAAATAGGTCTTTAATATTTTGATCTGTAGACATTTAAATTTTCAAAAATTTGAAAATACATTTAAGTTCGTGACATTTTTAAAATCAGGACATATCAATCCTTTATATTCACTTGGATCTGTCAGACTCAACAGAAAAATCAAACGTGATTCTTGTTATATTGACCTGGTTGATATGAATATATAGGTAAGAGAGTTTTTAGAATTAGACAAATTAGACTTAAGGATCAATATGTTCAGATTTTAAAAAAGTCAAAAACTTAAATATATTTTTAAATTCTCAAGAACTTAAATGTCTGCAAATTAAAAAATTAGGGATCGATTTGTTTTTTTTTTCTTATTAATTTGATGGTTGAATGTTAAATAAACATGCATGATTATATTCACTTGTTGGTAGGGAAAACAAAATACAGATTCTAAAGTATTTAAGAGAAACATGGTGTAAGGATAGAAAAGTTGAATGGTCAATATGGATGGTGTACTCTAAGGTTGAGATGCCCCATCATTATATAAATAATGGGATTAATTTATCTTCAAATCGTGGTAAACACAAAAGAGCTCTCACTTTATGGAAGCTTAATGACGAGGTTAGTGCTTACTTATCTCTATCTCATGTAATAATAAACTTCATCCTTTGATTAAATTTAAAATGTTTAACTTTTAGAAGTTTCTATTATCTCCTTCAATTTCTAACTAAATCTTTGATAAAATATATGACAGTTTCTTAACTATATACTAAACAAAATTTAAAATGAGTCTAACCAATATTATAAGATTAGTATAATTTGTTATTTTTGACCAGTCAATAATATTTAAAAGTGTTTCTTAAAAGTATAGTGTTGGATTAAAATTTTTAGGCTATTAACTAAAAATACCGAACAATATAAACAAAAATGGCTGGTCTTCAAACTTTTCTCTTCGAGTATCCTATAATTTTATTTAATATAATAGATAAGGGTAGACATATGGGGCGAATGGAGGCCTCCGTTCCTCAGTTTTTTTTATAAAATAATAATAATAATAAAGTATTGAGTATGATTTAACTTTTTAAAAATTATATAATATTTAATCTAGTATATATAAAAGTTCAATTTAACTTAAATATTAATGATATCTAATATTTAAAAATTAAGTAACAATATTAAAAAAATATGAAAAAGATATTATTACTGATATTTTTTAGTTAAATAAAATTTTTTAAATTTCATAAAGTGGATTATTTTTCTTCTTGTGACTGTCTTTTTTTATTTGTTTAGTATTAACTCTCTGTTTCAAATGTTACAATTGAGAGATTTTTTTTAGCTATGAATATTGTGAAGAATAACTCAAAAATAAAATAAAAGATGAATTTTTTGCTAATTATCGTTTAATTACATTGAGAAAAAAATTACTGAAAAATTTGACACAAATTCTATTATCAATAAATTTTATAAAATAAAAAATACACATATTTTTTATCCTTTAAAATATATTTTCTATTGGTATATTTTTATATATTTTATATTATATAATTTTTTTGTATATTTTTTTAATATTATATATATCATTGGTCGTTGATGAAAATATTTCTGAAACCAAAATAAATAATTTTTAATTGAAAGGATTAATAATAAAATGAAAATTTGTGTTGTACTTCATACACAGCCTATTCAAACCGCAGTAACACGTGCTGAGATGCATCGAAGGAGCATTGCACAAATGCGGGTAATTAAGTAAATCGTGAATCGTATACGGACTATTAGGAATAATTAAATATGATTATAATTAATTAATTAATTAATTAAAATTTGCCTATTGTTTTTGCAGATTAACAACCGATCAATTCAAGACATGCATATATTTGGAGACCCTTTAAGAACACCAATTGTGATTGTTGAACATGTCATCACAAATGCACAACGAAGAACTATTAGTCAAGATTCATATTTGATACATACCAAGCTTTTTACAGCCTCACACAGCTTTCAACGACTACCTAACATTACCCACCAATCGGAACACCATTTTCATGTCTTGAACATTGTTGTCTTTGTGCATGGCTTTCAGGCATGTCCATCTTATTCTCCTCTCTAAACCCTACTATAATACAACAAAAATTATTTTTAGCGACAAATTTTTTATGACAGTAACATAATCGTCACTATATATCTTATTTAACTTATATTTCTGTAGTAATTATATATTTGTTGTTATTACTATATATTATAATAACAATTATATACTTTTTGGGATCATTAAAAATTTTTTTAACGACAAAAAATAAGACGGATAATGTCTGATTGCCAATAAATATATTAGTGATTATTTTTATTACTGCTAAAAAAATAAATGACGATTAAAAATAACTTTTTTCACATGTCTTAATATGTTGATTCAATCCGATTCGAATAAAATCATATTTGATTTATTTAGGTATTTGATAAAATGTTAAAATGTTTTTGAAATAAATCTAAAAAGATTATATATTTATCGTTTAATAAAATGTTGCAGGGGCATCATTTAGACCTAAGACTTGTTAGAAATCAATGGGTTTTAATTGATCCTGAAGTGGAATTTCTTATGTCAGAAGCCAATGAAGATAGAACAACATCTGATGATTTTAGAATAATGGGTCAAAGGCTGGCTAAAGAAGTTATTTCTTTTGTGAAGAGAAAAATGGATAAAGCTTCAAACTCAGGAATTTTGGGAGATATTCAGCTAAGTTTTGTTGGACACTCTATGGGCAACCTCATTATAAGATCTGCACTTGCAGGTAGCTCACATTTGCAAAAGTAATATGAAAAATCTTTTATTTGCATAACAAAAATTATTTATCAAATTAGTAGTTATATATTTATATATATTATTTTATATATTTTTAATATTTATTTTATATTTTAATATTATTTTATATAAATACATGATTTTTTATACATATTACAATATATTACTTCTGCTTCAAAATAATATATCTGCTAAAAATAAGAGACTAAACTGGAGAAAAAATTTGTGTATTATTAAGTGTATTTCAGTTGTCTATTTAAATTGTCTGGAATGATACAATATAAAAGGGTATTTATAGGTATTAAGAGAATCGTAATAATAAAGACATAATCTCCTATAATAAATATTCAGATATACTAAATAATACTAATTGATCCTAATTATATTCTAACAATATCAAATACCATTTAAAAATATTATTTATATAATTATGAATAGTAGTATTTATTTTGTATTTGTTTTTTAATAAAAATGTTACTATATCATTAAGTTTCAATAAAAAATAAGTTTTAAAAATATTTTTAGTATGATCTCCATTTATAAAAATATAAATTAGAAGTATATTTTTTTATATTTGACTTTAATTTTATCCGTAATAATTTATTTCTATTTTACTCCTAGCATCTCAATATATATTCAATTAAAAATTCTAATTAATTCTTTTAATTATTCTTCTAATTTTTAAATTTAATTTTTTTATCGTTTTAATATTTTCAAAAAATAACATATATATTTAAAATTTTAATTATTTAAATATTAAAAAATAAATTAAAACTCCAAATTATTACTTTATTCAATTATGTCCCTCAACATCGACAACATGTGAGTGCTAGAATTGTTACATCTAGATTAACTGTATTAATTATTAGTAACATTGTGTTGATTATGTATTTGCAGATAGTTTGATGGAACCATATCTAAGATACTTGTATACGTATATGTCCATATCTGGTCCACATTTGGGGTATCTTTATAGTTCCAACTCATTATTCAATTCTGGATTATGGCTTTTTAAGAAGTTAAAAGGCACACAATGCATTCATCAACTCACATTCACAGATGATCCACATTTTCAAAATACATTTCTCTATAAACTCTCTAAGGTATTATAAATCTTACACTATTATATATCAACTTTAATAGTGGTCGATTCATTTAGTAGTTAGTTCACTAGTATGCTTAAGTAAGTATTGAGAATTTGAATCTTTATTTTGTGTATGCAGAAACTTGTTGACAAAAAAACAAACTCTTAATAGAATTCAGATCTGCGACATAGTAGTCCTTGTGAAAATAAAAAAAATTATATATCAACTTTATTTTTTTTCACCTTTAAATTTCAAAAATATTTTAATAGTCCAATAGTTCTTATTTCAAAAAAAGTAAAAACTGAGGTGCAGTAAATTTCATGTGAAGTAGTTCACTAATATACTTAAATAAGTATTGAGAATTTGAACCTTCACTTTGTGTATGCAGAAACTCACTGACAAAAAAAAACCCCTTAAATAAAATTCAGAGCTGCGACAAAATAATCCTTGTGAAAATAAAAAAAAAATTATATATCAACTTTATTTTTTTTCTCACCTTTAAATTTCAAAAATATTTTAATAGTCCAATAGTTCTTATTTCAAAAAAGGTAAAAACTTAGGTACAGTGGACTTCATATAAAGTTGATAGCTGAGAGCCTTTAGATGAAAATTTAGCCAAATCATCTAACGGCTCTCACTTATCAACTTCAAGTGAAATCGATTGCACCTGAGTTTTTACCTTCAAAAATATTTTAATTGATTAAATGTGACCTTTCTTTTTAAGAAAATTTTGAGAAAAGTAAATTATACCGAATATTAATTTTTTTTTAAATAATTTTTTTTTCTTTTCATTTTTCCAGCAAAAGACCTTGGAATACTTTAGGAATATTATCTTAATATCTTCTCCACAGGTATTACTTTAATTTCTTTAATGTTTCTTAAAAAAAAATCATCTCTACGAATTTTATTTATTTACTGATTCTTATCATCATTAGCAATAATGATTAACAATTTTTTTCTTTATTTTTTTAAAAAAAATAGGATGGTTATATTCCTTATCATTCGGCTAGAATAGAATCATGCCCAGCAGCATCACATGACAAATCAAAGAAAGGAAGAATGTTCATAGAAATGTTAAATGATATTTTGGATCAAGTGAGAGTGAATCACGATGAACATCGTCGAGTTTTGATGCGTTGTGATGTGAATTTCGATGTGACTTCATATGGCAAGAATTTGAACTCATTTGTTGGACGTGCTGCTCATATTGAATTTTTGGAGTCTGATATTTATGCAAAGTTCATAATGTGGTCTTTTCCAGAATTATTTAAATAGCATCATTTTGCATTTAATTAGGGTTTAACTTCTTGCTTATGTATGTATATAGAGATCTTAGTTATGTTTTTAGTTGGCTTCAATATATATGTTTATTTGAAGCTTAATACTTTGTGTGTGTAGAGCATAATATATAGGAGGTGATAAAACTATGAAGGAATAAGAATAAAAAAAGATGAAAAAATTTTTATTGATTGTTAATTTATTGAATTGTAAATTATGAAGATAAAATTAAGTATATATAGAGTATTAGCTTATGAAAGATAAAAGCAAATAAAAATAAGATAAAGATAAAGATAAGATAAAAACTAAAATTATAATTGATTTTGTATATTCTGTTAGATTGAATTTGTAAGTCACGAAATTTTTTTATTGTTGTCATGAATTGAAGTGGAAGAATAATTTAATAGGAGACAAAAAAAATTTAACAAAAATAATTTTATAATAATAAGCTCTCTAATCATATTGATCAAATTGTCATTGGAACATAATACGAAACAAAACAAGTTCTCCACAATCAAAGGACCATTTAGAAAGATCAAGTGAGGAACATATTCATAACTGTTGAGTAATAAGCACCAGCAAGATATTTTAAATATCAAGTGTTCTCTATTTTTGGTGTTTTAAAACTCTGTTTGGAACAAATTTCATGAAATTAGTCAATTTAAAAATTATTATTGAATTCGTTCTCTGCATTGAGAGTCTTGTGATGCATCATAGTCTAGCTAAGCTGAGGTGCATCCATAGGTGGTGAAGGATTTTCTACCACTTGAGCTACAACCATTGATGGAGGAGAATATTCTGCAGTCGTAACCATAGGAGGATTTTCAGCATCAGCAATTGGAAGAAAATTGGGAAAAAATCGAGATTTAGATAAGAACTTGTCTAACGGTAGAAATATTAAAAGTAATTTTTTTACAACTTGTATAATAAAATAGGAAATTCCTAAAATACTCTAAACAGTAAATTTAATAGCAAAAATTAAAATGATCAAATATCAAAATTTTTATCGTGAAAAAATTTTTAAAAAATGGGACAAAAAATCTATAAGATCTAGTCTAATAAAATCTTTCACTATTAAAATAATAAGTACATAATTAGTTTTTGGAAAAATCTAGAAGACCAGCAGTTTTATTGAATTTTGGCCAGCATGTAACCAGCAGAGGAAGGTGAGCCATTGGATGAAATTTCACACCAATCTCACACCATCAAATCATCATTGATGGTTAATTGATGGCTAACAATCACAAAAATTGCTGGCCCCTAGCATTACTCTTAGTTTTTTTAGTAGTACTAGGACATTTCAATAATCAACAAAATACATCATCAAAATTGATGAAATCAATATAAACCCTCCACAAAGTAGGTATTTTAAATCAGACAAAACATAAGATAATACAACTAACAAGTTATATCTTAATATTTATCTTTACACCAGGAATAATATACTAAAATTTTATAAAAATTGGAACAAGTTTACCAATTCAATAAAATCAAATGACACTGCCCTTTTCATCTGTTTCTTTTTTTTTTCTTTAAGTGTGGGTTTCATAGAGACCCACCAACAAATCTCTCTCTTATTGACTTAAGTGGGAAATAAGTTACTCCATTAAATTTGTCTTTTCTTTACAAGAATCAAACTTTACTGTAAGTAAATTCTTAATCATCATATCTGAACTATTATCATTAGTATGGATTTTCTCAAGTGTATATGACTTCATCTCAAGTGCTTGACAAATCCAATAATACCACAGTTTTATGTGCTTCGATTTGGAATAAAACGTCAGATTTTTGCTGAGATGGACAACACTTTCATTGTCACAAAATAACACAAATTTTTCTTCATTAATGCTTAACTCTTATAGAAATTTTTTCACCCACGAGAGTTCTTTAGAAGATTCAACAACAACAATGTATTATGCCTCTGTGGTAGATAAAGCAACACATTTCTAAAGTCAGGATAACTAGAAGTAGACTTTTTTAAATCAAGATTCACAGTCATATCCGCATCTGTGTAGCCATCCAACACAAGTTGGCCACTCCCAAAACATAAACAAATCCTAGAAGTGCCACTAAGATATCTGAGAATCAATTTCACTGCTTGCTAGTACTCCTTGCTAGAAATAGAGAGAAACCGACTAACAACTCCAACTGTACCATGCGACCTGATGCTAACCTAGAATGGATGTCCGCCGGCGCCCACCCCTACGCACAAAACGAGCAACGCTATAATCGTTGTTTGCTGCCGATTGCAAGGTAATGCTACTTGTATCTGTTACCGTTTTCTCAGTATTTTCTTTTGAAAATTTTTTCAGTCTAGAACATGTAATTAATGATCAGTGTTTTATTCATGAAAAATGGATATTTCATTTTGCGATGATTCGAATATTTTCTTTAGTGTACTATCACTTCTTGCGGATATTTCTTTTTACGAGATTCAGATGTTTTTTTTTTGTTTAGATTTGAATTTTTTTTGTTACATTTGAGATGTTTCTTTTATAAAATTTAGAATGTTTTCTTTTATTAAACTACTTATGATTTTTTTTTGTTTAATTTGGATGTTTATTTTATTAAATTTTAAATTTTTTTTGTTAAATTTAAAATGTTTCTTTTATAAAACTTAGAATATTTTTATTGTTAAGTTGGGATGTTTTTTTTTTGTTAAACTTTGGATATTTCTTTTTCTTAAACTTGAGATATTTTGATGCAGGTTGACCCCTCACAGTGCACAAAAGAGTTGCGGCAAAGGGTACAACGATAGGGCGATGAGAGAGGATAGGATGGGACTTCACATTGATAAAATGGTTACAAATTTAAAATTTTATTTTTTAAAATTTAAATTTATTTTTTAAAAGTAGTTACAAGTTTAATATGTTATTGTTTAATAATTTTAAAAAGTTGTTAAAGTTGGTCCTATTCTAGTTGGTTACCTAATAAGATTAAATATGTATTTGTTAAAGTTTTTTATTCAATAATAAGAATATACACTCTGAATTAAAGATAGTGAATAATAATTAAACTAAATACTTAATTATCTTATTACATTTTTTGTATTTATTTGTGTTGCATTTGAAATATTAAATTACTATTAATTAATTAATTTTTTTAAAAATATTAATTTCCTATATTTTTTATTTAAAATATCTATTTGACATTATTTATTCAGAGGCAGAACCATCACGTTTAAAAAAAATTTTAAAAAATAATTTTATTATAAAAATAATTTATTTCATATTGGTAATATATAAAAACTAATTGTTAATTTAATAAAAGGATTAAATAACTAAAATTATACATTTTATAAAAATAATTTTGTAATTTTAAAATATTAAAAATACATTTTAAAAATAAACAAACTAAACATATTTTTATTATTTTTATATTTAAAAATAAAATTTCTTTTCACAAATCAATCATATCTTTTAAAATATAAAAAATTTAAAATAAAAATTATTTTTTAAAAGTAAAAATAAGAAATACTTTCAAAAAACCAAACAACATCTCAGTGATTTGAATCCTCATTAAAAGTTGCAGATTCAGGGTTTGTTTGGGTGAAATTTAAAAAAAAGATCTTTTTTTAGTTATCTTTTTTTAAAAGATTTTATCGAGAAGTAAAAATAATTTTATGTTTTGATATCTCATGTAAAAAGGTCTTTTTATTTATCAATTATGTTTGGGTATAACAATATAAAAGTATTTTTTTGTTTGTTTATTACATAAAAAATATCTTTTTTTTTTTAAGAAAAAAATATCTTTAAAAAAAATATAAATTACACCTTCTCAAAAAAGATTTTTTTATTTTACTAATATTTTTATTTTTACTACTAAAAATTTACCAAACATGTTAAAAAATAAAAAAAAATCTTTTTCATTAAAAAAAATTTTAACAAAATAATGGAGCCAAACATGCACTCACTTCAAAGATAAAAAGCCAAATTTCCTTTTCAAAATAAATAAAAAAAGAAAATTCATAAAAAGTTTAATTTTTTATTTTAATTCTCCACGTCGGAAAAACCTCACCGGATAACCAAAACAATAATTAACGGAATACCCGAAAACACTCTGTCCCAAGTTGTTCTCAATTTCTCATCCAAAATTTCTGTTTATAAATGATTTGATTTTGCAAGTTTGTATCCAATTTCTACCTCCTCTTTGTTTCCAGAAAATCCACTGAAAAAGTATAGCTTTTGATTTTGCTCCAATGGCTGATTTCGATCTTCCCCAGGATTCGTATTTTCTCGGATTCGACAGCTCCACCCAGTGAGTTCATCTTCTCCATCTGCATCGCCAAAATTTTAATCTTTTTCCCCACAATGTGCTATTTTTCAATTGAAATTTGATTGATCATATCATATGTTTGTTCTTGGAATAATTGGTGTAATACTGTAACTTAAATCTGAATTGCATGAAATTAAAGTTTCAATTTTTATTGGTATGAAGGTCCTTAAAGGCTACAATTTTGGACTCAAACCTCAATATTGTTGCCAATGAACTTGTTCACTTTGATTCTGAATTGCCCCATTACAAAACCAAAGATGGGGTTTATAGAGACACCTCTGTTAATGGTAGAATTGTTTCTCCCACATTGATGTGGGTGGAAGCTCTTGACCTTATGTTTCAGAAGCTTTCGTCGAAATCTAATGTTGATTTCGGCAAGATTGCTGCTGTCTCTGGCAGTGGACAGCAGCATGGTAGTGTCTATTGGAAGAATGGTAGCTCTCAGGTTTTGCAATCATTGGATCCTGCTAAGCCATTGCTGGCTCAGCTCGGAGATGCCTTCTCGGTGAAGGAATCTCCGATATGGATGGACTCTAGCACCACTGCTCAGTGTAGGGAGTTAGAGAAGGCTTTCGGGGGAGCTCTTGAGTTGGCTCGAGTGACCGGTTCGCGAGCATATGAGAGGTTTACTGGTCCTCAGATTAAGAAGATATTTGAAACTCAGCCGGATGTTTATAACAACACTGAGAGGATCTCACTTGTTAGCTCCTTCATGGCTTCTCTTTTGCTTGGGGAATACGCTTCCATTGATCATGCCGATGGGGGCGGCATGAATTTGATGGATATAAAGGAGAAGACATGGTCTAAAGTAGCACTTGAGGTTTGTGAATGCTATTACTTGAATTTGGTTATTGATGTTTATGTGTTCAATCAATATACTTATTTGAATTCTAATGTTTATTTTGCAGGCAACTGCACCTGATTTGGAGTCTAAACTTGGAAAGTTAGCACCTGCTTATGCCGTTGCTGGAAATATTGCTCCCTATTTTGTAGATAGGTATGTTGCACACTTCTCTGATTTATTTCTCTTTTGGAATGCAATGAAACTTTGACAAATAGCAGTTAGTTTGTTTCCTTCCTTATGGCACCTGGTCAATTTCCAATTAATTTAATAGTTCACTAACTAGATAAACAAGTCTCAATAAATCGAACCGAGATATCTTTTGACTGGAGTTGATAATTGTAACAATGTTAGGTGTCTGCAAAAACTTCAAACAGAAGTTTGTATGCTTGTATTATAAAAGATAATTTCTTCACATCAACTTGTCCATTGAAATGGTTATTCGTTGTTTTTGCTGAACCAAAATGCTTAAATTAATGACTTAAGCTTCTTTGTTTCCCAATAGGTACAAGTTTAACAAGGAGTGCTTGGTTGTTCAGTGGTCTGGAGATAATCCTAATAGTGTGGCAGGTGCTATAATTTCTTTTAGTATATTCTGCTATGTATTTCTGATTTCGGTATTCGTTCACTTAAATATTATACTTGGCATGCCATTTGTAATTCTATTACTGATAACTTTTGAGAAGGATTCAATTAATATGACATTACAACTTATTTAAAAGTTATGATGTGTTTGGTAAACCATGGCAAGTTTTCTTATTATATCTAGGTTTGAATGATGAAAATCATCCCTGCATATGAAAATCCCAACACTTAATCTTGTGGTGCTTTATAACTGGCATTATCATACAAAAAAGTTTTCTTATATTGTAAGATACTAACCATTTTGATCTGCAGGTTTGACGCTTAATATTCCGGGAGATCTTGCAATCAGTCTCGGCACCAGTGACACTGTAGGTTACAATTCATCATCTTAGGATACCTCTTTCTTTTTGAATTTTGTGGGTATCATTCTAAGTTGCCGTATCGCTGTTAATCTGTCTTAATTTCTCATTAGAGAATTAAACCCCTTTATATATTAACACCTTATAATTTTATACTAACACATTCTATCATATCTGTCAGGTATTTATGATCACCAAAGATCCTAATCCAGGTTTAGAAGGACATGTGTTCCCTAATCCAGTAGATGCAAATGGTTACATGGTAATGTTGGTATACAAAAATGGGTCCCTTACCCGAGAAGGTACTACGGTCATTGTTGTTTGCCATTGCATATATTTCCAAGAGACACACAGTTTTTGTAGTTTCTCACTCCGCTCCCTATGGTACAATTTTAGATGTGCGCAACCGATGTGCAGAGCAATCTTGGGACACTTTCAACAAATTTCTAGAGCAAACACCACCTCTAAATGGTTAGTATCACATAACTCTTTCTTAGTAAGACATTCTCTTTTCTCATTACAATATGTCTCGATAGGCGGCAAGATTGGTTTCTACTACAAGGAGCATGAAATTTTACCCCCTCTTCCAGGTACTTGTCTAATATTCCTACAGACCAAGTTGCTTTAACTGAATAGCAATCTGACTTTGTCATCGACAATAAAATATTGACATTTTCTTTTCCATGGTTCCAGTTGGTTTCCACCGGTTCATTTTAGAAAATTTCTCAGAAAATTCTCTTGATGGACTAAAGGAGAAGGAAGTCGAAGAGTTTGACGCTCCATCTGAGGTTAGCATATACCTCAAAACCAATTGAAAAACTATGTAATAGTTATTAAGTACTAAGCAATAATTGCTAAACTCAAGGTGCGAGCATTAATCGAGGGTCAACTTCTGTCGATGCGAGCTCATGCTGAAAGATTCGGCATGCCCTCTCCACCAAAGCGGATTATAGCCACTGGTGGAGCATCAGCGAACCATAGCATTCTTAATTCAGTAGCTTCAATTTTTGGGTGTGATGTTTATACAGTTCAAAGACCTGGTAAGTATTGATTATTGATGTTTGAAGTATAAGCCTTCATTCTGGTAGAAGCTAATGGTTTCAACTTGGCAACAGATTCAGCTTCTCTTGGGGCTGCAGTGAGAGCGGCGCACGGCTGGCTATGCAACGAGAAAGGCGGCTTTTTACCGATTTCTGATATGTACATGAGCAAATTGGAGAAAACATCTCTGAGCTGCAAGCTTTCAGTGAATGCTGGTGATCAGAATCTGAGTTCCAAGTATTCTGCTATCATGAAGAAGAGAATTGAGATAGAGAATCGTCTCATCGAAAAGCTTGGACGCTACTGAAATTATATATGACTTGGCAGCCATGTTTCTCTGAATTTTTGTTTCTGTTTGTGTTTGGGATGATCTTGACAAACCATAAGTTAGCGGTTGAAAATGATAGTGTGTTTATAAAATCTTGATTCCCAACCTGGAACCATGTCGTATATAGACAATAATACATTTTCATAGTCATGATTGGTCGTTTTGCATTCATTTTCATGTGAACGAATGAGTGCAGAAAACGTCGTTTACACCGAAATATATTCAACATAATTCAGCATAAGAATAATAAGGTTAAAAAATTTATAAATTGAAATTTGCTTTGATTTTTTTTATAATTTTTAAACAGTTATCCAAATATTTTTTATAAAAATTTGAAGGATAAATTATTAAAAATATATCTAAATTATTTTTTTTTTACAAAAATATTTTTAAATTTTGTTATCGATACAAATATTTTCAAATAATTTAAAAACTTAATAAAATTTGACTAGGCAAATAAAACTTTCTATGACACAAGTGAAGAAAAGTGAAACTTTGACATTGGCAAGGGAGCTACAAGTGAGTCACCTCATGTTTTTCGGCTCAGGATTCGGTGGTTCCAGAATCTTTGGACCACTTAATGGTCTCATTAGAAAACATGTTTTTAGAGTTTTTTTAACAATTGTTACATAGTCCTTGAACTAATTTTAATTACAAATTAATCCCATATATTTTATTTAATTATAAAAACTATTTTTTATTTTATAAATTATTATTTTATCAATTATCTATTATATTTATTAATAATCAAATACAAAAACAACAACCAATTATATCCTCTATTGATCCTACTAAAGCTTTTGGTCATTCCAATCGATTAAAATATTAAATTTGATCTCGTGACGTTCGTCTATGGCTTCCAAATCGTGTTTCTTTGAAATTCAATCGATTGGTTTATCAACTCAATCGATTGAATTGTAACTCAATCGATTGAATTACAGTGTATCACAAAACAATCAATTGAAAGTTGTAAGGTAGAATGGTTTTCACTTAAACCAATCGATTGTTTATACTTTTCAATCGAATGAATGCCAAAAAACAATCGATTGTTTTTGTTACTCAATCGATTTAATTCACGAAAACAACATGAATTTGCCAAATACAATCGATTGGAAAGTGATGACATTGAAGTTTTAGTCAAATTCAATCGAATTGGTAACGTAATCCAATCGGGTGATGAAGTTGAATTTTTTGCCAACTTTAATTGATTGGTAATGCTACCCAATTAAAAGTAAATAATATTTAAACTTTTTTGTTTAACAAAATTAAAATAAAGTACAAAAATAAGAATAAATTTGTATAGGAGTACATTCATTATGTTATAATTTTAATAATTAATGTAAATTTTAAAAAATTGAATAAATTTATATTTATTTTGATTATATTCAAAAGTGAATTATATGTATTCTTATAATCAAGAAATATATTTAACTTCTTTTATAATAAGTAAGTTTTTCAATAATTTAATTTATTAAAAAAATCTCATCTTTTTATTTATCCTACAAAATAAAAATTCATATTAATAGTTTTGAATAAGACAATTAAAATAAAATATAAAAATAAAACTTAAATAAAAAAATACAAAGTTTTCAATTTAAAAATATAAAATAGTTAAAAAATAAAAAAATTATTTAAATATAATTTTTCAAGACACTCTATAACTTAGATGAATAAATATTATTTTTAAAATAAATCATGATATATTGATACAAAACTTATTGTGTGTAAATTTTTTTAAAAATTAATAAACCTCTCTCGTTAATAACAATATTGGAACTTAAATTTGAACGCTAATTGATATTATATATTGTGTAGGTACTTAGAGTATATTAGAAAAGTACGTTAATAATTTGAAGAGAAAATTTATTAGTATAAATTTATTTTTTTTAAAAAATTAATCATTATTGAACAATTCTACTTTTATTCCTTCAAAACATATCTTAATAAAAATATTTGTAATAATAACTTATATCCTAAGAATATCTTAACGAGCAGTTACATCATTCTGTCATGCGTTAATGCAAAATTTACAGAAAGTGAGTACGTGATTGAGTATGTTGTTTTAGATTATAAACATAGGGGTAAAATAGGAAAAAAATATTCGACAACAAACCCTCTGTATTCCTAATATAAATTGTTATAAATAAGTATAGTTTCTTAAAATTTTGGGGTGTCTAGGCCACTACTTGCCCCCTCTAGATCCATCCCTGATTACAAGCTAATTAATTAATAATAAAAAATAATAACATCTATTTACTTTTAGTATTTCTCAATTTTTGTGAATTAATAAAAGATAAAAAAAATATTTTTTCCTTACACAATCAATTTCACGAATAAAGTATCGAAACAAATAATTGCAAAATTAGAGATTCTATTTTTGTAATCAAAACGATGGTTTATTTTTTGAACACTACAATGAAAAACTTGATTGGACTTTTGCTGATTACTGCAACGGTAATTAACAAGGAAGAAATAGTGGATATTAAATAGACGGATAAAAAATTAAAAAAAAAATTGGATATTGAGTAGATGGATGTTCCAAAGAAAAATAATTAAATTTTTTATAATCAAAGAAAATGATACACGATTTCAATGGTGGGATTGAATAATTAGTGATGGATTATTCACCAATTATGTTAATATTAAGGAAAAGATAAGATTGGTTTATCTACATCAAAATAAAACAGCAAAAATTAAAGATAGAATTTTAAAGATAAGATAGATGAATAATAAGATAATTTTTAAAAAGATAACAAGATTGAAATAGGTGCAGGACACATTTCAATCGATTGGGTAGCATTACCAATCAATTGAAGTTGGCAAAAAATTCAACTTCATCACCTTCCAATCGCTTGGATTACATTACCAATCGATTGAATTTGGCTAAAACTTCAATGTCATCACTTTCCAATTGATTGTATTTGGTAAATTCATGTTGTTTTCGTGAATTCAATCGATTGAGTAACAAAAACAATCGATTGTTTTTGGACATTCATTCGATTGAAAAGTATAAACAATCGATTGGTTTAAGTGAAAATCATTCTACCTTACAACTAGGCCTGGCAGCATGGACCCTATCCACGGGTACCCAACCCGACCCGCCATATCCGCACCCCATAATATGTGTTATATATGTTTAAAAATGTCACATATAGGAGTTGAACCAAGGACTTTAAGCATGTGCAAAATGTTCCTAACCACTGAACCAAGGATACTTGTATTATTTATGAGATATTTGTGTCATTATAATATTTTTTTGTCAACCCGCAGGTAGGGTCGGATACCCGCGGGTTGAGCGCAGTTAGGGTTAGGGTTGGGTATTTCTCAACCCGCGGGTAGGGTTGAGTGTTAGTCAAAAACTCAACCCGCGGGTAGGGTTAGGGTTGGGTTCAAACCCTACCCTACCCTACCCATTGCCACCCCTATTTACAACTTTCAATCGATTGTTTTGATAAACCAATCGATTGAATTTCAAGGAAACACGATTTGGAAGCCATGGACGAACGTCACGAGATCAAATTTAATATTTTAATCGATTGAAATGGCCAAAAGCTTTATTAGGATCAATAGAAAATATAATTGGTTGTTGTTTTTGTATTTGATTATTAATAAATATAATAGATAATTGATAAAATAATAATTTATAAAATAAAAAATAATTTTTATAATTAAATAAAATATATAAGGTTAATTTGTAATTAAAATTAGTTCAAGAACTATGTAGCAATTATTAAAAAAACTCTAAAAACATGTTTTTTAATAGGACCATTAAGTGGTCCAAAAATTTTGTGACCACTTAATCCTGAGCCATGTTTTTCTATTAATGTATTTTTCTATTAATGGAGCTTTGATCACATCTTAGCACTTTGAGACATGTTTTTAAATTATGATTTAATTTATCTTATAATTTCACTAAATTTTTAATTAAGTTTTTATATTTTTTTTAATTGAATTCTCTTATATTATTTTTAGTTTTGTAATTATGTCTATTTTATGTTAAATATCTTAAAATTAATAGAATTTTTTTTTAAGAAAAAATATAAAAGTTTAACAACTTTATTAAATTTTAGCCGACATGTAACCAATAAAAAAAATGAATAATCTCACACCATTTGATGAAATCTCACACCATTAAAAACATTATTGATATCTATTTAAAATCTAATTAGATTTTTAGTTATGAAAAATATTTGTGAAAAAATATTTTTTACGCTAAAAATAACTTAACTAAAATTAAAAATAATATAAGAATTCAATTTGAAAAAAATGGTAAAAATTGAATAATTAAACCTTTTTTTTTTGTGATTTTTATAGGAGATTCGAACCTGTAATTGAGTATGGGAAGTCTATGCCGTTTGAGCTATTGTTCATTGACCAATAATTAAACCTTTAAAATTATTTTTAAAATAATTCGAATATATTTTTAATTGTTTATCCAAAATGTGAATGAATAAATTTTAAACTATGCATTAATACACAAAACAACTAAAAAAGCCAAAAACTCTACATCTCGACCGTTACTGGCTGCTTGCTGCTAATCTCTACCTTAAGCGGTATCATACCCAAGTTATGTCGCTGTCACTGGCACCTAATCTACAGCAGTGCCGTGTATAAGTAAATATATCAGTAATTATCGGACAGGAGAAACTTAGCATTTTATGTTATTCGCTAAATTCATCTATCTGGTTTTGAATCATTAAAGGCAACGTTAAAACAGGAAACGCGTGGTGGATTAGTAAAAATTATAATAGTGCAAAACTGCAAATATAAAACCAAAAGTGGATTAAAACATTGTGCTATTAAGGTAGAAGCACAAATATGTTTTCACAGCAAAGCATCAAAAAACTAAAATGTCCAATAGAAAACAGAAAGGCACATAACAAGAAACACATCATCAAGGCTGGCTGTCTAATAGTCTTCCTCTCCTTCACCTTCCTCACCCTCACCAGACTCCGCACCAACCTCCTCGTAATCCTTCTCAAGAGCAGCAAGGTCCTCACGAGCCTCAGAGAACTCACCCTCTTCCATGCCCTCACCCACATACCAGTGGACGAAAGCACGCTTAGCATACATGAGATCAAACTTGTGGTCAATCCTTGAGAACACCTCAGCAACACTGGTGGAGTTGGAGATCATGCACACAGCCCTCTGCACCTTGGCAAGGTCACCGCCGGGAACAACTGTCGGTGGCTGGTAGTTGATACCGCACTTGAAACCAGTTGGGCACCAGTCCACAAATTGGATTGTGCGCTTGGTCTTGATGGTGGCCACAGCAGCATTCACATCCTTGGGCACCACGTCACCACGGTACATCAGGCAGCAGGCCATGTACTTGCCATGGCGAGGGTCGCACTTCGCCATCATGGAGGACGGCTCGAATGCGCTGTTGGTGATCTCAGCAACCGAGAGCTGCTCATGATAGGCCTTCTCAGCAGAAATAACAGGTGCATAGGATGAAAGCATGAAATGGATCCTTGGGTATGGAACCAAGTTAGTTTGGAACTCAGTCACATCAACGTTCAGTGCACCATCAAACCTCAAAGAGGCAGTGAGGGATGAAATCACCTGCAAAAATCAATACATTAAAATTGTCAAGGCACCTACTTAGCCTTAAAAGTTTTATGCATCTTCATATCCCAACTTTTTTTTCAAACAAAGTTGAATAACCAACAATCCAGAGGAATCAACTCAAATTATTAAATTGTAATTCTTAACAAGCTTTGAGCGATTGGAATTGAAACAAATTTTACCTGAGAGACGAGGCGATTGAGGTTGGTGTAGGTGGGGCGTTCAATGTCAAGGGAGCGCCTGCAGATATCATAGATGGCTTCATTGTCGAGAAGCACGGCGACATCAGTGTGTTCAAGGAGGGAGTGAGTGGAAAGGACACTGTTATAGGGCTCAACAACAGAGGTAGAAACCTGGGGAGATGGGTAAACAGTGAACCCAAGCTTAGATTTCTTTCCATAATCAACAGAAAGACGCTCCAAGAGAAGGGAACCGAGACCGGAACCGGTTCCACCACCAACTGCATTGAACACCAAGAACCCTTGGAGCCCGGTGCAGTTATCAGCAAGCTTCCTGATCCTATCAAGGCAGAGATCAACGATCTCCTTCCCAACTGTAACCACCAAACGCACCGTTTCAATCAAAATAGGAAATGATAATCAAAATCGGAAGTGGATATTATATTAGGGATTGAAATGAAGAAATTACTGGTATAATGGCCACGAGCAAAATTGTTGGCAGCGTCTTCTTTGCCGCTGATGAGTTGCTCGGGGTGGAAGAGTTGGCGGTAGGCTCCGGTCCTCACCTCGTCGATCACGGTGGGCTCAAGATCGACGAAGACGGCGCGTGGCACGTGCTTTCCGGCGCCAGTCTCACTGAAGAAGGTGTTGAAGGCATCGTCTCCTCCACCAACGGTTTTGTCACTCGGCATCTGTCCATCGGGCTGAACCAAAAGAGGAAAACACAGATTTCAACAACCCTAGATCTGAAAAAACCAACCAATTCGAAGGAAAATAAGAATAATAAATCCCTAATTTCAGGTACCTGAATGCCATGTTCGAGGCAGTAAAGCTCCCAGCAGGCGTTTCCGACCTGGATACCGGCCTGACCAATGTGGATCGAAATGCACTCTCTCATTTTCTCGGGAAAATTGGAAAGGGAAAATAAACCCTAAGATGGAAAATTGAAAAGAGAGGAAAAAAAAAAAAAAGAGAAGTTTCTGGAGCGGCGTTTATTAAGACGCCTTTGTCACAGATTGAAATGGTGAGTTGCTAAATGTTTTAGTTTGTTGTTTAAATAAGCGCCAGCGTCAAGGGGTGGAAAAGAGAGAAAAAGGCTTGGTGCCTAAATTTGAAATGTGCGGTTAAAAATTAACTAGGGTTACGTTGACTATGGTTAAAAACGGGAAGAGCTTTTGTATTATTTGGATGGTTGCGGTTATGGCCCAGTGTTCCAGGCTGGATGCTACTAACTAACCGTTGAGTTTAGCCAATTTGAATTTTGATTTTGATTCCGTTGTTACTTGTTGCCCCATAATTCCCGGATTTAAACAAGATGGAAATAATAGAAAATAAAGGATAAGGACAAGTCACCCAAAAAAAAAAGGATAAGGACAACATTTGAAGAACTTTTTATAATAAAATGTGATTTTGTAAATTATTTAAATAAATTTATATAAATTATTTATTTAATTAATGTAATTTTAAGATTAAATTATACTATAATAATATATCAAAACTATTAAAATTAAATTTATAATCAATTATCAATAATAACAATCAGTCAATCACTAATTTTTTACAGAATTTTATCGTACAGAGAGATTTTTTTATTTTTAATATTGGACCGAAATTGGTGTAACATATTAAAATGGCAAAAAATGTGTAATTTACTATAATAAATAATATGAAAATCAATTTTATCAGAATGTACAAAATGAAAAATAGATACTAAAATACATTTTTTCCATAATCTATGTAAATCGCGACAAGGGTCCTGCGGTTTACGAATACACGTAATCCGCTATAGGGTGTCGCGATTTATGTACAACGAGAAATGAGCATAAACCATGATAGGGCATAAAATGTGCATAAACCACGAGAGGGGTGTAGCGGTTTATGCGTTAGTATACAATTTATATAAACATAAAACAAAGTGTGAGGTTAACAAAAAACATACATTACATACACCTAATTCAATGGAAACAAACAAAGTACAAACACATATAATACAAAAGTACATGGTAAATCCGACATACATAGGTATCATCAATGAAAACATAAAATAGTAAGCTATGACTCCTGCTTGTCCTCATCTTCGTCGTCAGAGTCATGTCCAAATGCACCCAGGAGATGCGATCCTGTACCACATCGAGCGGCCTGTATCACTCTGGCGGGCCTCTGGCACTGTGTGCTGGAGGATCGACCGGCATGCCCACGCCATTGCAGATGCAGACGTCCCTTCCATGCCCAACCAACTGTCATACAGACTGCCAGCAGGCTCATTCAGGTCTACATATAGCTGGGGCTGGAATCCATGAGGATCAGACATCTGCAGCTGGTACCGCTGCATATCATCCATATCTGGGTGGTACCCCTGCGCAACGTCCATCTGGGGCTGGGTCTCAAGCACCTGATCCTGTGGGGTTTGTTGCTGAAAATGCGAAGGGTCATCATTTCGGATGAGATCTGCAAAGTCGAAATAGAACTGTGAACTTCCAACCTCGTGGCCCATATCCATCGTGAAAGTCGGACCTGCCAGGTCATCATACATCTAGCCATGGATGTCATGGTATATCTGGGAGCTCGAAACATGTGTAAGAGGAATCTCCTGGGTCTCCGCCCCCTGCATGCTCAGCGGGTCTATCACCAGGACCAGCAGATGTGTCCCCTGATGAACCATCCCGACGCTGAGGATGGCCACGCCGAATATGGTGATCGGCATGTCCGACTCCATCGCCACCGGATCTATCATCCTGAATCATGTCATCCAGCCATCGCCACTCCCGATCTGTAGCCCGGGTACCAACGCGTCGTCGCTGCTCGACGCGCCTGTTATCTAGCACGTCTGGCATGGAAATCCTAGAAGGAGCCTGTGATGACCCTCTCTGAACAACATCCTGTGAGATCTCCTCGGCCCTAGGATCGGCAATCAAGGAATCTGGCGACAGAAACCTATGGGCCACTCTGTACCACCATCGTAGAAAGTCTACGGATGTCCCAGGATCAGGTAGCCGGGGGATACTCAGGACAGCATCGACCCTGTTCTGCCAACTAAGGTGCCATACCTGGTAGTAGCTCAGGAACCATCTGTCCCCACCCCTCCCATCCTTGGCATGGAGCCAATCAATGTTCGAGGTCGGCTCAGTCTCGTGTTGAACACCACCCAGCTGTGGCAGCACCCTATCCACCTGGTGCCACTCAATGACGGTGAAGTATATCAAGTCAGTACATGTACGCCATAACCGACTGTGCTCCTCTGTGAGAATTTCTGGATGAACAACAGCCATCACGTCAAGCGAAGCATAAGGCTCCCAAACAATTTACAAATGTTGACAGAATACATTAATTAGTCCATTAACTAACAAATATATAGTTAAGTACTACATAAAAATTGAATCAAAATGAATAAACTTACATCTTGATCGCCTAATCGGTCCAACGCTAGGCGACACTGGACGACTCTCTCCTCCTTGCGGTCGGATGAAGGCAAGTAGGTGGCCTAATAAACCCATATTTTATGATATAATTTGTGCTGAATTTAAGTGTTTTATTCAATCTTTCACCCACTTGTGCATGTGAAATTGCATGGTTTTACCTTCCCTTCCTTATTATGAAATGTATGTGAAAAACATGTTTTCTAGGCTTTAAAAGTATTAATTTTAATTATCTTTTATTGCCATTCGATGCCGTGATTCGTGTGTTGAGTAATTTCAGATCTTCTAAGGCAGGAATGACTTAAAGGATGAAAAGGAAACATGCGAAAATGGAAGGAAAGCATAAAACGAAGTTTTTGAAGAAACTGACAGCGACGCGATTACATGGGCGACGCGGCCGCATGCCAGCGCGAAATGGCAATGACGCGATCACGTGCCACAAGCGAAACGCATATGACACGAACGCATGATTGAAGCGACCGCGTGACAAGGAAAATTCCACATGACGCGACCGCGTGACCCACGCGGACGGGTGACCCACGCGGACGCGTGACAGAGGCCACGCACCAGAAATTACAGAAAGTGATCCCAGCGATTTCTGAAGCCCTTTTTGGCCCAAATCCAAGTCCAGAAAGTACGGACCAGAGGTTATGAAGTGGGGGAATGCATTCGAAAGGGGAGGGAGCTAGCCAATTAGTTACTTTTCATAGTTTAGATGTAGTTTTAGTGAGAGAGGTTCTCTCCTCTCTCTTAGGATTTAGAAATTAGGATTTTTTTAGAAATTAAGGATTTAATTCAACTCTTCATATCAGGTTCAATATTCCTTTATTTTGACCTCTCTTCTACTTTGAGATACTTTAATGCTTTTATTTATATTTGATTTATGTTGCCCAATTGGCTTATGAATATTTTCCATGTTAGATTTGACTGCTTTGAATTAATGTTATTTGAGGTATTCCAGATATTTATGATTTTAATTTAGCTTTCTACATTCCTGGTTTTGGTTAAGAAATCAGTAACTCTTGAGTTATCAAACTCAACGTGATCGATAATCGCTATCTTTTCTAATTAGCTTGAACTTCTATAATCCCAATCTTTTTCTAGGAATTAACTAGGATTTGAAAATCAAACTAATTAGTCACTTGACCTTCCTTCGCACCAGCAGAGGTTAACTAAGTGGAATTAAGATTCAATTTTCATCATCATTGATAAGGATAGCTAGGATAGGACTTCCAATTTCTCATACCTTACCAAGAGTTTATTTTACAGTCATTTATTTATTTTATTTGTCATTTATCATACTTATTCCTCATTCTCAAAACCCCCAATTTACAAAACTCATAACCAATAATAAGAACACACCTCCCTGCAATTCCTTGAGAAGACGACCTGAGGTTTAAATACTTCGGTTATCAATTTATTTAGGGGTTTGTTACTTGTAACAACCAAAACGTTTGTACGAAGGGATTTCTGTTGGTTCAGAATCTATACTTACAACGCGACTTTATAAAATTCTTTATTAGCAAAAATCCCGACGTCAAAATGGCACCGTTGCCGGGGATTTGCAACAGTGTGCCTTATTATTGGTTATTGTAAATATTTTTATTTTACTTGTTTAATTGTTTCTTTTTTCTCTCCTTTTTTTTTATTTCTGATATCTACTATGAATTCTCACCCCTCTCGCTTTGAGTTTGGTTCCAATTTTGTTGCAAGGAATGGAAGCTATAACAAGACTATGCATCACAGTCAAAGCAATCAAAGATGGATGGAGCCAAAAGAATCTGATCACCTCTTTAGGCAACAACACCTTCCTAGACATCATGGACAAAGACCATTCTATAATGCATACCAAGCTGACAGATATGGTGAACCGCCTTGTAGCTACCAACAAGCCCCACCCTATGCTCAGAGACCATCCTTTCAACACAAAGGGCAACTACCGTATATGAACCCGGTTTCCACTTTTGTCACTGAACAACTGAGTGGAAAGCAACATCATAATATAAGCCCGTGCATATATGCGTACGATCCTGTCATGCAGAGGCATGTTCTACTGCCTCCGGACACTATATATACACCTAGTCGGCTGGAGCATGTGACAGAAGAAACCAAACATATAAAAAATCCAACAATAATTTATAGTCATCTATCACAAACATTACAATTTTAAAGTTTAAACTGGTAACATACAGTTCCTATTTTCTAATCACAAAATTCAATGAAAGAAATAAACGATTAAAATAATAATTTAAATACTACATTTTATGATTTAAAATAATAATTTAAATCTAAATTTAAATACATTAACTAACAATAACGAAACTAAAAATAACCACACTAACCTCTTCGTTGATGCTCTCAGAAACGTGCGTAACGCCGTTGAGCCTGTATAGACTGCGTGCTTCCGCATGGTCCCGACTCTGATCTCAACCCAACTCAACCACTTTTTTCTCTTTTTCTCTCTCTAGAAAACTTTTTTCTCCAACACAAATGTAATCCGCGAAATCCCTTCGACGTATTTATACTAACGCATAAACCGCTACACCCCTTTCGCGGTTTATGCACATTTTACGCCCACACGTAAACCGTGATGACACCCCTATAACGGATTACGTGTATTCGTAAACCGCAGGACTCCTGTCGCGATTTACATATATTATGGAAAAAATGTATTTTGGTATTCATTTTTCATTTTGTACATTTTGATAAAATTAGTTTCCATATTATTTATTATAGTAAATTGTCTTGGAAATTTTTTATAGCTACAGAAAAACATTATCGCCGTTTTTCCATCCACAATTTTAAAAATATGCCTTCAAACAAAACATCAATGACATTTTTTTTGCGTAAATTTAAAAAATAATAAACATACGATACGATCGCTAACATTTTATACATAGTAAAATTTAAAAAATAATTTTAATACAATCCATCGACGCCGTTTTAATTTTTTTAAATTAAAAAAATTTTACTCACCCACAAAGACGTTTTGTTCTTTTCAAAAAATTGAAATAGACCCATAGCGAGATAAAACACAATGCCACTAAAATATCATCAAATATCTCATACAAGTTTATAATATAAAAAAAATGAGCCCGTGATGAGATCTATTCTTAAATTTTTTTTATTTTTTATTTTCTTTGTTTAGTTAATATTTTAGAATTAGTTTTATTATCCTTTAACATCAATATTAATATGATTATTATCATCGATGTCATCATCACCATCATTCCAAGAGATGAGTTTTTGAATTTTAAATAATTGTGTATATATGAAATAAAATTATTTTAAATTTCACTTGTGATACGTCACCCTTATCCTCGGTTGCACCAGAAAGCTCGGCACGAGAGCCAATGAGCTCGGCACCCGTATCAACCACCCGAAATACTCGGCACAAGCTGGTGTTACATCAAGCAAACTCGGAACAGGAGCAGATAAGCTCGACCGCGCCCAATCGCATAAAGCGGCACGTGCATCCAAAAATCTCGGCCCATGATCAGGAACCGAAGCAGCATTTCCCAACTGAGAATAAGAAACGTGTTCAACTGGTTTACAGCACCAAAACAGAATATCATAACCAACCTATAATCTAGGACTTATCCATATGAAAACGGTAAAACAATCTCTATAAATCCGGACTTATAGTCTCAGCTGAGATCAGGTTCAATCATCAGTTTTCACACTCACTTAACCACTCTCAGTCTCTTACTTTTTACTCTAAGTTCACCTATCTCACTTAATTATTCTCTCTCTCTCTTTTCTGAGACTGTCACTAACTTGAGCGTCGGAGTATCTTTAGCAAGTATTCCCGCCGCGGTGTTTGATATTGGCCGACGTAGAGCTCTTCCTCACGGCTGACGACTTGTTCGGAAGTGCTTAAGCTCGGCCTCCCAGTGTTCGGACGAATCACTTGGCGCCCACCGTGGGGCCCGGAGTACATCTAACCCTATTTTTTCTTTTGTCAAGTCTTCTACTTTATTTTGCAGGATTCCCGGTCCTCGGACATGGCTGACAAGGAAAATCCACAACTATCACAGGATGACCTCCTGGCCCAGATCGCTGAGCTTCAGACGGAGGTACGGAGGATAGCCGAGCTCTCAACGCCAAACAATGGAGAGAACTCCAAAGGCTCGGCTCATAGTGCGGCGGACCCTTTAAACGTCACCCCGCCAAAGGAGAAGCTCACATTAGACAACCCTTTCTCCGAGGAGATCACGAATTACCAGATGCCGAAGAACTTTACACTGCCCACTGCGCTGGAGCCATACAAGGGATTCGGCGACCCCAGAGCTCATGTGAAGAAATTCCAATCGATGATGTTCTTCAACGGCCCTAAGAACGAGCCCGTCCTTTGCCGAGCATTCCCTACCTACCTCGACGGCGCTGCATTACTCTGGTTCTCCAAACTTCCTGAAGGATCGATTTCCTCCTTCGAAGACCTCGCCAGATCATTTATTGACTATTTTGCTGCATCGAGATATTACGTACATGGCTCGGACTATCTCGGCACCATCAAACAAGGCCAGCATGAGAGCCTGAAGGATTACATGACTAGATTCGCAGACGCAACTATGGAGATCCAGGATCTAGACCCGGCCGTCCACTTGCACGCCCTCAAGGCCGGCCTTAGGCCCGGCAAATTTCGGGAGACCATTGCCATAACAAAACCAAAAACCCTAGAGGAATTCCGAGAAAGAGCGGCTGGACAAATGGAGATTGAAGAACTCCGAGAAGCCCAGAAATCAGACAAACAACCACACCGGAGAGATGAGGAAAGGACCTTCAGATCTCCAGGCAACAGGGACACAAAGAAACCTCCTAAGCCAGCATCAAAGTACAACACATACACCAGATTCAACACCAGAAGAGAAAACATCATCAGAGAAATCCTCAACGCCAAAATCATAAAACCACCAGCCCGAGCAGGGAACTATCATGATCAACGATTTGTGGACAAGACAAAACATTGCGCCTTCCACCGAAAGTTCGGTCACACCACAGATGACTGCATCGTCGCGAAGGACCTCCTGGAAAGACTAGTACGCCAGGGTCTCCTGGACAAGTACATCGAGACCCGGAAAGGCAGAGGAGGAAACTCGGACAGGGCAGAGCATAAGCAAGCACCGGCTGACGACAAAAAGAGAGGATCACTCCTGATCCGCCAAGAGAGTCATCAACCACATATCGGGAGGATTCGCAGGCGGAGGAGAAACAAGCTCAGCCAGGAAGCGGAGCTACAGAGCAATGCTGGCAATCGAAGGAACCATACAACCAAAGAAGGACAAAGGACCAGACGTCACAATATCCTTCAACCAAACAGACTTCAAATCGGCAAGCCCTAACCTCGACGACCCCGTGGTAATCTCAATCCAGGTTGGAGATCTGTCGGTAAGAAAAACATTGTTAGATCCAGGTAGTAGTGCTGACGTTTTATTTTACTCAACGTTTACTAAAATGAAATTATCAGAAAAATTGATACAACCCTCCTCTGGAGAGCTAATTGGGTTCTCCGGAGAGAGAGAGTCCCCATTATGGGACACATATGGCTAAAGACCACAATGCGAGAGATCCCTATGGCAAAGTCAATTGATATTCAATATCTAATAGTAAACTGTTACAGCCCTTATAATATTATACTCGGAAGACCCGCACTGAACACATTCAGGGCAGTGGTGTCCACATTACATCTGTGTGTCAAGTTTCCAGTGCAGGAAAACAAGATCGCTACGGTGTATGCCGACCATCAAGAAGCTCGGCAATGCTATAACGCCGGTCTGAAACCAGTACAAACAAAGCAGGAAGCTCGGCCCCAAGTTCAAGCAATTCACACGTCTGCCAGCTCGGCAACACTAGCCGACCTAGACCCTAGGGAAGACCTCGGCGAAAGACCTCGGCCAATGGACAACCTTCAACAAGTAACACTAACAGCAGACGAGAAGCAATGCACATATGTTGGAGAAGCGTTAGAAGGGGCAGAACGAGCAAGACTCATTCACACACTGCGTCAAAACGCCGACCTTTTCGCATGGACGCCGAAGGACATGCCCGGAATAAACCCAGAGGTTATCTGCCACAAACTAGCAATCGACAAAACAGTCCGACCAATCGCACAGAAGAAGAGGAACCTTGGAGAGGAGAAAAGACAAGCAGCACTTGAAGAAACTCAAAAGCTCCTCAATGCAGGTTTCATAAGAGAGATTCGCTTCACCACATGACTATCCAACGTGGTAATGGTAAGGAAGAGTTCAGGTAAATGGCGCATGTGCGTCGACTTTACAAATTTAAATAAAGCCTGTCCTAAAGATGCATACCCACTGCCTTGCATTGATAAATTAGTTGATAACGCCTCTGGTTTTAAAGCTTTGAGTTTCATGGATGCATATTCTGGCTATAACCAGATCCTAATGCACCCAGAAGACCAAAGCAAAACAGCTTTTATAACAGAACATGGGAATTTTTGTTACAAGGTAATGCCCTTTGGCCTAAAGAATGCAGGTGCAACGTATCAAAGGTTAATGGACAAGGTATTCCAACAACAGATAGGCCGCAACATGGAAGTCTACGTAGATGATATGGTAGCAAAAACACCAATGCAGGGGTCGCACTGTGACGACTTAGTAGAAATCTTCAGACAAATCCGAGCATATAACATGAGACTCAATCCAGACAAATGCGCGTTCGGAGTACAAGGAGGGAAGTTCCTGGGATTCATGTTAACATCTCGAGGCATCGAGGCCAACCCAGAAAAGTGCAAGGCCGTGCTAAACATGACAAGCCCAAGAACAGTAAAGGAAGTCCAGCAACTTGCAGGACGAATAGCTGCCCTGTCACGTTTCCTACCTGCAGTGGCAAATCGATCTTATCACTTTTTTCAGACATTCTCTAAAGGCAAGAAGTCCAACTGGACAGACGAATGTGAAAATGCCTTCACCGAACTTAAACAACACCTGACATCACCACCAATCCTCCAGAAACCCGAGACAGGTAACCCATTATATTTATACTTATCAGTATCTAACCATGCTATAAGCTCGGTTTTGGTAACAGAAACAGGAAAAAAGCAAAACCCAGTGTATTTCATCAGTAGGGTACTGCAACCAACAGAAACAAGGTACCCGAAGATAGAGCAATTGGCACTGGCACTAATTACAACAGCAAAAAGACTGCGGCACTATTTCCAGAGCCACACAATCAATGTACGAACGGACCAACCATTAAGGCAGATACTAACCAGACCCGAGCTCGCCGGCAGATTAATAAAATGGTCGGTCGAGCTCTCCGAGTTCGACATCCAGTACGAATCAAGGAAGACACTGAAGTCACAGGTGCTAGCCGACTTTATATCAGAGATGACCGATGACACGCATAATACAGAAGTCAGTTGGACCATACATGTAGATGGAGCATCCAACAAGGAAGGCAGTGGAGCTGGGATACTACTCAAAGAAGGAGACAAAGTGGTGGCCGAGCAGTCACTACAGTTCCGCTTCAACGCAAGCAACAATCAATCAGAATATGAGGCCCTACTCGCTGGACTAAAGCTCGCCCTTCAACTACAAATACCTCGAATAACAGTCTACTGCGACTCCTCGTTAGTGGTACATCAAATAAAGGGCGAATTTCAGGTAAAAGATCCTTTGTTAGAGAAATATTGGCTCATAACAAAGGATCTAATTTCAAAATTTAAAGAATTCGATATTATTCATGTAAACCGAGAACACAATACCAGGGCCGACGTGTTATCTAAACTAGCCACAACTCGGCAAGCCGGAAACACGTCGGCACTGTCCCAGCTAACGCTTGACAAATCGAGTTTTGAGCAGGATACAATTCTGAGTATTACACAGGTCCCAGATTGGCGAACACCTTTTTTCAATTACATTAACACAGGCACTATACCAAATGACGAGCCGAACTTGCCACTCTTCCGACGAAGAGCAAGCTATTATACAGTGCTAGGAAACACTTTGTACAGACGAGGGCATTCACAACCACTACTCAAGTGCATTAGCAACGAGGAGGCCGAGGAGGTCATGGCCGAAACACACAAAGGAGTCTGCGGCAACCATATTGGCGGCCGAGCATTAGCAGCAAAGATCCTGCGAACAGGATATTATTGGCCGACGATAAAGCGAGATTGCATCTCAAAAGTCAAAACGTGTAATAATTGTCAAAAACACGCCACACTCTCAGAGACCCCGGCCGAAGAACTCCATACCATAGAGGTAAGCTGGCCTTTCGATAGGTGGGGATTAGATATCCTCGGACCTTTCCCGAAAGCGCCAGGCCAGGTAAAGTTCCTTTTGGTTTCAATTGATTATTTTTCTAAGTGGATAGAGGCACAACCACTAGCACACATAACGGCAGAAAAAGTGCGATCTTTTCTATGGAAAAATATCATATGCAGATACGGTATCCCAAGAGAGATAATCTCGGATAACGGGAGACAATTTACAGATCATAAGCTCGCCACCTTTCTAACAAACTTTAACATCAAACATCATTTCAGCTCAGTAGAGCACCCGCAAACTAACGGACAAGTTGAATCGGCTAACAGAATTATCTTGCAGGGGTTAAAGAAAAAGCTCGGCGACGCTAAGGGAGAATGGGCCGACCTCATTCCAGAAATTCTATGGAGTTACAATACCACCATTCAATCTGCCACAGGAGAGACTCCTTTCAAACTGGTATATGGCGCAGAAGCACTTATCCCAGTAGAGGTCAGCGTCCCAACATTAAGGACCGAGCTCTATGATGAAACAAATAACCTACAAGCTCGGACAGCCGAGTTGGACCTTGTAGAAGAAGAAAGAGATATTTCCGCCATAAAGCAACGAGCCAGAAAACAATACCTAGAGCAAAGACACAAGAGAAAGGTAGTTCACAGGACTTTCAACAATGGAGACCTCGTACTCAGACGCACAGAAGAAGCCCGGAAACCTCCGGCACATGGCAAGTTGGCGGCAAACTGGGAAGGACCTTTCCGAATATTTCATAATCTCGGAAAAGGGGCTTACAAGCTCGAAACTCTTCAAGGAGATCAACTTCCAGGAACATGGAACATCTCCTCCTTAAGAAAATATCAGTCATGATGTAACATACAATTTGCGAATGATGGTACTCTTTTTCCCCTCCAAAGGTTTTTTCCCAAAATACATGGGTTTTACTCGGAGAGGGTTTTAACGAGGCCGGACGCAACAAACCATTGTACTCGTACGAACTATTGAGCAACGGTTCATATTCTGAACAGTTAAAACGCACATTTCAAAGAATCCGAGCATAATCCTCGGAACCTTGCCATCACTAGCCGAGCTTAATTCTCGGAAATGCCCATCACAAAAACAAGTCAAAATGTTTCTAACAAACACACTATTCCGAGCTTCATACTCGGAATTCAATCATGCGCATACCGAGCATATTGCTCGGACAACGACATACTGACAATTCCCACAATTCTATAGCAAATGAACACTAAGTGCTAATCCGAGCTTCATACTCGGAGAACAACGCGCACAGTCCGATAAATAACACTTGAATACGCAACAAACATGACATTTCAAGCGAATCTTAAGGATAATCACAGCAGTACATTAAAACCTCTATTATCCTAATCCAAACAAAGAACGACTTCAAACAATCAAATAGTCGTTTTTCTCATAACGGCACACCACTACGGTCAATACGTATCACATTAGTCAAAGCTATTCGTTTCAAACCGAGCTATATACTCGGAACACAAAACATAACTGTCAAACATTTAAGTAAAAAGTCCAAAATAAAAGATCCGAAGGTACAACAAGCATTAACAATACAAATACTAACTATTCTATCTTATCACCTATGCTGGATCCCTCACTCTCGCTCCCAACAGCACCCTCATCCTCCACAAGTTCACCATCAACAACAACCTTCATAACATCGAGCTTTGAAGGGTCAGCATCAGGGTACAACACCTTGACTTGAGAAACAGCGCGATCGAAACCTTGGGCAAAGGCCTCATAAACCCCGCCTTGTAACTCCTTGATCCGAGCAGATAACTGATCGACCTCAGACTTCATGTTCTTCATAGAGGCCTCGTGCAGCTTTTGCTTCTCAGCAAATTCGAGCTCTCTCTTCTCCATGGAGGAAGACAGCTCGACAATTTTCTCATCCCTTTCCTGGATAATTCCAGATAACTCTTCAACACGGGTAACCTCCTTTTTCTCCCGTTCCAAAGCAAGTTCCTGAGATCGACCAACAGCAACAAGGCGAGCGCCAATCACCTACGAAAACAGAAAGCAAATAAATAAACGCCAAACCAGAATTCAAAAATAAGAGCAACAAAGTAACCTATACCTGCAAAAAATGACTAACACCTGCTCGACCAACATCATCGATTCTATTCATGTCATCAGAAAAACAGCAGAGCTCGTCAGCCATGACACCAAAAGGATATAGCTTCGCCCAAAGAGATCTGCCATGCTCGTCCTCATCATACCCATGGAGCTTCTTCTGCGATTCATAGGCAGACTCCACCATCTGCAATATTTGTGATGACTCCCCCTTACCATCCAGCACCTCAGCAAGGCTACCTTTACCTTGTCCCCTCTTCCGCTTCGACCTCGGCCCAGGACCATACTGGGCTACCCCAGCAGCAACACCCTTCCCCACATTAGAGGAAACTTCTTTCTCACTCTTTTTACGCTGATTAAAGAAGGATTTCAACCCGGCAGTAGTGATTGCAGGAGCTCTCTCAGCTGCAAAACAGCAAGCAACCAAATCAGGAAAAACAAAGAAAGATAGAAACACAAAACAAACACATTAAAACACAAATTACCTATATGATCATAAACTGCCTGCCTATCCGAATCCCATTTCAACATCTCGGAAACCGACAACAAACCCTTCGGACCCAAAGACTTAAACAGGAAATCCATGACAATATCATCATCAAGTAACCTATCATCTACATCCAGGGCTTGGTAGGGCTCAGCACACCAAAACAAAGGAAATCTTTCAACCAGATGCTCGTTCAAATAGAAGGGAAACTCCTCCGGGACGCTCCTAACCTTAACGAACATTGACTTGAAATCCTTAAACGAAGACTTATACAATCCAAACACTGCCCTACGAGGATAACTACTGAGATTTACCCACAAACCCCTGTTTACCCCCTTCGCCTGGAATAAAGAGAAAAACAACCTAAGGGACGGCGGACACTCTAAAAGTTCCATCAAAACCTCAAAAGCTCGAACAAAGCCCCATGAATTGGGGTGCAATTGGGTCGGGGCGCAGTTCAACCAGTATAGCACACCACACTCAAAATCGGTGAAAGGGAGCCTCACCCCCAATTCTGTGAAAAGACAACTGTACATATAAAAATAGGACCAATCATTCAACTGGTCACACACACGGTCATCCTCTCCACAAGGCAGCAACTCAATCCTAATATTACTACCAGGTCTAACCCAAACACCCGATCCTAAGAGCTTCACAGACTCTTCGTCATCAAATAGAGACTTGCGTTCTCTTACCTTAACGTCAACCCAGTCATATAAACCACTCACATTACAGTTCTCCATAGAAGGCAAGAAAAGAAAAAGGCAAGTAGATGAGGACAAGAGAGGGATTAACACTGACCTTGCTTGCTCATTTCTCAGACAAGGAGAAGACAAAACCCCTATCCAGGAATACAGCAGTTGGAAATAAAAAGAAAACACAAAGTAATGTACTATCCCACAAAAGAAACGGTTAATAAACCCTATGCATTTACTCCAGAACAGCAACAAAGAGATGCATTAAAACCACTACAGAATCCAATGGACAGGGGTGCCTAGAGAAGCGGAGCGGTTTTCACATCAATCATGTCACCTTGGCGCGCAAAATGAAGCCACTAAAAACGTTCTGCATGCTCAGCAGGACTAAACCGAACTCGGGGGCTACAAGGGCCATACACGACAAACAATTTCGGCAACCGAGGATTACGACACTCCTTATCTAAAAGCTCGCCTTAGTCCTGTCCACATCAAGGCAAGCTTGGGGGCTATGATACGTCACCCTTATCCTCGGTTGCACCAGAAAGCTCGGCACGAGAGCCAATGAGCTCGGCACCCGTATCAACCACCCGAAATACACGGCACAAGCTGGTGTTACATCAAGCAAACTCGGAACAGGAGCAGATAAGCTCGACCGCGCCCAATCGCATAAAGCGGCACGTGCATCCGAAAATCTCGGCCCATGATCAGGAACCGAAGCAGCATTTCCCAACTGAGAATAAGAAACGTGCTCAACTGGTTTACAGCACCAAAACAGAATATCATAACCAACCTATAATCTAGGACTTATCCATATGAAAACGGTAAAACAATCTCTATAAATCCGGACTTATAGTCTCAGCTGAGATCAGGTTCAATCATCAGTTTTCACACTCACTTAACCACTCTCAGTCTCTTACTTTTTACTCTAAGTTCACCTATCTCACTTAATTATTCTCTCTCTCTCTTTCCTGAGACTGTCACTAACTTGAGCGTCGGAGTATCTTTTGCAGGTATTCCCGCCGCGGTGTTTGATATTGGCCGACGTAAAGCTCTTCCTCACGGCTGACGACTTGTTCGGAAGTGCTTAAGCTCGGCCTCCCAGTGTTCGGACGAATCAACTTGTATTATAAATAATTGATAAATGAGACTAGTCATACTTTATAAAGATGATTTTACATTGGTGTAGAACTAATTAAATTTTGTCACATTATATAAAATTTAAAATAAATTAAAATTAAAATTAAATATTTGAATGATAAATATTATATTTAGTTTCAAATCACTATTTATGATTCATTAACATTAAATAATGTCATTTCATCAAATATATAGTATTAAAACTAGAGTAAATTCCTATAATAGTTCTTAAGGTTTTCATAAAATTATGCAATTTGATCGTGGAAGTTCTAATTTGTGGTGTCAATGTTACCTCATTTACTTTATTACTTAAACCATGAACCTCCCTTCGATATTTTACCACAAATTCGTTTACAATCTATTTGAATTATTTCATTTCCACCATCTTAATTTTGTCTAAAACTTATCTTTCTTTTCACATAACTCCTCAAACTCATTCACCTCATTTTAAATAAACCTAAAATACCAAAAAAATCAATTCCAATTCTAATTTCAGAAGAATAATTAAGAGAGGTGGCATTAATTTAAAAAGTTAGGAGAAGAAATCGTATTTGACTTCAAAATTGTGGATTTAAGAAGTGAGAGAAGAGACTGAAGTTCTGAGAAGCAATTTTGTGATCAAGAAGGAAGCATTTCTACTTGGTGACTCTGGAGTTGGCGAGCTTGAAAGCCAAAATGTGAGACTTATTTGCTTGCAACTCTTTCTCCGCCTGTAATAAACAAGAGCTTGATTACATTGAGTTTTTTTGGATGCATAAAAAATATTCGAAGTTTCAAATAAGAATGGTGGAGTTGTTCCTGAAATGTGGATGGAAGCACCATTGCTGCTTGCTTCAAAGAGAGATAACAAGAAAGAAGAAGTCTAATGGAAAAAGAAGAAGAATCAGATGAAAAGGAGAAAGAAGCAGAAGGTAAGGTTCACAAGATTTGGGAGAGACTAAAGAATATTAGGGTTAAATAGAGAGGCAGGAATCAAATTGAGTTTAATTTACAATTTCACTATCTAAATTAGTCGTCGCACATTTCAGCGTGGCACAAAATAATCATATCAGTACTGAAATAGTTAAGTCATTACTGAAAAAATGCTCAGAAATTATTATAATATTCAAAACTCAATCTAAGAAATTACTATAATAAAATTAAAATTTTGAGAACTAAATTGAATAGTCACATAAATCTTAAAAATCACTACGAAAATTTACTCGCTAAATCTGTAATAATCTCGTTTTATCTAAGTTCAGTATAAAAAAAATGTGTTACGTCATTTATGATATGAGGAATAATTCATCCCAAAAAAAAGTAAGCACCAACATAATACAAAATTTTCAATCTCAAAAGATTTTTATAATACAATTAAAATTTTAGAAAACCTTTTTATGCAATCAACTAATCTTAAGGAGTACCTTAAGGTTTAACTCGTATCTTATATGGACTCAAAATAAAATTAATCCGAAACAGCTCTTCCACCTGAATGACGATGATATATGCTGCATGAAATGTATGGTTGGCAAAATAATGGGCCCCAAATTTTGGTGGCACATAATATCATGTCATTGGCTGGTAGGCTATCAAGTACCAACACATTCCAATGTTTCCATTGCGGGGCCCTAAGTTTTCATGAGTGACCCTCATTGTCTCACCCACGAAGAAATCTTCAAACAAACAAACAAATGCAAGGTTTTAAACGCTTAAAACCTTTGTTTTAAATGGTAAAATTAGTTTTTAAAAGATCATTTGTTAATCATATAAGTTCTTTTATTTTTTTTTAATAACAGGGTCAAAAAATTTTTAACGTGACATTACGATATATATTTAAAAATTATAATAGATTATTAATATAATAAATTTATTAAATTAGATTAAATTAAAATTTAATTAAAGGAGATCTTAAAGTATTAGAATCTTTCAATTTAAAATTAATTTGATTTAATTTCATAAACTTATCATATTAACCACCAATTAGAATTATTAGCAAAGTTACAAGAACCAAATCGATCAGTAAACTAATAAAATAACTGATTTAATAGTTCAATAGTTCAACCAAAATTTAACTAGAATTCAATCGATTTAGCTAAATATAAAATAAAATTATTAAAAATTTATTTTAAGTTGTTCCATCTTCATCGTACAACCAACAACACAATCAAAAATAGTTTTAAATAAATTAACTCAGCAAAATCTATAACACCACAATAAAAAAATTAACTCCAGCAAAAAAATTAACCATCAAAAAATGATTCCAAAAAGTTTAACAAAATACCACCATCAACACAGTCATTTAACAAACAGAATAGCATCAACAAAAATGATATGAAATCAATCAGCAAAATTTATTCTAGTTTCATATAAAATTAAATAAAAAAAACATAACAAAATAATCAAAAACTCATTATTAAAATATTTCAGGTTTAGAATCATAAAAAATAGAAATTTAAAATCATAAAAATAAAAAAAAATGAACAAGCATGAGCTTATCGGCAGCGAAGGATGAACCAAACATACGGCAACAGAGAAACGAAACAGAGGGCGAGAAAGGAACGAAACCCGCAAGAGAGAAACAAAGCTGACAGCGAGGAAGGAAAGGTTAGACAGAGACGAGGATCGAGCAAACTGACCAACAAGGGAGGAATCAAACTGATTGGGCTTGAAGAGGAGACGACGTTAACGTAGAGAAGACAGCCACAAGCTTCGATCTGACCTTCTGTCTATCACTATCGACGGCAACATGCTTGAGGAGAAGAGTTCCGCGACCACAAGGCTAGGCACTGGCTACAGCTGCTGATTGGGCACGAAGTCAGAGAGAGAGAGAGAGAGAGAGAGAGAGAGAGAGAGAGAGAGAGAGAGAGAGAGAGAGAGAGAGAGAGAGAGAGAGAGAGAGAGAGAGAGAGAGAGAGAGAGAGAGAGAGAGAGAGAGAGAGAGAGAGAGAGAGAGAGAGAGAGAGAGAGAGAGAGGGGTATTCAGAGTTAGCCCAATTTGGCTAAACAACTTAATTAAGCTACTTTTTAAAAAATAACTTAAACAATAAATGACTATATTAAAAGTAGCTTATAAATAAGTTATTTTGTGTTTGAGTTTTTAGTTTTAAAAGTACTTATTTTATAGAAATATGATAAAAAGTAGTAGCATTATGAGAGAAGTTGTTTTTTTAACTTCTCTATAAGCTCCTAAATAGCTTCTTAGAAAGCTACAATTTAGTTTTGAAAATTGCATCAGACATTAATACTACTACAATTTAGGGTAATTACTTTTGCTTGTGAAAAAGAGCGCCTGCGAGAGGGGGATTGGGATTTGGGAGCGTTTCTTTCTTTTTTCCCCCAAAACTGAAACAAGCCCGTTTTGGGAAAGGAGGAGTTTTTTTTTTTAAATATGAATCGGTTAACCTTCTAAAATTTCGGCCGATTCTGACAGTTCACCAATTAACTGTTGGTTCGGCCGGTTTTTTCAGCATTTTTAGCAAACTGGTTCGCTACATCAACCGAATCGATCAGAGAATCGATTTCCGATTAATCCAATTGAACTGGTCGGTTTGGTTCGATTTTCAGAACATTAATTATTAGTAGGTGTGTATTGTAATATTACTTAACGTACCGCATTAGCAAATTTTGACGTTGTCGACAAAAGAAGTGGCGGAATGTAGTGATGTCAAAACCGCTTCCCGTTTCTCACAATGATGTATAGGATTCTGATTCTTCTTAATCCATTTTGGTCCTTAATTGTATAGCACTTTGTTCCTCTTTTATTAAAACTTAATTCTTTGTTGATCTTCAAACTTTAATCAAATTGCATTTCACTTTTGATGATTTTGTGGATGTCTGCAGGTGGTTGAGTGCTCCAGTTATGATGCAATGTCCTTACTTCTGTTGCCTTGGCTGCTTCATAAGCGAGGAGATTCCCATTTATGGGAGTCCAAGTTAACCCCTTTTCTGGTAATTGCTCCATTAGCATATCAATGTCTTGAAGAATTGCTGAAATTTTTCTTATTGAACCCTTGGATTTAATTGCTTGCATGAGTTTTAAATTATCAGATTCTATTAGAGTCTTTCCCATCTGGAGATTATTAACTATGACTATTACTTGTCTAATTGTTGTTGCTTCTATTTTCATGCTTGAATTTGCTTGAATTTTTTCTGTGAAGCCTCACACAATTCTTCCTCTGTTATCCCTGACTACCACATATATTGCACCAGAACCCCTTTTTTTTTCCTGAATGTTGCATCGACATTTGCCTTTAGCCATCCAAATACATGGATACAATTTAAGTATGAAAGAATCTTGGAGAGCTATTGTCTGAATTATGGTATTATCGGTCATAACAAAAAGGAGTACAAAAAACAAACAGCAATGTCAATCTAGAACCTAGAGAAACCAAGGTATTCGACTAGTTTGAGAGTGCCACAAGCAAGAGCGTTGAATTGCAAAGAGTACAGGGTAAGCAGAGAAGAGAGTAGCTCAGGGTAGAACCAGAGAGAGGTGGCGCATGAAGAACATGATTGGAGGAAGGGAGGTGAGTCAACACAAGAAATAGCAGGGAGTAAAGTTGGTAGTGCATAGAAAAAAGAATGGGGAATAAAAGAGGACAGTATAGACGAAGCTCCTAGAAGATCTGGCAAAGAAGATCATAGATATGTGGAAAAGGGGAAGAATATCCTAGAATATCTGCTTGTCAGAGAAATTAAATCAGAAGAAGTGGACAGAGATGCTAGAGAATGTGAAAAGGGGAATAAAGATATTAAGGGCAGCAAAAGGATCTGTGAGAAAGGCAAAGAAACGGGTGGGCCAAGTGTGTTAAGAGAGAAAATTGCAGTTAAAGGTACGTGGGCTGACTTCTGCCAAAGGCTCAATGACAATATTCATCATTTTAGAATTTGGCCACAAGAAGAAGATAATAATTTCACTATTCGACAACTACTTAAAAGGTTCAATAACAACATGGCAAAGGAGAGAATGAAAGGAGTTACAAGAAAAAATAATGCCATTGAAGCCCAACATACTAATAAAAGGGATCATATGAGTGCAAGAGGAGACCACTGGGGTAAAAAAAGAGTTAGAATAGGATAACAAGCAGATATATACAACAGCCGATGGGGTATTTATTACTTAAACATGCAATAAAGATGAAAGATTAGAGCCCAACAATAGCAAAGCATTAGTAGTGGTTATAGAATATGAAATAGAACTTGTACAAGGAATGGAGAAAGAGCTGAAATTGAAAAGGAAAAGGGAGGACGGGCAACAATTGTTGATGGGAGATATGTTTGGAGAAAAAGTTGCCCTACAAGTTTGGAAAGCTGGTAAAAGAAGCAAGCAATCACCAGGACCAGCTGAATCAATGCCAATAGAGGAAGACTGGTGCACGAAATTGCAATCACACTTTTGCAATCCCGCACAACTAACCAGCAAGTGCATTGGATCGTCCAAGTAATACCTTACGTGAGTAAGGGTCGATCCCACGGAGATTGTCGGCTTGAAGCAAGCTATGGTTATCTTGTAACTCTTAGTCAGGATATCAATAATTATCAGGTTTGATTGTAAAAAGTAAAAGAACATGAAATAAATACTTGTTTTGCAGTAATGGAGAACAGGTTGAGGTTTTGGAGATGCTCTATCTTCTGAATCTCTACTTTCCTACTGTCTTCTTCTTCATGCACGCAAGACTCCTTCCATGGCAAGCTGTATGTAGGGTTTCACCGTTGTCAATGGCTACCTCCCATCCTCTCAGTGAAAATGTTTAACGTGATCTGTCACATCATGGCTAATCATCTGTCGGTTCTCAATCAGGTTGGAATAGAATCCAGTGATTCTTTTGCGTCTGTCACTAACGCCCAGCCTTCAGGAGTTTGAAACTCATCACAGTCATTCAATCCTTGAATCCTACTCAGAATACCACAGACAAGGTTTAGACCTTCCGGATTCTCTTGAATGCCGCCATCAATTCTAGCTTATACCACGAAGATTCTGATTAAGGAATCCAAGAGATATCTACTCAATCTAAGGTAGAACGGAGGTGGTTGTCAGGCACACGTTCATAGGTGAGAATGATGATGAGTGTCACAGATCATCACATTCATCAGGTTTAGGAACAAGTGATATCTTAGAATAGAAGCAAGCGTGATTGAATGAAAAACAATATTAATTGCATTAATCCATCAAGACACAACAGAGCTCTTCACCCCCAACCATGGGGTTTAGAGACTCATGCTGTAGAAGATACAATGAGAAACGTGTAAAGTGTCATGAGGTGTAGATACAATGTCAAAAGATCCTATTAATAGTGAACTAGTAACCTAGGGTATACATAAATGAGTAAATGACGTAAAAATCCACTTCCGGGGTCTACTTAGTGTGTGCTTGGGCTGAGCATTGAAGCTTTCATGTATAGAGACTTTTTCTGGAGTTAAACACCAGCTTTTATGCCAGTTTGGGCGTTTAACTCCAATTTTTATGCCAGTTCCGGCGTTAAACGCTGGGAATTCTAATGCTGATTTACAACGCCGGTATAGGCCATCAAATATCGGGCAAAGTATGGACTATTATATATTGCTGGAAAGCCCCGGATGTCTACTTTCCAACGCCGTTGAGAGCGCACCAATTGGGCTTCTGTAGCTCCAGAAAATCCACTTCGAGTGCAGGGAGGTCAGAATCCAACAGCATCTACAGTCCTTTTCAGCCTCTGAATCAGATTTTTGCTCAAGACCCTCAATTTCAGCCAGAAAATACCTGAAATCACAGAAAAACATACAAACTCATAGTAAAGTCCAAAAAAGTGAATTTTAACTAAAAACTAATAAAAATATAATAAAAACTAACTAAAATATACTAAAAACATACTAAAAACAATGCCAAAAAGCGTATAAATTATCCGCTCATCACAACACCAAACTTAAATTGTTGCTTGTCCCTAAGCAACTGAAAATAAAAATAGAATAAAAAGAAGATAATATACTATATACTCCAAAATATCAAAGAAACTTAGCTCCAATTAGATGAGCAAGACTAGTAGCTTTTTGCTTCTGAACAGTTTTGGCATCTCACTTTATCCTTTGAAGTTTAGAATGATTGGCATCCATAGGAACTCAGAACTCAGATAGTGTTATTGATTCTCCTAGTTAAGTATGATGATTCTTGAACATAGCTACTTTATGAGTCTTGGCTGTGGCCCAAAGCACTCTGTCTTCCAGTATTACCACCGGATACATACATGCCACAGACACATACTTGGGTGAACCTTTTCAGATTGTGACTCAGCTTTGCTAGAGTCCCTAATTAGAGGTGTCCAGGGTTCTTAAGCACACTCTTTTTGCCTTGGATCACAACTTTATTATTTATTTATTATTTTATATATATATATATTTTTTTTTGAATTTTGTATTCACTGCTTTTTCTTGCTTCAAGAATCAACTTGATGATTTTTCAGATCCTCAATAACAGTTCTCCTTTTCCATCATTCTTTCAAGAGCTAACAATTTTAACATTCTTAAAACAACAAATTCAAAAGACATATGCACTGTTCAAGCATTCATTCAGAAAACAAAAAGTATTGTCACCACATCAAGTTAATTCAACTAGTTTCAAAGATGAATTCAAAATCCTGTACTTCTTGTTCTTTTGTGATTAAAGCATTTTTCATTTAAGAGAGGTGATGGATTCATAGGACATTCATAGCTTTAAGACATGAACCTTAAATTTTATTAATCATGAATTAAGAACAAGACTCAAAAATAGATATAAGATAAGACTAATAGTAATAGAAAACAAAAATTTAAATAGGCTCCTAATGATAGAGGTTATCACAGAGTTAGGACTCAACAACCTTGGTTTTGAGAAGTGGATGCTCCCTCAACTTGAGGGGAGAGCTTTTGGCGTTTCAACTCTTGAAGTTCACGCCCCTGCTTCTCTTGTTCCTTCAGCAATTTGCAGAGCATGCAGTTCTGATTCTGCTGTTCTTCCTTAAGTTGTTCCAGAGTTTCTTGCAACTTGGTGATAGATGCTTCTAGGCTGGCCCAGTAGTCAATTTCAGGAAATTCAGGGAGGAACTCCTGCGCCCTCTTTTTGATAGAGTTGTCTTGCATTTGTCCTTCCATTGACTTCTTGGTGATTGGATGTTCAATTGGTATGAATTCATCTACTCCCATCTTCACCCCAGCCTTTTTACAGACTAAGGAGATCAAGCTTAGGTAAGCCAGTTTGGCTTCAGTGGAATTCTTGTTTGCAATTGTGTAGATCTCACAAGCAATCAGATGATGAACCTCCACTTCTCTTCCAAGCATAATGCAATGAATCATCACTGCTCTCTTGATAGTGACCTCAGAACGGTTGCTAGTGGGCAATATGGAACGCCCAATAAAGTCTAGCCAGCCTCTTGCAATTGGTTTGAGGTCTCCCCTCTTGAGTTTGTTTGGGACACCTTTTGAATTGGTTATCCACTTAGTTCCAGGGAGGCAAATGTCCTCTAGAACTTGATCCAACCCCTTATCTGCTCTCACCATTCTCCTATTAAAGGATTCAGGATCATCTTGCAGTTGAGGCAATTTGAAGATCTCTCTTATTTTGTCCAGATGGAAGTAGATAACTTTCCCTCTGACCATGGTTCTGTAAGTATGGAAAGCGGTTCCAGTCATTCTCTACTTATCTGTCAGCCACATATTTGAGTAGAATTCCTGAACCATATTTCTTCCAACCTTTATCTCAGGATTGGTTAGAACTTCCCATCCTCTGTTTCGAATTTGCTCTTGGATCCCCGGACATTCATCTTCTTTTAGATTGAATTTGACTTCCGGGATCACTGACCTCAGACCCATTATTTTGTGATAATGGTCTTCATGTTCTTTGGTTAAGAACTTCTCTTGATTCCAAAGACTCTTTGGATTATTCTCTTTCTTGCCTCTTAAATTGGTTTGTTTTCCCTTAGGAGCCATGATCTTGATGAATCTTGGCTTAGTGATCACGGAAAAGCACACCAAACTTAGAGGTTTGCTTGCCCTCAAGCAAAAGAAAGGAAAGAGGGGAGAGAGGAGGAGAGCAAATTCGAATGGTGGGGAGAAAGGGGTGGCCGAACGTGTATTTATAAGGGAGGGGGAGAGATTTCGAAAATTTTGAAGGAGATTTGAGAAGATATGGAAAGAATTTGAGAAATATTTGAGTTTTTGAAGAAGATTTGGGAAGGATTTGAGAGAGATTTGAAGAATGATCTTAATTTTTGAAAATTTGAAGGTGAATGATGAAAGTTTGAAATGTGTTTATGTAGAAAATTATGGATCAAAACAGGAAAGTTTGAAAAAATTTTGATTAGAAAGCGAAATCTCTGTCCCCCACCTTTCTAGCGTTAAACGCCCAGAATGGTATCCATTCTCGCGTTTAACGCCCAAATGCTGGCCATTGTGGGCGTTTAACGCCCAGCCAGGTACCCTGGCTGGCGTTAAACGCCAGAATTCCCTTCATCACTGGGCGTTTTGCTAAACGCCCAGGATGCTGCACACCTGGCGTTAAACGCCCAGAATGGTGTCCATTCTGGCGTTTAACGCCCAAAGTACCCTTTACTGGAGTTTTTTCGCCAGCAAGCTCTTTTTCTCTGCTTTTTGCACTGAATCCTTCTGTAACTCTGTGAATTCCTTCAATTTTGATATTTGCCCTTTGAGAATATATATCAAACTTTGATTAAACAAAACAGATAACCTGCTAATGACTGGGTTGCCTCCCATCAAGCGCTTCTTTATTGTCTTTAGCTGGACCTTCACTGAGGATCATTCAAGCCTCAGTTTTGAGCATTCTTGCTCAAAATTGCTTTCAAGATAATGCTTGATCCTCTGTCCATTAACAATGAACTTTTTGTCAGAATCAGTATCCTGAAGCTCAACATATCCATATGGTGACACTCCTGTAATCACATACGGACCCCTCCACCGGGATTTAAGTTTTCCTGGGAACAATCTGAGCCTAAAGTTGAAGAGCAAAACTTTTTGTCCTGGCTCAAAGACTCTGGATGACAACTTCTTGTCATGCCACTTCTTTGCCTTTTCCTTATAAATCTTTGTATTTTCAAAGGCACTGAGTCTAAATTCATCTAGCTCATTTAGCTGGAGCAATCTTTTTTCACCAGCTAACTTAGCATCCAGGTTTAGGAATCTGGTTGCCCAGTAGGCTTTATGTTCCAGTTCCACGGGCAGATAACAGGCCTTGCCATACACAAGTTGGTATGGAGAGGTTCCTATTGGAGTCTTGAATGCTGTTCTGTATGCCCACAGAGCATCATCCAAGCTCTTTGCCCAATCCTTTCTACGGGCAATTACAGTCCGTTCTAGGATTCTTTTTAGCTCTCTGTTAGAGACTTCAGCTTGCCCATTTGTCTGTAGATGATACGGGGTTGCCACTTTGTGGCTAATTCCATATCGGACCATAGCAGAGTAGAGCTGTTTATTGCAGAAATGAGTACCCCCATCACTAATTAGGACTCTGAGAACACCAAATCTGCTGAAGATGTGTTTCTAGAGGAATTTTAGCACGGTCTTAGTATCATTAGTGGGTGTAGCAATTGCTTCTACCCACTTAGATACATAGTCCACTGCCACCAAAATGTAAGTGTTTGAGTATGATGGTGGGAACGGACCCATGAAGTCAATCCCCCATACATCAAACAATTCAATCTCTAAGATCCCTTGTTGAGGCATGGCGTATTCGTGAGGTAAGTTACCAGCTCTTTGGCAGCTGTCACAGTTACGCACAAACTCTCGGGCATCTCTATAGAGAGTAGGCCAGTAGAAGCCACATTGGAGGACCTTAGTGGCTGTTTGCTCACTTCCAAAATGTCCCCCATACTGTGATCCATGGCAGTGCCATAGGATCCTTTGTGCTTCCTCTCTGGGTACACATCTGCGGATCATTCCGTCTGCACATCTCTTAAAGAGATATGGCTCATCCCATAGGTAGTACTTGGCATCTGAAATTAATTTCTTTCTTTGCACCCTGCTGTACTCCTGGGGTATGAACCTCACAGCTTTGTAATTTGCAATATCTGCAAACCATGGAGCTTCCTGAATGGCAAAGAGTTGCTCATCTGGGAAAGTCTCAGAGATCTCAGTAGAAGGGAGGGACGCCCCAGCTACTGGTTCTATTCGGGACAGATGATCAGCTACTTGGTTCTCTGTCCCTTTTCTGTCTCTTATTTCTATATCAAACTCTTGCAGAAGCAACACCCATCTTATGAGCCTGGGTTTTGAATCCTGCTTTGTGAGTAAGTACTTAAGAGCAGCATGGTCAGTGTACACAATCACCTTTGATCCTACTAGATAGGATCTAAACTTGTCAATGGCATAGACCACTGCAAGTAACTCTTTTTCTATGGTTGTGTAATTCTTCTGTGCATCATTTAGAACACGGCTGGCATAATAAATAACATGCAGAAGCTTGTTATGCCTCTGTCCCAATACTGCACCAATAACATGGTCACTGGCATCACACATTAGTTCGAATGGCAATGTCCAGTCTGGTGCAGAGATGACTGGTGCTGTGACCAGCTTAGCTTTCAGGGTCTCAAATGCCTGCAGACACTGTGTGTCAAACACAAATGGTGTGTCAGCAGCTAGCAGGTTGCTAAGAGGTTTTGCAATTTTCGAAAAATCCTTTATAAACCTTCTGTAGAACCCTGCATGCCCCAGAAAGCTTCTGATTGCCTTAACATTGGCAGGTGGTGGTAATTTTTCAATTACCTCTACCTTTGCCTTATCCACCTCTATTCCCTTGCTTGAAATTTTGTGTCCAAAGATAATTCCTTCAGTCACCATAAAGTGACATTTCTCCCAGTTTAAAACCAGGTTAGTCTCTTGGCACCTTTTCAGGACAAGTGCTAGGTGGTTAAGACAGGAGCTGAATGAGTCTCCATATACTGAGAAGTCATCCATGAAGACTTCCAGAAATTTCTCCACCATATCAAAGAAGATGGATAGCATGCATCTCTGAAAGGTTGCAGGAGCATTACACAGACCAAAAGGCATCCTCCTGTAGGCAAACACGCCAGAAGGGCAAGTAAATGTTGTTTTCTCTTGGTCTTGAGGATCCACTGCAATTTGGTTGTAACCTGAATAGCCATCCAAAAAGCAATAATAATCATGACCAGCTAGTCTTTCTAGCATTTGGTCTATGAATGGTAAAGGAAAATGATCCTTTCTGGTGGCTGTATTGAGCCTTCTGTAGTCAATACACATACGCCACCCTGTGACTGTTCTTGTAGGAACCAGTTCATTTTTTTCATTATGAACTACTGTCATGCCTCCCTTCTTGGGGACAACTTGGACAGGGCTCACCCAGGGGCTATCAGAAATAGGATAAATAATCCCAGCCTCTAGTAATTTAGTGACCTCTTTCTGCACCACCTCCTTCATGGCTGGATTTAGCCGCCTTTGTGGTTGGACCACTGGTTTGGCATTATCCTCCAATAGGATCTTGTGCATGCATCTTGCTGGGCTAATGCCCTTAAGATCACTTATGGACCATCCAAGAGCTGTCTTGTGTGTCCTTAGCACTTGAATCAGTGCTTCCTCTTCCTGTGGATTTAAAGCAGAGCTTATGATCACTGGAAAAGTGTCACCCTCTCCCAGAAATGCATACTTCAGGGATGGTGGTAGTGGTTTGAGTTCAGGTTTGGGAGGCTTATCCTCCTCCTGAGGAATTTTCAAAAATTCTTTTGTTTCCTCTGGTTCTTCCTGATCAGGCTGAACATCCTTGAAGATGTCCTCTAGCTCTGATTCTAGACTTTCAGTCATATTGATCTCTTTCACCAAAGAGTCAATAATGTCAGCGCCCATGCAGTCATTTGGTGTGTTTGGATGCTGCATAGCTTTTACAGCATTCAACTTGAACTCATCCTCATTGACTCTCAGGGTTACTTCCCATTTTTGTACATCAATGAGAGTTCGTCCAGTTGCTAGGAAAGGTCTTCCTAGAATGAGAGTTGCACTCTTGTGCTCCTCCATTTCCAGCACTACAAAGTCAGTTGGAAAGGTAAATGGCCAAACCTTGACAATCATGTCCTCAATTATGCCTGATAGATATTTAATGGAGTCATCAGCAAGTTGGAGGCATATCCGGGTTGGTTTGACTTCTTCAGTCAACCCAAGCTTTCTGATAGTAGATGCAGGTATTAGATTGATGCTTGCTCCAAGGTCACACAGGGCTGTCTTGGTGCAAGCACCTTCTAATGTGCATGGTATCATAAAGCTTCCTGGATCTTGAAACTTTTCTGGTAAGCTTTTCAGAATGACTGCACTGCATTCTTCAGTGAGAAATACTTTTTCAGTTTCTCTCCAATCCTTCTTATGACTTAAGATCTCTTTCATGAACTTAGCATAAGAAGGTATTTGCTCAAGTGCCTCTGCAAACGGAATCTTTATTTCAAGAGTCCTTAGATAGTCTGCAAAGCAGGCAAATTGCTTATCCTGCTCCGCTTGGCGGAGTTTCTGAGGATAAGGCATCTTGGCTTTATATTCTTCAACCTTAGTTGCTGCAGGTTTATTCCTTATAGAAGTGGTTGGAGAAGCCTTTTTAGAGGGGTTACTATCAGCACTCTCAGGTGTCTGATTCTCCATTGGCGTTTGAACGCCAGGATTGGGTGAAGAATGGGCGTTTAACGCCAACTTTTCCCCCTTTTCTGGCGTTTGAACGCCAAGAGTATTCCTCTCTGGGCCCTTACTATCCTCAGAGGGATTTTGGATAGTGGTTTGGCTATCCTCTGTCAATTGTTCCTTTATTGGCTTTTTGCTACTTTGAGCAGAGTTATTCAATGTCTTCCCACTCCTCGGTTGAACTGCTTGGTATTCTTCTGTTATCTGTTTAGATAGCTGCTGTTTTGCCTGATTCAACTGTGATTCTATGTTCTTGTTAGCAATTTTAGTTTTTTGGAGCATCTCTTTAAATTCTGCTAACTGTTTTGTCATCAGGTATAATTGCTGATTAAGCTCAATCATCTGTTCTTGAGGATTAGGATCAGTGGCTACTGCCATAACTTCTTCTTTTGTGGAGAACTCATTGCTAGAGTACAGATGTTGATTTCTAGCAACAATATCTATAAGCTCTTGAGCCTCTTCAATCATCTTCCTCATATATATAGATCCACCAGCTGAGTGGTCTAGAGACATCTGAGCTTTTTCTGTAAGCCCATAGTAGAAGATGTCTAACTGTACCCACTCTGAAAATATTTCAGAGGGGCATTTTCTTAGCATACCTCTATACCTCTCCCAGGCATTATAAAGGGATTCATTATCCTCTTGTTTAAAGCCTTAGATGTCCAGCCTTAGCTGTGTCATCCTTTTTGGAGGGTAAAATTAATTCAGGAATTTGTCTGATAACTGTTTCCATGTCTTTATGCTTGCTATAGGTTGGTTATTCAACCACCTCTTAGCTTGATCTTTTACAGCAAATGGAAACAGTTATAATCTGTAGACATCTTGATCCACCTCTTTATCACGTACTGTGTCATCAAGTTGTAAGAATTGTGCCAGAAACTCAGTAGGTTCTTCTTGTGGAAGACCGGAATACTGACAATTTTGCTGCACCATGATAATGAGTTGAGGATTTAGCTCGAGGATTTAGCTCAAAGCTGCTTGCTTTGATGGGAGGTATACAGATGCTACTCCCATATGCAGCTGTAATGGGGTTAGCATATGACCCCAGAGTCCTTCTGGACTGTTCAATTCCACTTAGGTCCATGATGGAGAAAGGGAATATGATATGGATTCACAAGTAAAGCATTTTTTTTATTAAAGGTGACCGAAAAAAAATAAAATAAAATAAATGGAAAATAAAATAAAATTTCAAAAATTAACAGAAAATAAGATCAAAATAAATTGGAAACTGAATCAATTAGTTAATTAAAAAGATTTTGAAATTAGCAATTGAAAAGATATGATTGAAAATTATTTTGAAAAATATTTGATTTTTGAAATGAGGAAAGAGAAAAACAACAAAATGACACCAAACTTAAAATTTTTAGAAAATCAAACACAAATTTTCGAAAATTTTAAAGGAAAAACACAAAGAAGACACCAAACTTAGAATTTTTAAAGAACAAGACAGGACTAAGAACATGCGAATTCGAAAAAAATTAAAAGCAAACAAAAGCATGCAATTGACACCAAACTTAAAATATGAAACTAAACTCAAATAAAAGACTCTAAACCAACAAAAATAAAACAGTCATAATCTAAGCAACAAGATAGACCGTCAGTTGTCCAAACTCGAAACAATCCCCGACAACGGCGCCAAAAACTTGGTGCACGAAATTGCAATCACACTTTTGCAATCCCGCACAACTAACCAGCAAGTGCATTGGATCGTCCAAGTAATACCTTACGTGAGTAAGGGTCGATCCCACGGAGATTGTCGGCTTGAAGCAAGCTATGGTTATCTTGTAACTCTTAGTCAGGATATCAATAATTATTAGGTTTGATTGTAAAAAGTAAAAGAACATGAAATAAATACTTGTTTTGCAGTAATGGAGAACAGGTTGAGGTTTTAGAGATGCTCTATCTTCTGAATCTCTGCTTTCCTACTGTCTTCTTCTTCATGCACGCAAGACTTCTTCCATGGCAAGCTGTATATAGGGTTTCACTGTTGTCAATGGCTACCTCTCATTCTCTCAGTGAAAATGTTCAACGTGCTCTGTTACAGCACGGCTAATCATCTGTCGGTTCTCAATCAGGTTGGAATAGAATCCAGTGATTCTTTTGCGTCTGTCACTAACGCCCAGCCTTCAGGAGTTTGAAGCTCGTCACAGTCATTCAATCCTTGAATCCTACTCAGAATACCACAGACAAGGTTTAGACCTTCCAGATTCTCTTGAATACCTCCATCAATTCTAGCTTATACCACGAAGATTCTGATTAAGGAATCCAAGAGATATCTACTCAATCTAAGGTAGAACGGAGGTGGTTGTCAGGCACACGTTCATAGGTGAGAATGATGATGAGTGTCACAGATCATCACATTCATCAGGTTTAGGAACAAGTGATATCTTAGAATAGAAGCAAGCGTGATTGAATGAAAAACAATAGTAATTGCATTAATCCATCAAGACACAGCAGAGCTCCTCACCCCCAACCATGGGGTTTAGAGACTCATGCTGTAGAAGATACAATGAGAAACGTGTAAAGTGTCATGAGGTGTAGATACAATGTCAAAAGATCCTATTAATAGTGAACTAGTAACCTAGGGTATACATAAATGAGTAAATGACGTAAAAATCCACTTTCGGGGTCCACTTAGTGTGTGCTTGGGCTGAGTATTGAAGCTTTCATGTATAGAGACTTTTTCTGGAGTTAAACGCCAGCTTTTATGCCAGTTTGGGCGTTTAACTCCAATTTTTATGCCAGTTCCGGCGTTAAACGCTGGGAATTCTGATACTGATTTGCAACGCCGGTTTGGGCCATCAAATCTCGGGCAAAGTATGGACTATTATACATTGCTGGAAAGCCCAGGATGTCTACTTTCTAACGCCGTTGAGAGCGCGCCAATTGGGCTTCTGTAGCTCCAGAAAATCCACTTCGAGTGCAGGGAGGTCAGAATCCAACAGCATCTGCAGTCCTTTTCAGCCTCTGAATCAGATTTTTGCTCAAGACCCTCAATTTCAGCCAGAAAATACCTGAAATCACAGAAAAACACACAAACTCATAGTAAAGTCCAGAAAAGTGAATTTTAACTAAAAACTAATAAAAATATAATAAAAACTAACTAAAATATACTAAAAACATACTAAAAATAATGCCAAAAAGCGTATAAATTATCCGCTCATCAAAGACCAACAGAGGAGAGAAGAGATCATAAAAGACTCAATGGCTGAAGAGGCGGGCCTAAACATGCCCCTAACTCAGCCATGAGTATCATAAGTTGAAATTGTCGCGGGGTAGTGGCCCATGTGACAGTTTATGAATTGCACAATATGTGCAAGCAAATCAAGCCAGCTTTAGGTTTTCTCATTGAAACAATATCAAAAGAAAAATCTATTATGAAATTAAAGAAAAAACTACATTTTGAGAATACTTTTTGTATAGAACTCTAGAATTTGTCCAGGGGGCTATGTCTCTTTTGAAATGATATATATAACATTGATGTTTACTTTTGGTGTGATAGCTACATAAAGGCCTGTATTGTTAATAAAAAAATGCATGGGTATGTAAATTTATTTATGGCAATCCTAATTTTGTAGGAAGAGAGAGCAATGGAGGAAAATCACAGCAACTAATTATAACAAGGTTGAACCTCAACTTTTTATAGGTGATTTTAATGATGTTTTGAATCAGGAGGAGAAGATGGATTTACACCCAAAACCACATAGCCAAGTTAGAGAGTTCAGAAACTTTGTTGATTCTAACTCTCTTATGGATTTAGATCTCAAAGGGGGTAGATTTACTTGCTTTAGTAATCCAGAAAACGAGTTTGTAGCTACAGAAAGAATTGATAAGGCATTAGATAATTGGGAATGGAGGCTTTTGTTTGAGAATGCTTCATTTTCGACTATGCCTACTATAAGTTCGGATCATTGCCTGTTACTTTTAGACCCAAAACCGGTATATAGGATAAGCAAGAGCTTTAAATTTAAGGCATTTTGGGCTGAACATGAGGAATGTGAAAATATTGTTAAGAAGGAATGGAAAAAAGAGTTCACACAGAACTGTGAATGGACAAAGATAACAAAGAGGGTGAATAATTATAAGGAAGAATTGAAAAAGTGGAGTAAATTTACATTCAAATAGGCAAATAAGGAAATAAATAGGTTGAAAGAAGAGTTGAAGAAGTTACAAAATTCAGATTTTACCGAAGAGAAGCAGAATTGGGTGCAAGTTTTAAAGGAGAAAATAATAGCATTATGGAAGCAATAGGAGAAATTTTGGGGTCAGAGATCCAGATTAAAGTGATTGAAGTGGGGCGATAATAATACATCCTTTTTTCATGCAACAATCATCTAGAAAAAAAAAAAGAGAGAAACCGCATTGAAAGATTGAAAAATGAAGCAGGTTATTGGTTGGAAGAGAGAGAAGAAATAATGAGGCACATTAAAGAGCATTTTAAAGCATTGTTCACTTCGACTAAAAGACAAAGATATGACAACATCCTAAGCAAGATTTCAATGAGGGCCACAGGGAAAATTGATAGAGGGTTGATTTCTGAGGTCTCAGACGAGGAGATAAGGAATGCAATTTTTAGCATGGGGAGTCTTAAAGCCCCAAAACCAAATTGCTTAAATGGGTTATTCTATCAGAAATATTGGGAGGTAATCAAGAAGGAGGTATGTGAGGTTGTCAAAAAATTTTTCAAAAGCGGTGGGCTACTGTTGGAATACATTAGTGAAGCCACAGTGGTCTTGATCCCGAAAATTAAAATCCGAAAGGACTTAACTAGCTAAGACCTATTAGTTGTTGTAATTTCATATACAAGATTATATCAAGGATCTTAGTGTTGAGGCTGAAAGGACTAATGGAGGATATAATGTCACCAATTCAAAATGCATTTGTAAGAGGGAGATTGATACAAGATAATGTGGTGATCGTGCAAGAGATATATCATAGCTTGAACAGAAAGGGAAGAAGAGGATCTAATAACATGGCAATCAAGTTAGACATGAATAAATATGTTTGGATTTAATGAAAGATGGTTAAATTAGCGGTGAAATATGTTAGAAGTGTCAATTACAGATTTAAGGTCAATGGCGAGTTGTCCAAAAAAAATCAAGCTACAAAGAGCCTAAGACAGGGTGACCCTTTATCTCCTTACATATTCATTTTGGCAGCCAAAGTTTTTATTATTTTGATGCAGGAAGCACAAAATGAAGGCAACATCTCTGGATTAAAGATTGCTCCTACATCCCTTACAATTACTCATCTTTTGTTTGAAGATGGCTGCATTATTTTTGCAGAAGCTAAAGAGAAAAAAGCATATCAAATTATTTCAGTGCTGAATGAATACACAGAGGAGTCTAAACAGAAGATAAATCTGAATAAGTCGAGTATCACTTTTGGGAGTCATGTGTCAATTCAGAAAATGGTTGATATTGAAGAGATACTAGGGACGTGGGAGACACTTGGAAAGTACTTTGGTCTTTCAGCTACTTAGGGACGATCTCAAAGCAAAGCTTTAGCATGGATTTAAGAGAGAATAATGAGTAAATTAGAAGAATGGAAAGAGAAACTATTCAATCAAGCGGTAATTCAAGCAGTACTATCATACGCTATGTACGTCATAAAGTTTCCAAAACAATTTTGCAGAAGAATATGCGCTAAGGTGGCACGATTCTAGTGGGTAGCATCAGGAAGGGACCGAGGTATCCATTGCAAAAAGTGATAATCCATTATGAAGAGTAAGTTGGATGGGGGTTGGGATTCAAGGATATGGAATCACAAAACACTACCTATCTTACAAAACAAGCTTGGAGAGCCGTCAAAAACCCGAAATTGATTTGGGTCCAAATTCTAGGATCATTATACTTTTCAAAAGGTAATTTCTGGACAACAAGAAAAAGAAAAAGGAGCATCATGGATTTTTGGAGAAGCATTTTGCATGTGAGATAGCTTCTTAGAGCAAGAGGCAAGTGTAGCATAGGAGATAGGTCAAAAGTGTCCATTTGAAAAGATAATTGAATTTCCAGAAAGAACAAGGCTCTGAATGCAAAAAGTAGTGATGAGACCAAAGTTAACGAGCTGATTATGGAGGGAGAGGGATGGAACGAAAGAAAAATTGTAGGAATGTTTTTCCATAAGATCACGAGAGCAATTTTAAAAATTCCTATTGGTGTCGTAAACAAAGTAGATTGTTTGTATTGTTCATGAAAAGAAGATGAGAGTTACACAATTAGAACATGATATCATGTGGCTAAAATGGCAAATCAAGAATTAAACCAAAGAAATCCGTCAATAAGTGAAGGTAGAAGGTACCTATGAAAAAATATATAAAAAATGAATGTCCCAAAAAAAATTAGAATGCTGCTATGGAGAGCAAATTAGGATATATTGCCAGTGGGTCACAATAAAAGAAAGATAATACAAAGTCAATTTACCAAGTTTGTTCTAAAGAAGTGAAAACAGTGAAATACGCTTTTTTACTATGTAATTAGGAGCTATATGGTTTGGGATGGAATGTTAAGGTATTTCAACTAAAGAGACAGTCACATCTATTAAGAATTGATTGTTGTAAAATATAAGAAAAATTAGAGCAGCAAGAGATGAAGAACAAGAGAAGAGAATCAACAATTTTGAGTTCTTAATGTGAAAAATATGAAAGACCAGAAACAAAAAACTATTTTAGCATCTAGAAATAAATTTAATATGAACAATAAAAAAAGTAAATATTCTGAAAAATCTTTACTGGAAATCAAAAAGAAAAACAAGCAAAAATGATGTTTAGAGACATAATTTTTAATAACCCCTTTTTGTAAAACCCATGAAAGAAATTAAAGAAATCAATGTTTTGTGCTTCTGTCTTTCTTCAATTAGTTGGGCCTTATGTTAGGAGCCAATCTAACACAGAGAGAACCTGGGCCAGAATTATTTTCATGAGATAAGAGTAGAATGTGAGTCATCTTCAACCCAAAGAAAAAAGAAGAATGTGACTAACATTCGTGTTTGGCAGTAATATAACAGCCCATAAATTGTTGCCCAAAGCCTAAAGAGATCACATCTAAATCTAATTGGCCCCTCAATAAACGAACTAACTCATTAATCAGTATCAAATCTTTAAATACAATTCAAATTAGGACGAATTAGTATTTAATCTATTGGAATAGAAGATACCCTAAAATAAAAAACAGAATCACATTTTAATCAATCATGAACTCTTTACATAGAACTCAAAGTAGACGTTCAAATAAAACTCAGTTCTACAACGAATTAATTATTAACTTACAAAAGATTGAAAAATACCGTAAAAAACCAGAAATGTGAAAAATATGCGAAAAATTGGTAAATAATTAAAGTAAATCACGTACATCACTATATATATACATACTAGACACACAAAAAAACTATTCATGCATGCTACTGGGATCTTCTTTTAAATATAAAAAATAAAAATAAAAATTTGACAGGTTACAAAGAATACTGTACTAGGTTTCCACATATGATACAGACACATTATATGGGAAAACAACGCAGCCAAATTTGGTGTCATGAACATATGATTGATGGATTACCAAGTGACGTGTAACAAAATAAGAGCGGTTTTGATTTGATGAGAAAGATAGATTCTCCAACCAAGCCACAAGCCTTGCATATGTTACAACCATTTTTCAAATCTATCACAGATCACAACTCATAAATTTAAGATTTCAGCTTACATGGTACTAGAGCTTATGTTATATTATGCTGATACTTTATGGTATATTCTTGAATCAACAATTAAATCTGGATACTAATTATCTAATAATAAAGTGCTCAAAATTGACAGTAACAGATAAAGTGTAATACAATAATGACATGATTCTCTGAATTCCTGCCTAATGAAGAGATCAAAGTGAATTACTTTAGAGAGAAAAGGTTAACAAAAGAAGGAAGTAAATGATGGCTGCAAAATTGTTATGATTAAAGAGAGTGAAAGAGGAAGTACTCAGAAAAGAAGGGGAAGTTTTTTTCAGAAGGAAAAAAAGTTGAAGACTTTATCTTGGAAACAGAAACTTCAAGGTCCTTAACAGTAATAAAAACAAGGCACAACCAACTCACCTAACATGAGAAGGAACACAATGACACAATATAAATGGAAAGGGAAGGACCCAAAAAGTTGAAAAAACAAAGAGGATAATAGTTTGTTTTAGTAGTAGGAATCACCCTTTTCTCTCTAATCCATGAAGGTTCTAGTTTGATATTGACATGACCAAATGAAAAGAACAAAAGAAAAAAAATACATCACTATGCTATCTTGCAGAAATTCAAACATTATAAAGAAAAGAAAGAATGTGAATCCCACAAGTTCAGAACATGCATAAAACTACAATAAAACAGTAATAAAACTATCACAGGATGCAAATGATTGCTTCAATAATAAAGAATAAAATAGCTACTAAACTAAACAATGTACATATATTACAAATGAGAAAAATTATGTCACTCTTTTCAACTTGAATTCATTCAGAAGATAAATTATGAGCATTTAATTAGACATAACAAGTTCATTGCTCAATGCAATGCAATCAGACAAAGAAACTCACATCATCACAGGTAATAAGGCCATATAGACTCATAGTCATAGAAGTAGAGAAGCCCCACTTAAGAGTCAAATCAAGCTGCAAAAAAATGCTCAAAGTGAAAGCATATATAGTGATAGTGTGAAACAAACAGTAGTAGTGACCAGAATTTGTTCTCCACAACAATGCCTGACACTCTAGGACCACATTGGATCAAATCAAAATTATTTTTATCCTTTCACTCTCTCCTGTACTACACACCATTCCCCCACTCCCCCAACAGAACAAACAGTCACTTTCTTAATTCTTTACCTCAATGGCTATTTCAAATTTCACAAGCCCCATTTTAGTGGATTAGCTAAAATATGAAATTACAAAAATCCCAAGATAAAAAACAAGCCTTTTATACACCCCCAATGATAACACGGAAAATAAAAACAATTCTTTTCACCTATTTTAATAAAAATGGAGAAAAAAAAATACATACATACATACATCATCATCGAGATCACCAGTAATTGGAGGAAAAAGAAAAAAAGAACACAACTTTAGAGTATTACAGACATTGGAAAGTCAATACTCTCAATGAATCATGAAAAATCCTTGATACATTAAACTCTCAATCTGTCTTCTTCTTCTTCTTCTTCTTCTTCTTCTTCTTCAATGTAGGAAAAAAATGAGAAACCCTTGATCGATGACTAGTCGTATGCACCCCTCTCCCCTTTTTTTTTTCTTCTTGCTTCGAATCTTTCTTTCCCAGGTTACCCCCAAGTCAAAGGATTAAGGAAAACACTAGAAAAAAAAAAAAAACAAAAATGACCCCAGAGAAAAAAAACGGTGTTTTGGTGTTGAAGAAGGTTTTGATGAAAAAAGGAAAAAAAAATAAACCCCCCAGAAAAAAAAGAAACAAAATTTATAGTAGATATATGATATATGTAAATAAAAATATATAATTTTTTTGTTTTGCCTGGCTCCATCCTGTCTGCCTTTTTGGACGCAAAGAAAGGAGAGAGAGAAAGAGAGAGAGAGGTACATTGTGTGAATGCGAAAGAAAGGGTCATGATCTCATGTGATGTGAGAGTGAGTGTGAATGGTTGGATTTACAAAGGGGAAGTTTGTGAGGTAGGTGTTGGGAAGAAGGAGGAGGAGGAGGAGGAGCAAGGGCATAAGGGTCATTGCATGAGGAAGAAGAGGAAGAAGAGAGTAGTTGCTGATCCATTAAAAAGGGGAAGGATGATTGGTTGGGGGAAGAAGGGGGGATTGGCATTTGGGGTTTTGAGTAAGGCCGGTGAAAGGCCATTTTCAACTTTCTCATTCTTCTTCTCTTTCTGTTAATACTCACCGTTTTGTCTCTCTCTCTCTCTCTCTCTCTCTCTCTCTTTCAGATAAAAGTTTAGGCCCTTTTGGACATCTTCTACATTTTCACTCACTTTCTTTTAGAAAAAAATTGAACAACCTCATAAATAAAGGTTTAAACATCTACAAATTAATACTACTCCAGAGTCCAGACATATTAATTTGTGAAAAAAAAATCAATAAAATCTTTTAGGTCACACATTATTTATAATTAATTTTTGCGATTAGAATAAAAAATCTTATTAATATCTTTTTTAAGAATTAATTTGTTTAAAACCCAAATAAATACAACTATTAATTTTTGGTTTAATTACTCTGTTGGTCTATATAATTTCGCAAAATTTTTAATTAGGTTCTTATATTTTTTTCTTTTTAATTGAGTCATTGCACCAAATTTTATTTTTAATTGAGTTCCTATACTTTTTTTTTCTTTTATTTGGATTTTTGTACCATTTTTTTAATTGGGTCCCTATATAATTAAACCAATTATTTTTAAGAGGGATCTAATTAAAAAAAATTAATGCAGAGCTTCAATTAAAAAAAAATATAAAGATCTAATTAAAAATTTTATAAAATTATAGAAATTAATAGAATAATTAAACTTTTTTTTAACTACCAGTGCAATACTCAGTTTGGTTTCAAATTTTGGTTTGGGTCATGTTTTGAGTAGACCCAAGTCCAACTTGAGATTTTGTTTTATAATTAATATTTTTATGTTATATAGTATTGTTTTTTATTTAAAATAATTTTTTTGAATAAATATTATATAATATGTATTAAATTCAATCTTTAAATGTGAGATTTTAGTATTTTGTTATTTATAATTTATAAAATTGTATACATTAATTATGTATTGAATTGATCTGGATTATATTTCAGATTAATTTAAGATTGAATTTGATTCTATAAAATAGACTCGATACAATATTTGAATGGTGTTCAGGTCTAATTAGCCCAACCAAGTCTAGTTTATATATACTTTTATAAACCCAATATAATTTAAAATTATATTTTGTAATTAAATTGCATATTCTTTAATAAGATAGTATAATTTTATACATCAATTAATAATTATGATATTATAATGTTATTTTTATTTTAAAGTAATTTATTATGATATAAATATTATATATATTAAATTTATTTTTAAATATAAAATTTTATTAATTTATTGAATTTTTATCTAAAAAATAGATTCATTGAAATTTTATGGTTAGGTCTAGACCTTTCTAAATCCAATTTGACTCGACCTATGAGACCATAAATTTTAGGGATAAAATTGAATCAGGCAACCTATTAAGGACTTAATGCTTATCCTGCAATCGGCCTGATAAAAAAATTTCAGGTTTAGATTTATAATACATTCATTTATCTTAAGAGATCAAATTTAAATTCACTAAAAATTTTGTAAGACCTGTCTGACTAACCTGAACCTATTTAATATTATTATGTATATATATATACTATTTTCTAAAAGTGTTATATATAAGATTTGGACTCTAAATCTTTAATTTAAAAAACTTATTATTTATCAATAATCTATCAAATTCTTTTCATATATATATATGAAATTTTTTTGTTTGTCTCTTATTAGATTTTAGACTCATTTAAAAGTTTAGTCTAATTTAAACTTTTTATTTGTTAATACTTAATATGTCCATTAATAGGGTTTAGTTAAGACAAGTTATTCAACAAGTCAAATTTAAACATTTAAATAAGTCTTTTAATAGACTATAAATTAAACTCAGATTAAATAACTATAATAATATAAGTCTGACCTTTTAATGATCAAATCTAATTTAACTTAGCCTATTTTTATCTATAATGAACACTTAAAAAAAAAAAATACTATTCAGCTACCATATGAAAATATATTTAATATTTATAAAGGTTTTTGTACTGATGAATATTTTTATATTATGTTTTAGAGAAATACTAAATGAACAAATATTCTTGTAAGTAAGCCACCAACTAAGTCTCTGAAAAGCAGTATAGAGATTTATTTATTTTTTTAGAATAAATATTGTATAAATAACATAGAAGAAAAATAAATTTCTCTTGGATATCTTTGGCTAGGGAAAAGAAAATTCTCTTGGATATCTAGTTCTCTCTTCATGAGGCTCTTCCATCACAGAGATTTTTTGACAGTAGAAGTGCAACAACAATCAAGAATCTACCTACCATTGATTAAGTGAGATAATAGTTAATTTGGCTTTTCAATTTGTACATGAATTTTAATTTAATTTTTTAAATTTTAATTATTTTTATTTAGTTTTTAAATTTTGTAAATTGATTCGTATTAATTTTTGAGATAATTTTCGATACACAAATGTTAATGACATGCTGATATAGATTGTCGAATGCTATGTTAGACGACTTGTAAAATAACATTATTTGTTTTGACATTCAAATGGTCTAAAAGAATATCGTAAGTGATATTTATTAAAATTTCTTTTTTAAAACAAGTAATCTGACATCGTTTTTTGGTTGTTTGAGCGTAAAAATTAAAATGACGTCGTTTTACAAATTCTAGCATGACATTTAATTGTTTATATCAATATTTTATTAACGTTTTTGTACTAAAAATTATCTCAACAATTAATGTGAGTCACCTTTACAAAATTTAAAGAATAAAAAAATAATTAAAATTTTAAAAATTAAATTGAGGCTCACCTAAAATTTTAGAAACTAAATTGACTATTAATTTTAATCTACCTCATCTTTTGAAGACTCTGACATCAAGATTCAATTGGGAGCAGCCCTCCTAATGTTATCAAAATTAATTGGGATGTACTAATATTGTAAGTGTAAGTATATGAAATTAGTTTTATATTAAAAAAAAAAGTAAAGAAGAGTAATGAGTTTAAAAAATGAGAGATCTATTAATTTATTATTTTAAAATTTTGAGTTAGATGTAGTATTTTTTCATTTTATGTTATTTTACTTGATTTTTTTTAATGATTAAGAGCTTCTCCCGGTGGTCCAATAATAAAATGTTAGTTTGAAAATTATCTTTTTTTTATGTTTTAAATTATAAACTTGTTTATCTGTTGGTGTTATCCTTTTAGAATTATTTTATTTATTTTTAGTAAAAAAAAAATAAGAAGCATATTAAGAGAAAGAAAAAGATAAAAGAAAAAATTGAAAACAAAAGGAAAAAGAAGGAAAAACAACATAAACTATTCGGGAGAAAGAAAAATAAATAAATAAGAAAGAAGATTTGGAACTCTGAAAAATAATTTATTCATATGTATTATTTTGTTTTTTTTTTTTTTGTCTATTAGTGAATTATCAACATTAGGTCTTGTTGTTAAGAGTTTGAATATTACTATTCTAATTATTTCTTTTTTTTACTAGTAATCATTATAATTTTTCGCAAGTGTAAATAATGAATTTCAAATTTTCTACATGGATAGTCATATAAAATTTAATTTCATTGATTAACAATGGAAAGTAGTAATTTAAATTTTTTGGAGACGGTATTATATTTAAAACTAATCCACATTCATTAGTTAATTTAAAAAAAAAGATAATAATTAATAAAAGTCCAACGATTTGTTATGTTATATGCAATGATAATTTATATATATCTTATATATAAAGAAAATAGATATAAATACTAAAAATAGTTAGCATCATTATTATGCTAAAAAATTAAAATTATATTATTTGTACATTAAAAATCTGTCATTAAATCAATATATAAATATATATTAAAAATATTTAAATAATATATATATATATATATATATATTTATAATAACCTTATTTTTTGTGTGTACATAGTATAATTTTTAAATAACTACAATTATAAGTAAGCAAAATTTCTAAAAAATTCCTAAAAAGAAAAGGAGTAAAATTTGGCTTGACATTAAGATGCTAGTTACATCATAGTTTGAGAAAATGTTAGATTTATGCTGATTTCTAGTATCGCTGGTAGATATATTTTCTTTTTTCTTTTTTCTTTTTTCTTTTTTCTTTTTTCTTTTTTCTTTTTCCTTAAAACATGAAGATAAAAATGTTGTTTATATGTTTTTGTTGTGCTATGTGCGTTGTGTGTTGTCTTGTGAATTTTTTTTTCTTTCTTTACAAACACTAGTACTAGTGCATTAGTGCCCAATCACTTGCATCGGTGTCTGTTACAATAAATTAATAATTAAAAAACAATGTTTTAAAAGTAATCATTTATGTTCAGTTACTTTTATATAAAATTAATAATTAAAAATTATTAAATAATTTAATATATTTAATTAAATTATTATTTAATAATTTTTAATTATTAATTTTTTATAAAAATAATTACCCATAAATTTTTACTCTTAATCTATGAAGCACGGACATTTTGCTGAGTTTTTGTGTCTGCGTGTCGAACACATTTCGAACACGATACTCACCGACACTCATCTGAAACTATGTTTTAATAAAAAATAAAAAAATTCTCCTGACGCGCTTGTATACACCTAAATATCATCACGTATCAACGTGTCTAGTCTTATTCTTAACATATATTCTTAAAATAAATTTAAATATAGTACATATTATTATTTACTAAAATGAAAAAATATTTTAAATACTTGATATAATTAAAATAAGACATTTAAAAATTTAATTTATATTTTAATATCAATAAAATATCAAAATATCATTACGATTTATCTAAAAATACTTTATATTTTATATGTATACATGTCTCAGTATCATGTAAGATTTTAAAATTTGTGTGTCGATATGTTCCGTATACGTGCATCATAACTATTAATTAAACATGCAAATATAAAAAATTTACAAATATTAGATAATTAATATCTTATTTATTTTTTATTTGAATAATTCTCATTTTTTACTAACTGTATTGTATGTACATTAAAAATTTATCACATATACAAATTATATATTATCTTTAAAAATGTGTAAAATAATATTTTTTTATACACGAATAATTATACTATATGTAATAAAAAAATTGGTTATTAAATTAATAATTTATATAAAATATATTAAAAATAAAAGTATTATATATTTATGTATAAATATATATTATTTAATTTATTTAAAAAAGTTAAAGAGAATGGGGAATGGCGTAAGGTGAGGGGCGCAATTGTTTTGTTGAGAATGGAGTATGTGGGTGTTTTTGACTGTGAAGTTCTGAAATGAGAAATGACATGAGATCAGATCAGATCTGAGACCAGTGTCACAGGAATTTTTGACCCCCTCCCCCAACTTTATTGCACTGTCCCAACCATTTTATTGTGTACCTTCTCTTCTTTCGGTATCTTTATTTTCTCATATCCAGAAATTATTTTTAATATAAAAATAGAGATGATATTTTGATTAAATATTAATATTTAAAGTATATTATAATATCGTGGAAGTTATTCAACACGTTCTCACGTATTTTAATACATATTTACATGTTGATTAAGATGTTGCCACGTGTTCAATATGTTTTGTACGTATTGATCAAAATATTCCCATCTATCCAACACATCTCTAACATACTCTTCACGTGTTGATTTTCTATTTATAATTACACAAAATAATTTCATTTTTAACAAAAATACCAATATATTTCTCATATTAAAAAAAACCAGCCTCTCATATCCTTCACTTGTGACTAAGGAATTATAAAAAAAAATTAAGTTAATTATTATTTTTGTACTAAAATCGTTTTTAATATTTTAGTTTTTTGTAAACATTATATCAACTTAATAATATATACTATTAATTATAAATAACAAATAACTTATTTATTTGATTTAATTTTTAATAGAATATTTAAAAATATTTAAAAAGTATATAAAAATATTTTCAGAAAATTTTTCAACTTATTTTTTTTATTCACATAAAAATTACAAAACAAGTTCTGTGGTGTAAAATTATTAAATTTAAATAAGAGTAAATAATTATTTTAATAATTAAAAATTTGATTACTCACAAAATTAACTATAAAAAATTTAAATGTCTTTTTATCATAGTCTATCTTAATCTAATAAAATTATTTAAACGTGAACTTTATTAATATAATTTTGTAAATATCTTTTTTTTTCCGTTTTATAACATTTTCTATTTTTATCACTGTTATTATATCCAGAAGTGCTATTAAAAAAAATTTAAAATTTAATCAAAACAAAAAATCAAGAAGTAAATAAATAAATCTTAACTTCATCATCTTTCAATGATGTATTTCACTTTTTAGTAACTCGATTTTCTAAAAAATGGTGCATAAATCTTTTCAAGGTTCATCTTTTGCTGAAAAATCTGTTAAACCCAAATATTTATATTGTAATTGTATAAAATGGATCGGACCGATCAATTTGATCAAAAAACTGATAAATTAAATTTCTATTTAGTACGGTCTAGTTTTTTAACCGCTTAAGAATAAAAACGGATCAAAATCGGTGAAAACCGTTGAAAATTGGTTCAACTGAACCATTCGAAAAAAAATTTTTAATTAATAAAAATATGGTTCGAATATGAATTTTTTTATACTTACATACTCTCCTTACTACTAAACTATATTGCTCCTTATTATTTTAACTTAATTGTTAATTATATAGTAAAAATGTACAATAATTTTTTTAAATATTATTTTAATTTTATATTCACTTATATTTATATTAATTATATTTTTTATTATTCATAATTATTAATATACATATAATTAAATATGTATAAATAAAAAATATCAAATATTTTTATTAATTACAACATAATGATTTTTTTATAATTATATGATATTTATTAATATTATTTTTTAATAAATACATATATAGTATATAACAATATAATAAATATAAATTAATTAATTAGTTATTAAAATAAAAAATATTTACTTTATTATAAAAATAAAATTAAAAAATTTTTATTATGAAAAAATATTAAAATTTTATATACTTATTTAATAATAATTAGATTATAACTTATTAATTATAATTTGTTGAAATTTAATTATTTTTTAAATATTAGTGAAGATATATATTTTTTAAATTTTAATTATAAATTTTTGTTTATTTTATATTTTTTATTTATATGAGACTGATTTTATCAGTTCAATTAATAATTCATTAATTAAATCAATAAATTAATAAATCAATAGTCTGACCGATTCAATTTTGACAACTATGTCTATATCTCCCATAATCCTATCCATATCAAAAAATAAGAACTCTATTACCATTACTAGAGTTCATCCATTCACAACAAAGCTGCACTGCACAAGATCCACACAGACAATGGCAATTGCAGTGGTTTGTGGCATGTAAAGTGGCACCACCACCTTGCTATACGGTGCACCTAGCTACGCTCACCTGTGCTTCCATAATGGTGATAATAATGGTAAGTAAAGTATATAACAAATTAATGGAAGGAAGATGAAGGAGGAATAAAAAAGGAGAGAAGTATTTATAGAATAATTTTAATATAATTAATATTTTATTAGTTTTATCTAATAAAGATAAATTTTGATAATTATCAAATGTATTTAGATCTGTTATAATCAATTTTATCCGTATCTAAATTATTTATGGTTAAGTCACCAAAAAAAATTATTTATGGTTAATAATAGTTATTTATTCTTTAAAAAATAGAAAAAATATTATTTGTTTAAATAAATTTAAATAAAAAGGTTGAAATTTTTATAGGTTTTTTAGAATTAAAATATTATTTCTTTTTTTTTTGAAGATTATTTTGTTAGAAGTTGCATCGTTTGAGTCAAATAATAGTTTATTCTAAAAATTTTATATGCACACTAACAATGAGTTATTATAATCGATCTTTTTAATAAATATTAAAAAAAGTTTTACTTTTATATTTTTATTTTAAATAAAAATCTAATTTAATTATATTATTTTAGTAATTTTAATTAATGTGCATATATGACCATTTCACATTTCTATATGTATTCTTATACAAGAAGTTGGTTGATGGCTAATTGTTTCATGCAATTAAATAGCATGGTTGAAAAATTGATTAGGTTGTTTGTTTTGCACTTTTAATTAAAAATTATCTTTAATAGTTTCATATTTGTTTTAAATTTGTATTTATTTTAGAAAGTTGGATAATATTATATTTTTTTTATCAGTAATTGTTGAATAAAAGAGGTTATATGGCACTTTTTTTTTCTTACTATGCTGCATTCTTATTTGACACGAGATAACATTTACTAGTTTATTGTGTAATTGTAAAATATCCCAAAATACATATTATATATGCTCAAAAAAAAATCCAATAATTTCTTCTTGTGAGTTGTGATTATGGTATGTGAAAAAAAATTATTTAATAAATATCTTAAGTGTATCTGTGATATTGTTTTAAAAATAATATTGGCTAACTAATAATTTAATTATATATTTATATACTCATTTTTTCCAAGGATCCCCTTCAGGAGTTCTCTATGCTAAGAAATCATATTAATATCCTTTTAAACATGATTAGATTTGTTCTCCCAAATTTATTTATTTTTTCCAATTACTAGAACTCAACAAGGTAACTCTATTTATTACTCAACTCTTTTAGAAATGATTGTTACCGTCAAATTTGTACAGCTATAAAGTTTGCTCCATGAACCATATAAAAATAAAAATAGAGTAAATAAAATGATGATTAGGTCTCTGAGAATTTTGATTTTAGATTAATTAGTTTTTTTAAAAAAAGTTTCAATTTAATTCTTGATAATAGTAAACAATAAATACATTATGTCTTTTTTATTAATATTTTATTAATTTATCACATAAAATTTAACAAGTATTTATATGTATCATTAATTACGGTTAAAAAAAAGTAAGAGAACTTTATAAAAATAAAGATTGTGGGCATTCAAATCATGTGGAATGATATACAATATAAAAAAAATATTTATAGGTGTTAAGAAAATCAAAATAATAAAGATGTAATATTTTATAATAAATATTCAAATATGCTAAATAATTATAATGAATGCTAATTAATCATAATATATTCTAACAACTATTATGACGAGTCTATTTATAAAAGATAATAAATATTTTATTTTCTAAAATTATATCATTTTTATGTTCATGTAATAACAACAAAATACACACTACTATATAAATAATAAAATACAAAAATAATTTTATTTTATTTCATATTATTCATGATTGACAAAAAAGTATACATGTCTATGTTTATTATTATGAAAAATTCAATTGATATTTTTTTAAATTAAATATTTTGAGGTTGAAATTCTCAAAGATCAAATTATCATTTTATGCAAAGATTTAAGAGCAAAGTTGGAGTTTTGTTTCCAGAATAATAATCAAATTCATTAATGTCCTACCTATATAAATAGTTAGTTATGACTATTAATTATAGAGTTAAATCACTGGAATGGAATGTTTATTATATTTATCTATTATTGCCTCTGCATGGCATGCATTTGCAGTTAAATACTAATTGAAAGTCAGTGATAAGTAATGTATTGTGTAGTGAATTCTGAGCCTCAGGTAATTCAGTGAAACTTTATAGTACATTTCGTACATGAAAAGTTATAAAACCAAATATTGAGTTATGATTTTGTAAATACTAAATAATTTAATTTAATACACAATATTAGGGTTTTATATAAATATAAATTTTTTTAATTTTTTAAATATGCACAATACAAAAATATTGTCAAAGTACGCATGACCAATTTACATGAAATTTTTGCAAAATAAATTTTGTTATTATTTTAAATAGAATGCTTACGAAATAGAGTTAGATATAGAGTTAAATATGTAATGGGAGAGTCCTATTTTTATTTTGTTGCCCATGAAATAGAAAAATACAATTTCTGCTTCATCACTCATAAAATAGGTGAAGCAAAAAACATAGCAAGAGCATAAAAAAGGAATAGAGTAGAAATAAAAAAAAAGAAAGAAAGAAAAATAGAGTAGAGAAGATGTTTTTTTTATGGCAAATATATATAGCATAAATTTTAACTTGAAGAGAAAAAAGATGCACTTTGAAAAAGAAAGGAAGAACAAAATAACGCTAAAAAGTAAAAATGATAAGAGGAGAAGAAAAAAAAACTAAAATAACACATAATATATTCAAATATTAATTTAAAAATTTATTAATATCTTCTTGTTATTAGTATTTTTAAATATTTTAGTTAGTTACGCAAAAGATATTAATCGTCGGTACCTAATGGAAAAATTTGAATTTAAAATATTAAAAAATATCAATAAAAAAATATTAATAAAATTTTAAATTAGTGTTAAATAATAAATCAAGATTGAAATTATAAATTATAAATTATTTCATTAAATATGTATTATTATTTCTTTTATAGTGTTTAAAAAAATATATCGAATCAAGTCTAATATAATTTAACATATGACAATCCAATATATTATGTATTGTCCTGATTTTTTTTTTATCCTTCTCCCTTTATCTCTTCTAGCACTATTTTATTCTTCCTTTCTTCTTCAAAATGATTTTTTTAATTAAAATTCATGTTATACATATTTGTCATAAAAAAAAATCTCTTTTACTTTATTTTTTCTTTTTTATTTTTTTTTAATTTTCACTCTACTCCTTTATTTTCACATATTTCACTAGTGATGAAGCAGAAATTACACTTTTTTATTTTGCATGTGGGCAACAAAATAGAAATGGATTCTTTCATTTTGCAAATGATGCATCAAAAATAGTTCATGCCTAACTCCATTTTGCAACGTTGCATTTGAATAATAACAAAATTCATTTCACAGAATTTCATATAAATTGATTATGCGTATTTTGACAACACTTTTATATTTGTGCGTATTTAGGGAATTAAAATATTTTATATTTATATAAATAAAAAGTTCGATATTGGTAAAACAAATATTAGATGAGTACCTTGACTTGTATAAATAATATATTGTAAAGAAATGCACAATTTATTTGTTCATCATAATAATTATAACGTGGATTTTTAGAGTGTGTGTTTATAAATGATAATTACGTAAGTGTGGTTAAAATTAAAATAATATTTTTTATATTTTAATAATATTTTTTAATAACATTTTTAATAATATTTTTTAAAAAATATTATAAATAATAAAAATATTATTTTAATTTTAATAATATTTTTTAAAATATTATAACTACTGTAACCACAATAACATAACCATACTAGCTGCTAAAATTTATATAACTCAACATCTTCTTTTGAGTTTTAATATTGATAATCAGTTTTCTAATTGGAAAAAAAAAGTCAACAATAAAATTATTAGTAAATAATGTTGCTTTATTAAATGAACTTCAATGACATTGATTCATTATCCAAAATCTGGTCAGATGAATAATATTTATAATTATAATAAAATTATTAGTAAATAATGTTTTGTCTTTATTATATAACCATATCGCTATGCTTGACATTATTTATTTTCCCCCCTCAAAACTAAAAGATACTACTCATTTAAAGAAATGAAAGAAGGTAGATGAGTGTAATGAATTAATTAATTGTTAAGTAACTAATAAATGTGTTGGTAACAATAAATGGAATGCCCGCACCGCACCCGAACCAATATTTATGCTTGACAGAAACATAAAAGCTGTTCTGTTTTATGTTCTGTTCTGTGCCTTCAACGCTACAAGTCACAAACCCCACCACCACTCACAATTACAACTTTTTTTCATTGTATTTTCATAATAAAAATATTACAACAACAATAAGACTTTATTCCACTTATAATTTAAAAAATATAATAGTTGCTATTATTAAATATAAATAAATTTTTTAAATAAAATACGATTTATAATTTAAAAATTTTTTGTTAAATATGATTTATTTTGGTGTATCTGTGTATTTTTTGAGACGATGATAATAGTTAGCATTGTTAAATATGTTTTTTTTTAATTTATAATTAAAAAAATCCTTGAAGAAGTCGTGCTTATTGTCTGTATATTTTTGTGTACTCCTATATATTATTTATAAATTTATATACTATTTGGAGACGATGATAATGGATTAAAAACACGGAATTAAAAAAAATTAAAGAGAGTTCGATTAGGTGAACTTGCTCTAAAAAAAATATATTTAAAAAATTAAAGTTTAAAAATAATTTTTGGGGAATTATGAATTTTTTTTATTTCCGAAAAAAACCCTTTAGATATCCCTATCATAATCATAACACAAACCATTAAAAATAATCTACTTATGAGAAAATTTGATACTATACATAAAATTTTATGTGTAAACTTTATTTTCACCAATATCCCAAATAAACAACAACGACAAAAGATTTATAGTCATGATTTACCTTTTATTTTTCAATGGAATTATGCCCTAATTATCTACTAACTACTAACAAACCCCTAATGAGTTTAATATTAATGAATTAATAAGGACACTTATCAAAGATATTACTGTAATAAGTTTATTTTAGAAAGTTAAAAATTTGGAGTCTTCAATATATTTTTTGTGTATTTAATACAGAAAATTAATTAAAATCTTATAATAGAAATAACCTTAATAATAACTATCTTTAAAATATTTGTAAACAAAACTCCAATATTTACAATTTAACCTTTATTGGACTTAGATTGTATATACCCTAGTCACCAAAAAAAAAAAAAAGATTGTATATACCCCACCAAACCAGATCAAATTTATTGGGTTCAAATTTGACTAAAGTTTTGTAGGTAGCTAAAAGAAATAGAAAATTTGTTTCTAATTATTTCCTAATTTCCCTCACATTTTGTTAGGAGGATAAAGAAACATGTTTGTATTAGGATAACAAGAAGTAATAAATTATGTCCCTATAAAGCATGTTCAAATTAGGGATGTTAATGGGTTTTCGTTTGGGGAAGATCTTTTTTTAGTTTTTTGCAAGGTTGCGAGAATCAGACTGGTCAAACAACTGATAAGGTTACTAGTTTAATAGTTTATTATTTCGACTGGGGTTTAATCGGTTTAATTAAATATTAAATAAAATTATTAAAAAATCTAAAAATAATTTTAAATATATAAATTTAATAATTTCTAACTTAATAAAATTTAAAATTTCACATAATAAATTATCCATTACTTAATATTAGAGGTTCACAAACAATTTCAAACATCAAAATTTATAACTAAACAAAAAAAGGCACATAATGACAAACACATAATGCTCTACATTCAAAAGAAACAATTACTAACAAGTTTTTAACTAATCAAAGGTGCAACTCATCAAAAATCATAATTATCATTAAGTGTTTCAACTAAGAATATTCACGTTGTTGTTCAACTGAGATTTGATTATATTATCCAAATCTAAAGTACAATAAAGGTGACTAGTTATAATAGATGGTTAATAATGGAACGCATTCAACATTCCACCTCGTCCCTCAGACCACAATTTAGCACAAATAATGAGGTTTTGCAACTAAGCATTAGGTTTAACCATGAATTTCATGTGGAAACGTACCAAAGAATGTTAGAAACATAAACCAACCTAAACGAAAAAATTTCCAAAACAATGTCATTGCTTTCGGGACTATGAATGGCTGCTGGTCAAGGATGTTATACACATAAAACATTAAACATGTTTGCCACATGAACCCGCCAATGGTACCATGATGTAATGAACATTTGGGTCTTCTAGTCATCTATTTATCTCAATACCAGAGGAGCAGAAAATTACCGATGCAGAACAAGAAGGCAAAATGGTGACAACGGCATGATTTTTTATTTTAACTTCATTTTTTGGAGATGGAAGGTTTAACCGATTCTACAACCACCTGTTTTAAAAAAAGAAATCATGAAGCAGCAACCAAAATCATGAAATAGCAACCAAAATCATATAATCCAGCATGAACAAATAAATTATTCAGCAACCAAAATCATGAAGCAGCAACTCATTTCATCATGAACAAATCATGAACAGATACCAAATCATGAATAGCAACTCAAACAGAATTTTTCTAATGACCTCATCATGAATCCAGATAACAAATCATGAACAGATACCAAATCATGAATCCAGATAACAAAACATGAACACAGATAACAAATCATGAATAGAAAAATTATAAAATCAAGCACAGATAACAAATCATGAAAACGAATAGGAACAGAGGATTACCGGCGGCGAGTAACGGCAACGAAGGAGGAAGCGAGCTCGGCGACGATGATAGAGGAGGCGAGCTCGTCGACAACGAAGAGGGGCTGTGGGACGGCGAAGAGGGGCTGTGGGATGTGGGATGCGGTGGCGATGGTGGTGGCTTTGCGACGACGAAGAGGGGCTGCTCGATCGTGGCCCGTGGGTGCTTTCTCTTCTACCCGTGGTGGCTATGCTGATTGTTGTGTTTTCTCTTGGAGTCTTGTGAGAGTGTGAGACTGAGATTAGGATTAGGGTTCGCACTTCGTTGTGTTTAGCTTTTTTTTTTACCTTCAAAACGACGTCGTTTAGCAGTTTAATATCCAAACCAAAAACCGCTAAAAAACCGGACGGTTCTTCCGGTTCATTGGTTAACTGCCGGTTCGACCGGTTTTCTCACCGATTTTTTGCCAGGCAATTTCTGACCTTACCCGGACCGGCTAGGTGACCGATTTCTGGTTTTTCGGTTGAATCGACCGGTTCGGTTTGGTTTTCAGAACCATAGTTTTTTGTTTTTATTTAATAAAATATATTTTATTATGGGTCTCTGTTTATTTTCTTCCATAAAAAGGCAGATATCTATACATGAATATTAAATTTTTAAAAAATTTATATAATCATGATAAAATTCAATATAATTTAACTAAAAGTATTAAATTAAACATAATCAAAACACAAATTTAACATATTATTTTAGTTTAATTTAATAAAAAATAACAATACATTATTTTTTTATTAACAGAGAGTCCAGAGGCCCAAAAAAAAAAAACTACATAGACATTACTCTCACGGTCTTCTTTCTACTCTTGTCATAAGCACGGAGGGGCACTAGAAAGGGACAGGAGCAAAGAAAGAGTGAACCCCGATTGGATTGAGCTGCGCTTTCTTCACCAACACATCTGCATAGAAGTTGGCCTGATAAAATACATACTTGAGAGAAACACTGGTCATTCTACTTGGAGCTCATTAATGCCCCTAATTAGAGAAGAGGTATGACAATGACTACTGACTAACCCATCTATTAGCTTTAAAGCACAGGTGAAATCTGTCTCGATTTGCAATCTATTGATTCTTAGCTCTACAACTAGTATAAATGGTAAAAAATTCTACAGTTGTAATAGCAACCTTGCTAATCTTCATCATGAAGCTCGCTGCAACGTTTCCATCGTCATTTTGAAGAAGGCCATTGCAACTCCTGGAACTTGCAGGAAGGATGATTGATCCATCAATATTAAGCTTTATGCATCCATCCTTTAGAGGTTCCCAACCAACTACGTAAGCTCTGGTGAGGTTGATTAATTTTTTACTGCTCTTTGTGAGGTTCATCAGATTGTTGTACTGCTTTGCCAAGTTGCTGGACAACTTATACACATTGAGGCCAGTAGTTCTTTTATTTTTGAAGATTAACTCATTTCATGCTTTCCATAAAAATGTTGTTGCAAATGGTAATAAAGAGGGTGTGATAAGGAGTACCACTAATTTTTCAAGTGGTCTTAAAGAGATTTACCTTAAGCCAATCTTGCAAGGATTGATTAAAGAAATCTCAAAGAAGAACACTAGTTAATATTCTAGTCCAAACACTATGGACATAGGGGAAATCATGCAGCACGTAGAGCAGAGTTTCATCGTGATCCTGACGGCATCTAAGACAACTTCCAACTGTTGTAAGACCTCTTCTCATTTTGTTAGCATTAGTAAGTAGTGCACTGTGGTACAGTAGCCAAGAAAAAGTTTAGTCTTTTTCATGGCTACTATACCATAATTTGAAGTTTATGTCTAATTCTTCTTCACCATTATAATAAGTAGAGTATGCTAATTTAATAGAAAGCTTCCTATTTGTAGAGGGTAACCAACTAATACATCCATACCAAGAGAATGGTGAGGTGATTTCGAAGTGAATAATATGAATGACATAATCTGGGAAGTATCTGTTTAACATTTTCCAGTTTCACTCCCCATCCCGATCCACGAAGCTTGAAAGCTTATCAGTTAATTTCTCTTCAGCGATAGGACACAAAGCAACATCCTTTAAGCTGCTAATTCCAAAACTCAGTGACTTGTCCAAACCTCAATAAATTGATTACAAACTTTAACAATCTTTTCTAAGCAATATAGCAATTGGACTTTTTGAAAGACTTTGAGAATAGGGTTCTTGCCACAACATTACTTGGCTCTAAAAACTTTAACTTTTAGACTATTAGACTTCATCATAAGCCCCAAGCAAGCTTCATAAGAAAAAGATTGTTTGTATCTTGAGCTCTCCGAAGCCCTAAACCACCTTAATCCTTTGGTTTACATACGGTATCCTAGTTCAGTAGATGAATTTTCTTATCTTAACTCTCAATCCCCAAGAAAAATCATGACAAATCTTTTCAATATTATTGAAAACTTCCTTAGAAACTTTCATGGTTTGCATGACATAGCTTAGAATAGATGACATAACGAATTGGACCAGCATTGCTCTTCCAACTTTGGATAGAGTCTTTATGTTTCAATTCGAGAGTTTTGCTTGCATCTTGTAAATGATAGGTTGAAAGTATTATTTATCGCAATTCTCATGAATGAATAGGACTCCTAAGTATTTTCCTTGATTGCTGGTAAGAGGTATCCCTATCTCCTTGCTAAGCTCTTGTCTGATGTTATGGTTTACATTTTTCGAGAAGAATACACACGACTTTGTCAGAATAACTTTCTGTCCTGAGGAATCACAAAAGATATTTAGCGCCTCCTTGACAACTCCCACTTGATCCTTATTTTCTTGCGCAAAAAGAACTAGATCATCTGCAAAATAAAGATGATAAAGATTAGGGCCATACCTAGACAATTTTATAGGTTTATATTTTTTACTTTCAATTAAAGAGTGTATTAGATGTGAGAGCCGTTCAATACAAAGAACAAAGATAGGGTGAGAAGAGATCTCCCTGTCTTATTCCTCTAAATGGTGTAAAAGCCTCGGAAGGTAATCCATTCCAAAAAAGACTCATAGTGGTAGACGAAATGCAAAAGTATATGTTGTTTAAAATCTACTAAAAAATACAAATATCCCTAAGATTGTCAATGATAAACTCCTAGTTGAGCCTATCATATGCCTTCTCCAAGTCAATCTTAATAGCCATGAGTAGAGTGCCACCATTCCTGGTCCTCATAGTGTGAACAACTTCCTAAGCAATCAATCTCTTATCCGCACTAACTCTTTCTGGAACAAAATTAGCTTGAGTGTTATCAACTAAATTATTCAAATGTGGTTTCAATTTGTCAGCAATCTTCTTAGTCACAATTTTATAACAAATATTACAGAGACTAATAAGCCTAAATTGAGTAAAGTTCTCAGGAAAGGGGATCTTAGGGATGATAGGGATGAGAGTTTGCTTAACAAGAGCTTTCTTCTCTAACTCTCTAAAAATCATCTTTATCCCCACAGTAAGAGACTCGACCTGCAATAGGAAACATAGGAAAGCAAGGATCATAATGATGAGGTGAATATAAAGATTTGAAAAAAGATATTCCCATAGCTTTAAAAGTCTCCACATCTTCAATCCATCTTCCCTCATCAATGTTTAGGGTGAGGATCTTGTTTCTCCATCTTCTTTCATTCGCTTTCTGGTGGAAGTACTTTGAGTTTTTATCTCCAAAATTTATCACATTACACTTAAACATCTATTGCCAATAAATTTTCTCCTGAATAGTGATAACCTCATACTCATTTCAAAGATCTTTCTGTAGCTTTTCTAAGAAAGAATTCAGGTTAAAAAAAAGATGACAATTAATACCATCCAATCTGTTTAGAGTTATATGCCTTTTTCTGGAAGATATAGCCAAAAGTGTGAATATTCCAAGATTTGACATTATCCACAACGGCTAAAATATTTTTCAGAAGGTTCCTTTGCTTATCCAGCTTTATTTTACCAGATTATTATAATCCTCATGAAGGATCCAACGAGCCAGCAATCGGAAAGGCTTATCTCCATCGTGTGTATCGGCAAGGTTGAAATCAAGGAGAAGTGGCAAGTGGTCATCAGATTTAAGCTTCGAAAGGTGTCTCACCTCTGCTGTAACACCCTCACTATCAGAATGTCACGCTTTTGGCTGCGCCACTATGATAGCTTAGGTATTATGATGACTCTAAATGTATTTAGTTTAATAATAGGAGCCTGTTTAAAACTTAAAATACGCATAACCTTTCGAAGGACTTTATATATATATATATATATATATATATATATATATATATATATATATATATATATATATACTTACAAAGAATACATATATACACATAATACCAATATACAAACTTTACATATCATAAGTCCTATCCCTCTTACAAAATTGGTAAAGATAAAGGCGAGGGAAAAATATAACATCTAAAACAATACAAAAATATCGTATAACAAAACTAGAAATAAAGTCTTCATAACTTCTTCGCTCATGTCTTGAAAGAGAGAAAACCTGTAGGGGAGTAAGAACATCGTCCTCGTTGGTTCTCACTATAGGGTTATAAAATTGCTATAATAAGATACGTAAAATAAAACTATTTTTTAAAGTACAGTGATCATTACTCGTTTTACGTGCGTTTTTGAAAGCCAAAGAGTTAATATCCAAAAATCCGTTTCCAAAAGGAATATTAGCTAATTATCCAGAATTTGGAAAACTTTTTCCTCTTTTATAAAAATCTTAAAATCTTTCCTAAACAGTAAGAATGACCAACTTGTCCCAAGCATAAGTTCATTAAGTATATGATGAACCAATTTGATTTTTCATACTTTACTAAAACAAAAACATAAAAGAAGTTACCTAAACTGTATAAATGATCATCCTGTTCCAAACATAGGTTTATTAAGTTTATGCTGAACCAATTAGATATTTTATACAGATCTAGACCTCAAACATACCAGCCACGTCCTCAAGCCCAAACAACTCAATCAGTATCCAAATCACCACAATCCAAACAATTTCAGTCACAAACACAAGTAAAGAGGTTCAAACACAATCAAAATAGTTACATCATGTATGGCAATTAGCAGTTAAACATAATTATTCACATAGGCAAACCAATTACAATATGCACACCCAAACAATATCACAAAGATGCATATGATGAATGTCTATTCTATTGGCTGTGATATCACATTGTCGGTTCAGCTGCCAATCCGACACATTCCCATGGGAATGTCGCCTTTCGGTCACGAATATATAAACGGAAACCCCTCACGGATATAGTACCGTGCCCACTCTTGTGACCCGAAGGAATGTGAATGGGATACTTTGCCTCCCACCTCACATCTACATATAAGCAGGATTAACCAACCGTCCTTACGTCGGCACCACAACCTCGACAAGCAGGATTAACCAACCGTCCTTGCCAGGCGCGAGCGACTTATCAACAATCTCAGTAATATCCACAATCAGTCAAGCTCAACATCTTATTTCAAAAATCATTCTTGATCCATTTATTTTCAAATAACAAACGTATTCAGTTCACATCTCGTCAAGGACCACTTTTCTCAAATAAATTTTCTTTTCAAAACAGAAACACTTTCTGCAACATCTTTCCAAAACTCCCAAACGACTTCAAAACCATGCCAAATTCAACATCTCTTCTGAAAGACTCAAAATCATTCATTTTCAAACCATTCGCTCGATCATTTTAAAATCAAAAGTTATTAGTTTAAAATCCACGGCAATGTCTAAAGACTTTAGGGGAAAACAACCTACCTCCTATCCTTAAATTTAGTAAATATTCTTAAAAATCATTGCTTTCTTAACTTGAATTATTCAAAGAAAGTTTTTAAACAAAATCATATAAATAAGAAGTTTCGAACAAATTTCAAATCCAAAACCAATCTCAATCTCATTCTTGAAACCAAATCTTTCAACTTTTTCTAAAGTATCACAAAATGATATCAGTCAATCAAAGTCCAATTTCTTATAAATTCATTAAAACTCTTCTGAACGAAATCCTTAATTCCAACTCAAAACATAAGCCCTTTTTATATATATAAAATCGATCTTAGAACATAATACATTTCTTAAGTGATTTAAAATCGTAATAAAATTCTTTTTTGAATAGATCAAACTCAAGATATAGGTTTTTCTCAAATAAATTAAACTCGAAAATGTAACTATTTCTTTAATAACTCAAATAATACGATTTCTCAAATAAATTAAACTTTTCAAAGTTTTAGAATTTTTAGAAAATTTGGCAGCACCTCCCCTAAAACTTTGACTTTGCCACCCTTTTTGGGTCCCAACCAAACCAATCCCCAACTCTTTTTTACGGATTCAAGACCAAATCAGTTTCCAATAAACAAAATTTAGACTTTCAAACTATCAAAATCATTTCAAATCAAACCAACTCATAAATAGTTATGTTTTCGAGTTTTAATTTATTTGAGAAATCGTATTATTTGAGCTATTAAAGAAATAGTTATATTTTTAAGTTTAATTTATTTGAGAAAAACCTATGTCTTGAGTTCAATCTATTCAGAAAAGAATTTCATTACGATTTTAAATCACTTAAGAAATGTATTATGTTCTAAGATCGATTTCATATATATAGATAGGGCTTATGTTTTGAGTTGGACTTAAGAATTTCGTTCAGAGGAGCTTTGATGAATTTATAAGAAATTGAACTTTGATTGAATGATGTCATTTTGTGATACTTTGGAAAAAGTTGAAACAATTGGTTTCAAGAATGAGATTGAGATTGGTTTTGGATTTGAAATTTGTTTGAAAATTTTGATGTATTTGATTTGGTTTTGATTTGGTTTAGAAACTTTCATTGAATAACTCAAATTAATAAAACAATAATTTTTAAGAATCTTTACTAAATTTAAGGATAGGAGGTAGGTTGTTTTCCCCTAAAGTTTGAAGACGTTGCCGTGGATTTTAAACTAATAGCTTTTGACTTTAAAGTAATCGAGCAAATGGTTTGAAAATGATTGATTTTGAGTCTTTCAGAAGAGATTTTAAATTTGGCATGGTTTTGAAGTCGTTTGGGAGTTTTGAAAAGATGTTGCAGAAAGTGGCTCTGTTTTGAAAAGAAAATTTATTTGAGAAAAGTGGTCCTTGGTGAGATGTGAACTGAATACGTTTGTTATTTGAAAGTAAATGGACCAAGAATGATTTTTGAAATAAGATATTGAGTCTGATTGATTGTGGATATTACTGAGATTGTTGATAAGTCGCTTGCGCCTGGCAAGGACGGTTGGTTAACCCCGCTTGTCGAGGTTACGGCGCTGGCGTAAGGACGGTTGGTTAATCCTGCTTACGTGTAGATGTGATGTCAGAAGCAGAGTATCCCACTCGCATCCTTTCGGGTCACAAGAGTGTGCCGGACACTATATCCGTGGGGGGTTCCATTTATATATTTGTGACTGAAAGGTGACATTCCCATGAGAATGTGTCGGATTGCCAGTTGAACCGACAATGTGATATCATAGCCAGTAGGACAGACATTCTTCATATGCATTTATGTGACATTGTTTGGATGTGTATATTGTAATTGGTTTGCCTATGTGAATACTTATGTTTAACTGCTAATTGCCATACTTGATGTAACTGCTTTGATTGTGTTTGAACCTCTTTACTTGTGTTTGTGACTGAAATTATTTGGATTGTGGTTGTTTGGACTTGAGGCCGTGGTTGGTATGTTTGAGGTCTAGATATGTATAAAATATCTATCTGGTTCAGCATAGACTTAATGAACCTATGCTTGAAACAGGATGATCATTTATACAGTTTAGGTAACTTCTTTTATGTTTATATTTTAGTAAAGTATAAAAAATTAAACTGGTTTAGCATAGACTTAATGAACCTATGCTTGGGACAGGTTGGTCATTCATACTGTTTAGAAAAGATTTTAGGATTTTTATAACAGAGGAAAAAGTTTTCCAAATTTTGGATAATTAGTTGATTTTCCATTTGGAAACAGATTTTTGGATGTTAACTCTTTGGTTTTCAAAAAGGCACTTAAGACAAGTAATGATCATTGTACTTTAAAAATAGTTTTATTTTACGTATCTTATTATAACAATCCTATAACCCTATAGTGAGAACCAGCGATGTCGATATTCTCACTCCCCCTACATGTTTTCTCTTTTTCAGGATATGGGCAAAGAAGTTATGAAGACTTTATATTTATAGTTTTGTTATACGATATTTTTGTATTGTTTTAGACGTTATATTTTTCCTCACCTTTATCTTTACCAATTTTATAAGAGGGATAGGATTTATGATATGTAAAGTTTGTATATTGGTATCATGTGTATATATGTATTATTTGTAAGTATATATGTGTATATATGGTATAAACGAACGAGTATTTCGAAAGGTTATGCGTATTTTAAATTTTAAACAGGCTCCTATTATTAAACTAAATATATTTAGAGTCGTCATAATACCTAAGCTATCAGAGTGACGCAGCCAGAAGCAGGACATTCTGATAGTGAAAGTGTTACATTTGTGGTATCAGAGCAGTCTTTCCTGTAGAGTCCGAGGAATGGACTGACTAAGCTTCAATTGTATACTCTGAGCGTCTGTCATGTAGTAGGTCTTGTTCGGATAATGAGAATTAGAGTTTTATGCACATACATGACGGTCTATTGATTAATGCCATTAGCCTTGTATTGCATACTTCCTGGTATTAAGTTTGGCCGGCTTTAAATTAAACTAGTGAATTATATAAATGGAAGTACTAAGGGGTTGTCATAGACGATATACAAGTTATAGGTAACACGAATTGTGGATTTTTGGGAACATTAGAAACTGTTTCTCGAGGTTACTCAGTTAAGTGTCTTGAAGTTCTTGTTTGCTATTCCTTTTGAAAAGTAGTTTGATTTTTCCAACCCTATTCCTCTATTCATATGCATTCTTGTTTGATCCTAATTGCATATGTCTGCTTGAAATTCTTAGTGTATCTGCCTTTTTCTGTTTATATTCTTCTTCTTGATTTATGTATTCTTTGATATGATTTTGAATTTGTCTCGATGCAGTGTGCCTTTTTAAGTTCTTATTCCGAATCCATTTTCAATGAAATTGTTAATTCAGTTTTTCTCTTATTTGACTATATTTACAACCTTTTTTCAAATTTTTATAAAATCACTTTTAATTCGATATACACTTCTCTATATAAAACTTTGAAAATTCCTTATACAGTTTAAAAACTATTTATTTTTAATACCTTGCCTCTTCTTTTACTGGTTTACAAAAATATACTTACTTTAAATACAACCTTATTTTTCTAACAACTTGGCTACAAATTTTATGCATATCTTTACTCGATTAGGTGCTTAGGTACTTTTCAAAATTCTTGAAAGAAAGAATTTTTGCCTTTATCCCCATTGATCTTCGTTTAACAAACTTCAGCTAAATTATTTTATGCATAACACATTAACATAACACATTATTTATGCATTTGTTGTCCTTTTGAAAATATTGGGCTAATTCCTTAAGCTTTTATTTCTATGGATGTCATACTTGATTTTGTTTTTAATTATTCTTTTATATCTTGTGAGCGGTACCATTAATCTCAGTTTCCTTCTCTTGTGAATCTCATTCTTATCTGAGTCAACTTGAATTTGTTTCAAATTTAGTGCATCATTTATTCTCTCATTGTTTTTACCAAAGTTCTTTAATCAAATATTCTTTCTTGATAATTTGCTATTGATGAGTTGAATTTCTTTTAGCACGTTCTAATCTTCTTGAATATTCTTATGAGGTGGTGATTTCAGGTATACTCTCTGAGTTTTGTTTTGAACTTTAAAAAAAAGTTTAGAATTCTCTTTGAAAAAATTTCAAATTAAATTTTTCTGTTACTTGATTGCAATTGAAACCATTTCTTAGATTTTGATAAAGTTGTTTTGAATTTTTCATGCACTTCTTTATACGAAACTCAAAAAACCTTGTCATGCGTACGCAGCACTGGCGCGCGTACGCGAAGATGAACTTCTTCAGCCACTCGCGTACGTGGCAATTGGCACACGACGCGGACCAGCTTTTTTATTTCGAGCACTCGCATATGCGAAGGTGGCATGCGTACGCGAGATGGGCATTTTAACACCCATGCGTACGCAAAAGGGTGTTCGCGTACGCGGAACTTTCTTTTTGCTGAAAGTGTGTTTACAAAAATTTTTACCTCAAATTTTCTTTTATAAATATAATTTGACTTCTTCTTTTATCCTTACCATAACTTTTTATACACGTTTGTTTGGATATGAACTTTGAGAATTTTCGAACAAACATTTGATATTCTTTCGAGTTTTAAACATGTTTTTGGTTAAGTTGTGCACCTAACTATCTTTCTAACTATTTGAGGAAATATTTTACTTTTGGCCAAACTAGTGTTCATTTTATTTTAGAAACTCTACTTAATCTATTTCAACATGAAATTGTATTAAAATAATGCCACATTTATACTTTTGTTATTCTTTTGCAAAGTATTTGTTGCACACCTTTTTTTTTTTGAAAACGTGAAATAGTTTTTGAAAAGTTTTTCATACTTTATGAGCAATGCATTCGAAAGTATTCTTAATCCTACTCTTGAGTTATGTAAGCGTTGTCTTTGGTTTTTGACACTCTTCTTCTATAAACCTCACACCTCTTTGACTCCTCTTGATTTTGTTCAAACTACTACACTGCTTTTCCTTTTATTGTTCCTATCAGACTTTTTTGATTCATGGACCATTTTTGAGGTTGCCAAGTGATTTTTCTTCCGACACTCTTCATTCCTTGTACATCCTTGATTACTTGTGATCCTAATAATCTTTTCAAGTTCTTGCGGATATTGTCCTTATCGCTTGTCCTTTTCCAAGGTCTTGTATCCTTTTGAGTAAACTCGAGAATTGTCTTTATGTCACGTGCGACCTTTAGGTATAGTAATACGATGCGTTAGTTCTTTAAAACGTAGTTTGTGGGTATGGAAGGTGAAGCGGTAAGTGTTCAATGTTATGAGAAGTTGTGGAGTTTTGTTTCGCGCGAAAGGGGCTTGCGGATATTAGGCTTGTGACCGGTTATGGAGTTGGAAAGTTGAAGTTCTGAAGTGGCACTACAAGAAAAAGTAATATTTGTAACAAAAAAAATTGTTACAAAAAATTAGAATTTTGAAACAAAAGGATTTTGTAACAAAAAAAGGGGTCGTTGCTGTATGTCCCGTTACAAAAAATGGAACTGTTGCAATTCAAAGTAATATTTTGTAACAAATTTTTCTGATACAAAAAACTAAAAGTTGTTACAAAAGTGATAACAAATTTTGATGTTCAAAATATTTTTTGTGATAATATATTTTTTTCTATCATAAAATTTTGTTACAAAAGCAAAATAATTATTTTGTAATAATTTTTTTAATACAAATTGCATACATAATTCACCAAATTATTTTTTAATTAACTGATATATTATCTATTTTACCGAGCAAGTCAACATTCATATAATATATAAAAACATACATAATTCAAATATGTTTCATTTAACTAAAATTGTTTTAAAATAAAATAACATTGGTGAGTACATTGATTAGTTTTACAAGTTATATTTGTTGCACAAATTCAACCAAAAGTTAAAAGTCTAACATAGATTAGTGTCTCTATGAATAAAAATATTCTTGAACCCTCAAGATAGCATGTTGTCAACAGTTTAGCACTCCTGTAAATAAGAAAGACCAAAACAAAAAATTAGAAACAAGATATAACACTAATTTAAATTTTTTCCATTAACTTTTATCCAAAATGTTTAGAAAAATTTTGCCAGCCCCTAAAACTTTGATTTTCCACCGTCTATGGTTCCAACAAAAACAACCAATTCACTACTTATATCTCCGCCAATGCACAACCAAATTTATCAAACCAAATAATAAGACATTTGTCATTTCTCAACCATAACACAAGTAAAATGTGATAAATAGATCCATATACAAATTAAACTATACTCATAATATATGAATCATCTAGGAATATGTATTAAAGCTTTAAGCAATTTCAGGAGTATCTTTAATTGTTTAGTTTCTTTTGTTGTCAAAGCACGTTATGAAAGAGTTCACAACGGCTTGTTGAGCTTCCAATTGAGCTTTCACTCGAACTAAGGGATGCCGGGCTGGGGCAGGGACTGGAGCTGGGGCAGCTGGGGCTAGAGCAGGGACTGATGTTGTAGAACTAGATGCGGTAGCCCTTGTCAACCTTCGTGAGGCCATTATGTTATGCAATCTACAATAAAACTCACAGAGATAACATTAAAGAAATGAAATAATAAAATATCTACATCATTTAATACACAATTACACAAAGAAAAGCACATTAAAATCTGTTTTAGAAATCAATAAGCTTAGTATCTTTCAATTTACATAACTTTTATTACAAAACTTCAATTAAACTAAATTTTAGTTTGGAGACTCCTAACTTATTTAGTAACAAGTGTGTCTTGGTTCCGCTATTCAATTCCAAGAGTTGCAAACTTTGAAAGTTGATGCAAACTTTGCTAAAAACTTATTCTTTCCAACTTTGATCACCAATTTTCAAAAAGTCACAACTCTCCATCTTTAAGTACTAAAATTATGAAATTTTAGAGCAATAAACCAAGTTAATCGAATTTAAAAAAAATGGTTTCGCTCTAAAACTCAGCTCAGAGGAGTCGCAAGAAGACAAACAAGTTGCTGCCCTGTTTGAACTTTCTGCTCCAGGACAGATTTATCGACCTAAATTTAAAAATTCGCCATAAATTGTACATTTAACGAAAATGCCTCAAAATTTTCAGTCCAGTTCCCTATATTCCCAAGTTTAATCCAGACTTAGTTCCACACAATTCCGATCATCATAGAATTAGTTATAACTTTTCAAAGTTTCTGACTTTGTTTAAAAGAAATGCAGAAAATCAGATTTCATAATTTAACTTTAAAAAATCATAACTGATTCTCTAGTTAATACGAAACCTTTTAAATATGAATCTTAGCAACCATACTCATTGTAATTCACTTAACGTTTAATCTCATATTATTTCGATCACTATCGAATTGCTGATCTGCTTTTCAAAATTGCCGTTTATCTCAAAAACCAGATTTTCAACAAAAAGTTTAGCATTTCAAGATTCAACTTTCAGTACCTCTCAAAATTAAATATAAAAAAAATCACCAGCCAATTCCACCACCATTACAATATATTTAATAACCAACTCAACAGTAATCAACCAATATAATCCATCAAATCTAGCATTCACAACAATTATTTGTCAAACAATTCACAATCCACATAATCAATCAATAACAATGAATCAACAATTTCAATCACATTTCACAGTCATAATTCAACATCCATATAATCAATTAATTACTCATGATAATTAAACCTATTTGCAGTTATTCAATAAACTTTATGGGCATTATAAAATTAAAATAATTTAAGTTAACGTCCTTACCTCGATGTCACAAGCGCATAATTTAACATAACAACTCCCTTCCCTTTTAGTTTTATGGCAGCAGTGGTGACTCCCAAGCAACCGGAACGGCAGAGGCATAGTCTTCACAGTAGTGACCGGGATTATAGCAAAACAGAGGATTCAAATTAGATGGAAATGAAGAGCAATCACATCCCAGAATCAAAGCAGCAGTCTCAGACTCATCACGACAGCTCCAGCATTGGCTCTCGGCAGTAGAAGGTCGGCGGCACATTCTCCAGTGGCAATCAACAACGGCAGTAGCTTCAAAGGGGACGGAATCGCAAACCCTAATAATCAGAACGAAAACTAGAAGCAAGAACATAACAAAAACCAAAAGCAAAACAGAACAAAAACCAAGAGCAAGAATGCTTGCCTCGATTCATCTTCACAGTGGTGGCGAGCTCTCACGGCGGCGGCGAGGAGAACATCTACCAACGCGTTCTTCGACTCCCCCCTCTCTCTTGGCCAGTCGCGGATCTTCCCTTCTCTCTCCCCTCTGCGTGCGACGGCGATGGCTACGACGATGGTGACGAGCCCTAGCGACGGCAACGATGAAGCACGACGGCGACAACCCTAGGCGACAACGATGGAGATGGCTTCGTGCAGCTCCAATGGTGACGATAGCTTTGGGCAGTAATCCCGTTCACGAGCTCTTCCTCTCACCCACACGACGGCAGCAGCGGCGACAGTGGCACCCTTTCCGGCGCCATCCCCTCCTTCTCTTCTCCTTCCTCTTCTTCTCCGATTCTCCCCTTTTCCCTTCTGTCTTCTCCCTGTTTCCCGTTTCCTTTCTTTTCCCTTTCTAAACATAGGTTTAGGGATTTAGGGTAATAGATTTAGGAATTTAGTAAAATTAGGATTTTATTTGGCAATTATAGAGTTAAGGTAAAATATATACATATAATATAATAATTGTATAAAATATTTGAAATAGAATGACAATTTAGGATTCAAATATAATACTGTAAAGATTAATTTCGAAACACATAATTTTGTTAATTTATCAATGAGTTTAAATAATTATTTCTAATTTAAATCATAAAATGAATATTCTAGTCATTTTATAAAACACAGGTTAAACCTGAAATATCTATTGCCTAAATTAAATTATATGACATGTTATTATTTTTCTATTATCAAAACTTTAATTTTAATTTGTATAAAATAATTAATTATAATAAAAATTATACATAATTATTAATTGTCTTAAACTTAAAGTATTTATAAAAGTGTGTTCTCTCATTTTTAAATAACTTTTTTAGATATATTATCTTTTATTTCTATCTATGAAATAAATAATGTCTAAAATAAAATTTAAAATTTAGAAAATTCAACTTCATTTTGTTAATCTTAAAAATCTGATTATTAATAAAAATTATATATTATTTTTTAAAAGAATATAAAAATAATGTTTACCATTTTTAAAAATTAATGAATACAAACACTATGTAAAAAATTGTATTTTTTGAAACAAAATAAAATTATTTTGAAAAAAATATATACATAATTTTTTTATTCTTAAAGTATTTAACATTTTGAAAAAAAATTGTTATAAAATATACTTATATTTTGTGACAAACAATTAACTTGTTATAAACAATATTAAATTTTGTGACAAATTAACTTTTTTGTTACAAAATAATTAGACTTTTTGAAACAAAAAAGATATTTTGTTATAAAACAATTGAAATTTTTGAAACAAAATATATTTTACAAAATATTTCGAATTTTTGCAGCTTCTTTATTTTTGTTACAAAATATTAACACCATTTCGTTACAAAAACTAACGTAATTTCTAACAAAAAAATAAGGTTGTTACAAAATATTATTCTTTTGTAACAACTACTAATTATTATTAAAAAAATTATTTTTTTGTAATAATTTTAAATTGAATACAAAATTTTTGTTACAAATATTTCATTTTCTTGTAGTGTGAGTACGAGATCTGTGAGCGATATCTGTTGTTTAAATACCAGCCTGTTTTATAGCTTTTTTGTCTCACTAACTACCGCTTTGCTTTGTAAACTATATAATCTTTTTTAAAACTTAAAACTTATGGTTATTCGGCATTTGAATATATATATATATATATATATATATATATATATATATATATGTTAAGATTTTTTTTTCTTTTCTAAAAGATATTTAAAAAGCAGAATGTTAAGATTATGTATTACCTTATATATTATTTTAATTTTTTAGGACGAAAATTTTATAAAGTGGGTGGAGTGTAACACTCAAAAATTTTGAAAAGTCTTATTATGAGCTAATTTCAAATTATATATTTATTTACAATTTTAATTTTAGAAATTATTTCATTGAAGATAATGAGAGACAACTTTAATTAATTAGATTTGATATAAATAAGTTTTTTATCCAAATTTTACAATTATAGATTATTTTTCTATTTTACAATTTAAAGTTTTAGAAATTCAAAAATGATGAGATTTGATTATTTAAATTAGAATTTTATCTAATTTTATAATTATTGAGTTATTTTATGTATTTAAATTATAAAGTTAGTAATTATGAAATAATAAGAATTTTTATATGATTTAATTCAACTAATATTTTTATGATTTAATATTTTTAAGTTTTAGGAAAAAAAATAATTTTATTATTTTATAATTTCAATTAGAGTATTTAATTCCAAACCAAATAATATTTTAATACAATAAATAATATTTTAAAATAATTTTAAAAATGTAATTAGATTTTAAACTAAACCCAAAAATCCTAAATTAAAAGGTTTGAATTTTACTTTAGAGAGTAAAGTGTGATCGTGTAGCCTTAAATATTTTTTTCATATTTATTCTTGGTCCTATCTATAAAATCAACGTGAAAGATCCCACCTTACTCTCTAAAAAGTAAAATTCAAATTTTAAAACATCCAAATCTAAATTAAAACCCTAACTCTAATTAAAACACATTTTCCCCCTTTGCCTAAGTAAAACCCTAGCCACACACATTCATCACCAACCCACACACAAACAAAACACACGCACACAACACAGCAGCAGCTGCTGAAAAAGAAAGAAGGGGAAACAGAATCAGGGAAAGGGGGAAGAGGGAGATTCGAGAAGGAGAGGGTGCCGGTGGAGGGGGGAAGTCCACGCCGCCACCATCGCGTCACCGTCGACAAGCCTCGTCGCCGTCGCCATTGGAGCCGCCGTCGAGGCAGAGCCGCGGAGAGGGAGTAAGACGCGAAGGAGAGGAGGCCGCGGGTCACCGTCCTCGAAGCCTCCGTCGTCACTGTGTAGAGCCGCCGCCGTCGTCATCATCGCGGGCTGCTGCTGCGCGTGTCATCGCCGCCACCTCTGGGTCCGTCATCGTCGAGCAGAGCCGTGGGGAAGCCACCGACGTCGCTGACGAAGAAGAGGGGAAGCGCGAGAGGGAGCCGCCGGGGAGAATCGTCGCCGTCGCCGTTGAGCTCCTCCACCGCCGTTCGGGTCACTGGGAAAGTGGCTGTGATCACCGGAACCACCATCGGAGTTACCGCTGTTTCAGTTCAGCCGTTCTTCCTTGTCTGGGTAAGCTTTTCGTTCCGGAACTTTTGAATCGGTATTTCTGTTTTAAGTTGTTTAAGGATCTGAGGTTTTGGTGTCATAGGATCGGGTCTTGCATGCTGAGTTCTATGACTGTTGCGTGCGACATCAAGCTGCTGCGTCGATACCGGAGCTGCCACTGTTCTGTTCTCTGGTTTATTTGTAAGTACAGTATGTTGTTCCTCGTCTGGAACCTCTATAGTTGCTAATCTGTTATATGTTTCTAAGGTCTTTGCAACGTTATGCTTTAGGATTATGTTTTGGTTCTTGCGTGCCGTGATTAGAGTTGCCGAGGATGCGGCTGCCGCCGTTGCGGGCCGAGAGAAAACGGAGCTTTATTGCGCGGTTGAATCGCGAACGAGGTAGGGGCTTTTTCTAAAAACTAATTTATTTTAAATTGGAATTGTTATAAACTGATATGATGTGCCAAATGCATTTATGGTGATTATGTAAGTCTTATGAATTGTCTGGTTTATCTTGGATGAATATGTTGTCTGTTTGATTGCATTATTGACTGATTTTGTTAAATTGGAGATTTCTGAGTTGGTTTGATTTGAAATGATTTTGATAGTTTGAAAGTCTGAATTTTGTTTTATTGGAAACTGAGTTGGTCTTGAACCCCCTCCGGAAAGGGTTGAGGATTGGTTTGGTTGAGACTCGAAAAGGGTGGCAAAGTCTAAGTTTTAGGGGAAGTGCTGTCGAATTTTCTAAAATTCTAAAACTTTGAAAGTATTCAATCATAAAAATATCAATTAGTTGATTAAATCATATAAAAACCCTTATTAATTCATAACTACTAACTTTATAATTCAACTACAAAAAATAACTCAATAATTGTAAAATTGGATAAAATCCTAATTTAAATAGCCAAATATCATTATTTTTGAATTTCTGAAACTTTAAATTGTAAAATAGGAAAATAATCCATAATTGTAGAGTATGGATGAAACTTTAATTTATATCAAATCCAATTAATCAAAGTTGCCTCTGATTATCTTCAATGAAATAATATCTGAAATTAAAACTGTAAATAAATATATAATTTGAAATTAGTTCATAATAAAACTTTTCAAAAGTTATGGGTCTTATATCTACAGCTGAAAATAAGCTACAGAAATCGATTTTATAAATAAATTTGTCCAGCCTTCTCTTGACATTTCCTCTCTGCCAAGTGTATGGTGGCCCTGAGAAACCCAAGAAATTCAGGTTACAGTTTCTCATACAGCTAATAAATTTATTGGTGTCTTGTGAAAGATTAAAATTTCCCCCGGTATCTTCCAAAGTGACGACTGAGTTAAAATCTCTACTTAGGCACCAATGACCATTTATTTCCGTAGCTAACTCACATGGGAAAGAATAATTTTAATGGATCTTCCATCTGTCTGGCGTTTGAAAGTCCAATACTAATGAACATCTGACTTGAACTGTACTTTCATCCGATACGACTTTTGATGGCTTTGTAACAAGTATCAAACTTGTAGCACCTTCATCTAGTTTTCCATTTGTATCACTTACATGCATTGGTCCCTGATCGATGTCTTCATCCTTTATAACGTAATTATTTGGATTTATGACGTAACCAAAATTATCCCACGTTGATGTATTTTCATAACAGGAAAACATTGGGGCAACACTTGTTGAAGGTGAAAAAAAAAATCCATAAATATGTTTGTGTATGCTCCACCTCGTAGAGACGTAGACCAACTACTTTAGGTTATAGATCAACATTGCTAGCATCAAGAATCATTGGATCACTAGCAATATTCTAATATGCTTTCAATTCTTCTTCTTTTGCTTTAGGAAGAGTGTTAGAGATATAATCATTTAAGTGAACCCAAATAAGGCTCTTGCTTTAAGAAGAGTGTTAGAGATATAACTATTCATCTTATCTTCCTCCTATCAGCTTAAGTTTTTCGGAGGAGTGATTTCATGACACTAACTCCTCTAGTTTACTCCATAGCCAGCTCTTATTTCCCACTTAAGGACTGCCATAAATTGCAATATGCCACTATGGTTCCCCTTGTTCATAGCTTACTCTCATGTGCACAAGTTATTTTTTAATTAGGACAGGTTCGATATTCCAAAAAAACTTATTCCAAAGGCACCAAATGCCTCTTACAAAACAATCCGCTTCACTAATACATTAGGAATCAACCGAAATTATCCCACTCTAATGTATTTTCATAACAGGAAAACATTGGGGCAACACTTGTTGAAGGTGGAAAAAACCCATTTATGAATATTTCCATGTATGCTCCACCTCGTGGACCAGCTACTTTAGTTGATAGATCAATATTGATAGCATCAAGAATCATTGGATCACTAGCATTATTCTGATATGCTTTCAATTCTTCTTTTGTAAGAAAGAGTTTTAAAATTTCACCAAAAGATTTTCTCAAAGAAATATCAAAAGATAAAACCAGGAGAAAAATTCGGCTTTAAATCGCGCAAAAGAAGAACAAAATTTAAAATAAAATAAATTAACCGACCATATTTTTCGTAAATGTGTTTGAATTTGAGATGCCAATTCAATGCGTGTTGTGCGAGAGACTTTTTACCCGGGTAACTGACATTTTGGCAATACACACATTTGTAACGTGGTTGTGGTGGTTGAAATGGTTGTTCGGCGGTAATTCACACATAGTGATGGCTACAAGTGGTGGCAGGTTTTGAAATTCAGATTTGGTGCTAAATGTTTTGAGAAAAGAAAGTGGTGCTGAACGAAAAGAGAATAAAATTTGAGAATGAGTGGTTTCATGACATGGTATCAAATCTCTATGTTCTAAAGGTCTAGAATTGATCCTTGGTGAACCCCAAAAGTAAAAAATAACATAAGAAAAATAAAAGTAGAAAAGAAGGCCTATGAAAAAAAATCAAGCAAAGCCAAATAAAACACTTGTTTGAGGCGGAGTGTTAGAGATATAATCATTCATGTTGCCTCCTCCTATTAGCTTAACCTTTTGGGAGGAGTTGTTTCATGACACTAACTCCTCTAGTTTGCTCCATAGCTAGCTCCTATTCCCCACTTGAGGACTGCCATAAGTCGCGGTAAGCCACCCTGGTTCCCCTTGGTCGTAGTTTACTCTCATGTGCACAAGTTGTTTCTCAATTAGGACAGGTTCGATATTCCAAAAAGACTTATTCTAAAGGCACCAAATGCCTCCTGCAAAACCATCCGCTTCACTAATACACCAGGAATCTAAGCCTAGCTTTTTGATAGTTGCTTTGGATTTAGTCCCTGAAATGTGGGTTTCAAGAAGGAAATTAAGTTAGTATGGAATCTATAGACAAGATCTTTAATAATAAGAGAACCTTTAGAGGTAGTTCCTCTAGAATTCCAAAAAATAATATTCATGATAACTAAAAATAGCGATAAGAAAATCCTCTTGATAAGATCCAGAAAATTAAGCCTCCATATAGGCTTATGTTCGGTGGAGACAAGCTCCTCTCAGCTTCTAGAGTTGAATTGAGTTTGCCTTGGTTTTAGATGTCCATCATATTTTTGTCCAGGTTTTGATCACCTGAATCTGGTGGCTCCTGCGGACTGTGGTCCTTCTGTACTTTGCTGCCCATACTCTCCCCCACCCATGAACTTGGATATAAGTGCAGTCGAGTGAGAGTCAGAGAGGTCAGTGATATGCATATAGGACTCCTATTTACTCTTGGCAATTTCTTTATTCAGTTTGAAAAATTGTCTCTAATAGTCTTGGTGTTTGACTTCCTTCTCTCTAGAGGCCTTTTGCTGATCAACCTGAGGTTCTAAATTATTTTGCTTCAGCTCCGGGCAGCTTTTGGTTTCTCTTTGGCTTGTTTATTCTAGTTGTTTGTTTTGCTTTTTCTTGCTTATATCAGCATCATTTTCCTTAGTAATGACAAAGGCTTGTTTCTGTTTTTGTACATCTTTCACCATATTAGAATGGTTATTTTGCTTGAGAGGGATCTGTGTGTATTTTCTTTCCTTTTCCACAGATTGTTGAATGATTTTAGGTTCATTATGGGCCCTCTGACCCTCTTTCTCCTAATTTTCTGTTGCCAAAACTTGAAATCTAGACGTATAACCTCCTCTTTTTTTCTTTTGGAATGTCCCCTGTTATCTGCTTATCACTTCTCTGGTTTTTCTTAACTAACATATTCTCTGCTCCATCAGTAGCGATCCCATCAATTAAGACAAATTTCTTTCCTTTTTGAGGAATATTCTTTGATACTTCGATGCTAGGATTTTATTTTGCACGATTATCTGATCCTTCCTATTTTGTTGATCCTGATCATTATTCACTTTCTAAAATTGCTCCTTTCCTTTTCCAGCGTCTATTGTTCTACCCCCATCTTTGCCAGCCGCCGCTGTTGCTGCCACTATGGGGCTGCCTTCTGATAGTTCTTGTTATTGACCGGTGTGCCCTAACCTAGACCCGACCCGAAATATATACTGGGCCTATGCTAGGGCTGGGTCTGGGTTAGGGCAAACCCGGTGTGGCCCGGCCCATGTACACCCCTAGTGATTTGTTCTGCCCAAATAGAGCCTTTATTTGCTTGTGTATGATTAAACCTTGCTGCTTTATGACAGAATGAAGTAATTGACATTCTGGAGCCTTAATTTGCTTGTCATTTGAATTTAATTAAACACAAATGGAAGGATAAATGCCGTAGTTTGCTTCTGTTTTGCTTGCCATTTAGGTTCACTAATCCATCTTCATTAAACACAATGTAATAAGTATCTTTCATATGATTGTTTGGCGTTCCTGATTTATCTTTTGTTCATGTAAATTGACTCCTTTATGGCTATGCTATTTATGACTGCTTGTTAAACCAACCATATTCGTGTCTTCTATTATTGTCTATGTTAATTTTATTAATTGCAATATATATTAGAACACACTGAATATTATTGTTCATTATTGAAAAGTTGAGAAGAAGAAACACAATCTCTGGAATCACTCTGGTCCCATTTTGGATTACAAAATAATAGTTTACAATCAAGTGAATTTGAGGAAGAAAATGAGTTAAGAAAGAAAAAGGAAGAAAGAAAGGTTGAGATATACATGATCAGATAAAGGGCATCCAAAAACAAATTGTGATGACTAAAAGATATATTTATATATGTACCATGTTGCTAAATGATAAAAAGGGAACAGATAGTGATGATGGTGATGTCTAGTTATGAGCATTAGATCCTGAATAAAAGTTCAAGTAGCATGTTCCTTTCAAAATGTCTCCTACCTGTTGACAGCTGAAAATTCAACAACAAAAGGAAGCCAATAACAGCTGCTTTCCCACTTATGAATTTGTTATTCTCAATAAAACCAAATCCCCTTGGATATTCATCAGCAAACATTCAACCTATAATCACAAACACCATGGAACTAATCAGTAGAAAGCTGAAATTTGCTTGGATCCAAAGCTAATTAACTATAGAAGCAAGATTTTAATGTTGTGAGTAGTACTCTGATTTTTCATTAGGGAACATGGAATTAATGTGAGTTGAAATTTCTGATCTTGTATGTACTCCAAGTTGATTTTAGCATATGCTACTTGATCTGTCTCTTTACTCCCCTCGGTTAGGTTTCCCTTTCAAATAAATGATTGAAATAGTGGAATCATTTTTAATTTTTTTGTTTTATTTTTTTCGTTCCTGAGTTGATATCTGGAATTTTTGCTGAATTTGTTGCAAATAGAGATTGAAAGTTGGATCTTCGTTTGCCTTAGATTGGGGTGGTTATGTTTGTGAACTACTGAGTTGGTGCTATCTTATGAAATTATGGCTTGGTTAGAAAAATTGATAGCAACGTTGGCTCAACAAGAATAAATCATTTTGGCTTAACCTGTAGTAAAAAGTAAGCAATATTCACCATAAGTTCTAACTTTTTCCCTTATTTTGGCATATATATGTTTAGGTTGCCATTGCAATTGATCAAATGGATATCAATGGGCATGGTGATGCTGAGGAGAACGTGGGAGATGCTACAGAAATACAAATATAGTGCTAAGAATTTTGCACTCTAAAAAAACTATAGGTATGAGAAAAAAATTTCTTTTTGTTGTTTGTGCTAGAAATCTACCTGATTAGTGAACTCTTACATTGTATATGCTTGAGGAAAACAGAAATGGTATTTTAAATTGCATAATCATCCAATCTTGTTGATTTATCGATGTTAACCAATTAGGAAAACCAAATTCCTCTTCACTTTGAATTTGCATAACATAATGATTTGTCATTTGTTATGCTCTTCTCACTAAAATAGATTGCTCTACTATGCTTAATACATGTTCAGAATGTGAGTGACAATGGAGTGTTTGTAGGAGATATTGGTGATGATGAATAGGTGGTAATAAAAATGCAAACAATGAGTTATAAGATTCAGTACCAGATTTCTTACTTGATGGTCAAGCAAAGATTCAACAAAACTGTTTGGATTTCTCTCACACTCTTCTAACAAAGATTACACAATTTGTGCTGTTAAATGTTGCTTTTCTCCCTTCTCAGCTTAACGGACTCCCCTTTATAGAAAAAAATTGGGTATTTGAATGTAGGTAGGTTAGAAGATTTCATCTCTTAGCGAGACATAACATATTGGAGGACATTATGTTGTTGGGTTAATGACGTAATACGGATGGTTCTGCAAAAGAAACTGCTATACTTTCTTTGCTTTGCTTCTCTGTGTTGAGTTGCTATTGGACTACCCTTCAGAAAGCATGACCCTCATTTTCAGCGCAACCAAGTTTCGTAAATGTGCCTTATTACTCCACAACCTGAACTTTGCTGCACCCACCTCTTGTCTTTCGCTTATGCTTCTTGGTAATAATATTTCTTTCTCACTCTTTTCTTTTATTGAGTTTAATTTCATGCAATAATATTGTGAAAAGTTTTACACGATCAACTGATCCAATTCATTTATTTAGACGATCTTTAAATAGTGTGAAAGTTAGTTATTTTCTCTAATGTAATGATATATTGAATGTTCTTGTAAAATATATTTACTGAAAGTGTATGAAAATTAAGTTCATTTTATTTAGGTTGCTTCTCCCAATAATAAAACATAGTAACTGAAAAAAATTGTCTTGCATCACTGCTCTCAAATTATGAAATTATATAGGCTATTGATAATGGAATTATCTAAAGAACCTAGAAATGCTTCAATTCATTGTATTTCTTTCTCGTGTAAACCCTAAGGACACGTCTGTTGTATCAGGCAAACATGTTGGAAAAGCACAAGGGGCTTCTTATTCAACTGCATTACCAGGCAATGGTGGTTTCTTGAAAGATGAAGACTTTGGAAAATCAACGTTAGCAATGGACCTTGCTTCTCTCGTTGAGGAATCCTCCAAAATTCTAGAGAGTAAACCCAGGAGTAGGATGGAGTTCAAGAGATTTCTTGAAAACCGAATAAAGAAGAGGGTGAAGAATCAGTTTGTGAATGGAAAATTTCGTGGTCTAATGCAGAGCATTTCCGATGGAGAAACTCTACGTGATGCTTATAATTGCATCAGGATTAACTCTAATGTTGATGCAGAGTCAAGATATGACAGTTGCTTTCTCGATGACTTGGCAAAACAGCTCCAAGATGGGAGTTTTAATGCAAGTGCAAATACTTTCTTTGTCTCAACAAGAGGATTGAATGACAAACAAGTTCTGGTCCTTCCCAATTTGAGGTTGAAGGTAGTCCAGGAGGCCATCAGAATAGCTTTGGAAGTTGTTTACAAGCCACATTTCTCGAAGATCTCACATGGCTGCCGAAGTGGTAGGGGTTGTGCCGCAGCATTGAAGTATATCCGCAAAGGGGTTTTAAACCCTGACTGGTGGTTCACGTTGCTTGTAACCAAGAAGTTGGATGCTGCTGTCTTGGCTAAGTTGATTTTGGTAATGGAGGATAAGATAGAAGATCCTGCTTTATTTGATTTCATTCGGAGCATGTTTGATTCTCAGGTGCTGAATCTTGAGTTTGGGGGTTTCCCAAAGGGACATGGTCTTCCACAAGAAGGGGTCTTGTCCCCTATTCTAATGAATGTATACCTTGACCTGTTTGACACCGAATTCCACAGGTTGTCAATGAAATATGAAGCTATATATGATGGAGTTGGAATGCATAATGATCAAGATAACTCCTGCTCCAAGTTGCGTGGTTGGTTCAGGAGACAGCTAGATGGTAATAGTGAGTGTATAGTTGAGAAGAATTCCAGCGTCAAGGTTTACTCTTGTCGCTTTATGGATGAAATGTTTTTGGCAATATCTGGTTCCAAGGATTCTGCTGCTAATTTTAAGTCCGAGATCCAAAGTTATTTGAAGGATTCTTTGTTATTGGATGTTGTTCAAACTGATTTATTGCCTTGTGAAGGACCTCGTGGGATACGCTTTCTAGGAACGTTAGTCAAAAGAAGTGTTACAGAGAGTCCTGGTGTAAAAGCTGTTCACAAGCTAAAAGAAAAAGTAGAGTTATTTACATTGCAAAAGGTAGAGGCTTGGAATTATGGGACAATTAGAATTGGGAAGAAATGGCTAGGACATGGTTTGAAGAAGGTTAAGGAATCAGAAATCAAGCATTTAGCTGATAGCAGTTCTATACTGAATAGGGTTTCCTGTTACCGCAAGTCTGGAATGGAAACTGACCATTGGTATAAACACTTAATGAAGATATGGATACAAGATGTTCAAACAAAACATGCAAGTGAAGAAACTATTTTATCCAAGTGTGTTGCCGAACCAGCTCTTCCGTTAGAGCTAACAGATTCCTTTTATGAATTTAAAAAACAGGCAGAGCAGTATATAACTTCAGAGGTAGCCTCTGTTGTTGAGCTTTTGCCAAATAATAACAGCTCATTGGGAAATATGATGACAAAAACTGAGATTATAGCTCCTCTAGAAGCAATAAAAAAGCGTCTTTTAAGATATGGATTGACCACTTCTAATGGATTCCCCCGTTCTACTAATTTGCTTATCATGCAAGATACAACTGAAATTATTGACTGGTTTTCGGGGATCATCATCCGCTGGATAAAATGGTATGAAAGCTGTGCTAACTTTAATGAGATAAAAAACTTAATATCAGATCAAGTTAGGAAATCTTGCATTCGTACTTTAGCGGTGAAGTACCGCGTGCATGAAACTGATATAGAAAAGCGGTTTGATGTAGAACTCAGCAGGCTTCCGTCAACACAGGATATGGAGGTGGAAATGACTAATGAAATGTCAGATACTCAAGCTTTTGAAAACGATGAGGCATTAATGTATGGAATTACTTACAGTGGTTTGTGTATGTTATCACTTGCAAGAATTGTGACCGAGGCAAGACCATGTAATTGTTTTGTCATAGGGTGCTCTTCTTCAGCACCGAGGGTCTATACTCTTCATGTTATGGAAAGGCAGAAATCTCCTAGTTGGAAGACTGGGTTTTCGACTTGCATTCATCCAAGCTTAAATAAACGACGAATAGGGTTGTGTAAGCAGCATCTGAGGGATTTGTATCTAGGATATATATCACTTCAGTCCATTGACTTTGGTGCATGGAAGTGAGTGTCCACAATTATACCAGAATCTTTATCAGGATTGGGTATTGGTCATGTATTACTTCAGTCTATTGATGGTGAAGAACGGGTAGAGATCAGGTATAAGATCAAGATGAATACTTATATCCAATTCTTTTAAAACATAAGGTAATTCCTGTTCTCTTTTTGTTTTATTTTATTTATTTATGGTAGACAGATTCCAGGTCATTCAATCATATAATTTTTGTTTAATAAAGTTTATTTTAATTAATTTGACAATATTTACACAAGAAGGAATCAGAAAATGAAAATGAAAACACAACCTGGATTTTTGGTGTCGGCTATAAGGAAATTTTATTGCCCTGCCAAGTGCCAATGTACATTAAATTATCATGTAATCTTTTAGAATTGCATATATGTTCACTCAAAAGGTCTTGGTGTAGATTTCAAATTATGGACACAAGTAATTGTAGGTTCAGGCTGAGGATTAAACTTACCATATATAACAAAATAAATAAGAGAAAGCTTCTCATTTAACTTGTGACCAATTTTTCCTCTTTCTAGTGTAGTTTTTGCTGTGCATAAGTTGATTTTTTTTATATCATTGCCATTTAGTAGTGAAAACCAATCATGGACACCCTTTACGGGAAGATTAGGTTTGGAGTGTAATTCTGGACCAAAGGAACTTGATATTCAGTTTCTCCTTTAGTTAAACTTTTGTTCATTTTTCTTTGCTGGACCTAGGAATCAGGATTAATTCTTGGCTGAGCCATAATTTATAGAGTTCCTGAATTATTACTGTTTCATTGTTCTGAAGTCGCAGAACAAAATCTACTTTGATATGGAGTGAGTTTTCAGTTATTGTTCCACCATGAGTGATGTATTTTGCATGTTTTTCTGATGGTTAATCTTTAACAATGACAAGTTGGCATCTGCCAGTGACTTCATTTTGGAAATGATATTTTCTAACATGAGTTCTATATACTTACTGCTGTGATATAACTTATTCTAGTTTTTTATTTCCATGATAGATATACATCATATACATCCTTGTTTAGCTGGGTAATGGCAAATGCAGCATGGTTTACATGTCCTTCAAGCAGTCCTTACCACATAACGCCATGCTGTTTTTCCCGTTAAATGAAGACATTCAGTGATTAGCAAGCAAGGACTGGAATGATTTGTTCCTTTCAAAGCTTGTCTCTGTGGTTAGTTGTGATTGATCATAAGGCTTGCACCATTGGTTTTGGGACTTTCGGCCTTTTTAAAGTGTCTTATGGGATGCTGGGTGACTTGGTCTAGGACAATGCCACAATGGTTTCACCGAATTGTGTGGTAATATAGTCATAATTTTAGTAGTTGCCTTAAATTTTATTTACTTCGAAATATTTATCTGTCATGCTTATGCATTACCTTAGTTGACATTAATGTTCGGTATGTGAATCAGGCCTTCAGGGTAATATGTCTATAAATATTGGACATCTTGCTTATTCCCTTGATTTTTTACCTATAAATACTGCCCATCTTCTACAGACTGCATGCATGCTCTTTTCTTCTGCAAGGTGACTTGTGCTAACTTTGTTTGGATTGTTAGTTTCTTCCATGGTATTTTCTTCTTTTTTTATGATCCATGAATTGTCTGGTAAGATTTAGTCCCTTTCAACTAATTTAGTATGTAGTCTTGTTATTTTTTCTATAACAATTTTTTCCCCGTAATTGTTATTAAAGGTTATGCCAATTTATGCTTAATCAAATAGACAATTGGTTTGCAGATACAACTATGCTTTCTTGTGGGACTTGAAGAATGGAACCGTGGTGTGTGCTCTGCTCTTTGCTTTTATGGAGCTGAAATCGTATGCATGCCCGCCTCTGTTAGTGACTTGTGACGATGGAAGAGATTCATTTTTCTTGAAATAAAAGAAAAAATGCAGTTTCTCCGTTTCAAATGAGTTAGATGTATACATGTTAACAAGCATTTCCTTAAGTTGTTTTATATGCTATCCTTATTCGTAGGCACGAAGTATATACTTTTTTCTGTAGAAAAATCCGAACTATATGAGTGCTAATTTGATTCTTGTTTTCCGTGGCTCAAGTCTGTTTACAGTTTGCATGATATTAGTGCATCCATATTTGAACTTTGGACATTATGCATATTTACCCAATAATAATGCTCTACATCCATACAAAAATCATCTACAAAACAAAGGTGAGGGATTTTAAGTCCCCCTCTTGAGAGAGTAATAGGCTCCCAATCTTTGTTTTGAACTAGTTTATTTATTAATTGAGATAGACGCTCAATACAAAGAACAAAAAGACAAAGGGATAGGGGTCTCCCTGTCTTATTCCCCTAGTTGGAGCGAGATTCTGACGGAGAGTCATTCCAAAGAAGGTTCATAGTCGGTGTTGAGATGTAGTAGTTAGCAACTTTTATAATATTTTTTGGTATATCTGTGTCTCTGAGAATGTCCATCACATAGGCCCAGTTAATTCTATCATAGGAAATTTTAGAATAACGGCTATTAAAGTCTTATTAACGTCCGTAATCGTCTCAGGTTCTTTAAAAACATCTTTCACCCAGGCTATAAGAGATGTCTCCACCACATCCCAAGTTTGTTGGTAGAGTTTGGCCGGAAGGCCATCATTATTCATTACCAGGAGCCTTCCAACTCCCCATCGAAAAAACAACATCCTTGATCTCCTCATTTGACACTTCTCTAGATAATGTTTCGTAATTCGAGTCCTGTAACCTGGGAAAAAGATTAGAAATAGCAAAGGAATTATAATTCAAGTTAGAGCAATAAAGATTTTTAAAGAAATTAACACCCCAAGCTTTGAGAATGTCAACATGGTCCACCCATTCTCCATCTTCATTCTTAAGAGCTGTAATTTTATTTCTCTTCCTTCTCCCATTCGCCGTCAAGTGAAAGTACTTAGAATTTTTATCCCCAAATTTGATAACATCACATCTCAACATTTGCTGCCAATAAGTTTCCTCCTGGGCAGCAATAACTTCATACTCTTTCCACAAATCTTTTTGTAATTTCTCCAAGAACGGGTTATGATTGAAGGAGCGTTTATTATTAACGCCCTCCAGCCTAAGAAGGATGCGTTGCTTCTTCTTAAAGACATGCCCAAAAACTTCTCTATTCAAAATCTTAGCTTTCTCAACAAAGCTGGCTATATTATGTAAAAATTCATCCTCCTTCAGCCAGCTATTTTTAACCATGCAATTGTAATTTTCGTGCAAAACCCAAGGAGCTAGAAATCTGAAGGATTTTGCTTCTTGTTCCCTTCTTGGTTTTTCCTGATTTAAAATATATTAATATAACATCTTAAATAAATATTTAAAATATGTTAATATAACATCTTAAATAAATAAATTAAAAATTAATAATTTATCTCTCTCTATGTAAAAAATGACCTATGGTATAGTTTAGACTCCCACCTTAACTCTTATCTCCACGTGGGTGCGCCATTAATTTATTTTACTTTATATATGTAGAATTTAATTAACATGTGCCTTAAAGATATATAATAAACCGGTAAAAATTTTTAAAATTTTTATTTAATAAATATAAAATAAATATATTAAAAATTTAAATTTTTAATATTTTAATAAAAATTTTCTTGTTTTATAACTTTAACATGTGTGATAGATAAAGTCATATATGTATACCTCTCCAAGATGTGAGCAGTGAGCACCACACTTGGCATCTTGATTTTCCAAAAGTGCTCAATATTGGTAATGTTCCCAATAATGTCAACAAATATCACATTGATTACTAGTCATTGGAACTTGAAATTATTAATGGCCAAGTTAAATTAAATTTGTCTTAACCTTGATACTAGACCTTGGTGGGGAACTGGGGATACACTTATTATATATATGTAGTACCATAGAAAAAGATAATGACATAATGAATGTAGCATATTAGTAGTAATATATTTTGTGTGTTACTGGTCTAGTTGACAATTATTGTCTTTTATAGTGCAACATTTTTATTTGTCTGATAATGCACAGTTTCTGAATAATGCTGAATAGTACACACATAATATATCTGATCGATTATTCAATTAATTAAAGAAAAAGTATAAGTAGACAATGAAAATACTAAATGATGTTAATAATAAATATGTCAGATGTTCTATTTAATAGGCATACAGATAATTATGTTCATTATTTTTAATTGGATGGTTTTATTCATGCACAATTAATAATGGGTGGATATTCAATTCATTAGGTATACGGATGGTTATCCTAATGTTAGAGTTTATGGAATAATTTGAAAATGGAGTGTTTTTTTTATTTTATTGGGCCGATTCTAGAATCTATTGTTGACATTATTCACAAGGATTAATCTCTACATACAAGTGTTTACAAGTTTTACAAGTCTTAACGAACCCACCCATTAAACGCGCTGCTTGTTATGTGCCTTTTTAACAGAATTTTAAATCAATTCAAATCAATTAACGCACAAATATATAACTTCCATTTTTTAAAAGATTTCGTTTCTTTTTTCGAGTTTCTTGCCAAATTTGTTGGATCTCCTTCATGCGTTCTCTCTTTACTTCGTTTTTTTCAATTTTCATGATTTCTGAAATCAAGCTTTGAAATTGTTTTGAAGATAATGAAACTTCAGGAATACACCCAAACGATTACATAAATACACCCAAACGATTACAGAAATACACACAAACGGTTACAGAAATACACCTAAAAGATTTAAGAAATACACCCAAAACAGGGAGAGACAGTATATTTCTTCTTGAAATCTTTTAATATTTTGCTGGTTAAGGATGAGACACATGGCAAAGACAATCTAGAAGAAAAACCTAGAAGAACAGTAAAACAATACCTTGAATAATGTTTCTTCCTTTTTTCTGGTGATTTTTGATGGAGATTTGTATCTTTTCTTCTTAATTTCTTCTACTCTTTGCGAGGAGTTGGAACGTTTCTGCAGAATCGTAGTAGTTTGTTTTGAATGTCCCTTGAATCTTGATGGTTTGCATTTTGATTGTGGAAGAAGAGGAAGAGTGAACGTGTTGTGGAAGGGGCGCATGTTTTTTCTCTTGATGGTTTGTGTTTTGATTGAGGAAGAAGATGAAGAGTAAACGTGTTATTGAAAGAACGCGTGTTTTTTTCTTGGACTTGGAGCAACTTGTATAACTTGTAAGCCAAAAGACTTGTATGTGTAGCAGGCCTCTATTCACAAAAATCATTATCTACCTAACAAAACCCTTAATTAAATTACTAAACAAATTTCTTGTTGTAGGGGGACAATTTTGTATTGTTCTAACAAACAACAACAAAAATATTTTATAAACACACCAATTTTTATCTCTTATGTTTTAAAGTTACATGTTAAAATTATAAATAAAAATCTTTTATTGAAAATATAAAAATATAAATATTTAATATATTTATTTTGTATTTATTAAAAAAAATTAAACCTTCCATTAATAAGTACTCTAAGAACATATGTTAGTTAAACTTTACAAAAAATACACTATTTATGTACATGATACTTTATACTTTTTTTTTTTGGATAGTATAATTGATCGTTAGAACAATCAATAAAATATTTTTATAGAAATATAAATAATTTTTTTATGAATATAAATATATACACACACCATAATTAATTTTTTGTTTGTGTGTAATATAGTTGCAAAAATCAATTACTTTTTATTAGAGTGACTGCTTGATTCACTGAAAGTCCTCTCTGTTCGGGTCTTATGACAATGAAACTTGAGAGGGAAAAAAAGAAAGAAGAGATCAAGACATATATACTTCTGACTTTTTCTTACCTTTTATTTGTTTTTTTAGCACACTGAGCCAATAAAATCTAAATACAGAATATGCATATTGTTTTTTTTAATTATTATTATTATTTTTAAATCTCAGAAGTCCTTTTCCCTTTTTTAGTCCTCATTAGTCATTATACATATTATTGTACTTATGTTGAGGACATACCTGTCCTGAAATTTGCATGCTTTCCAAGTTGATGCCTTGTGCCTTAATGCCTTATCATTTAAGTAAACTATTCTTTCTTTATCGAACCTTCTTGCTTTTTTTTTTCTCTTCTTTTCCTTATGGACTCTCCACCATGCTAAAGAAAAAATGTTGTTCTTGTTATTGTGGTTATGTGAATCTCGTTCTTCTTACCACTCATAATGCACATCATCATATATACATGTTTTTGAACATACACGTGTGACTGTTTAATATGCATACATTTTTGTATACAAGGGAACAACCATGTGCAACTGTTCTTTGTTATTTTTGTTTCGTATTCTTCTCTATATACACTAAATTTGTCTTTTTTAGAGCTTCGTCATATTATTATGATTATTGTTATTATTCTTGTTCATACCCTGACCCAATAATAAAGATCCAGGATCAAACAAAAGACCTAATCCAGAGGGTTAGGCCTCACCAGTATCAATCTTCATCCTATGAAGTCGGTACTCACCACGACCTGTTCTAAAGAAGTCGGACACGAGATTAGCTGGCGGATAAACACTCATTCAAATGAGTAACTGCCCCTAGAATCTCTCTAACCACTTCCACGAGCCATATCTTAACCTCCCTAAGATAATGGGACGGTTAACACCCTAAAAATATGGCACTACTCCAATGATGGTTATTGGTTCACCGCTATAAATACACTGACACCCCTCAGGTATCTTTAAGTCCAATACTCTCTAGACCTGCTCACACTCTTGCTAACTTAGGCATCGGAGTGTCTTTGCAGGTACCACCCCCATCTCCTCGCACAAACAAGTCGGACGGAGCCTCCCGAGTTGCAGATCCATTCGGAATCCTCCTCCTTCACACATTTGGGCCAACCAATTCCATCCAGCCCATCAATCTCCGGTTACCCACCGTAACATTGGCGCCGTTGCCGGGGACCCGAGAGATTAACCACTGATGGCGGACAGATCCCACGAAAAAGGTCATGTGGAGACAGATTCTGAACAAGGGAATCTGGACACAGGCAATAACGATGCGGACTTCACCCTCCAACAGGAAATTAATGATCAACACAGGGAAGGTACCTCCGGAGTAAAAAATCCGAAGGTAAACTCTTCAGAAGGGCGCGAATCAGAGAAAGAGGGACCACCTCATGTAACTGAACTCATGGGATTAGTCCACAGTCGCCTGGAACAGTTAGAACAAGAACGGGAGCGACAAAAGAAAACTGAAAAGAACCTAAAAGAGGAGATGGAACGACGAAAAGAGTTAGAAAGAAAACTCTTAACGTTAGAATCCTCCCTCAAAGGTCGCAACTCCCGTGGCGAACGAGAAGAGCCGCCCTTAGGAGGGGAAGACCCTTTCAGCGAGGACATAATGAGGGCAAAAGTTCCAAGGAACTTCAAAAGCCCTGATATGGACCTCTATGACGGAACCACGGATCCAAAGCATCACCTGAGCAATTTCAAAAGTCGGATGTACCTAGCCGATGCTTCCGACGCCACGCGATGCAAAGCTTTCCCGACCACTCTATCGAAAGCAGCGATGAAGTGGTTCGATAGCCTCCCCCCGAGGTCGGTTACTAGCTTTGAAGACCTCTCAAGGAAGTTTTTGATGAGGTTCTCTATCCAGAAAGACAAAGTAAAACATGCACCGAGCCTCCTGGGAATAAAATAGGAGGTCGGAGAATCCTTACGAGCCTATATGGAAAGGTTCAATAAAGCGTGTTTAGAGATTCAAGACCTGCCCACAGAGGCAGTCATAATGGGGTTAGTCAATGGACTCAGAGAAGGTCCCTTCTCACAATCCATATCTAAAAGACACCCCGTTTCTCTAAGTGATGTATAGGAAAGAGCTGAAAAGTACATCAATATGGAGGAAAACGCTAAGTTGAGAGACCTGAGTTGGCGACCTGGGCCCCCTCCCTCAACAAAAAGAGAGGGAAAGGGAAACCAAGAAAAAGGAAGAACTCGGTCTCGAGAGACCAAGGAAATATCACTCTTATACTCCTCTGAAAGTTTCTATAGTGGATGTATACAGAGAGATTTGTAACACTGAAAGACTGCCACCCCCTAGACCCATTAAAAATAAAAAAGGGGGGAGCCGCAGCGATTACTGTGAGTACCATAAAATATATGGTCACTCCACAAACGACTGTTACGACCTTAAAAATGTGATAGAAAAGCTGGCTAGGGATGGTCGGCTTGATAGATATCTCATAGAAAGGTCGGACGGTCATGAAAAGAGAAAGCGAGACGATATGGATAGAAGAGACCCACCGCCGTAGACTCCAGAGAGACATATCCATATGATCTCAGGAGGGTTCGCGGGAGGGGGACTCACCAAATCCTCTCGCAAAAGACATCTCAAAAGAGTCTACCAGGTCGGAGAAGAGTCATCCGACCTCCCTACCATTTCATTCACAAATGAAGATGGGCAAGGAATAATCCCTGGACACGATGATCCAGTAGTAATAACTATGATCCTGGCGAATGCCCATCTCCACAGAACCCCAGTAGACCAAGGAAGCTCAGCAGACATCCTTTTTAAGCCCGCTTTTGACAAGTTAGAGTTGGATGAGAAAGAATTAAGAGCCTACCCCGACACCCTATACGGATTAGGGGACACGCCAATAAAACCACTGGAATTTTTGCCCCTCCACACCATTTTTGGAAAAGGGGAAAAATCAAAGACTCTGAGTATAGACTTCATAGTCATTGATGTGGGGTCAGCATATAATGCTTTAATCGGCAGAGCTACCCTTAATCGACTCGGAGCCGTGGTATCCACTCCTCACCTTTGCATGAAATTCCCGACCTCAGCAGGGATAGCAACGGTAAGAGGGGATCAAAAGTTGGCAAGAAAATGCTACAATGAAAGCCTAAATCTGAGAGGAAAGGGCAGAGAAGTTCACACAATAGAGCTCGGCGGTGCAAGGGCCAGAGAAGAGCTGCGACCATAACCGGGAGGAAAAACCGAGGAGATACAGGTCGGTAAAGAGGAAGGGAAAAATACTCATATAGGAGCCAACCTAGGGGAAACCCTAAAACAAGAATTGACTAAGCTCCTAAGAGATAACTCCGACCTCTTCGCCTGAAAGGCCTCTGACATGCCTGGGATAGACCCCGAGCTCATGTCCCACAAGCTCTCGGTTTATCCGGGATCCCGACCTGCACAACAAAGAAGACGCAAGCTCGGCCCAGAACGAGCCCTAATAGTAGAAGAACAAGTGCAGACGCTCCTGGAAGATGGCTTCATCAGAGAAGTCAAGTACCCAACATGGCTAGCCAATGTAGTGCTAGTCAAAAAACAGAATGGCAAATGGAGAATGTGTGTCGACTATACCGACTTAAATAAGGCATGTCCCAAGGACCCTTATCCATTGCCAAGTATTGATACCCTAGTGGACTCCAGCTCGGGGTATCAATACTTATCATTTATGGACGCCTACTCGGGATATAATCAAATCCCAATGTATGAGCCAGACCAGGAGAAAACATCATTCATCACACCCAGAGCTATTTTCTGCTACGTGGTCATGCCATTCGAATTAAAGAATTCAGGAGCCACATATCAAAGGTTGATGAATAAAGTGTTTTCCTCTCACCTTGGGAGTCTAATGGAAGTATACGTCGACGACATGCTGGTAAAGACCAAGAAAGAAGTCGACCTCCTGTCAGACCTCTCACAAGTCTTTGACACCATAAGGCTGCACGGGATGAGACTAAATCCCGCAAAGTGCGCCTTTGCGGTGGAGGCAGGGAAATTTCTAGGATTCATGCTAACACAAAGAGGGATCGAAGCCAATCCCGATAAGTGTAAAGCCATCCTAGAGATGAAAAGCCCGACTTGTTTGAGAGAAGTCCAGCAGCTGAATGGCCGACTTGCAGCCCTCTCCAGATTTTTGACAGGATCGGTACTAAAATCCCTTCCACTGTTCTCCTTATTGAGAAAGGGATGTCAGTTTGAATGGACTCCTGAATGCGAGGAGGCGTTCCAGGAGTTCAAAAAGTTTTTAAGCCAACCTCCTATTCTGACCCGACCAGTATCTGGAAAAGACCTCGTCCTATACTTATCTGTAGCGGACAAGGCTGTCTCATCAGCCCTGATAAGAGAAGATGAGGTCGGACAACATCCAGTTTATTTCATCAGTAAAGTTCTACAAGGCTCTGAGCTAAGATACGACAAACTAGAGAAGTTTGCCTACTCCTTAGTAATAGCCTCACGAAAGCTACGACCTTACTTTCAGGCTCACACAATAAGAGTCCGTACGAACCAACCCATGAAGTAAATCCTCCAAAAGACGGATGTTGCAGGGAAAATGGTTCAATGGGCAATAGAGCTCTCCGAGTTCGACTTAAGATATGAAACTCGGACGGCGATCAAAGCCCAATGCCTCGCCGACTTTCTTGCAGAATACGCAGGGGATCAGGAGGAAAAACCAACTACATGAGAACTCTATGTAGACGGATCCTCCAACAAAATAGGAATCGGCGCAGGCATAATATTGGTAGATGAAAGAGGAACCCAGATAGAGGTTTCCCTAAAATTTGAATTTCCAGCTTCAAATAATCAGGTAGAGTCTGAAGCCTTGATTGCTGGATTAAAGCTGGCAGAAGAAGTCGGTGCTACAAAGGTGATGATATACAGCGACTCACAAGTGGTGACCTCCCAGATAAGTGGAGAGTATCAGGCAAAGGACCCAAATATGAAGAGGTACTTGGAGAAAACTCTGGAGCACCTTGGGCGCTTTGCAGAAACCGAGGTTAAACACATAACTCGGGATCTGAACAGCAGAGCGGACGCCCTATCCAAGTTAGCAAGTACCAAGCCAGGAGGGAACAACAGAAGTCTGATCCAAGAAACCCTCCAGGAACCCTCAGTAGTAAAAATAGAAGACAAACAAGAAGTACTTGAGGTAGTCGGTTTAAACCTCGGATGGATGAACCCCTTGGTCGAATACATGAAATTCGACATCCTCCCTAAAGAGGAGAAAGAGGCTAAAAAGATCCGAAGGGAAGCACAACACTACACCTTGGTGAGAAATATTCTCTACAGAAGGGGGATATCAACACCATTATTAAAGTGTGTACCGACCTCAAGAACTGCCGAGGTATTGGAGGAAGTACATAGTGGGATCTGCGGAAACCATCTCGGAGCAAGGTCACTAGCCAGGAAAGTAATCCGAGCTGGATTCTACTGGCCGACCTTGCAGAAAGATGCCACAGAATTTGTGAAAAAGTGTCAACCATGTCAGATGCATGCAAATTTCAACGTGGCTCCACCAGAAGAGCTCATCAGTATCACTTCTCCATGACTCTTTGCAAAATGGGGAATGGATTTGTTAGGCCCTTTTCCCCAAGCGCCAGGACAAATCAAATACCTGATCGTGGGAATAGATTACTTCACAAAGTGGATAGAAGCAGAATCATTGGTCACCATCACCGCTCAAAGAAGTCGGAGGTTCTTCTACAAAAATATCATCACAAGATATGAGATACCTTATTCCATTACTACAGATAATGGAACCCAATTCACCGATTCTACCTTCAGAAGCTTAGTAGCCAGTATGAAAATCAAACATCAGTTCACCTCGGTGGAGCACCCGCAAGCCAATGGGCAAGCCAAGGCAGCCAACAAAGTCATACTGGCAGGGCTAAAGAAAAGATTACAAGAAGCAAAAGGAGCTTGGGCTGAAGAGCTCCCCCAAGTGCTATGGGCTTACAGGACAATGCCCCAATCCGCCACTGGAGAAACGCCCTTCCGACTAGTCTATGGCGTAGAAGCAATGATACCAATAGAAATCAATGAACAAAGCCCAAGGGTAATTCTCCATGACGAGATCGGAAACATACAGGGGCATAAAGAGGAGCTCGACTTGCTCCCCGAAGTCCGAGAAGATGCCCAGATAAGAGAAGCAGTATTGAAGCAAAGGATGACTACAAGGTACAACAAAAAAGTCATTCGAAGAACATTTGCCCCGAATGACTTGGTCTTAATCAGAAACGACATTGGAGTCAACAAATCAGGGGAAGGAAAACTCGCTGCTAATTGGAAGGGACCATACAAAGTCAATGAAGTTTTAGGAAAATGTTATTATAAAGTAACCGACCTGAACGGCACTGAGTTCTCAAGGTCGTGGCATGCTTGTAATATGAAAAGGTACTACAGTTAAAAAGCGAACTCTACTCCCTAATGTACTCTTTTCCCAACTTCATGATTTTTTCCCAAAATCAAAGGGTTTTTTCTGGAGAAGGGTTTTTAACGAGGCATCATAGTAGAGGCTAAGGGAAAAAAGGCTATTAAAAACCCTTAGTAGCAAGAAGGTACCTCCCCAATCAATAAAGATCTTTTTTCATTTACAATATCTCTTATAAACTCCTTTCTATTTTCTAAGTCTTTCTACGAAACGCGCCGACTTAAACTCGACAAAACGTGAAAATCCCATGAACCGACCTAGATGGTCGTCAGGATAAAATGACGAGGTACAAGTCGGTGTAATGAGGTTATAAAAGTTGATCGTAAAGAACTCGGGAACATCCCGACTCATAAGTCGAAAGGAAAAAACCGAGTAGAAAAGAAAACGAATCGCAAAAATAACCTAAGTCATAAGAACTCAATAAAACAAAGTTGAGTATAAGGGATAACAAAAAAGAGATTAAAGGCTGTCAAAAAGTCCTTAAACAAAAGGGCTCAGAAAAACAGGCAAGCCAAAGAGAAAGGTTTTTAGAAAAAGATCAAGGGGACTTCGAAAAATCAGAAAAGCATACACGCATAAGGTAACTTAAACCCTTATCCAAAAAAGGGTATTTATTTTGTTAAGTTAAAACCCTTATTAAAAAGGGTACTTTTAAAATATTTTGTTTACGGCCTTAAAAGGCTAAAAGAAATCGTCCAAACGCCACCAACAAACAAAGAGTTTAAAAAAGGGGGGACTCACAGGCCGAGCCCCCATATAGCCATAAAAAAGTTATTTCTGCAGAGGAGTAGACGGATCACCACCACTAAAGTCAGGAAGAGCGCCACCAGGATAAGGAAGAGAGGCAACCACGGGAGATGAAGAGGAAGTCGGAGGAACAACAGAAGAACTCGAAGCGTCCTTGGAACGAGGAGGGGACTCAATAATCCTCTGCCCCCGAGTCTTCAATTCTGACTCGGAAACGATTACGGGGGCAGGAGGATCCACAATAGCACCATCAATGACGACCTTGTCTGGATCTAGAGGAGAAAGATCCAAGTCAGGAGCAATAACTCCGACCTGCTTCTTGAAAATCCTCCAAGCCTCCTCAGCACCATCAGCGACAGAGTCCTCCAACTCGGCATACGCATTTCGAGAGTTCAGCAAATCTTTCTTCACAGACACAAGATCTTGAAATAAACTCTGATAACTCTCCTGTGCTGTCTTCCTCAAACTCGCCTCCATGTTGCATTGGGCTCGCAACTTACTCTCCTTCTCCCGAAGGCTATCTCTCTCCGCCCTCAGCTTGGCGACCTCCTCCTTCAACTCCCTCTCATGCTCCTGATAAGAAAGAAGCCTCCCCTCCAGCTCCTCAACCTTTGAGGTTAACCCCAAAGAGCTGAGAGGAGTCTTCTAAAAAATATCCAAAAGCTTGCCACAAACACCTGCCGCCCTAAAACTCTCCTCAGCCAGAGTGGTGAGGTGGTTTCGAACAGAAACATCATCCATACTTATATGAGGATAGATGTTCTTTCGGACGAATGCAAGAGCATCCGCCTTAACCCCACCATCGAAAGAAGAGCCAGACTCTAAAGTCTTCGCTTCTTCTTCTCTGGCTCAGAAAGAAGTCGGGCGGAGGGGAGCGGCCGAGATAAAGCTGAAGAAGAAATCACAATGGGCTGAGAGGGAGTCCCCACGTTCTAAGGAGGAGGAGGAGGAGGAGGAGAGATGATTGCCCTGGTGCCACCAGCCCTGGCCCGAGACATTGCTTTAGCCTCCTGAACTCTCTGGTAAGATTCTTGAGCATTCTTCCTTGCCATATCTGCAAAAGAAACAAATAGCAAAAACAACAAGTCGTCATTACCTCAAAAACGGCAGATATAAGTCGGAAGTAAGGAATATATATATATATATATATATATATATATATATATAAGCTACCTAGTTGCGACCGAACAAAAGTCGGCGATCCCTGGAGGAATTTCCTAGTATCCAAGTATGGGGCTCTCCCCCACACTTCTCGGAAAAACCCCACAATGGCCGCCTCCACCTCATCCAGGTCGTCCAGACCGTACTTCTCACAGGGGGAGGCCTCCAACCAATAGAGGGGAAAGCGAGGGGAAGAATTCTCATCCAAGAAAAAGGGGTGGTGACCCTCAACAGCTTGCACTTTGAAAAAATAATTTTTGAAGTCGTGGAAGGATTCGTCAAAAAGGGTGAAAATTCTCCGACCTTGTATGGCTCGGAAAGACACCCATTGTTGCTTGTTATTTAGCCCACTGAAGGGCTTAGTCATGTGGAAAAGATAAAAGAAAATTCTCAAAGAGGTCGAAAAGTCCAAAGCGTGGCTTATAAATTGGTAAATTTTCAGAAAATTCCAAGAATTGGGGTGAAGCTGGGTAGGGACAACTCGACAGTGGTGCAAAACAGACATCTCAAAATTCGAAAAAGGAAGAAAAACACCCAAACGGGTGATCATACATTCATACATAAAGAAAAAATGAGGGGCCGCCTCATTGGCCCTCCCAAAACAAACCCGGTCTTCTGGACCCGGGACTACCAACTCATACTTTGGCTCGTCCTCCTCAAAAGTACAAATTCTGTGGTGAGTACGAAGATGGGTAATAAACTCAGCATCAACCAAGGGTTCCTCCCCTAGGACCGTGACATCAACCCATTGAGAAAGAACATCTACGAAAGCCATTTCTTTTTCTTATAAAGGGTGACAAAAACCTACAAAAGAAAAAGAACAGGAAAATAAAAAACATAGTCTCTAAAGAGAGGAGATACGGAACCAAAATCTACAAACCAACCTATCTATCTACAAAATAAAAGCATGCAAACACAAAGCATGTTACGAAAGAAGAAAACCTAACCTTTGTCCAAAACTGAAGGTTGGAAGAAGCAGAAGTCTCCGAAACACAAGAATGCAGCACGAACGAAGAAAGAAGAAATTTGAAAAATTGCAGAAACGAAAAAATGAAAGAGAGGAAAAGTATTTATAAACATGCTAAGGGGCATAATGGTAAAAGCGGGGTAGTCATTAATGAGAATGCACCGTTACCAAGACCTACGCACATCCCTAACGGACACGACGCTTGATTAGACGTAACTGTCAGAACCAAAAGGACACGAAAAATCACGTCGGTTTCAGAAAATCACGTCGGTCCTCCAACAAGTCGGCTACGACCCCGAGCAGAATACTCGAACCCAAATCTTGAAAAAATTGGGCTCGAGTAGGGGCACTGTTCATACCCTGGCCCAATAATAAAGGCCCAGGATCAAGCAAAAGACCTAATCCAGAGGGTTGGGCCTCACCAGTATCAATCTTCATCCTATGAAGTCGGTATTCACCACGACCTGTTCTAAAGAAGTCGGGCACGAGATTAGATGGCGGATAAACACCCATTCAAATGAGTAACTGCCCCTAGAATCTCTTTAACCACTTCCACGAGCCATATCTTAACCTCCCTAAGATAATGGGACGGTTAACACCCTAAAAATATGGCACTATTCCAACGGTGGTTATTGGTTCACCGCTATAAATACACTGACACTCCTCAGGTATCTCTAAGTCCAATACTCTCTAGACCTGCTCACACTCTTGCTAACTTAGGCATCGGAGTGTCTTTGCAGGTACCACCCCCATCTCCTCGCACAAACAAGTCGGACGGAGCCTCCCGAGTTGCAGATCTATTTGGAATCCTCCTCCTTCACACATTTGGGCCAACCAATTCCATCCAACCCATCAATCTCCGGTTACCCACCGTAACAATTCTGTATTTAGAGTTTTAGTTATTGATGCGTGTTTCGGCATAGAGTTTAAGAATTATTTAATAATTATTAATTTATATTTTTAAGTATTAAGTTATTTAATTTTATATATTTTAATTTTATTTATTTAATTAATAGATTAAATTTTATGTTAATAAATTTAAATTTTTTATTTTAATTTAATATAAAATTATAAATATTTCTTAAACTATTGTAGTTATTTTAGAATGATTAGAGGTGTCAAATTTTTTTTTTTTAGTTTCGTGATAAAATCATAACGTGAACAAATGAGAATGAATAAGTTCTTTTTTTTGTTACATTGAAAAATTGAATAGAAAATTAAGTGATTTTTTTCGATTTAATTTTAAAATTATAGTCTAAGAAAAATTAAATTAAGGGACAATTTACTAAAATAAATAATTTTACTTCCAATTTTATCAGAATACACATCTTGCAAAACGAATACCAAAATGCATTTTTTTTCCATAAACTATATAAACCGCGATAGGACCCACAGTTTATAAATGAATGTAAACCACTATAGGTCTCAGGGATTACGTTCGAAGCCAAACTGCACATAATCTACATAAGGCTATTGTGTGTGAATTGCAAACGTGCATAAACCGCTACACCTCTACAAGCTACAGCAGTTTATGTTGATATGCAAATGGCTAGAAATTGCGGCAGGGATATGGCGATTTCTGTGTACATGTGTTTTTTGTTCCGGTTAAACATTTTTCTAACCTAGACCTTTAAACTTAGCATAGTTTTCACCAGCTTCAGTGCTTTGTCCATATCTGACATATCATCGTGAAAAGAGAGAAGGGGTTGTTACGAACAAGTTTAGATTTCGTTTTTTTTTTCAATTTTTTACATTTAATCTTTTTTAAAGATAGCGTATTTCTAAATGTTGAAAATAATAAAAATATGTTTAGCTGGTATATAATAAAAATATTTTCAATTTGTTAAATTTTTTTTAGTCCTGGTACGATCTGAATTAAAAGAATTATGATGAATATTACGAGTTTTATTTTTTAATAGTTGATTTATATAAATGCAATTAATTATTTTAAGATTGTAATTTATTTCATGTTTGATATTATATAAAAATAAATTGTTCTTAAACTTGAAAGAAGACACGAGCATTATTGAGATTCTTTTGATCAAATGACAGAAAATTTAACCAATAAAATGAGCCAATAATTAGAGAAGACATAATCCGCACAAAAAATAAAAATAAAAATAAAAATAAATAAATAAACACAATATTCCAAAGTAAAAAATATTGATCTTTTGATAAAAATGAAACAAAATAATAAAAAAGATCACTAGAAAAATTAACAAAAAGAATATATAAAAAAAAAAAAAACGGAATAGCCTGAGAATTTGAGAGTATGATGGGAGAATAAGCAATAGAGTGAGACTAATGCCAGGGCCATAGTTATGCATGATGATGCAGAGTAAGAAGATGAAGAGACGTAGATGCGAAAAGTATAGTAATTTATGCATGTTTGTAATTCACACACAAAGCCAAACCCCGAATTACGTTCATTTGTTAGCGATTTACATAGTTTGTGAAAAAAATGTATTTTGGTATCCGTTTTGTAAAGTATGTATTCTGGTAAAATTAAAACCCAAATTATTTATTTTGATAAATTGTCCTAAATTAAGTCCTTTTTTTATTACACAAAAAATAAATAAAAATATATTAATTCTCTTTGTATTTAATTTTTTAACTTTTTTTTAATTTTAAATTAATTTTTATTTAATTTCAATCATTATGTTCTTATTTATCTTTCGCCCCTTATCAGTAACCACACACACACACACATATATATATATATCTTGTTATGTACCAATATAGGTATATGTAGTTGTATATATATGAAGTAAATAATTAATAATTAGGAGTTTGATTCGATTCTCCTCTTCTTTTTCATACTAGTGGCTTTTGGTGTTATTGGGATTCTATGTATTGTCATATCATCATTAACTTAATATTCTCTGTCTAATTAGTTTTTGTGTTAGAGCCATGATTTCTTTTTTTGGCCTTTGTTTTTCCTATCTACGTCTTATTAAAAAAATATTTTGATTTGAAAATTTATATTCTTTTTAATATGAGTTTTTTTTTTCTTTAATATTCAAACTCGAAACTGTTGGGAAAAAAAAAGAGGAAAGTTACCTATCACTTAGCTTGATGAACTTAAATTATTAGGTAATGATTTCATTTCAACTAATGACACCCTTAATATTCTTAATAAATTAATGAAGGGAGCATTATTCAACTTGTGAGTGGCTCACTACCTACGGTTAAACATGGTTGATGCCTCCCCATCACTAGGCTTCATTTCTAACAATACAATCAAACACAACTAGAATAAAAGAAGAAGCACATACAAGAGAGAAAAAGAAAAAAAGCTTTTAAATCATATTGCTTTCTTTATTTCTTCTCCTTTCCACAGCTAAAATGGAAGACAAGATGCTCTCATCAAATCAATCATCCAAAACCCCATTCATCTTTTTTTTCCCCCAGTGGATTGCTTTGTTAAGGGGCCCCTCCAAAACACAAATCATGGCTTAATATTGTATTCAGAATCAGAAACCCATTTTCATCAAATATATATATATATTAAAAAAAAAAGCTACAACATGCGAATCACATCCTTCTGGTCCTCATCAACATATATGCCCCTTTTATTGGAGCCATCTTGCATCACCCAAAATAAAATAAAATCTAATGATAAAAATTAAAGAGAGAAAAAAACAAAAGTTCGCACAATGCACAAGTTGGTGAATTATTTAAAGGGTGGACCTTTATAATACATGGATACTATTGCATTACGATAAAATCATGGATATCAACCTCACTTCCATTTTTGTTTTTTACAACAGTCAAAATTCAAAATATTATTATTATATATATCAGAAAGTGAAGTCAAAAGATAGAATCTACAAAACTACTTGTCTAGGAAAAGGATTATCATTGTAACATGTTTTTCTCTACAAAGTCTTAGCTTATCTAAACTACTATATATCATAATCATATGCATGCTCCTTTAATATCTTACCCCCTTTAAACTTGCTTTATCAAACTATACTTCATATGGTTTCTTTATTATGGTGACATTATTTGATGCCAACTTGCATGGCTCTGCCTCAATGAGAAGCTCAACAACCTCCTTCATGGTTGGTCTACTAGATGGTGCTTTGTAGGTGCACCTAATCGCAATCCTAAGAACCTTAATCATGTCATCTATGAATGAATTTGATAATCTTGGATCAAAAACTTCACTTGGTCTTGCACCTTCTTTGCCTTCAACTTTGTTTGAGACCCAAAATACTATGTTCCTGTTCTCTCCAAATTCAGCCTCCACCGGCTTTCTCCCAGTTAGAAGCTCCATTAGAATCACACCGAAACTGTACACATCACACTTTGTTGTGGCCCTTGGTGAATATGCATATTCTGTGAAACAAGAGCACAATTAAAGTTATGGTAGAGGAGTTACCACATGACCTATCTCACCAAATCCTATGTATTCTACTACTTATATTCATGTGGTAGAAAGGTATATATTATTCAACAAGTACTTTACCTTCACAAAAACCTCTTTGCTATAAACAATCAATGCATGCTTATACTAAAGTAACAAGAACAATAATAATCACACTTTGATAACAAAACAAAATTTAAAATAAAACACATAAATACTAAGATAAGATAATAGAGATATTATCAAAAGTGGAAATTCACCTATAATTATCTTCAAGCGAAATTGATAGATGATTTAACATGTTTTACTAGATTAGTATTTAACTATTAATTTCGCATTAAAAAAAACTATAATTAACTTGCTGCTCCTAGCACTTCTCAAAGAGAAAATCATGATAATTTAGGTGAAATTAGTAATATACCTGGGGCTAAGTAACCATAAGTTCCAGCAATAACAGTAGTGGTAGAATCCTTGGCTCCTCTAGCTTGCAAAACCTTAGCAATTCCAAAATCTGCAACCTTAGGATGGTTATCAACATCCAAGAGAATGTTAGTGGACTTGATATCCCTATGTATGACCGGAAAAACCAAATCATGGTGAAGGTAGGAGAGCCCCTGAGCGATCCCAAGCGCAATCTGGTAGCGTGTAGGCCAATCCAAATGGATCCAACCTTTGTGAAGCGCGTCCCACAAGTTGCCATTAGGCATGTATTCATAAACAAGCAAGCTGCAATCCATACTAGAGAAGCAACAATAGAGTTTCACTATGTTCTTGTGCCTTATGCTCCCTAATGTCTCCACCTCCGCCTTCAATGCTTTATCCACAACTAACCGATCTTTAGATTTCGTGCTCCACAGTCTCTTAACTGCCACAACATCACCGCTCTTTAGCTCGATTTTGTACACCGTCCCTGACCCTCCATGCCCCATTATGTTCTTGTCCACCAACGACTCAATTATCTCTCTTTGATCGAAAGTAATCCTATGGAAGCTCTTCACATCGTAAGAGAAGAACGACGAAGAAAGCGTCTCGTCGTGTTCAACTGCAGCTGTTTCCTTGCTGCATCTGCGTTTCAAGAACAGCATGGCTCCAACAAGGATCAAAAACACGGAAATCGCAGCCACCCAAACAGTGTTGAGTCTCTTGCTCTTGTACTGGTGCGAATTACAGAGAGGAAAGTTTTGATTAGAGGAGTTAGAGGATGGAAGAACACACAATCCAGGGTTCCCGGAAAAGCTTTCGACCAATCCTCCTTTGATGAGTTTGGGAGGAATTGGACCAGAGAGAAGATTGTGTGAGAAATTGATAGAGTTGGGAAGCAAAACAGAGAGGCTCTCCGGAATGGAACCGGTGAGAAGGTTGTTAGAAAGATCTAGAAGGTTGAGCGATGAGAGAGAAGAAAGCGAACTTGGAATGGAGTCAGTCAACTTGTTCCCTTGCAGCATAAGCAAATTCAGCTTCCTCAGGTTTCCGATCTGGAAAGGAATGGGACCAGAGAGACGGTTACAACTGAAATCAATCTTCACGAGGTTTGGAGCGCGTGAAATGGACGCGGGTATCACACCGGATATCATGTTCCTCTGTAGGAAGAGCTCCGAGAGGTTTCTTGAATTACCGTTAATCTCCGGAATCACGCCGCTCAGGTTGTTGCTGCTCAAATCAACGATTGACACGTGTGGCAAGCTCAGCAGGCCCTCGGGAATCGGGCCCTGTAACCGATTGTTACTCACGCGGAACCGTAACAGCATCATGCAGTTAGCGTAACCGTCAGGTATCACGCCAGACAAGTTGTTATCCAGTACAAGAAAGTATAACAGCTTACCTCCCTTGCAAACTTCCGTCGGCAACGGACCGGAGAGGCTGTTCTCCGACAAATCCAGAACCTCCATGCGGGAGAATTGTCCTAGCTTTTCCGGCACCGTTCCGTTCAAGAAGTTGTCGTAAAGCGACAAGAGCCTCAACGCAGTTGAGTTCTCTAACTCACCTACAAATGGATATGAATCAGATATATATAAGCATTGAGTACGTAAAAAAATGAAGGCATCAATCATCACCTGGTATCTCTCCGACGAGGCTGTTGTTGTAGAGCTGAAGAACTTGAAGCTTTGGAAGCTTACAAATGGAAGCAGGGATTTTTCCGGTTAGCTTGTTGACGGACATGTCCAAATCTGTTAGCTCCGTTAGATTCCCGAGCTCCTCAGGTATGTTTCCGACGAGGTGGTAGTTATAGTAAAGCTCAAGCTCCTGAAGATTCTTCAGAAGGCCAAGCTCCCTGGGAATTTGTCCGGTGAAGAGGTTTCCACTGAGTTCAAGATCAACGAGCGTCGTTAAGTTCCCTAACGCGGCAGGGATCTGGCCATGCAAAGAGCAAGTTGTTAAAACCATGGAGTTGAGCTTCTTGAAGTTAAAGGTTTCCGGAAGCTTCCAGAAGTTGAAGCCTGGGTTCTCGTTGAAGTTGAGGATCTCGAGGTTGGAGAGGTTGAAGACGGACATGGGGAAGTCTCCTTTGAAGAGGTTATAGGACAAGTCGAGGACTCTGAGGTTCTTCAATGGCGAAAAGTCAGGGAGTTTTGCTGATAGGAACATGTGGTTCATGTTGAGTTCTTGCAAGTTGGAGCAGTTGGTTATGGATTCTGTGGGGAACTTGAACTTAGTATAACCCATGCGAAGGACTTGTAAGTTAGGAAGGTAATTGCATAGACCCGAAGGGAAGTTTCCGGAGAGTGATGACCAGCTTGTGAGGTCGAGAATGGTCACGTCACCTTCTTCGTTGCATGTCACTCCTCTTAACTTGCAGACACCTTGGTTGTTGTTGTTGTAAGTATTCCAGTTTCCTGAGAGAGAAGCCTTCATGAGGCTGAAAAATTCAGACTGGTTTGTGGTTGTAGCACCTTCTGATGATGAAAACACAAACATGACTCCAATAACAAAGAGAATGAATGGACGATCCATTTTCTTTTCTTTTTTTTTTTTTTGAATTGAAGGGTTTGTTATTGGTGTTGTAAGGAGAAGGATGATGAGGTTAAGAGTATATAAAATGAAGAGGTTCTTGTGCTACTGGAAGAGGGTGAAGTGAACAGAACTTACATAGATATCATTGGGTAAAGATGCTTTATCTGTTTATTATACTCCACTAACCACTTCTTGTGAGTAAGAATAGTTAAATTTGAATAAATTGTTTTTTAATTATTATTATCTTTTCATATGAAATTATGAATGCAACTTTGTAGAGTAGAACTGCATCTGATACTGTACATGTTATACGTACTGACCACTTTTTTTTTAGAAGAAAAATAGTTATTAAATTTATCTTTTGGGTTTGAGCTTCTACCTGGTGCCATGATCTATCTCTTTCACAGGGATTCCCAACCTATAGCCGAAATGCAAATATATGTATGGCGTATCTGACTTCAATAATAAAGAAAGATATAGAGGAACAAATGCACTTAAAAGTTAAAAGTGCTCCTGCTCATGAACCATCTTTTATATTTTTTATTTTCAAAATTTCTCTAAACAAATTAAACCAAAGTCTATCACTGTATGTTCAAGACAAGTGCTACTGTGCTAGTAATAACTAACTAGTTCACACCCATTTTAGATTCAAATATCTGCGAACATATAGCTATAGTTAGAGGAGAGCACTTCGATAAAAACACTCAAAATATTTTTTTTTTTAAAGACGTTTAAATGCTATAAATAAAAGGATTTGCACATATCTAAATATCTATATATCTTTAATTTTTATACATTTTAAACTATTACAGACTTAAATATTAGAATTTCCAAAATAATATACAAATTAAACCAGTTATTCGTCAAAAAAAGTAGTTGATAATGTCTTGCATAGTGAACTCCACTTGATTATTTCATATATCCTTCAATATCTCTAATTTGTGTGCAGTAAACTCCACTTAGTTTTAAATACATATGCATATAGTCACCAAAAAAAAAATACATATGCATATAATAGGTAAAGATATTCCCCACATTATAAGAATTTATTTTATTTTACTTTATTTTATGACAATTGATTCCTTTACCACATCATAATGTATTGCATGTTAAAAAATAACAATAAATAAATTGTATGCCAATAATATGGGGGCTTCTCCTTCAAATGGCGTGACACGTAAGGACAATTTCTCTCATTATTGTCTTTCTATCTATTTTATTTTATCTTTTCATGAAATATTCGTTTTCTTTTTTTCTTTTTCTTTTTCTTCCAACTTTGCATTGCTAGAGAAATTTAAATCCTGATTGGTTGGATTGTGTTTTTAGAATGGTTTGCATGAAAAGCATGGGGCCATATTCTATATATCTGATCAAGATATAGAGAGAGATGGGGGACCATGCATGTTCATTCTGGATGCCAAATTCATCCTTCTCGTTATTTTTGTTTCTTTCATTATTATTTTTTTTAATTTTTCTGTTAAAAGTGAGCTAAGAGAGATGTTTCTTCGTGTGTATCATAGAGCTGAGAGAGATGAACGAGAGAAGAAAAAGGAATTTGGTAAAGGTGATTTTTTATTGAATGAATCAATCTCAAAAAATTTATAAGCTACTGTACTTATTTATACAATGTACAATTTTTGTCTCACTTCTAACAAATTCTATCACAAAGAACCAATTACAGTTGTGATTCTATAATTACAAATTTATTCTCTAACAATATTAAGTTTGTTACAATTAGAATTAACTATGAATGTACAATTAATAGTAGAATTAGTTATGTGATATCCTCCTGCAAACTCGAAATGCCATGAATATCTATCAGTCTTAGCTTGAGATAGAATTTGAAAAAAGGTCCTGGGGACAATGGTTTAGTGAGAATATCTGCAAGTTGTTCTTCATTTTTAGTGGGCAACAATCTAATCAGTCCCATTTGAGCTTTCTCCCGTATAATATGACAATCAACTTCAATGTGTTTAGTCCTTTCATGAAAGATAGGATATAGCCAAGTGAAGAACAAATTGATTATCACAGTAGAGGTTTATAGATTTTGTAAAAGACAATTTCAATTCAGTGAATAAATTAAATAACCATTGAGTCTCACAAGTTATAGAAGCAAGAGCTCTATATTCAGGTTCAGTGAACGATTTTGTTATCGTTGCTTGTTTCTTACTCTTCCATGAGATGAGTGCTGATCCATAGAAAAAACAATATCTAGAGACTGATCTTCTGGAATCACTGCAAGATGCCCAATCAAAGTCGGTGAATCCAACCACATTGTTGTCTGAATGAGAAGAAAATAGGAGGCCAGTTGCTGGATAGCCCTTGAGATACTTCAAAATTCTGATGGCAGCACTCATATGATTCTTCTTGGGCTGATTAAGGTACTGATTTAATTTTTTCACAGCAAAATAAATATCTGATCTTTTGTTGGTTAGGTATAAAAGCCTTCCCATCAATTTTCTGTATTCAACAGAATCAGCTAAATCATCACCATTGTCTTTGCACAGTTTGGTAGTATAATCCTGATAAACCCCATTTTTAGGGTTTATCCTGTGCTTAATCTAGTAGATTTTATCCATTATTCTCACACTTATTCATAGAAATCGCATGTTTTACGTTTTCCTTCCTGATTTTGTGCTATGATTGAAAACATGCTTCTTTGGCCTTAAATTTGCTATGTTTAATCCCATCTTATTACCATTCGATGCCGTGATATGTGCGTTAAGTGATTTCAGGGATTACAGAACAGGAATAGCTTAGAGGATGGAAGGAAGCATGCAAAAGTGAAAAGAATACAAGAAACTGAAGGAACTGCTAAAGCTATCCAACCTGACCTCTTCGCACTCAAACGGTCATAACTTGAGCTACAGAGGTCCAAATGAGGTGGTTCCAATTGCGTTGGAAAGCTAATATCCGGGGCTTCACAACGATATATAATTTGCCATAACTGCTCCGAAGATAGGCAACGCGCACGCGTGACCTGGAGAAAATTCAATCCATGCGTACGACGCGTACGCATGACAGTGCCACGTGCTGGACGTATCAGAAATCGCTGGGGGCGATTTCTGGGCTGTTTTTGACCCAATTTTTGGCCCAGAAAATATATATTAGAGGCTATAAAGTGGGAGAATGCATCAATTCATCATACAACATTCAATATTCACATAATGTTAGGTTTTAGATGTAGTTTTCTAGAGGGAGAAGCTCTCTCCTCTCTATTAGGTTTTAGGATTAGGATTTCTCTTAGTTTTAGGATTGTTTCTTCATTCCAGGTTCAATGTTCCTTTAGTTTATGTTCTCTTCTACTTTTATTTATTATATTACTTTAGTTGTTTATTTTCTCATATGGTTTATGAACTCTATGTTGAATTTGATTTTCTTATTTAATACACATTGAGGTATTTCAGATTTATGATTGCTTTCTTTTATTTATGATATAAATAATTTGGATTTTTCTCCTCTTGGCTTCAGTTGAGTAATTGGTGACATTTGAGTTATCAAACTCCTTTGTGATTGTTAATTGGAATTTGTTGATTAGTTTGGATCTCTCTAAAGCTAGTCTTTCCTTAGGAGTTGACTAGGACTTGAGGAATCAAATTGATTAGTCTACTTGACTTTCCTTTATTTAGTAAGGGTTAACTAAGTGGGAGCAGTGAACAATTCTCATTACCAGTGATAAGGATAACTAGGACAGGATTTCCAGTTCTTAAAACCTGCCAATAGCTTTATTAGTTATTATTTTAATTCCTTGTTATTTTACATTACTTGTTCCTTATTTCAAAAACCCCAAAAATATACTTTTCCCATAACCAATAATAAACACACCTCCCTGCAATTCCTTGAGAGACAACCCGAGGTTTAAATACTTCGGTTATAAATTTTATTGGGTTTTGTTACTTGTGACAACCAAAACTTTTGTACGAAAGGATTTTCTGTTGGTTTAGAAACTATGCTTACAACGTGATTATTTTTGTAAAATTCTTTACTGGCAAAAATCCTCTCGTCAAGTCCATAGGAGTTGAGCTTGGTTTATAATCAGCAATTCGTGATCCTTCAACATGTTTAACACATATTTATTTTGGTAAATAGCAATCACTTTGGAAGATAGCTACCTCCATGCCAAGGAAATACTTTAAATCCCCTAAATCCTTGATTTTGAATTTGCTGTAAAAAATGTGCTTGAACTTGTTGATTTCTGTTAAGTTGTCCCCTGTGAAGACTAGATCATCTATATACACCAAGATTATGGAAATACCATCATTGTCATGCTTTGTAAATAGAGAATGTGTAACACCCCAATTACCCTAAGCTTTTCCTCTAGCCGTAAAGCAAATGTTAATTAGAGGTTACGTAACAGTTCTAGGGCTTATACATATTTATATAGAAGGAAATAATATATTCTAGAAGCCTGATAAAGGATTAAGTTCAAAGACAGAATTACATAAGCGTGAAACGTTCACACGAAGCTAGCGCACAAGATACAAGGTATAGGTATAAGAGAGTAATACATATACAAATATAAGAATATAATAATCATAGAGAACTAGCCGCAGCTTGCGGAGTTTAAGGCGACTAGTTACAAATAGACAAATACAGAGTTTTAGAATTAAAACAGCTTATACAACATATCTCTCAAATAATCTTCTAAGGCCAATACAAAAGATGAGAGTATGCTACGACAAAAGTAAAACAGAAGCATACAAAGAAAGAACTCGCTCTGTCACTATATCCGCAACCTCACTGAAGTAGATTATGACCTGCATCTGAAAAATAACAACAAAGTATAGAATGAGAACCAGAGGTTCTCAGTATGGTAACAGTGCCCAATGATGTAAGATGTAAGGCCCTGGGACGCCGAAGGCAATCTTAGAACTTCACATCACATACTGAAATTCAAGCTTAGAACGAAAATAAATAAATACATAAAGAACTTAAACCATTAACCAGGGTTATCTAAACATAGGGGGGTCTAACTAATACTAATCACACCGCTGTATCCCACAGTCCTCGCCAACCTAACCGCCGTGCGATCCCATCACCACCGCCTACCTAACTTCCTCGGCACCAGACAAACACAAATAATGCAAGCAAGTAATACACAGGTAATATTCATATATAGCAAGTAGTTCAAGAAGCAAGTAGGCATGTTATACAATTAGGAAAACTCAAGTAAACAAAATAAGCTAGCGTATAAAAGATGCACATGATGAATGTCTATCCTATTGGTTAGTGATATCACTTGTCGGTCCGTAAATGCCAACCCGACACATCCTCCCGGATGTAGCCTTTTCTGCCACGACAGAGATATAGTGCCCTGCGCACTCTTGCAGTAGAGAGTCTACTACGTCAGGGATATAGACCCCGTACACTTCCTACAGCAGAGAAGGAAATAACCACAACTACTCATGTAGCAGAACAATCTGCCACGCTGGGGGTATAGGCCATGTGCACTCTCAACAACACTAATCATGCAGCAGAGAAATCTGCTACGCCGGGGATATAGGTCCCGCATACTCTCAGCATTCAACAAGTCATGCGACAGAAACATCTGCGCCGCCGGAGATATAGGCCGCGCACACTCTCTCATGACCTGATCATTTCCTTGTATTTCTTTCCAAGTTCTCAACTCATAACAACCATCATTAACTCATAATTTTCCATTCTGAACTCATCAGTTCATCAACTTCTCAATTCGTATATCATCCTTTCTTCACACTCTACCAATCTCATCCCCAAAACACCAGAAACCTAAGCCTTCGTCCACTAACTTTTCAAAAATAAACATCAACTAAAACCCTTAACTTATTTCCCTTATTCCCATACTCAAATCTAAGCCCAAAAGCCTTAAAATGGTGTTATAGAAGCTTACAACCTTGTTGAGAAGGTGGAATAGTTGAAAACAAAGTTTAAATTTATGAAACAGGGTGTGTGCGTCCGCACAGGGGTATGCGTGCACACGCACAGGTACAAAAAATTATAAAGTCTATTCACTCGCACAAGCTGTGCGAGCGCCCCCAACAGACGACCCTTTCCGACTTGTGCGTGCGCACAGGTCGTAATTCTTCATTGATGTGCGCACGCACAAGTTGTGCTAATGCTGCAAGCAGTAAGCCCTTTTCCTGCCTGTGCGTACGCACAAGTCTGTTCATCCGCACAGAAAGAGGTTTTTGCAGCTTTGTGCGTGCGCACATATCAGAAATCCTGAAATTTTGCAACTTTGCAGAATTTTATATTTTTAACACCAACTTTGATTGATCATAACTTCCTCTACAAAATTTTAAATTTTTCAAACTTTATATCGATTTAAAGGGTTTTCAATAATCTTTAATTCTAAATAAGTTTCAACTAACTTTGAAAACCGAGGCAAAAGTTATGATCAGACAAAATTCACCAAAAATCCACTTTTATCCAAATTCTCAAAAACTCAACTTTTAACCAAGTCTCAATCCAAAACCAATATAATCACATCTCAACCATACCAAAACAACCCAAAATTCATACCAAATACTACTTCAACCATTTCCTCAAACACACAACCTTCTAAACTATTTAACAACTCAAAATCCAACCTAATTCACATTTCACTGTCCTCAATCACCATCATCAAATACATCTAACATTAAATTTAATCCTCCACCAATACATTCACCAATCATCAATCTATCACTATCATCAATGAACCACCAACTATACCAACCACTCTCAACAACCATAACACTCAATAATCATAAATCCTTCATCAACACATAAATCACACATTCCTCATCAACTTTCATAATCATTATCAATCAACAACATCAACCACTACAATTCCTCATATTAATCTCATAAAATCCACATCTTCAAATAATAGTTATCAAGAATCAACATTCATATTACCAATATCAACGTACACACCCACCCACATCAATCAACATCATAATTCATTATTAACACCAAAACTTCTCCACAATCACTCTCACCCACAAAAATCAATTATTTATCATCACATTTTTTAATACCAACAACCATCAACAATTAACATCAAACCACATATAATTATTCATACACCAACCATATCCAATCCTATCTTAGGGTCAACTAGTCTAAGTGTCCATGAACATTACATATTACATAAAGAAAACTAAAACCATACCTTGGCCGATTTCCAAAACGTCCCAAACATCAAAACAAAGCCATCAAGCTCGATCCAAAGCCTCAACCAACTCTAACAAATACCACAAGTCAATCTAACATCACATACATATACCAAATCAAAACCTAAGATACACAAAATAACTAAACACAAGGGTTTAGTAGAACCTTACCTTATTCAACGTAAGTAGGGATAAAATCCAACAATTATCCGCTACTAAAGATCACCTAAATAAACAAAACTACAAAACTTGCTCAAAACTCCAACCTAAAAATGTGCAGAAACTTAGGGTAGAAAACTGGGGATGGAGACGTGTGATCTTACCAAATTTCTTTAGATAGAAATGTAGAGATTGACGAGAGCTTCGTGTGGCCATAAACGGCTCGTCAATCAGAGCTCCGGATCAAAAGTTATGGCTCCCGAAAGGTGGAGGTGAATAGTAACTCCAACCCCTTCTCCTCTCTTCTCTAAAACCGCGGCTCTCTCTCTCTTCTCCCAACAAAATGAGTTTAAAACTCATTAAACACACACACACATATATATGTTAGACATTGGGCCCGGTCCGACCCGTTAGCGCTTTAGGTCCGTTTGGCCCACTTTGGGCAAAAACGTTTAAGATTAGTATCCGATTTTCGATTCTAAATTATTTTTATCTTCTCAAAATAATAAATCAATTTTCAAAATCTTATTTTTCCAAAATACGGAATACTGGACAGACTAGAGCCGGTACTGCCAGCTTAAGCGCCAGTACGCATTTTTACAAAAACTCTTCGAAAGAAATACATTTTCCAACTCAGAAAAATTCATTGAAACCAAATTTCTTATTTATATTTTCAAATTAAAACTTCTAAATTTTGAATCTATTTCGGGCACTAAAATTATTATTTTTAAAACAGTTTTACGTGAAAACGCGGGTTCTTACAGAATGATCAAGTCTTGATTGAGTGAAACCTGCCTCATGAAGAACTGAACTCAGTTTTGTATGCCATTGCCGACTAGTTTGTTTTAAGCCATACAATATTTTTTTTTAATTTGCAAACCAAGTCATTATCATTTACCTCAAGACAGTGGGGTAATGTCATGTACATTTCTTCATCCAAATCTATATGCAAGAAGACTGTGTTTACATCAAGTTGTTTGAGAAATCAGTTTTTTGCAACAGCAAATGATAGAACTACCCTTAATGTAGTCATCTTGACAACTGGACTAAATGTGTCAAGATAATCTACTCCAATAACTTGGGTGAATCCTTTGGCAACAAGTCTAGCCTTGTGCCTTCCAATTGTGCCATCAGAATAAAATTTGTTGTGGAACACCCATTGCAACCAATTGAAAACTTTTCTGTTGGCAAATAAGTGAGTTTCTAAGTCTGGTTCTGCTCAAGAGCATCTAGCTCAGCTTTAATAGCACTTCTCCAGCACTGTTGAGTTATAGCATCCCTATAGTATTTTGGATCAGGTGTATTGTGATGGCTAGAGAAAGGTGTTTGAAACTATCACTCAAATTGAAAAGAGGCACATGTAATGGATATTTGAGATGAGTAGCTAGAGCAACAACTGAGTTTATGTAATGATAATCTGCTATGCAGGTGCATGCCTGGTTCAAGTGGATTTTCTATGGATTGGGTTAGAAATTTTTACTGTGATATTAGCATTATCTTGAGTGTTTGAGGAAGATGCAGATGAAAATGTATGATGATTATTATTATTTTGATTGTTTAGGGAAGATGCAGATGGAGATGCATGATTGACATCATGAGATGAAATGCTAAAGTCAGAATAATTTATTTCAAGTCCTAATTGTGGAGGATTCTCAGGTGAATCTATGCTATCAGTTTCAAAATGTGTATAATTCTCAACAGGAAGTGCATATATATGAGTGATATGTTGATAATTTGGTGATGAATGATGGCTGTAATTAAACAAATCTCCAGATCTATGAGAAATGTTTGTGTGATTTGAGTTCTTGTCAACAAAAGGGAAATGATTTTCATAGAAAATAACATTTCTTGAAAGAAATATTTTTTTCGATGGAAATTCTAATAAAAGATAGCCCTTAGTTCCTGCTTGATAACCTAGAAAACAGCATTTCGAAACTCTAGTATCTAGCTTAGTTCTTTTTGAAGTTAGAGTACTTGCATAGGCAAGACAACCAAAGGTTTTCAGATGTGAAATATCAGGTAATTTTGAATGAAGAACTTCATATGGAGAAGCATTTTTGAGAATAACACTAGGAAGACGGTTGATGAGGTGTACTGCATGCTTAACAACATAGCTCTAAAAACACTTTGGAATGTTTGAATGAAACATAATGTTGCGGCTAATTTGTAATATGTGTTGATGTTTTTGTTCTACAATTCTATTTTGTTGAAGTGTCTCAACACAAGAGGTTTGATGTTCAATTCCATTAGAATTGTAAAAGAAAAAGCATCTTAAATTCTGGTCCATTATCTGATTTGATAGCCTTAATATATTTTTCAAATTGGGTTTTAACTAGTTGAACAAAATATTTAATCAAATTTGATGTTTCAGCCTTATGTTTCATTAGAAAAATTCATGTGAATCTACTTTTATCATCAACAACCGTTAAAAAATATTTATGGCCATTAGTAGATGGAGTTCCCAAAGGCCCCCAAATATCCATATGAAGCAAATCAAAACAATTAGCTGCCTTACTAGAACTTAAAGGAAATGGAAGCTTCTTTTGTTTGCAAAATGACAAGCATCACAAGGAATTTTATTGAAATTCAAACCACAATCTGTAAAATTGTATTTCTGTTTCATTACAGCAAGCCTATCCTCTGGTATATGACCTAATCTAGTATGTCAAATGTGTGTAAAAGCTGTGCTATTAAAGCTAATAACAGAATTCGTTGAAGATGAAGATGAAAATGCATGTTGTGTTGAGATATCCAATGCATAAAGTCTATCTGTTGCTCTAGCTACTCCAATCCTCATCTTTGATGAATCCTGTATCTCACACATTATGTCAGTTATTTTCAATTTGCATTTTAAATTTGATGTAAGTGATGAAATAGAAATAGTTAAAGCTAGGTATGTATAATGTGTTGGTAAGATAGAGTGAATTAGAAAATCTAACTGTTCCTATGGTGTAGGAGCCATTTGGAAGCTTAACTATAATTGTGGGAATATGATGGTAAGTGTCAAAGTCTTTAAGATAATATGATACATGGTCAGTGGCCCCTGTATCAATGATCCAAGACTTTGACTTTTTTGTTTCATCGCCATTTCTCTTAGCCAAAACATGTGACTTAAAATATAATAATTAAATCACTCAGTTACCTCTCATTGCTGGAGTTTGGCCAACTATTTGGTTGGTGTTGTGGATGAGTTGTAACTTATTGCGCTGAAGAAGGGCTAGTAAAGCGATCTTCTGATCTTGAGTGAATTTCAAGCATTGCTCGTCACTCATTTGCTGCTTCTGATCTGCACTGGCTTCATCAACATTATCATCAATGGCTGCATAATTGAATGTTGTAGCACTACCACTATTATATCTCTCCTTCAGATGTGGTGGCAGACCATGTTTCCTATAGTAAACATCTATTGTGTGGCCAAGCTTCCCACAATATGTGCAGACAATTTTTCCTCTATCCAATCCTTTGCCTCCATATGTTCTGCTCTTTCCTCTACCTTGTCAATTAGCAGTAGCAATATCACTCTTAGTAGAATCTAATCCTTTGTTGGAGGTGGTTCCTTGTTGAAATTTGGATTGTGCAATGTTGAGAAGTATCTGAGATTCTTCTCCATGAAAGCCAAGTTGCCTTTCTTGCTGTGTAAGCAAGGCAAAAGCAAAATCAAGATTGGGTAGTGGCTCCATCATGATGACCTGTGAAGGTTTGGCAAGTATGGGTGGTTGCCCCAGGAAAATTTTGAAGTCTTGGAAAGCTTGTTCGCATTTTGGGATCCACTCAAATTGCTTTCTTTTTTCTTAGAATTGAGTAGAGGGGAAGGGACTTCAGGGCTAATCCCACCATGAATCTAGATAGAGCGGCCAACTTTCCATTTAATTGTTAGACCTCTTTAACATAGGTTGAACTTTTCATATTGAGTATATCTTAGCATTTGTTGGGTTTGCTTCTATACCCTTCTGAGTCAGCATGAACCCTAAGAATTTTCCAGCTTTTACTGTAAATGTGCATTTTGAGGGGTTTAGCCTCATTTCATGCTTTCTTATAATGGAGAATACTTCTGAGAGGTCGGACAATAGCGTTCCGTCTTCTTTAGTCTTAACGAGCATGTCATCCACGTATACCTCCATGAGTTTCCCTATATGTGAGGAAAACACCTTATTCATCAATGTTGATAGGTAGAGCCTGCATTTTTTAACCCAAAGGGAATCACTACATAGCAGTAGTTAGCCTTTGGAGTTATGAATGAGATTTTTTCCTAGTCCCGAGTAAGAATCCATAAAAGATAAGTATTTGTAGCCTGACGCTGAATTAACCAAAGCATCTATGCTTGGGAGTGGATAAGGGTCCTTGGGACAGGTTTTGTTGAGGTCGGTATAATCGACACACATTCTTCACTTTCCATTTTGTTTTCTCACCAACACAACATTTGCTAACCACAGTGGATATTTCACCTCCCTTATGAACCCTGTCTCCAGTAAGGCTTGCACTTTTGCTGGACTGATCGAGAACCTGAATATACTGCGAGCCTCTGGCACATCAAGTCGGGATTTATACTGGGCATGTCAGAGGTTTTCTAGGCAAAGAGATTGGAGTTTTCTCGTAACAATTCAACGAGTTGTTTCTTTAGGCTTTCCTCCAGGTTCGCCTCTATACTCGTTGTTTTGTCGGGATGGTCTTCGATTTGTATCTGTTCTGTCTTGCCTTCTGGTTGGGGTCATAGTTCTTCTCGAGTTCGGACTCCCCCTATCTTGATTGTGTTAACTTCTTTGCCTTCCGAGCTACCTTTCAAATTGAGGCTCTCATTGTAGCATTGTCTTGCTAGCCTTTGATCTCCTTTAATGGTGGCAATACCTTCAGCTGTGGAAAATTTCGTGTAAAGATGTGGGGTGGAAACGACGGCTGTAAGTCAGTTCAGAGTTGTCCGACCAATTAGGGCATTGTAGGCTAAATTTTCGTTTACTACAATGAAGTCGACACTTAGTGTCCTCGTCCTGGCTCCTTTCCCGAAGGTGATGTACAACGAGATGTAACCCAGAGGTCAGATCGGGGTATCTCCTAGTCCGAAAGGCTATCTGGGTATGCCCTTAGATCCTTTTTCTCTAACCCGAGTTTGTCAAAGGCGGGCTTAAACAGGATATCTGCCAAGCTACCATGATCTACCAAGGTTCGATGGAGGTTAGCGTTTGCTAGAATTATAGTTATCACCACTGGGTCGCTGTTCCCTGGCAATATTCCTTGAGCATCTTCCTTAGTGAAGGAAATAGTAGGTAATTTGGATGATTGACCATCTTTCCGACTTGATATACTTCTTTTAGGTGCCTTTTTTGTGAGAATTTTGACATTCCTCCTCCTGCAAATCCTCCGTTAATCATGTGTATATGTCGCTCGGGGGTGTGAGCAGGGCATTCTATTCGTCCTCCTTCTTTATCCCTTTTTCTCTTTCTCGGGTCGTCTGACCTATCCGCTAGATATCTATCAAGTTGATATTCTCTGGGCAATTTTTTGATGACATTCTTCAAGTCGTAACATTCATTAGTGAAGTGCCCGTACAGCTTGTGGTACTCACAATATTCAGTCTGGCTTCCAGCTTTTTTGTGCTTAATCGGATGAGGTGGTGGGAGCTTCTTCGTGTGGCATATCTCTCTGTAAACATCAACTAGAGAGACCCTTAGAGGCATGTAGTTATGATACTTTCAAGGCATTTCTAGGTTCGGCTCCTTTTTCTTCCTGGGCTCGCTTTCTTTGTCCCGAGCTTGATATTGGGGCAAGTTAGATTGCAAAGGTGGTTCCCTAAGTCGGGAGTTTTTGTCCATGTTGATGTATTTTTATACCCTTTGTTGAATTTCATTTAAAGAGATTGGATATCTCTTGGATATTGATTGAGAAAATGGCCCTTCTCTGAGGCCATTGACCAGACCCATAGTTATAGCTTTGGTTGGTAAACTTTGAATTTCCAAGCAAGATTTGTTGAACCTCTCCATGTAGTCACGTAGGGTTTCCCCTACCTCTTGCTTTACTCCTAGCAGGCTCGAGACGTGCTTCGTTTTGTCTTTTTGGGTGGAGAATCTGGTCAAAAACTTTTTGGACAGGTTGTTGAAGCTAGTGACCGACTTGGGAGGCAGGTTATCAAACTATTTCATTGCATCCTTGGTTAAAATAGTCGGAAAGGCTTTGCAACGAGAGGCGTCAGCGGTATCGGCCAAATACATTATGCTTCTAAAATTGTTGAGATGGTGGCTCGGGTTAGAAATTCCATAATAGAGATCCATGTTGGGCGATTTGAAGTTCCTATGAACTCTAACCCTCATGATTTCTTCTGTGAACAGATCTCGTCCCCCTAAGGGACTTTCTTCACGCTCTGTCCGATTATTGCTCTTCTGTACATCAGCTTCTAGTTTTCGTAGTTTATCTTCCAACTCTTTCCACCGTCTCACCTCTTTTCGCAACTCTCGTTCAACTTTCTATTGTCGTTCAGCTTCGTGTTCGAGCTGTTGTAGCTGATCTGCTTGGCCATGGACGAGATCCAGGATCTCGGTCGCATGAGGTGGATCCTCAGCCTCGGGATGATGGACCTCAGATTGGATCCTCCTTGTTTGGGGGTTTCCTGAGGTCCCTTCCCCGTGGGGGCCATGGTGTGGTGGCGAAAGCGGAAGCAAGAGAGCTTGATCTTCTAGCTGATCTTCTGGCTCAAACTCAGATACCATGTATCCGTCTCTAAGCTCATGGTCCGCCATTGGTCAAAGGGTGAATTGCAGGTCCCTGGCAACGGCGCCAATGTTCCGAGGGTTACCTGAAACGTTGATTTGGGCTTGGATGTGAGGTCCAAATCCCTTTGAGTGGCAGCGTCTGACCTCTTTAATGCCGAGGTGCCGCCTGTTCGAGTTTTTTCGTAAGGAGGTTGGGGGTGGTACTTGCAAGAAACTCCGATGCTTAAGTTAGCATGGGCTTTAGGACGGTTTTTAGTAAATTAGAACGTGAGTTATACCTGGGGGGGGTGCTAGTGTATTTATAGTAGAGTTTGATGACCATCTTTGTTGAAGTAGTTCTATCTTTTCTGATAGATAAGCGCTCCCTTTATTTTAGGAGTTTGTTGGAATTTACCTTTTAGATAAGGTAGAAGTAGTAGGAGAGATTTAAGGAGACAGTTACTTGTTTAGTCAAGTAAAATTGGACTTTGTATCTTTGTCCGACCTCTTTAAGATAGAGGTCGGGCTTATCGTGGAGGGCCACTTTATTAGTGGACCTTTTCATTTTCTTGGGCCTGTCTTTTATGTATTGGGTCAGGATATGAATAGTTTGTTTGACAACTTATCACATGATTAGCCGAAATTGACTACTACAATATTGATTTTCTAATATTACTCTAAAAAAAAATTCAAAATTTTTAAAAATTGTGATATAGGCTCAGTTAAACCTTAATCATATGAAATCTAAACTCAACAAAAATTATTTTTAGTGTTGATTTAGATTGGCCTTTTTGAGTTAAAAAAATATTTTTTTAAAAAAATTAATGATACCTTATTTTTAAAAAACTAAAAATAAAAGACATTTTTAATACTTGAAAATTTTTTTTGAAAAGCTTATCCAGATGTAAAATAACTTTTGCCTATTAGAAAATATCTTTTTAAAAAAATTAAAAAAAAATAAATAATTTTTTCAAAAGTTAATCCGAAGTCATCTTTAATGGGTTTTGCAGCGTGTTGACTGTTGGGTCATAATAATTAGTAACAATCTAGTGGCCCATGACTGAAAGCCCAGAAGGGGTTGTTGAGGCCATATAGCCATGAGTGGGAATCTCTGTAGTCTGTACAATACATATAATGAGTGCTCATTGCTCAATGATGGAGAGTGCAAAGCAACTAGTACTAGTAGCAACCAAAGATGCCCACTCCCCAAAAAGTAGTGTCTTGATTTCCCAAAGAAAATAAAAAGATACTTGCTCAATTGCTGACTTGCCAATTCCTTATAAGTTGCTTTTAATTTATTGCTTTGCAATTGCACCTATGGACCGACAACTTATTTTGGAGGTTCTAATTTTAGTTTTATTTTATATTTTACCCTCTTAAAAGGAAAAAAAATAATTGGTAATGCTCTTTGTGAGGAATTTGAATAGACAAGCAATGGTGATGGATAATTCTTCTCTATCTATATATTCCTTCTATTAAATACTGCGGAATGTTTTTAAGACAATTTCAAAAGATTTTATGTGCAAAAATGTTAACGATGTTTATATACCACACACATTCTCATCATCAACAGCTATGTTTTCATGCTGCGGATGGCCGCGTCCCAACACATTATTATGCCAAAATATTCTGAAAAGAAATTAAAGTGCTTCATCAAAAACAGTTAATCAAAAGTTTAATTACTCTATTGGCCCTTATAATTTTGTGAAATTTTTAATTATATTTTTATATTTTTTTAATTGAGTTTTTGTGCAAATTTTCTTTTTAATTGAGTCTTTACACTTTTTTTTCTTTTATTTGAGTCCTTAAACCAATTTTTTTTTTAAATTTAGATCCCTATACAATTAAGTCAATTACTACAAAAAAGAATTTAATTAAAAAAAATTTGGTGCAAGAACCTAATTAAAAAGAAAAAAATATAGGGATCTAATTGAAAATTTTGTAAAACTATGGGACTAACAGAGTAATTAAACCTTAATCAAATATTAGGAGTTGAATTTTCATTTTTACAAACTCCGCCTATGTTACACTTGTGGTACATAGCCGGTCCCAAGCCCGGATAAAGGAGGAGGGTTGTGTTAGGTCTTCGGCAACCAACATAAAAATATAGTCGAACCCCCATGACATGAATCAAAGACATTATTGCGCTAAAGCTAGGTTGTTGCCCGGAAGCAACGCGCCGTATGGCTCGAATACGGTGTCAAAGCAAGAGCCGCTGCATCGGTGCCCGGATGTAGTCTTAAATGAGCAAGGGTTCTCGCGTTTTCGTGAACGGACGAGGGTAAATAAGCTAGTTCACAAAGTAAAAGGTAAAGGTCGAAACGACAGAAGGTTGAGATTTGGGACATGGAACATAGGTACTCTAACAGGAAAGTCCATGGAGGTGGTGGACACCATGACTAGGAGGAAGATTAACATTATGTGCCTACAGGAAACGAAATAGGTTGGTGCAAAGGCTAGGGAGTTGGATACTTCTGGTTTCAAACTTTGGTATACAGGAAAGGTGAAGAATAGGAATGGGATTGGAATAATTGTGGATAAGCAGTGGAAGAAGGACGTAGTGGATGTCAAGAGGGTGGAAAATCGGATCATCTCTATCAAACTTGTGGTGGAGGGAGGTGTTTTCCATGTGATTAGCGCCTATGCACCGCAAGTGGGTTCGGACGAACAACACAAGATAAGGTTTTGGGAGGATCTAGAGAGTTTGGTTCAAGGCATACCTTTGGGAGATAAGATTTTCTTAGGAGGAGATTTAAATGGCCATGTTGGGAGAGAAGTGACTGGATATGGGAGTATTCATGGAGGCCATGGTTTCGGGGTGATTAATGCCGAGGGTAAAACTATTTTGGACTTTTCCTCAACCTTTGATCTTCTCATCGCAAATACATGTTTTAAAAAGAGAGACGAACATCTTATAACCTATAAGAGTGGCATGACAAGCTCTCAAATCGACTTCTTCTTGTTGAGGAGAGTCGACCGGAAATTTTACATTAACTGTAAAATTATCCCGGGAGAGAGTTTGACAACACAACATAGGGTGCTCGTCATGGATTTTCGCATTGAGCAAAAGTTGAGGAAAAGACATCATACGAAGAACCCAAGGACGAGGTGGTGGCGGATGAAAGGTGAGGAACAAAGAAGCTTCCTAAGACAAGTAAGAGAAGAGGCAAAGTGGGATGAGAATGGAAGCGCGGAAGAGATTGGAGGGAGATGGCAGAAGTTATTAGAAGAACAGCAAAAGAAAGTTTTGGTGAATCTAAAGGAATAGGACCAAGAGACAAGGAGTCCTGGTGGTGGAATGCGAGTATACAAGAAAAGATAAAGATAAAAAGGGAATGCTTTAAAGAGTGGTCTTTATGCCGCAATTCAGATAACTGGAAAAAATATAGGGCGGCTAAGAAAGAGACAAAAGTAGCTGTAAGTGAAGCAAAAACAAGAGCATATGAGGGTTTCTACCAGTCTTTGGGCACGAAAGAAGGAGAAAAAGGTATATATAGAATCGCAAAGAGCCGGGAAAGAAGAACGAGAGATTTGGATTAGGTTAAGTGCATAAAGGATAAGGATGGAGGGGTGTTGGCTCAAGAGGAGAAGATTAATGAAAGGTGGAAGAGCTACTTCTACGAGTCATTTAATGAGGGACAGAAGACTCTTCCCAGCCTTGGTCGATTATGCACAAGGGAAGAAGATCAAAACTTTGACTACTATCGAAGGATTCGAGACTTCGAGGTAAAAGAGGCTCTAAAGCAGATGAAAAATGGCAGGGCAGTAGGACCTGATAATATCCCGATTGAGGTTTGGAAGGGTCTTGGAGAAAAAGGCATCAACTGGTTAACCAAACTTTTTAATGAGATTTTAAGGTCAAAGAAGATGCCTGATGAGTGGAGAAAAAGCACCTTGGTACCTATCTACAAGAATAAGGGGGATATACAAAGTTGCAGAAACTACAGAGGGATTAAGCTTATGAGTCATACTATGAAGTTATGGGAAAGGGTGATAGAACGGAGGTTGAGAAAAGAGACACAAGTAACAGAGAACCAATTTGGATTTATGCCAGGAAGATCTACCACTGAAGTGATATACCTATTAAGAAGGATGATGGAGAGGTATCGTAGTAATAAAAGGGATCTACATATGGTGTTTATTGATTTGGAAAAAGCGTATGATAGGGTACCAAGGGAGGTCTTATGGAAGGTTTTAGAAAAGAGGAGAGTAAGGATCGCATATATTCGGGCAAATAAAGACATGTATGATGGGGCCACAACTAGTGTGAAGACTCAAGGTGGTGTGACGGAGGAATTCCCTATTGGTATAGGATTACACCAGGGATCATTCTTAAGTCTATACCTTTTCACATTAGTCTTGGAAGTACTCACAGAGCACATCTAAGAGCCTGTACCATGGTGCATGCTTTTTGCCGATGATATCGTCCTTATGGGAGAGTCAAGGGAAGACCTAAATAAAAAGTTGGAGTTATGGAGAGAAGCTTTAGAAGTGTATGGTCTGCGCATAAGCCGTAGCAAGACGGAATATATGGAATGTCAGTTCAGTCTGAGAAGGGAAAACCCCAATATAGAGGTGAAGATTGGAGAAAACATCCTAAGAAAAGTTAAAAGTTTTAAGTATCTTGGGTGCATCATACAGGATAATGGAGAGATTGAACAGGATGTAAATCATAGGATCCAAGCAGGTTGGTCAAAATGGCGGAGTGCATTTGGTTTTATATGCGACAAAAAAGTGCCTTTAAAACTTAAAGGTAAATTCTATCGCATCGCTATAAGACCGGGTATGCTGTATGGTACGGAGTGTTGGGCGACTAAAGGGGAGCACGAACATAAGCTGAGTGTGGCAGAGATGAAGATGTTGAGATGGATGAGTGGTCATACGCGATTGGATAAAATAAGGAATGAAAATATAAAGGAGAGAGTTGGAGTAGCACCCATTGTGGAAAAGATGGTTAAATCGTGTCTCAGGTGGTTTGGACATGTGAGAAGAAGACCGATAGAACATCCAGTCAGGAGGGTGGATGAGATGGAAGATGGACAAAGGGCGAAAGGAAGAGGAATACCTAAGAAGACCATCCATGAGGTGGTCAAACGAGATCTACATGTAAACGGTCTCTCTGTAGACATGATACATGACAGAGCACAATGGCGTCGTTTGATTCATGTAGCCGACCCCACTTAGTGGGACAAGGCTTTGTTGTTGTTGTTGTTGTTGTTGTTGTTATGTAGCTAGTTGATATAACTCTTAACTACAAGTTTGAGTCACGAAGGAATTAGATACTATTTGTAAACGGTAGATACTCTGTAAAAATAAATCAAGCTGTAGAATATATAAACAGAATTTATGCTAAAACTGTGATATATAATGGTAATATAATAAAAATAGTAGGATTATTTGTTAACACCTTCAAGATGATTGAATTTAAGACTTTTATATCGAAAAAATGGTAAAATCAAATTTTTTTCTCAAAATCTTCTTAAAAATTAGTCACTAAATAAGTATTTGTATGTATTTATACATATTAATTTACATATTTTTGCAATTGAATGATTAGTAATTTCAAATAATCAAACCTGTCACGATAGAATTATTAAGCATGTAATAGATAAATAATCAACTTTTTACATAATATGATAAAAAGTTATAAAATATTAAGAATTTAATTTTGATGCATTGATAGTGTAAAGTATTTTACATTGTCATGCAATTACATCCGTTCTTTTAAATAATCATTCACGTGGTCAATGTAAAAGGTAGTTATTTTTAATGACGTGACATTACGTAATTAGATGCACGTATAAAATTACTTTACACTATCTTTGTATCAAAATTAAATTCAAATATTAAATACATATTTTTATTAATTAGTAGTTGATTTTTAATATAAAAATAATATTTTTTATTCAAAAGTTAAGAATATTATCAACTACTTATCGCATCAATATGGCATGATCGGACTAGTGTAGAATAACATTGAAATATAAAATAAACATTAAAAATGAATTAAATTATACATATATTATTTATATACAAAAATATAATTATTGATTTTGGTAACTGATTTTAATATTATATTATATTTTTTATTTTAATTATCTAGTATTTTCAAATAAAAAAGCAAAAATACATAGTTTTGTTTTCTCATTAACTTCTATGGGTTAAGAATAATGTTGATAATTGGAGTCAATAACGTATATCATATATGTGGACTTCGGAATACTGAAAAGATTATATTATACTAGGGCGGCCTCCTGGGCGGCCTCCTGTGCCTTACACGGACAAAACATGATGAAAAATTGTAAAATATTTTGTCATTGTTTTAACCTAAATTACGAAAGACTTCTCTATATACAATATTTTTCGTTGTATTGGGAAGTACAGATGAATGATTTTGAATAAAAAAACTTTCAGCTCTTTCTTAGATTTAACTTATGACAAAACAACATACAATTACCCATGGATAAAAACTGGTCTAGGTAGGTATAATCTAACTGTGCTTAACGTTTGTTCTTGTGACTTATTAATAGTCATAACAAACAAAATGATAATTAGAAACTGTCTCTGTTGAAATCTGAACGGAAGAGTCTGGTGGGTAGGTATCATGTTCATGCACGGAATTAGCACCACCTTCTCAATTTTGTCTCTGGTCAACGTCATACATTCAATTACATGAGTGTCTAGCCTTCTTACCTTTAGCCTTATTCCGTTACATAACCCACTTGATTGATCAATGATACGCAAAAGCATATCAGACAAATCTTCTTTCAATGTTAGTTGGTGTAGAGGTAGCCCGAAGCAATTAATGGCATTTAGGACATCTGGGGTTAGTGTTTCTAACTCGGATTCCATGTTCCCTTCCTCAATGCACAACGTATCAGAACTAAGATAAGTTTTTTCTTCGCCACTTAATTGTTGCATTATATATGCATTAACCACTTAGTCCGCTGCCTCCTTCCCTCTTAACAGCGTCGTCTCTTATTTTCAAACCTCTTATTGGCTTGCTGTAGTGCTTTTATCACAGTTCCGAATATCGGTCTCATCATCTACTCGTCTGGAGTTGTCGTCAATTTTTGGATTGTGCTCCAGGCACGCCATTATGAATGGTGTTGCTCTACTGGTGTTACATCCGCCTACGCTACTTGCGCTTAATACCTTCAATATGTTCAGTTGATTTGCACATTCACATCTTTTCTGCTACAGCTGCTGCCTTTGTTTTTGGTATATTCTGTGGACACATCTCTTCTATTGTTTTGCACTGCTATGACAATCTTTTACTACCTTCTCTTATAACTACAATGTATCTTTATCTAATTCAGTTAGTTTGTTTATTTTGTTAGGTATTCATACTGTTGTTCATATTGCTAAGTGTTAAGATGAAAAGATGAGAGAAAGATTAAATCAGAGAGGTTTTGTGGAGGGAAAAGGGTGCAATAATTAAGCATTTGAAAACTTTAATAAGCTTGAACAATTATCGTTTTCACTCTTTGTGGATAACCTACCTCTAAGGGTGAACACACAGTGGTTATTGGAGGTGTTTAGTAGTGAGAGCCAAGTAGTAGAAGTTTATCTATCAAAGAAAATAGGAGGAACAATTCTTTTAATTTTGCTTTTGTGAGATATGCCTACAAGACCCATGCTCATAGAGCAATACACAAGTTTGACGGTTGGAATGTGGATGGAGTACAACTAATGGTTTCGGAAGCAAAGTATGGGAGGGGAAAGATGTAGAATGGCAAGAAGATAACCAACAAAGACCGGCACAAGGAGAGGTGCAATATCAAAACTCGAACAAAGTGAAGGTTGGTGTGAAAAGCGATGAAAGATCTTTTATGAATATTTTAATGAGTAATGACAACATAAAGGAAAGCACTCAGATAGAACAGAACGATGGAAAAAGGAATTAGGGGAAGCTCGAAGTAATCAAAGGAGTGGTCGACATAGGTATGACGAAAAAGTTGAATAAAAGCTTAGTTGGAGAATTAACTGAAATCATCCCAATACTCTTTAAAGACTGGTATACTTTGGTGGAGGTCAAATCTTTAGAGTCCTTTAAGATGGTAATGACTTTTGAATCAATTGAGGAGAAGTAAGAAACTACTCTAAAATGGAAGCAAATAAGTCTAGAAGAGCATGGATTGAAATTTATAGGATGTCGTTACAAGCATGGAATGAACAAAATGTTCACCATGTTGCTACTGTTTGGGCCTCAGTACTATTTTTGGAAGAAAGATCAGTGCACGGAGCAAATTATAGCTCTATCAAAGCAATTGTTGACATGACGTGGCTGCCTCCAATCCATGATATTGTTCAACCTGATCTAAATGGTGACATTTTTGTGATCTTTGTTAGAGAAATATCTATGGAAGACATTAACTCCAAAAATCATATGTATGGTGAAGTTAGTATCCCGTTAAGAAAAGAAAATAAGGTGGTGAAGAGTGACGAAACTAGTGACATACAACTTATCTTATCTCGTGAAGTGGACGCTCATGATGGAGGAAAAAAAATTCCTAGACATTCAAGAAATAGAATTTATGAACAATAGTGAGTTTTTATGCTCAATCAGATGCATATTTGATGATAGAAATTTTGAAGAGATAATAAAGGATACTCAATTGGGAATAATTAAGGGGTGGTCAAAGCCATGAGAGATGAGATGAATTAGATGGAGCCAAATCATAATGATGTAGCCGCACGGAACAGAGATATGGAGTCAAGCTCAACTCTAGAGTATCCCCTAGACTTTGAAGAGATTATTGCAAATATGGCGCAACATGAGAATCAGTTTTGTCGTGTAAGTACAGAAAGGGATTTGAAAAGAAAGGAAAAATAACATCAAAAAAGTCAATTTGCAAAAAGAAAAAAGAAGACGATAAACCAAAAGTGAGAGGAAGACAAGAGAACAAGACATTGGACATGCTTAGTAGAAAAAAGAGAAGCTTGAAAGGTAAAAAATTAGTAAAACGTAAATTGACTAGTAACATTAAGAAAGATAAAAGAGATGTGGAGAGTGATTAAGAAAGGTCTAACGGATTGGGGAAGGAGGACACCGATAAAAAAACGATCAAAATGTGAAAAGTAGGACCTGTTCTAGATCTAACGTGCAGTGATGAGAAAATCTCCTAAGAGATCTTGAAGATAGGAACTATACTGAAAAAGAATATGGTACAAAAAAAAGCGAGAAAGAAGTAATTAAAGGAGGTTAGGTATATAGGTTTTGTTGTGTGTCATTTAGGAGTTCTTTGTGTCTATTTTGATTGATTCTTGTTTCTTGGATCTTTGTCTTGCTGTAGCCTGTAGAGGGTCGAGAGTGTTTGATTTATCGAGCAAAAATGAGTATTGGAATTGAATATTTATTCTTGTGTGATTTTGTTGTCTATCGTATTTATTTTTAGTAATTTTTGTATTATTTTTTTACCAATTACTTTTTGTTGCCTTGTAAATACGGTGTGTTTTTTTTTTTTTTCTTCTTTGAAGTCGAGTCTGTAACCACCATAAAAAATAAAAAGGTACATATGTGAAAAAAAGTGTTACGAGTTTAAGTAACAATGATTTAAACATATGTAACTTAAGATAGTATAGTCTTTACTTAACTAGATTATACCCATATGGTTATTACTAAAGAAAACATTGCAATATGTGGTAATACGCATTTTGTGGCGGTTTAAACAAAACCGCCGCAAAATGTAATACAATAACTCACTCGGTACATATAACGGCAGTGTTTGAAAAGACGCAGCTAAACGCAAACCTGGTTGAAATATAGCGGCGGTTTGAGAAAAATCGCCGCTAAATGTAGGCCTGATTGCAGCCCCAACTCCTAACCGTCGCTATATGCGCCGCAGGTTTTCGTTTTTGTTAAAATCGCCGCAAAATTTCTGATGCTATCTATTGAAATTCTTGTAGTGCTACTTGTAATCATGTTTAGCTTATGCTTGATCATAGAATAATTTTGTAAAAATTATAACCGTAATATCTGTCAAATTATTCCTCTCTTTTATGGGTATGCATACATAAGTTCATATTTTATTAAGTTAATTATTAATTCAATATCCGAACAATTTAGTCGTTGACAAAAAATCTCTAAAAGATGTTATTGATAAAACAATTATCGAATAATTTAAAAATACGACAAAAAGAATCAATAAATATTATATTTTTTATAAGTAACAAAAAGACTTTTATATTTAACAGACAACTTATTCATTAGATCTAAATTTTTGTGGCAATATTTGAATAAATATTTAGAAGATGCACAAAAAAAATTCAGAATAAAATTTAATCTCTAGATTTTTTTAACGTGGTCATTCACAATAAATTTTTTTTACAAAAATTATTTGCTAAAAAATTACAAAATTTTAAAGATAAAAAGATTTTTTTTAATAGTAATTCTAAATATTTGTATCAAAATTTAATCTCTAAAATATTTTTTAAAATATATATTTAATATCTAATTTTTTTGTCATTTTTTTAAATTTTTTAAATTTATTTATTAATATTTTTTGAATGGCATTTGTTAGTTATACGAATTTTTAGATATCATTTTGATAATTTACTCTTTTAATAGATGTATTTTATATTAGTAATAAATAATGATCATAAATATATATTACCAGTGATGATGATAGCATGGAGCTTAAACAAATTTACTTAATATTGGTTAGAATAATATAGAACAACAGTGATGGAATACATGCCATTCTAAGGCTCTTAGTGCTGTCTTATCAAATTATTTGTTTCGCATAGGATAAGTTGGGATAAATCTTTTCGGTGAGAAGCACACTCATGAATATATATATATAGGTTTTAATTTAGTTCCTCCCACAATGGGTATTGCTGTTTATGGTAGACTTTAATTTAGTTTAAACTAGTAAATTTATCTGTAATAAGATTATTGGAATATAAATTTATTAAAATTATGGTTCATTTTGTTCTAACAGTATAGATTATGCATGATATAAAAAATTTATAAAATTAAATTATTTTTATAAAAAAATAATCGTAAATTGATAAAAGTTTTTGGCTAAGAAGATCAAGCTTTCTATAGATAAAAAATTAAATAATAAAATTTGTAGTTATTATTTTTATTTAAAAAAGTCTTTTTTTATTAATAATTAATTTTAACATTTGTTATCTAAAATTTAAAATAATTTAATGTGTATATTTTTATATTTAATTAGGTATTAACTGTTAAGTCTGTTGTATAACTTGCTATTTAAAAATAATATTTTTCTCTTTATGTATATAAAAATATAATTAGATATTGGCATAAAAAAATTATATTAATAGTTATAAAATTAACTCAAAATTAATTTTTTTTAAAACAATTGAATCTTAATTCTAAATTTTGACTATAACATTAGTATTCTCTCTAAATTATATGTAATACATATTTAAAAAAGAGAAATAAAAATATAAATTAAAAAGATAAGCGGTGAAAATATAAAACTAAATAAAAAATTATGTATATAATAACAATAATAATATTTTTTATTTAAATTATATTATTTTGTTAATTTTGTTTTCTGTAAAAAAAGATAGAAAAAATAGTGAATGAGAAAAAAGAGAGAGAAAAATAAAGATGAAGAATGAGAGTGAGAGTGAGAATTTGTTAATTTTGAAAGAAAAAAATTTATTTTAATTATAAAAAAATATCGGATGACTAATATAAAATATAAATTATATATAGAGTAAAAATAGTAGGGAGAAATAGAGAAATAGAGAGAGGTAGATGAGAGAATTTAGGAAGGGAGTTTATTAATTTAAAAAAATATTTTCTTTTAGTTTTAATAAGAGAGTGTCATGTGACACATTTGATTATTAAATTAGATAGTAATATATGATACATAATATAGGTATATTCAATTTCAATTTTAATTTTAATACAGTTAAAGAATGTCATGTTGCATATTTTGATTGTGAAACTAGTAATTAGTCATTAATATTGATAATGTTATATAAAATAGATAGAGTGGTTAAAGAAATGAGAGAAATAGAAAAAGGAAGAGGGAAGGACCCTTTAATTTTGGAGGAAAATAATTGATTTCAATTACAATGAGAAAGTGATATGTGGTACATTTTAGTTGTAAAATTAGTAAAGAGAAGAAAAAATTCTTTAATTTTTGAAAAGAAAGATTTAATTTTAATTACAATAAAAGAGTGACATGTGATATATTTTGGTTGTAAAATTAATAAGAAAGAAATGATAATTTTTTAATTTTAAAGAAAAAAATTTAATTCTAATTATAATTAAAAAATGACATATAACACATCTTAATTATAAAATTAGAGATATATAATAGATTTCTAAAAATCAACGGAATGAAATTGGTTATATGGTAATATATTTGGAATCATATCGACATACTAAGCAAAAAATGCTCAATGTTTACTGCTTTCATTAGACTACCAATAATAAAATTTAGTGTAGTATAGTTTTTTGGTTCAGTGTGGGCCAAAACCCAATCCACACAAACAAAAACATGAAACCAAATCATTCCATCTACACCCGACTAAATCTTTAAAGTGATTTTTTATATTCGATTTGTGCATCAATTGTATTTTTAAATTTTCAATTTCACCATTTTGGATTTTGAAATTAAATTCCGAACTCCATAATATTCCTTAATCCTTAGGTTCATTTCCGTCAGCAGTTGAGATGATGAATTGGCACAACCACAACTATGCTAGATGTGCCATACTACGTCGTTTAGAGTATTGGTACTTAATTAGACAAAAATGTTATCATTTTACATAAATGAAGGAAACAAAACATTGGAGACATATGTATTTTGATTGTTTATAATTTTTCTTCTTTTTTCTTCAACACTCAACATTTCGTCTTTGTCTTCTTCTCATAATAGCTTATCATCTCAGCTGCTGAGTCATGCCGAAAATGAATCTAAAAATTTTTATAAAGTCTAAAGTTTAATCTTAAAGTCTAAACTAGTGCAATTGAAAACTCAAAAATATAATTAATATACAAATCGAATTTAAAAGACCACTTTAAAAATTTAATCCACATGATTAAATGAACCCAACAAAACATCCTCTCATTTGAAATAACTCCAACCTAAATATCTAATAACAACAAATGCCTTAACTACTCTATGCTACTAAAGTGAAACAGAACTCTAATGATTAATGAAGATCTATTGATAGGAGAAAAAAAAAGTATTTAACCTCTCTAAATCTTGACTCATAGTATTATATCTCGTAAATTTTTAATACTTAATTAGTTAAATTTATCGATCTCTTATCTATCAATTTATATATATTTTTATTGATAATGCTAAAAAGACAAAAAAAAAACTCAAACTTATCTTATTTAGTATTTTTAATTGTAACAATAATTAATAAATATTAAATAAAATAAATTTAAATTATTTTGACGGTATTTTTCCTCCCAAATATTATTATATTTTTATTTATTTGTTTATTTTTGTATTACACTACATACTCACACACGCATACTCTCCTATGGATTTCTATATTCTATTTCCTGAGTTGACCCATGTTTCGGATCATGTTACAATTTAGAATAATTACAATTACTTGATCAACCTAAGTCTCGTTGCAAATATTTTTTTTGTTTAAACAGATTAATGGACTTATTATTTGACCAACCTATATTAGTAATCAAGTTGTTGTTTTGTGTTTTTTTTTTTACAAATTTGTTTGTCGTTCTAGGCTTTTGTTTATTTTGGACTTGCCATTTAGGTTTGCTAAATGGACAATGTAGAGGTAGGCCTACGCATTTATTATTGGCCATACTGAATACTAGTTTGGTTTTAGATATTTTATTCAGTTCACATGTGAAAAGAGAGGCAAATCATGATGTAGATTATGCCTTCACTAAGAAAAAAGTTTTGCATCTATTCTTCCAAAAAAAATTTTGCAAGTAGGGTTTGACAAAAACATTAAAAATTATCACAACTTGGAATTTTGTAGTTTCATAAGCCATAAGCAATTAAGCTTATCAAAAGCCTTTTTTTTTTCTCACGGTATTCCGATATCCCCTAATCCGACAGACGAAGGACTAATCTATTGCAGTACTGAGCTCCATTTAAAGATTTGCTGCTGGCCAATTGATTGCTGCATACACAAGACGGAATTCGAACATAGCCTATTATTCTTGTTGAAACTGAAATTTTTTTATACTTTAATACATTTTTTATCAAATAAAAAGTGCGTATAAATGTGAAATACCATTTTTTAATATAAGACTTTTGACTTTTGTGAAAATAATTATAACAGAAACTCAAACGGATAACCAAACGAATACGAAAACGAGAGAGAAAGATAATTTATTTCAATTTGGCAACCTAAACAATAAGGATTATGATTTCTTCTGATTTCAGATTGTTTCAATTTTTTTATATAGTCAACACGAAATTCTTTCTTGTTTTGAGAATGGAAATAAAAAAAAAAAGGTGATACAATCGGCTTCAAGCAAATGAAACCACCGCAGCTTAAGCACATTTCAATCAATTCTTTTAAAAAATTAATAGAAGTTTCATTTATGAATTAATTTTAATATGACAGCGTTTACACCTAATATGAATTGAATATTATCGCTCAACAACTCTATCTAATAGTTTTAGACATTGCATTCGAACTTTTCTTTCTTTAAGGTTTTTCTAAGAAGAATTTATTTCTTTATAATTAATGTCTACCTCCAATAGAAACAACAAAGTAGACAATTAATAAGTACAAATTGAGGTCGATTTTTAGCTGTAACATTTCTTACTTCATACAGGTGCATGTGATAGTGACAGCCACAACTATACAACGATAATAGATAATATAAAATACACAGCACAACATTACATTCAATAATTTAGAGATGCATGCATATGGTGGATTAGTCCTTTGACATTTTTATTGAGCGCATGTTAAAAGATTTCAATCATCAAAAAGTTCTTTTACTCCTTTTTGAGATGTTATCCTAATCACAACTCACTATAGTCTTGTATTATTGTTACTTTTTTTTGGACTTCTATTCTAGGTTGGACAAAACATCATCTAATTGTTTCAAATTACTAGTACATATTTGATTTATAATTGGGTTTAGATAATGATAAAATTTCTAATGGCAAAAATTTTAAGGTTTTATTCCATTATTTCAATATAAAAATTTGCAAGCTAAAGCTAAAATATTGTATGAAGTTTCAAAAGTAATGGATGAAAAGGTACCCATCTTAAAAAGTTAAAAAGGAGAATGATTTTGGATTAGTCAAAAACCATCATATGTATGATACATTGGGAATAGAAAATCTCAATTATTTGATCGATAGCATATATGGTTCATTCCCATGAAAAAAATAAAAATAAAGGAGCTTGCTTTTTTATTACAAGTATTTGGAGGTGACCCCTTACTAAGATTTTCATCCATAATACAGTTTAAAAATACATGTTAAAGAAGTTCTAACTAATATATTTTACATACTATCTCCTAGGAAAATTTACATTATCATCTAATTAGTGGTTTTAATTCTTTCATGAACTAAAATTCTTCAACCTTTTGCATCTTGGCATGGATGATACTCTTCTGAGAAATTTTATTATTAGTAAAAGATAGTTTTTATACTCATTATCATCCTAATAAACTCACTAATATTTTAAACCAACTAAAACTTATCAGAAGAGTTACAAAAATGAGTACAAAAACTATTCTATTTGGCATTGGCTCTGATTTTGTTTTGAGTGCCATCTTTGTTTATGACAATTCCAACCAATTTACATGGCTCCGCATCTTCAAGCATTTGAACCACTGTTCTCATGGTAGGCCTCATAGCTGGAAGAGTTGCTGTGCATATAACTGCAGTTCTTAACACTTTGCAAGCTTCTTCTTTATACATCTCTGGAATTCTTGCATCCACAACACTCCTGAACATTTCTTTGTTCTGTGCTTTACTATGGACCAAGCTTACTATGTCTTTGTTTTCACCAAATTCTGCTTCAATTGGCCTTTTACCTGTCACTAGTTCCATCAATACAACTCCAAAACTGTACACATCACTCTTCTCATTCACCTTATAAGTGTAGCCATATTCTGCACTTATTTAAAACATAAAAAATATTAACAAATATTTATAATTAATAGATAGAAAGAAGAACACGAAATTATGAACTAACTAACCAGGAGCAATATAACCATGTGTTCCAGCAATGACTTGAGTAGAATCCTTTGCAACATTAGCTTGAACAATCTTAGCCAAACCAAAATCTGCAATCCGAGGCTTCAAGAACTCATCAAGCAAGATGTTACTCGACTTAACATCCCGATGAATAACAGGCCTCTCACATGAGTGATGCAAGTACTCCAAGCCCTTGGCCGAGCCAACTGCAATCTCATACCTTATCTCCCAATCAAGCTCCATCTTCCCACCAGTGTGCAACTTATCCCACAAGCTTCCATTAGGCAAATACTCATACACCAGAAGACTAGAATCCTCACTTGTTATGCTACAATACAGCTTCACCACATTCACATGCCTTATGGAGCTCAATGCCTGCACCTCTGCATCAAACTCCTTCGACTTCCTAGTGCGCTTTCCGGCCAGCATGGGCGTTCCACTGCCACTACCAGTACTCCAGGATCTCGACTTCTTCGTCCTCCAATCAACATCGGTGTTCCATATATGCTTTACAGCGAGCTCTTTTCCATTGGACAATATCACCCTGTAAACATTACCCGAACCTCCTTTTCCAATGAGATTCTCTTGCTTGATCGAATCAAGAATCTCGTTCTCGGTGAAGCTTAGAACATGGAAGGATTTTACGTCCCATGAATACTCCTCTTTAAGAGAACGCTCTCCTCCTCCACATTTCACTTTCTTCTTGTTCTTCTTCTTCAAGTAAAGCGCCAAACAGAGCATAACTACAACCAACCCAATTGGAATGCAAATCACAAGAGTACGTAGACCTTTTGACATGCCAGAATCCTTAGAGCACCGAGGAAATGAACCGATCAAGTCAACGCTGCAGAGTCCAGGGTTTCCGGCGAGGCTACCATTGTAAGCTTGAATGGTAAGAGCCTGAGGAATTTCCCCGGTCAACCTATTCTCCGACAAGTCAAAGAGGCTCAATCTCAGCAACGCCAAACTTTCCGGAATCTCGCCGGACAGTTGATTCCTGGACATGTTAAGCGAGTTCAGAGCCGGTAAAGATCCTAACGAAGAAGGAATCTTGCCGGAGAGCGAGTTCATCGATAAATCTACGTCGTTTAGCGTAGTACAAGAACCTATAGACTTAGGTATCGATCCAGTTAACTCGTTCTTCTGTAAATAAAGGCTTCCGAGTTGTTTCAATTCTCCAATTGAATCTGGAATCTCACCAGAAACTTGATTCTCGCTGAGATCAATAGTGACTAACAAACTCGCTTCCGAAATCTCTTTTGGTATCTGACCGGATAACCGGTTCTTCCGGGCGTATATCTGAGCCAGTTTCTTAGCGCTCTTGATGTCAGAGGTAACCGAACCTTCTAGATTGTTGAGTTCAATATCTATGATATCTACGTTCGGAAGACCCCAAATTCCTCCCGGTACGGAACCGGAGAGCGAGTTGTTACTGACTCTGAAGCGGTTAAGAGTGTTACAGGAAGCGTAGGTTTCCGGTATTGATCCGGTGAGCTTGTTCTGAAGCACTAACAGAGCAGTCATTTTCCCCTTCTTGCACATGTCAGGTGGAATCGGACCAGAAAGCATGTTCTCCGAAACATCCACGAAATCGAATTCCGTCCAAGAACCCAGTCTCTGAGGGATTTCACCAATTAATTTGTTTCTATACAGAGATAATGCCTTGAGGCTCTTGAATTCGCCTATCTCTTTCGGAATCTCACCGCTGAAACCGTTTTCGAAGAGCTGAAACGAAACGAGATTGGTTAAGAACTTCACCTCGGTGAGATCGCCTTCCAGTTTGTTCATTGAACCGTCAAAGTAGTTTAGTCCCGTAAGGTTGCGAAAACCGAAGGGAAGCTTTCCGCTTAGGGAATTATTGTAGAACGTCAGCTGCCACAGCTTCTTCAGATTAACGATCTCGCCGGGAAGCTCTCCGGTGACGAAGTTATCGGAGAATTCCAGTTCCGTAAGCTCCGTAAGGTTGCCGATTCCGACTGGAATTTTCCCTCCAAGTGAACAATTCGAAAGGTAGAGCCAGTTCAGTTTCTTGAGACTAACAACTTCTTTCGGAAATGGCGTGAGATCGAAGGGGTTATCACCAACGCTTAACTGTAACAGAGAATCCGTCATGTTCAACAGTGACTGCCATGGAAAAGTTCCGGAGAAACCGCTCTGGTTCAAGAACAGGTACTGCAGTTTGTTTAACGGTGAGATGTCAGGGAACGTTCCGTAGAAGTTGTTGTTCCCAAGGTCCAAGAACTTGAGCCCGGTGCAGTTTCTGATGTCGTCGGAGATTTTTCCATGGAGAGAGTTGAAACCGAGCTCGAGAGTCTGGAGAGACTGGATGCGGCAGAGATTGTGAAAATCAAGAACGCCGGTGAGGGAACGGTTGGAGAGGTTGATTCCGGTAACGGAATTGGAAGCGTCACACGTAACGCCGTTGAAGACGCAAACGGAGTTGTCAGGGGTCCATGATAGGAAGGCGTTGGGGTTTGGTGATTGAAGGGTTGACTTAAAGTCGAGGAGGAGTTGACGATCGTCAGAATTAACGGCGAGGATTAATGAGGAAACGAAGAGAAGGAGAAGAGTGTGGTGCGAAGAAGGGGCGGGAAGCATGTTGACGTAAGTGTATGAGGGAGAATGGAAGGGAAGGAATGAAGAAGGTTGTGATTAGGTGTCTTGAAACGTAAGAAAGTGATAAGGGAGTTACATATAATATAAGAAAGAAGGAACAAAGTGGAAGCTCGTGGGAATGGAGGGGATAGTGGGGAGTGACTTATATGATGATAATGCCAAAATTGCCAATGCAGCAATCCTCAACACTACTGGCTGTAGTAAATCCCCCACCACCTAGTGAAAAGTGAAAACAGGTTTTGTCATTTACTTATTTCCCATTAATTTTGGATGATGCATGAACGTGGACGTGGTTCATTGTTGATATTTTTTCCTCATCTTTAAATACTTATTATTAAATAAAAATAGAGAAATATTATTTCTACACTAAAATCAGTTATCAATATATTTGTGTATAAATATATGTGTGGTTTTATTTATTTTCAATATGTATTTATATTTTAGTATGTATTTTATACTATTGGCTAATTTTGGTGGATGTTTTTGATGTACACGTAGCATAATTATATTTTTTATTAAGAGTTTAATTTTGATACACAAAAAATAAAAAATAATTATTTTTACTGATATGGTATTATATAATTAAATGCATATGTAAATTAGATTAATTATATTTCTTAAAAAAAATAGGTTAATCATATTTCTTGAGAAAGTTTCAAATGAGTTACATGTATGTTTTTTACTAAGGAAATAAAAAACTAATGTTTATAACTGATTATTTTATTTATTATTTTTAATAGTAATTTATTTTTTAAAAAGTACTGCACTATCTACTTTACCTATAACACATTTGTATTTATCATGGTTTATGTATGGTTTGATTTAGTTTTTTTTTTTACAAATATTTATTGTGATTCAGTTTAGTGCTTAACTTCTAGCATTTTTTGTTGCTATAGTGTTTCACGTACATTAAAATATATAAGTATAATAAATATCTAACATACAAGGCATATTATTCATTGGTGGATATTTTAATAACAATATCTTTAGATAAAAATTATATTGTAAATCATTAAATAAATTAATATATTTAACCATATTATCTAACAATTCATAACGTGATCTTCATATAAAAATATGAAGATCAAAAGATCTATACTATATATGATCAAAACCACAATAAAAACACTAAAGAATTGGATTCAATGATTAACACTTTATGTGGATGGTTTGGTTGTTTGTTTGTTACTTTGTTAATGCTACTTTTCCTAAAGCACTCACGTGTTTCCTTTTTCATTTTCCTCTCTCTTTGCATAATTGACAGATTTAGATTTTGTTGTATAGATGTTCTTTTTGGTAATGTGTGTGAACATTAATTAAGAAGTTAGAATAGATTTGCATACTCATCTTATGAAGGTAAGAAATAATTCTTGGTTCTTGTGTCTATTTGGGTTCTTTTCGTTATTTTTGTCCTGCAGCTATATATATTATGTACTAATATACTGTGTTTAATTTTTGCATACATAAAGAAATTAAAATTGTAAAATTTCATATTGAAACATTTTAAAAACATATTTTCAGATTTGTTAGCAATGCAAGACCCTGTTCTTTTTGCTTAAGTTACATCATATTACTGATAGATCAGAAGTGGTGATCCAATGAGGCTGTGAGTGAAATAAGACTCACCAACTCAGTATCCGTGTTAAACATTGGCCAATTGACTTGGACTCGTTAACTCTCAAGTCTCAAAGATTGAAAGAAATCATTATGCCTAAGAAAGAAGACCCTATATATGGTTATGTTGTTTTTAATAAATAATGTTTTCAAAAAGACAATTACCTATTGAATCCCTTTTATTCGTACACTACAACAAACGCGGCAGATGGCGGTGATTGGAATTTGGGATGCTGACCGCCGCTAAACATTCTGCAGCGGTTGGTCGATCGCCGATAGTAAGGATGTCGATAAACCTTTAGCGGCAGTTTTTATGACCGTCGGAATAACCAGTACTAAATTATATTTAGTGGCGAATACATTTTGCGGCAGTTAGCAATCGCTGCTATTTATCAGGACTGATTTTAGGTCTTTTTGAGGTGGCTAGATAACCGCCGCTATTTAATTTAGTTTAAAAAATAGATTTTTGTGACATTCCATAAAAACTGTCGCTAAAACTTCAAATTTTTTTTATTTAAATTGATTATTTGAATTTTGGGTTTATATCACAATCAATATTTAAAATGTTACGTATTAATTTAACAAGACACGATTGATATTTAAAATATATTTTTTATTTTTTAATTTTTGTGTATTATTATATATTAGTGTGAAAACAAATTTACACTAACATTATATTAAATGTTGTCACATAAATAATTAAAATGTTTTTTCATAAACAGAAAATGTAGAGGTTAATTAATTAATTGATTTTGTTTACATAATAACGACACTACCTAATGTATAGTTGTTAGTAGAATACATTGTTTATTCTTTTATAATTTATATTACGGACATATTGTGGGGAAGCATGTACGGCATAATATGTGAATGGAAATGTAAAGTATTCTTCCAATATAATACACTTTTTTTAATTTATATGCCTAAGATTCAGTTTGGATAAATAACTTAATAAAAAATTTTTAAATAAAAAATTTAAATAATAAGTATTTATATTAAAAATAATTTATAAACTATTTTGTATTTAATTTTTTTAGTTCTAAAATTATTTATTTTAAAAAAATAATAAAAAGTTTTTATTATAAAAAAAGACATTTTTTAATTTTTTATAAATTTTTAAATTTTTTTTGAAAAAATTATAATTTAATTTTAAAAATTATACTAATATTAATACTATAATTTTTTATAAATTAAAAATTAAAAAAAATATTTATAAACCTATCCAAATCTACCCTTAATATGAAATTTTCTTACTCATGAATATCCTTAACCTAATATTCATATCTTCTCTCTCTTTTCTTTATTTTTTTTTTCCGGTAGGGGATCATAACAAAATATTCTCCACATTTTTATCTTTTGCATGTCACTGCACGATTCATGTTGTAACACCCTACCATACTTAGCCTTATGCTTAAGTCATAATTCAGAGATGGCAAGGTATTACGACCTCTAAAATAAAAATTTAGTACGTATAGTAGTATGAATGATTGATTATAACTAGGAGCCTTTGTAGAAAAAGTGGTAAACAAAAACCGCAACTCAAAAGCGCAACACTCCGATCGATAACGTAACGCACAAGGATAAACCAACGCGAGATTATATATATACAAGAGAGTGTCAAAAACAGGAATATCAAGACTCAAGATCCGGCTGCGAAGATAACCGGTCCGAGCATAACAATATATACATATGATAAAATAAGGAAAACCCCAAGGAAACCCAAAGGGACACAAATACATAAAACCTATTCTCCAAAATTCTCCCATAAAAGGAGTCATCACAGCTTGTATTATTTAATGGAGATAAAAGTATCTAAACAAAACATATAAACCAAAAATAGCCCCGAGAACAAAGGATCTTCGCAAGTATAGAAGTCTCCAGCATGCCTCAGCGGGAAACCTCACGTCCTGCATCTGAAAACCACAAAATCCGCATGGGTGAGAACCAGAGGTCCCCAGCATGGTAACAGCTTCCACATATAATATATAATAATAGAGGAAAGCCAAAGGCAATCCTAGAACTTCCTCCAGATAATATCAAAGCTTATAAACAAGCTAAACCATATAAGGGCATCTGACTAAAGATTCTTCAGTCTAACTAATACTTCCCTTTCCAATTCCTTCTCACCTCCCAACCACCAGCAGGAGTATAATGTAACAAACACAGTTATACCAGACAAGAATATACAAATAGGAGCAGTTAAGACATTTAGACAATTAGCAAGTAATATGCAGTCAAATAGGCAATCTCAAACAATTCACATAGTATGCATATGATGAATGCCTGTCCCTAGTGGCCGATGATATCATCTTGTCGGTTATAGAGCCAACCCGACAAGTCCTGGTCGCTAACCATTGGACTGTCCCTCTGTCGCGCATCCCCAAACTCGAGTTATACTCGTTATAAACTTGATCATAAACATGATCCATATCCATCACCCTCACTGGTGAATATTTACGGGGGTTCGAGCTCATCCGGGCCTTTCACAGTGCCCGGCCACACTTGCAACATAGGGTTAACAGAGCTTCGAGTCTCAACCTGGAGCACGTGGTGGCTAGCCACTGCTACTACCCAAGGAAACTCGTACCTCAGATAGTGGAAGTGCAATTTCACAATTATCAATAATTCAGCATCAACATGCATGAATTCTCATCCATGGATCAACATCCATATCAGCCATTCCGGCTCACGGTTCAATCCAGAACCAGCCAATACTCATAGCATACACAGCTATTCCGGCTCACGGTTCAATCCAGAACCAGCCAATACATAAACAATTACGGCCCTTCGGCCAATGGCATAACAAGCACTTCCACCACCATCCTCCGCATCTCACATAATCATCTTGATCCTCATTGATCATTCATTTTTCCCTTGCTTCACTCGCAAGTTACCTCATTCACTAGCTCCTTGCTAATAGCTAGGCATGTCATAAAGATTTAAGACATAAATGGTGAGATCGGAGGCTTAGAAGTATGAGATTTGGCTTTTTAAAACTCAAAAATCAACTTTGGGATGAAAACAGGGCCACGCGTACGCGCACGCGTGGGTGGCCTCAAAACTTCATCGACGCGCAAGCGTCATGCACGCTAACGCGTGGGTTAAAAACTTGCCAATCGACGCGCACGCGTCAACCACGTGTACGCGCGGGTGTTCTCGTGCCCCAGGCACAACACAGGCACGGTTCTGGCATAACTCTCGGGAAAATGACCGGACATTGGGTGCAGCACAATCGGCGCGCCCGCGCACATCACGCATACGCGTGGATGGCACTTCTCGGAAGATCGGCGCGCACGCGCCAGGTGCGCCCACGCGCAAGGGTTCATTCTGCTAAAAATTTTCTAAGTTAAAAGCTGCAGAATTTACAGATTTGAACCCCAATCTTCCAACGGACATAACTTCCTCATTTTAAATCGTTTTTCACCCGTTCTTCGAACGGTATGGACATCCCGGATCCAATTTCATTTCTAAACAGGTTTGATACAAAACGAGGATCCGTAGTCCAAGTTATGTCCCGTCAAAGTAAGCCCAAAAACCATATTTTCATACAAAACCACAATATGCCATTTTCAAAACAAACCATTTTCAACTCTTTTCAAAATCAATCAAAACATGCCAATTTCATCCCTTTTCTTTGAAGTCAATCAAATGTATCAAATTCAACATCAAGCCTCCTCAACTCACACATTGACACATTACCACAATTTACCAAAATCACTATCTCATTATTTTACCCCACTTCACCCAAGTGGCTCAAACCCAAACACATTGACATATCATATACTATTCCTCATGCCAATTCTCAACAACACCAATTCCAATAAATCATTATTGTACACAATCAACATCATACTTACCATCAACATGGTTCAACCCACAATTCAACCATAACCAATCATCAAGCACATATCACAACATGCATATTTCTCATACATCATACCACCAAGGCATCAATAATCATCATCACATATATGACCACATCATATATCTCAATCATTTAACAACATCAACCATTCAATGCCTATCTTAGGGCCTCTAGCCTAAGTATTTTCTACCACATTACATATTAGATACGGGAAACCGAAACCATACCTTAGCCGAATTTCCCAAGCTCCACCGGAGCACTTCCAAACCACTTATCCACAAGCTCTCAAGGCCTCAACACCTTCAAGAACAGATTTTTCACCACCAAACCCTTTCCAAGCTTTTCAAGGTCACCAATCAAGCTCCAATATACACATATACACAACCTAAGCCACAACCATCATACCCATACACAACATCTCAAAACCCAAACATCATAAAACAACAAAATACACTAGGGTTGAGAATCTTACCACCTCCAAGGTCCAAGGAGACAAGATTAACCTTCTCCTTCAAGAGAGTTGGGTCCTATAACATCAAAGAACCCAAAATCTCAACATTTAACCCATGAAACTCGAAAATAGGGGCTGAGATTTCGAACAGCAAGGTGTGGCTTACCTCAAGATTGATTATATGGGTTTTGTAGAGCTCTCCGCGGTGAACGCGTGGCCGCAAACGGGGCGGCAATCGGAGCTCTAGATCAAAAGTTATGGTGATTTGAAGATCAAGTGAGAGAGAGAAGTTGAGAGAATGTTCTTCCTCCCTTTCTCTCTAATTTCAGCTTGTGTGTGTAACAAATCAGGAGAGAGAGTGCTGAAAACTAGGGTTTTGGTTAAGTTATGTTGGGCCAAGGGCCCACGTTGGGTCCAATTGGCCCGGTTTGGCCCGTTCGGTCCAATCTTGGTCCGAATTCTATAAAATTGGTACCAAAATTCTCGTCTCAGTCTCCTCTATCACATTTAGCCATAAAAATCACATTTTAGGCTTTCTAGAATAAATTCTCATTTATGGGTTAATTAGCCGTTAATTAACCGGGTTTTACATTCTACCCACCTAATTGGGAATTTTGCCCACAAAATTCAAATGCAATTACCTGAGAACAAATGCGGATAATCCGATCGCATCTCTGACTCAAGTTCCCAAGTGTGTTCCTCAACGCCGCCTCGACTCCATGCCACTTTGACTAGTGAAACATCTTTTCCACGCAACCGTTTGATACTAGTATCATCAATTCTGACTGGAGCCACTGGAAGCGTTAAATCTTCCCTTAACTGAACCGATTCAGGTTCCAACACATGGCTAGCATCTGGAGTGTACTTCCGAAGCTGCGACACGTGAAACACGTCGTGCAGGTTCGAAAGATGAGGTGGTAGAGCCATCCGATACGCCACCGGTCCAATCCTCTCTAGGATCTGAAATGGACCAATGTATCGAGGATTCAACTTCTTTGCCTTAATCGCCCTACCTACTCCAGTAGTCGGAGTAACCTTAAGGAAAACATGGTCTCCTTCCTCAAATTCTAAGGGCTTTCGCCTTTGATCGGCGTAACTCTTTTGACGACTCTGCGCCGTAAGCATCCTATCACGGATCTTCTTGACTTGTTCAGTAGTCTCAGCTATCATTTCTGGCCCCAATAAGCTTTTCTCTCCAGCTTCATACCAACATAGCGGAGATTGACATTTCCTCCCATACAAGGCCTCATACGGAGCCATTCCAATGCTCGCATGATAACTATTATTGTATGCAAACTCCACTAATGGCATATACCGATCCCAACTCGCCGGTTGGTCCAAAACACAAGCTCTCAACATATCCTCTAGTGTTTGGATCGTCCTCTCAGATTGACCATCTGTTTGAGGATGGTAAGCCGTGCTCAAGCTTAATCGGGTTCCAAAAGCTTTCTGAAATGCACCCCAAAATCTTGAAGTGAAACGAGGATCTCTATCAGAGATTATAGTAGCAGGTACACCATGAAGTCTCACAATCTCCTTTATGTATAACCGTGCTAGCTCCTCAAGGGTGTAAGTCATTCGAATGGGCAAAAAGTGAGCTGACTTCGTCAGTCGGTCCACAATCACCCAAATAGCATCAAAACCAGCTCTAGTCCTTGGCAATCCCGACACAAAGTCCATTGCAATACTTTCCCACTTCCATTGCGGAATCTCTAAAGGTTGCAACATCCCGGAAGGTCTTTGATGTTCAATCTTTACCTTTTGACAAGTTAAGCACTTTGAAACATATTCCGCCACATCGTTCTTCATACCCGGCCACCAAAACATCGCCTTCAAATCATGGTACATCTTAGTACTTCCCGGGTGAATGGAGAATCCACTTTTGTGTGCCTCCTTCAAAATATCTTGCCTCAAAGTGCCAACATCCGGCACAATGATCCTACCCTTGAATCTCCATAACCCATCTTTTTCTTCCGACACTCTCCACCGTTTTCCTTGCTCAATAGCCGGTAACACCTTCCATAACGCTTCATCATTTTGATGAGCCTTTAGGAGTTCGGTCTTAAAATCACTTGAGATATCTAATCGGCTCAAACACAAAATTCCGGATACTTCTCGAGCACCGATTTTCAGACTCTCAAATCCCTTGAGCAACTTCTCCTCTTGAAGCATCATCCAAGCCGCATATAACGACTTCCGACTTAACGCATCCGCCACCACGTTCGCCTTTCCCGGATGGTAATGCAACTCAAAGTCGTAGTCCTTCAACAGTTCCATCCACCTTCTCTGCCTCATATTAAGCTCTTTCTGATCAAAGAGATACTTCAAGCTCTTATGATCAGAGAAAACTTGGAACTTAACCCCATAGAGATAATGCCTCCACACCTTCAAGGCAAACACAACCGCAGCGAGTTCCAAATCGTGCGTAGGGTAACTAACTTCATGAGGTCTCAACTGTCGTGAGGCATACGCCACCACATTACGATGCTGCATCAGCACGCACCCTAAACCCTTTAATGAGGCATCACAATACACCTCAAATGGTTCATTCGGCTCGAGTAACACTAACACAGGTGCAGTAGTCAACTTTTTCTTCAATGTCTGAAAGCTCTCCTCGCACTCAGGAGTCCAAACAAACGGAGTGTCTTTTCGGGTTAACTTCGTCATTGGCAAAGCTATCTGTGAAAAGCCCTTGATGAATCTTCGGTAATAGCCAGCTAAACCCAGAAAACTTCTTATCTCTGTTATGGTGGTTGGTTGTTTTCAATCCATCACCGCCTCCACCTTAGTTGGATCTACTGCTATTCCCTTCTTACTCACCACATGGCCCAAAAACTTCACCTCACTCTTCCAAAACTCACACTTAGACAGTTTTGCATAAAGTTTCTTCTCCTTTAGAATCTGCAATACGGTCCTCAAGTGTTCCGCATGTTCTTCTTCAGTCTTGGAATAAATCAGTATGTCATCGATGAAGACAACAACGAATTTATCCAGAAACGGACGGAAGACTCTATTCATGTAATCCATGAATACCGCAGGAGCGTTCGTCAACCCAAAGGACATCACAGTGTACTCGTAATGACCATAACGAGTCCTGAAAGCGGTCTTAGGGATATCCTCGCCCCTCACCCTTATCTGGTGATAACCGGATCGCAAGTCAATCTTAGAGAAAACTCCAGCTCCTTGTAACTGATCCATGAGATCATCGATTCTCGGCAATGGGTACTTATTCTTTATTGTCACCTTGTTCAACTGCCTGTAGTCCATACAGAGCCGCATACTCCCATCCTTCTTCTTCACCAGTAACACTGGAGCACCCCACGGAGAAACACTTGGTCGTATAAAATTCTTTCCCAACAAATCCTCTAACTGAGACTTTAGCTCGTTCATCTCCAACGGTGACATCCTATAAGGAGCACTTGAGATTGGTCCCGTCCCGGGCACCAACTCAATAGCAAACTCAACCTCTCGGTTAGGTGGGAACTCATCAATATCATCGGGAAACACTTCCGGAAACTCACACACAACCGGAATCTGTTCCAACCTTTGATCATCTCCCGAAACGCCCGCGGTTAACAACATGATACCCTGACATTCAATTCCAGAACAGTTCACCATCATCGAGTTCAAGTAATAATTATTTACCACGACCGGCCCTTCTGTATCTTCCGGCATAAAGTACACCGACTTTGTGGAACAATCTAGCAGAACATGGTTCTTAGATAACCAGTCCAATCCCAAGATAAGATCAAGGCCGACCATCGGTAAGCAGATTAAATTATGAACAAAATCACGCTGCTTGAACCTAAAGGAAACTTCCGGACATCCTAGCCTAGTTACCATGGCTTCATGGGTAGCATTATATACCTTTAGGTCATAACCTAAGGTTACAATCTTCAACCCTAACTCATGGGCTTTCTCAAATGCAATGAATGAATGTGATGCTCCCGAATCAAATAAAGCATTTAAAGTTTGACCAGCTAATTCACAGTTACCTCGAATGAGTGTCTCAGATCCCTCAGCTCCTACAGCTGAAGTGGTGAACACCCGACCAGTCTGTTGTGCCTTCCCAGCACCTTGTTTCTGCCTCTCCAGACAATTGGCGGCTTTATGCCCCGCTTTTCCACAATTGTAGCATAAACCCCATCCGGCCTTGCATGGTACTCCCGGATGGTGACTCCCACACCTAGCGCAAGCTTGATCATTCTGAGGCTGCTTCCCAAACTTCTTTCCTTGGGAGTTGTTGTTGTTGGGCCTCCTGAAAGAGCTTCCTCTCTTGAAAGACGAACCCCTAGGTGCAAAGCTCTTCCCTCGATTCTGTGGGAATGATCCCCTTTGACCCCCTCTCTCAGCGGTTTCCCTTTTTACACACTCTTCAGCAACCCTACACTTGTTCACCAACTCGGAGAAAGTCCTAATCTCCATTGGTCCCACTGAACTGAAGATATCACTCCGGAGTCCTCCTTCATACTTAACACACTTCCATTCCTCATAGTCCACCGGGGTCCCTTGGCACATGCGAGAGAACCTGAACAGCTCCTCAAACTTGTCCGTATACTCTGATATGGACATGGTACCTTGCTTCAGCTGTAACAATTCAAGTTCCTTAGCCGTCCTAGCCGAAGTCGGAAAGTACTTCTTATAGAACTCTTCTTGAAAGACATTCCAGGTGATATAGTCATCACCCTGCTGCAGAAGACGTCGGATGCCTTGCCACCAATGCGATGCTTCACCGACAAGCATATAGGTAGCAAACTCGACACGCTGTCCTTCAGGCACCACTTGCGCTTGCAGCGCTCGCTCTATAGCCTGAAACCATGTATCAGCCTCAGTCGGGCTAGTAGTTCCCTTGAACTTAGGCGGATTAACCTTCAAAAAGTTTGCTAGAGTCATCGGGCCCTGAACTCCACCTCCATCATTACCATGGTTGTTCATCTGTTGACCAAGAGCCTCAGCAGTGGCTTGCATAGCAGCAGCCATGTTCTCCAACGCAGCCATAAAGTTCACCGGGTCATTAGGGTTATTCTCCGGTGCACGAGCATTCGTACGACCTCTCGCACTACCTCTACCGCGTCCACGAGACGCCATCTGGTTCCTATACATACCAAACAATCGATATTAAGTTGATCAGTCTCAATATCGGAAGTCTAGTACTTCAAAGTCCCAAATGCATGCTCATGAACGTTTATGCCAATTATATCAAGTAGATATACTAATAGCACATAACACACACACAGAGAATGCACAGAAGCATAGTCAGTCCATCCCTCAGGCTCTACAGGAACGAACTGCTCTGATACCATAATGTAACACCCTACCATACTTAACCTTATGCTTAAGTCATAATTCAGAGATGGCAAGGTATTACGACCTCTAAAATAAAAATTTAGTACGTATAGTAGTATGAATGATTGATTATAACTAGGAGCCTTTGTAGAAAAAGTGGTAAACAAAAACCGCAACTCAAAAGCGCAACACTCCGATCGATAACGTAACGCACAAGGATAAACCAACGCGAGATTATATATATACAAGAGAGTGTCAAAAACAGGAATATCAAGACTCAAGATCCGGCTGCGAAGATAACCGGTCCGAGCATAACAATATATACATATGATAAAATAAGGAAAACCCCAAGGAAACCCAAAGGGACACAAATACATAAAACCTATTCTCCAAAATTCTCCCATAAAAGGAGTCATCACAGCTTGTATTATTTAATGGAGATAAAAGTATCTAAACAAAATATATAAACCAAAAATAGCCCCGAGAACAAAGGATCTTCGCAAGTATAGAAGTCTCCAGCATGCCTCAGCGGGAAACCTCACGTCCTGCATCTGAAAACCACAAAATCCGCATGGGTGAGAACCAGAGGTCCCCAGCATGGTAACAGCTTCCACATATATAATATATAATAATAGAGGAAAGCCAAAGGCAATCCTAGAACTTCCTCCAGATAATATCAAAGCTTATAAACAAGCTAAACCATATAAGGGCATCTGACTAAAGATTCTTCAGTCTAACTAATACTTCCCTTTCCAATTCCTTCTCACCTCCCAACCACCAGCAGGAGTATAATGTAACAAACACAGTTATACCAGACAAGAATATACAAATAGGAGCAGTTAAGACATTTAGACAATTAGCAAGTAATATGCAGTCAAATAGGCAATCTCAAACAATTCACATAGTATGCATATGATGAATGCCTGTCCCTAGTGGCCGATGATATCATCTTGTCAGTTATAGAGCCAACCCGACAAGTCCTGGTCGCTAACCATTGGACTGTCCCTCTGTCGCGCATCCCCAAACTCGAGTTATACTCATTATAAACTTGATCATAAACATGATCCATATCCATCACCCTCACTGGTGAATATTTACGGGGGTTCGAGCTCATCCGGGCCTTTCACAGTGCCCGGCCACACTTGCAACATAGGGTTAACAGAGCTTCGAGTCTCAACCTGGAGCACGTGGTGGCTAGCCACTGCTACTACCCAAGGAAACTCGTACCTCAGATAGTGGAAGTGCAATTTCACAATTATCAATAATTCAGCATCAACATGCATGAATTCTCATCCATGGATCAACATCCATATCAGCCATTCCGGCTCACGGTTCAATCCAGAACCAGCCAATACTCATAGCATACACAGCTATTCCGGCTCACGGTTCAATCCAGAACCAGCCAATACATAAACAATTACGGCCCTTCGGCCAATGGCATAACAAGCACTTCCACCACCATCCTCCGCATCTCACATAATCATCTTGATCCTCATTGATCATTCATTTTTCCCTTGCTTCACTCGCAAGTTACCTCATTCACTAGCTCCTTGCTAATAGCTAGGCATGTCATAAAGATTTAAGACATAAATGGTGAGATCGGAGGCTTAGAAGTATGAGATTTGGCTTTTTAAAACTCAAAAATCAACTTTGGGATGAAAACAGGGCCACGCGTACGCGCACTCCACGCGCACGCGTGGGTGGCCTCAAAACTTCATCGACGCGCAAGCGTCATGCACGCTAACGCGTGGGTTAAAAACTTGCCAATCGACGCGCACGCGTCAACCACGTGTACGTGCGGGTGTTCTCGTGCCCCAGGCACAACACAGGCACGGTTCTGGCATAACTCTCGGGAAAATGACCGGACATTGGGTGCAGCACAATCGGCGCGCCCGCGCACATCACGCATACGCGTGGATGGCACTTCTCGGAAGATCGGCGCGCACGCGCCAGGTGCGCCCACGCGCAAGGGTTCATTCTGCTAAAAATTTTCTAAGTTAAAAGCTGCAGAATTTACAGATTTGAACCCCAATCTTCCAACGGACATAACTTCCTCATTTTAAATCGTTTTTCACCCGTTCTTCGAACGGTATGGACATCCCGGATCCAATTTCATTTCTAAACAGGTTTGATACAAAACGAAGATCCGTAGTCCAAGTTATGTCCCGTCAAAGTAAGCCCAAAAACCATATTTTCATACAAAACCACAATATGCCATTTTCAAAACAAACCATTTTCAACTCTTTTCAAAATCAATCAAAACATGCCAATTTCATCCCTTTTCTTTGAAGTCAATCAAATGTATCAAATTCAACATCAAGCATCCTCAACTCACACATTGACACATTACCACAATTTACCAAAATCACTATCTCATTATTTTACCCCACTTCACCCAAGTGGCTCAAACCCAAACACATTGACATATCATATACTATTCCTCATGCCAATTCTCAACAACACCAATTCCAATAAATCATTATTGTACACAATCAACATCATACTTACCATCAACATGGTTCAACCCACAATTCAACCATAACCAATCATCAAGCACATATCACAACATGCATATTTCTCATACATCATACCACCAAGGCATCAATAATCATCATCACATATATGACCACATCATATATCTCAATCATTTAACAACATCAACCATTCAATGCCTATCTTAGGGCCTCTAGCCTAAGTATTTCCTACCACATTACATATTAGATACGGGAAACCGAAACCATACCTTAGCCGAATTTCCCAAGCTCCACCGGAGCACTTCCAAACCACTTATCCACAAGCTCTCAAGGCCTCAACACCTTCAAGAACAGATTTTTCACCACCAAACCCTTTCCAAGCTTTTCAAGGTCACCAATCAAGCTCCAATATACACATATACACAACCTAAGCCACAACCATCATACCCATACATAACATCTCAAAACCCAAACATCATAAAACAACAAAATACACTAGGGTTGAGAATCTTACCACCTCCAAGGTCCAAGGAGACAAGATTAACCTTCTCCTTCAAGAGAGTTGGGTCCTATAACATCAAAGAACCCAAAATCTCAACATTTAACCCATGAAACTCGAAAATAGGGGCTGAGATTTCGAACAGCAAGGTGTGGCTTACCTCAAGATTGATTATATGGGTTTTGTAGAGCTCTCCGCGGTGAACGCGTGGCCGCAAACGGGGCGGCAATCGGAGCTCTAGATCAAAAGTTATGGTGATTTGAAGATCAAGTGAGAGAGAGAAGTTGAGAGAATGTTCTTCCTCCCTTTCTCTCTAATTTCAGCTTGTGTGTGTAACAAATGAGGAGAGAGAGTGCTGAAAACTAGAGTTTTGGTTAAGTTATGTTGGGCCAAGGGCCCACGTTGGGTCCAATTGGCCCGGTTTGGCCCGTTCGGTCCAATCTTGGTCCGAATTCTATAAAATTGGTACCAAAATTCTCGTCTCAGTCTCCTCTATCACATTTAGCCATAAAAATCACATTTTAGGCTTTCTAGAATAAATTCTCATTTATGGGTTAATTAGCCGTTAATTAACCGGGTTTTACACATGTTGTTCGGAAGGTAAAGATAAAAAATGGCTATTTGCGAAATGAAATATATATGGTCTATGAAATAATCTAATATTGTTATACACACACATATATATGGCTCTACATTATTTTATGGTAATAATTACATTCAATATTCTAAAATAATTGATATATAATTGTAAGACGCTATACTTTTGTGATGGTGTGAGATTGGTGTGAGATTTCATCCAATGGCTTATTTTTTTTTTTTGCTGGTTATATGCTGGCCAGAATTTAATAAAGTTGTTGGCCCCTTCAACTTTTCTATTTATTAATTACTTGAAGATTATCTATTTTTAAATATATCTTGTGTTTCAAATGAATACAAAAGCTGGATTCCAATAAAATAAAAAATTTGATGCCAGAAAGATTGGGATAATTTTGAACACAAATATTTAAAAATAATAAATCTGGTACTAAAAGATTATGACAATTTAAAACAGTCACTAAATATAGAAAAAAATTATCAGAAAAATTTGTATTTTAGTGACAATTTTTAACTATTATCAAATATATTATGACGATTTAAAACAGTTATTAAATAAAACAATTATCATGAATTAGTAATTTAGTGATCGTTTGAAACCGTTACTAAATATAACATGAAAAACATACCGACAAATATTATAAATTAATAATGATTTTATACTTCTAAAAGTATCACAAATAATTCAGTGACGATCTTACAATTGTTGCAAAAAAAATTTAAACATAGTAAAATCATCGCTAAACAATAAAAAAGAAAAACGATGCAAAAATATTGTTTTGTTGTAGTGCAATACTCTTCTCTTAAAATAAATATAAACATCTATATCCAATATAAAATTGGAACACAAAATCTGCCTATTTTTATTATTAATAGAAAAGCTAAGAATTTTTGTTAAGTTGTTAATAACATTAAATAAATAAAATAATTACAAATTTTTACTTTTTATCTTTCACATACAAGAGTATAGCGTCCTTTAAGAAAATCTAATTTTTTCTTAAAATATTAGAATTTTTAAAATTATTTTCTCAATTTTTATATACATGCATTCAAAATAAAATTAGAGAACTATTTTTTTGAAAGAGAATCACTTAACTATATATAGCCGCCAAAATTGACCTTATGTGATGCACCAAATAAAGAAAGAGGGGCCACTTTAGAAAAAAAATACATTAGAAGGTGACAAAACAGTGTACCAAACAAGCTGAGATGACAAATTGACAATGGACACGACGCACGCACACATTATATGATTATCACTTAAATTTCATATTAGCTTTAGTAGACCGAATTATTAATATCAATATCAATGGAGTATATCTATTCGAGATAAGTATTGTTTTGGTTCCTAATATTGAGAATCAGAATCGAAATCGTTTTCATTATAATTTTGGATTTAAAATCATTCTTAACATTTTTTTAGTATTAAAATTGTCATTTTTAATAAAAAAATTTTACGTTGTTCCTAAACTATCCCTATTATAATAATAAAAGTTATAAAATTTTAAAAAATAAAAGAAAACGCGGGGGGGGGGAGGGAAAGGGAGAGAAAGGGGAAAGGAGAAGGGAAGAGGGGGAGGGGGACGGCGCCGGCACCGGCGAAGCTTGGAGCCGCTGTTGCCGACAGAAAGGAGAGAGGGGCTGCGACGGGAGAGAAGAGAAGAGGGAAAGGAGACCACGCCGCTAGGGCTCGCCGCCACCGTTGCGTCGTCCTCGGGAGACTACGCCGCCGATTCGACCACGCCGATGCTCCGTTGGTTCTGCTTCTTCTTCTGAATCTGCTTCCTTTTTCTTGGAGCAGTCGTCGCCGTCGCGAGCCAGGGAGAGAGCCTCGGATTCCGCTCTGCTGTTCCTCGCCGCCTTACCGCTGCTCCTCGCCGCCTCTGCTTCTTGCTTCGATCTCTATTTCTGCTTCGTCTTCTGCTTCTTCTGCTTTTGTATCTTCTGAGTTTGCTTTTGTATCTTCTGTATCTTCTGCTTCTGCATATTTTTTGTTGAAGCTGGATTTGATTTGTTGAATCTGATTTGATTTGTTGAATTATTGTTGGTTTTGTTCTTGTTTTGATTTCTGAATTGCGGTTGATTGATTTTGTTCTTTTTTTAATTTCTGAAATGTTGTTGGTTTTGTTGAATTTGGTTTTTGTTCTTGTATTTTTTAATTTGTTAATGGAAGAAGTTGCTGTTGTTTGGTGTTCTTTGTGTTAGTGGTGGTGATGGTACTGGTGGTGGTGGTGATGGTGGTGGTGGTGGTTGGTGCTGGTGCTGGTGCTGGTGGTGCTGGTGGTGGAGGAGATAATTGTGCTGGTAGTAGTGAGGGTATTTTTGTCCAAAAAAAATTAAAAGGATGATTTTAATACGAAAAAAATGTTAAAGATGATTCTAAATCGGAAATTACGTTAAAAACAATTTCGATTCTGACCCTCAACGTTAGGGATCAAAACAATACTTATCCCTACCTATTCTATATATATAATTATATATACAAAGGATTTATGATTGTCTTTCTATAATGATCATGTCTTTAACTTTTTATATTTATATTTATATATATTATTATAGTTATTAAATTCAATCTATTCGGTTCATCAATACCTTCAAATTATAAAATTTATTTACAAACAAAATTTAACAATTATATTATGATTCATCTTATATTTTTTAATCATATATATATAATATTATGCATTTATTAACTTTAAATATTATTAATTAGGGTAAAAAATATAAATAAGCCAAGGGAGCTGAGAAATTACGCAAATCCGCCAAACTGAAAATTGCTTCACGAATGAGCCAAAGTACATTACTATATAATTCGAACCAAGTTGGTTCGAACTACAAAAATACATAATTCGAACCAAGGTAGCTCCAATATTGATGGAACAAGTGATGCATGTAATTCGAACCTAGTTGGTTCGAATTAGTCAAAGTTTGCCTCGAATAGTAATTCGAATTATGCTGTTAAAAAATTAATAATTTATTAAAAAAATTAATAATTTAAAAATTAAAAAAATATATATTTTATTTCATACGTTAAAAAAAAGCTAACAAAATATTTAATTACGAGACTTTTTTAAAATATTAATGAGCTATCAATTCGAATTTCATACAATACTTTTTTGTCCATTTTTAATAAATTTTTTTAAATTATACTACAAATAATATTTTATTCTATGCAAAATAATTTAAAAAAATGGCTTAGAAAATGTTAGGAGTATTATAAAAATTTGTAATGTTCTAATAACTTAGGTAAATACACGAATGTACTCAAATTTTAAATAAAATATTCTACAAAGTCAATAATAATTTAGAAATGAAAGAAAATATTTTATTCCATACAAAATAATTAAAAAATATATTTTATTCTATACAAAATAATTTTAAAAAATGGCTTAAAAGATGTTATGAGTACTATAAAAGTTTGTAATATTCTAGTGATTTAGGTAAATACATGATAAAAATATTTTTTTTAATTTCTAAATTATTAGTGACTATGTAGAGTATTTCTTTAATGTCCTAAGTCATTAGGACATTACATATTTTTATAGTACTTCTAAAATTTTTTAAGCCATTTTTTAAATTATTTTGCATAGAATAAAATATTTTTTTGTGGTATAATTTAAATAAATTTATTAAAAAATATTCATTAGCTATCAAGAATGGGCAGAAGAGTATTGTATAGAATTCGAATTGCTCACCATATAATTTTAATTAGAGTGATTCAAACTTCCACATGCGTAATTCGAATAATGTAATATCTCACCATATAATTTAAATAATTTTATTAAAAAATTATCATGAATATTTTTTAATAAATTTATTTAAATTATACCAAAAAAATATTTTATTCTATGCAAAATAATTTAAAAAATGGCTTAAAAATGTTAGAGGTACTATAAAATTTGTAATGTCCTAATGACTTAGGACATTAAAGAAATACTCCACATAGTCACTAATAATTTAGAAATTAAAGAAAAAATATTTTTATCATGTATTTACCTAAATCAATAGAATATTACAAACTTTTATAGTACTCATAACATCTTTTAAGCTATTTTTTAAAATTATTTTGTATAGAATAAAATATATTTTTTAATTATTTTGTATGGAATAAAATATATATTTTTTAATTTTTAAATTATTAATTTTTTAATAAATTTTTTAATAAAATTTTTTTAATAAATTATTAATTTTTTAATAGCATAGTTCGAATTACTATTCGAGGCAAATTTTGACTAATTCGAACCAACTAGGTTCGAATTACTTTCTGAAGCGTCCAAACGTGTAATTCGAACTCACCTAGTTCGAATTACTCTCAATCCTAGTTCGAACCAACTAGGTTCGAATTACATGCATCACTTGTTCCATCAATATTCGAGCTACCTTGGTTCGAATTATGTGTTTTTGTAGTTCGAACCAACCTGGTTCGAATTATATAGTAATGTGCTTTGGTTCATTCGTGAAGCAATTTTCAGTTTAGCGGATTTACGTAATTTCTCATCTCCCTTGATTTATTTACGTTTTTTACCCTATTAATTAACTACTCGCTTTTTTTATTATTAATTAAATATTGTTTAGTATTTTTTATTATTGTTAATTCTAAATTTTCTGATAAATGTGTATTTAGTTAAAGTAATAAATAAAAACAAACAAATAAAGTGTATCTTTTTAAAGTTGACAAACATAAATTTTTATATGTTCTTAACTAGGTATATTACTTCATGACAATTTATACATATAAATTAAATAGAAAAACATAATATGAGATTGTCCTAAATCAGATTTTGCTATAAATTTATCCATTTTTATATATACAAATCACAGTACATGGCTGTATATTTGTGAATAAAACTCACTCAAATACAATAATTTATTGACACAATACTATATAAAATAAAATATTTTTAGCAGTCATTTATTTTATTTTTAGCGACAATAAAAATAGTTGTTAATATATATTTTTTCGCTAAAAAATTTTAACAATAATAAATTTTTTTTAATATTCATAAAAAATATATAATTATTATTATAACATATAGTAATAACCAAAAAGAAATCTAGAAATTTTAATATATAAAAACTGAATTTTATACATAACCAATATATCTCTAAAATTAGACATATATTCACCTTTAGGTTTTCACAAATCCAACTAACCTCAATCATAAATTAAAACTTAAAAATAGTCACAACATATCCAAAATAATTTAATCAGTTGAGTTCCTAACTATTTAGATTAATTTGTTCATCATCAAACCAATAACTTAATCAACAACACTTCAAAATATGTTTCAATTAGAATCAGAACAAATTAAAACCAAATAACGAACACAAAATTATAATAACAAATCAGAACAAACTTATAATAACAAATTAGAACATATCAGAACTAAAATAACAAATATAAAATTATAATAACAAATTAGAACTAAAATTATAATAACAAATCAAACCTTATTCATATTTAAAAAAAATTCAGAAGCATTACTTAAAGAAGAACACCAACGTCGAGAAGAAAAAGGCGGCAGAAGCAGCGGCAGCAACAATGACAGAAAAAACGACGAATAACACCGAAAAAGAAGAGGATGCTAGCCTCGGAGGGAGTTTCTGGAAAGGAGGGGGATGCCAAAGAGATGAGAGGGGTAGAGAGAGTGGGAGGCGAGAGGGTTAGAGAGAGAGAGAGAGATTCAAATGAGGGGAAGAGGATTCGCAGTTTAATTTTAGGGCACAATTACCGTCGTATTTATCGGCGGTTAAATTCAATGGTAATATATTATGGTTTACCAAAATGCAGCATTCCATTTAAGTGGGTTTACTGTTGGATTTTTTCTACCAATAAACACAATCCTAAATGTCGCGCCTATTTTTGTCGTTTTTTCTCTAATTATTATCGGCGAATTTACCGTTTGAAATGAAAATCCACTGGTAATCTTTTGACATGACGAATTTGACGCCTAAATCGCCAGTAAATCTGTCGTTATTCTGTGACACTAAATTCAACGATATTTAATATTTTTTTTGTAGTATAAATTATCATAAAAAAGTAAATTAAATTTTTTCTTTTCAACAATAAAGTTTAAAAGAGAAATTACAAGAAAAAAAATCTAAAATAAACAACGTAATTATTAAAACATAATAATACAAGTCATTATATAGATTAGTGCGAAACTCATGCATCATAGCCTACTAAATCGTAGTATATGTGTCAACCATTTGCTGTGAAGCATAAAACCTATATAATTAAGTACCACGGTCTAGTGTGATTGAAAATCTAATACCGAATTATTACATACTAAGATTTAATTAAGTAGGAATTCTAATACCGAACTACTTGTCAAGATTTAGTAGAAATTCTAATATTCAATTACATATTAAGATTTAGTAGGAGCAGTGATTTTTTGAACTCGTGTACAATTTACAAAATTTAAAATTCAAAATTTGGATCGTGCCAACTGGTATATTTTGTAATAAGGATATTTAAAAGCGGTGAAAATTTGTATGCGACATGTCTTTATGTAAAATTAATATTTAAAAATTTTTAAATAATATTATAAGTTCGATTAAATTATTATTTAAATATTTAATAATTTTTAACTATAAATTTTACACGAAGATAAATGCATGTAAGTATTTATTACCTCTAAAATTTTTTGTAATTTAAAACTTTATTCACGTTTATTCAATAATTTATAAATTAAATATTATTCGTTGTCCAAACGTACTAATAAACTTCAAATGTTAAACCCTAATATATCACTACTCGTTAAGAAATAGTGGCAAATGCTTTTCAAAAAGAGAATCGAGGAAAGATATGAAAGAACATTCCAACAACAAAAAATCGTGCCAAAAAAGAATGTTACATTCATATATTAATTATATGTATACTTGTACCAAATGGAAACCATGAACTAATGGATACTGACACCTAAGGTACGTGTAGTATATAAATAGAAAACAATTCCGAAAGCATAGAAGAATGAATCAGATTCTATAGATATATACATCAGAGACATGAACATAAAACCAATGTGATGTTATTTGGGATATTAAGATGTGAGATGATTTTTAGGACCACTTAAAAGACGAGGATTGAAGGTGAACACATATTTGTGTCTTTCAACAAATTAACATTATTATATATATATTTATGAAAATGTTTTCTATATTGATATTTACTAAATTATAATCGTATTAAGTTATGAAGTACAGATATTTCGTTGAGTTGTTGTGTCTGCTTGTCCGATATATTTTGGACACGACTTTCATCGATATTCGTCTGACACCTGTTTCTACTGAATCTAATTGTGTCTTAATAAAAAATAAAAAAAATTTCTGGACACGTTTAGACATACCTAAATATCATCATGTGTCAGCGCGTCTAGCCTTATTCTTAACATATATTCTTGAAATAAATTTAGATATGATATATATTATTATTTATTAACACAAAAATATTTTAAATACTTGATATAATTAAAATAAGATATTAAAAATAATTAAAAAATTAATTTATATTTTAATATCAATAAAATATCAAAATATCATTATAATTTATCTAAAAAATACTTTATATTTTATACGTATGTGTGTCATCGTTTCTCATAAAATTTTAAAATTCGCGTGTCGGTGTGTCTCTAGTCATATCCTATGTCCATATTAGTATCCGTGCATCATAGATATTAAGTGATATAATTAATTTTAGTGTTTTTCTTAGTTCAACATTAATATTTTTTTTATCATCTTAAATCTTAATTATTAGGCATTAATAAAATGAAAAATGATAATACTACTTTTAGATTGATAACAACACACCTTTTGATTTTTCTTTATTTTGTCTAAAACATCTCCCAATGAAATAATTTACTTATCAAAATTATTAGTGATTATTAGTGATTAATAATTTTCTTTATTAGTGATTACTATTAATGCATTATTTTATTGTCTCTCTAATGTTATTACAATTAGTAAGTTAAATAAAATTATATTGGTAATTTTAATTTTATAAATAACTAGGATAAAAGTTTTCATTAATAATTATTGATATAGTAAAAGAATGTTAATTTGTAATTTAACAAATTATTTCCACTTGAAAATATATCACAACCATAATTTGTCGTTGTATAAAAAAATATCAAGCCAATAACTTTAATAATAATTAATATATTTTTATAAGTAGTGATAAACGAGGATGACAATGAAAAATGAGGATGTGAAATACGATCTTGGTCAAGTAGTTCTTTTAATCTTTTTAGTTCATAATATTTTTGATCAATTTCAGTTAATATGAGAATAGTCTATTAGATTATTCAACCAAGATTAAATTAAACTATAAATAGGGTTGGATGTAATTCTAACTTAAAAATAGGAAGAATATACTTTTTTGAATAATATATATCATTAACTAATACACCAAAAATATTTGATAAAATTTTTAATGTATTTATAATATATTTATAAAAAAAATTATACTTCTGATAGACACATCTTAATAAAATTCAAAAGAAAATTATTAAAAACAAAAATATCATCCAAAAAGGGAAAAATTAAATTAAGTTACATGCTTTATTTAAAGATTTTGCTATAATACTTATAAAATATAAATATGATTTTTTTATGAAATGGATAGAATATATAGTTTTGATTTTGGTTAATTCTTAAATTTTGAACCATCATTATTATTATTATTATTATTATTATTATTATTATTATTATTATTATTATTATTATTATTATTATGGGAAAATAATAAGAATGGCGAGTAGTTTTAGAAGAAGATAAAAAAATATCATTAAGAAAGAGCATTATCAATTTAAGAATGATATTATTTTTTAATTAAATATGTAACTTTTAAATGTTAAAATAAAGAAGAGAAATTAAAGGACTGCTTTATATAATATCAAGGGGGAAAAGGGCAGGAAGGGGTTAATCAATTTCTATTAGATAATGTATTATATACCGATTATTAGTATTTTTATCCATAATAATATTATAAAAATATAATTTTTTAAAATTATATTATTTTTGTTCTGATATTATATAGATTATAGTATAAAAAATGTATAGATTCAATATAGAAAAGTTGTAGGAAACAAAATTCTTCATCAGTTAAAAAGACCAGAATATTCATAAGTAAAAAATAAAATTTTTAGTTATTATTTTTATATGAAAGAGTTTAATTTTTTTTACTAATAATTAACTTTAATATTTATTATCTAAAATTTAAAAAAATTTAATGTATATATTTTTATATTTGATTAGATGTTAAATTTATTGCATAAATAAAAATAATTTATTTTCATATTTATTATTTAAAAATAATATTTTTTTTCTTTATGTATATAAAAATATCATTAGATATTAGTATAAAAAAATTACATTGATAATTATAGAATTAACTCAAAATCTTTTTTTTGAAATAATTGAATTTTGATTCTAATTATTAATCATAACATCAATATTCTCTCCAAATTATGTGTAATAAATATTTGAAGAAATAAAAATAAAAATATAAATTAAAAAGATAAGAAGTAAAAACTTAAAACTAAATAAAAAGACTAAAAAAATATAATAATAATTTTTTTCATATGAGTAATATTATAAAATTATTTTTTAATTATATTTAATTATAAATTTAATGTATTTTTGATAATTCTATGAATTTATTTAAATTATATTAATTTATTAATTTTATTTTTTTTTAAATAGAATGGTATAAAAGATAGAAAATGAGAGAAAAGAGAGAAAAAAATCAAAAAAAGAAAAAGGATAGATAGTTTTTTAATTTTAGAGAAAAAGATTTTATTTTAATTATAATGAAGAATAATATCTTTTGATACATTTTGATTTGTCAAATTAGTAATAGAAAATATAAATTATAAGTTATATGTAGAGTGGAAAGAGCAATAATAATAGAGAGAAATAGAGAAAGAGAGAGAGGTAGATAAGAGGATATAGAAAAAGAATTAATTAATTTTTGAAAAAAATATTTCCACTCAATTTTAATTAAAAAAGTATTATGTGACACATTTTTATTTCAGTTTTAATTTTAATTTTAATTTAATTTTAGTTGTAATTAGAGAATATAATATTATATATTTTAATTGTTAAATTTATAATTAATAATCATTGATAATAATATATAAAAAAATAAAATAAATAAAAAATGAGAAAAATAAAAAATTTTCTTTAAGTTTAAAAAATAAAATTTGTTTTGATTATATATTTATAATAAAAAATAATATATAACATATTTCAATTATAAAATTAGTAACATAGAATCAATTTATACTTGATAAGAACTGGATTTGAATTCACTACTCAAGAGTGACTAATTCATGTGGAGTACAAATTTGACTAGGGAAAATGGGCAACATAGACAATGATTGATGCATAATAATGGACTTGGTGGGATGCATGGAAAACCAAAAACTTTCAAGACTTATTATTAGGGTGTCGTTAAAGTGTGTTAAGCACTCTTTAAAGTTTTAAGAGATTAAAAGATAAATCAATCCACTAATTATACGTATAGCTTTTATAGTAGATATAGTATTTTGATACCAGTATTTTTTATATAAATGTTAAAAAAATTTAATTATAAATTGTATTATTAAAAATAAAATATTTAAACAAAAATATAAATTAAAAAATTAACTAAAAATTGTTATAAGGAAATTTAGTTAAGACAATTAAAAATATATTTTTGTATTAATTACGTTAGAAAAACTAATTTTGTTGTTGTTTTAACCAATACTTTTAAAGATGGAGACACTCTTTAGTTAAATCCTAATCTATATACAAAGATTTTAAGATGAATTCAAATTAAAAAAAAAAAACAAACTGTATATATATTAGTATGAACCCATTTTTATTTGAAATATATTAATTACATATTCTAGAAATTTTGTCCTCTTTTAGATTAATCACCGAATAAATTAAATAGAAAAAAATATGAACTTTTATCGACTATCATAGATTCAAGCAAACAAACCTTATAATTAAAAATTAATGAGTCATTTTCTCACTCAAATTTTAAAGATAACAATTATGGTAAAAGTTGTTGTCCTAATCTTGATATAGAATCACTAATCATATTTTTTTATATAAATAGAATCACTTTTGTTATAGTTTTTTAATTTGTGAGCATTTGTATTTTAGTATAAAACTAAGAGAGAGTGGAAACGCAAATTTTTGTATAGAAAAAGAGATATCTTTTTATATGTTAGTGAACTATATATAACTCAAAAAAAAATAATTTTTTTATATTTACTTAGAAATCACGAATTCGAGTCTCATTCTTATTTTTTTTTTAAAAATATCAAATAAAATATATTGAGGGATATTTTTCATTTTGAATACCTTCTAGAAGTTCTGCCAATGACATGTAGTAAAAGCAATAATTCAAGAAAGAATAATGAATTTCATGTAAATAACTAGAAGTATTTGGCTACAACGTCTCCATCTACTTGTTGTTTAGAAAATGACACTAATCATATAATTAGTTTATCTTCAAACCATGTGCTAATCCCAAGTTTAGTTATAAAAGTACTTTCAAGTTTCAACTACTAATTTTTAACCAAATTATGTTTCTGGACTATGCTGTCGGTTTATATATATAAATTGATACATTTGGTAAAATTTAAAAATGTCAGCTAAAAAAAGACTCAGAATATTCTTTGTAAGTATGGAGTTGAACTTTTCTTTTTTGGCTAGAGCTATCTTTTAATAAATAATTAATAAGTATATTTATCTTTATATTGTAAATATTCCTTAAAGTTAGAAATATGCATTGATCTTTTTGATAGATTATTTTTTGACCTACCAAAATTCTGTGTTTATAAAATACAATAAAATTCATCTTAATATATTTTGTAAGGGTAAAATATATTTTTTATTTTTAAAATTTGTAAAAAATTTAAAAAATATTCATAAATTTTGTTTTGTTTAATTTTGTCTCAAAATTTTTTTAATTGTATTAAATATATTTTTTACGGTTAATTTTTTAAGAATAATATTGAATACAAATAAATCAAACTAATTCTATATTTTTTTTAAAAAATTAGCTATTAAAAATATATTTGATATAAATAAAAAAATTTAAAAATAAAATTAAAATAAAATAAAATTTAAAAATAGTTTTAAAATTTTTGATAAATTTTACTTTATCTATTCTCAAATATCTACCTCGATACTCGCACATAGATGTGTATGGTATAAATGGCATGCCTTAGAATTAGAGGAACCTTCTTCCGTACTTGTTCATGTGATTTGAGGAAAATAGTAGAAATTAAATTGGCTTTTAGAAATGAAAGCAATTAAGAATACTAATTATTTAATAATTTATATAATTAAGCCGAGAAAGACAGACAGGATATGCTATTCTTATTACTCTATTATTTTGTAACTTTGCCAGCAAAAGCTATAAAGACAGGAGCATTAGATGCATAGAATATTCAACCAAATTTCTTGTCATGCTGATATTAATCAATTAAAGGACTCGGATCATATCATATCATATAAAATAATTATATAATATAAATATGATGATATTATACATGAAAGGCAATACCATAATTTTAAACAGCTACTAAGATAATCTTATCCTTTGAGCCCTGTCTTTTGAATGAGGAACATGGTCTAAGGTTACTAGGTTAGTGATTCAACGCCTACTCCAATTTTGTTCACAATTTAATAAGTGGATTTAAATAGTCATCAACAACCCTTTCCTTTATGTCTAGTCTATCTTATCATTTATTTAGGATTGATTAATAATTTGTAAGTTGGTTTTTAGTTTTATGTTGTAATGGGTTAAAGATTAATTTATAACGAATTTATATTTTATTTAATTGTTTGTAATTAGACAATAAATTATTATATATATAAAATAGAAATAGAACTTTGATACTTATTTAATAGCTTAAATATTGATGAGTAAATTGATAATTTAAATTAATTTTATTAATTTTTAGTTAATTCAATTTTTATGAGAATTCACAAATGAGTATCAAGTGTCAAACAATAATATCATAAATGACGAGGTAAAAGAATGTTGTATCCTATGACTAGTTGTATTATACTATAGATTAATTTTTGAATAAATAGTTAAAGTAATTTCTGAATAATCATTTAATTTTTAAATTAGTCTTTTAAATTTTTTTAATTAAATTCATTTTTCAAAGATTTTAAGTTAGTCGTGTTAGTCCTTCCGTCACTTTAGTTGTGTTAAGTGATATCACAATACATATTTATTAGTAGTCTTAATTGGCGGTAAACATAATAAGTTTATGAAATTATATCAAAATAATCTCAAATTGAGGAATTTCAATGCCTCAAAATTTTCCTTCAATTATGTTTTGATTTGATATAATATCATAAACTTATAATATTAATAACCAATTAGGATTTTTAGGTGTGTGTTGTAATATATTTAACATATTACATTAGCAAATTTTGACTCTAACAACAAAAAATAGTGACAGAATAACTAACGTGATTAATTTAAAATTTTTAAAAGACGAATTTGATTAAAAAATATTTTAAAAACTAATTTAAAGAAGGAGTGATATTTCAGGAATGAATTTGACTCTTTATTCTTAATTTTCTTACATGATTGTTATTAATATAAAAAATTTGAGACTACTTTATTTATTTATTTATGCATAATTAAAAAACGATTTCTAAATATTGAGTCAAAAGGAAAAAATAAAATAAAATCACCTTTGATATATGAAAAGTAACATGTGAAAGAAGCAGCATTGTCTCTATAAATTGGAGTACTCACTTTCTTAAAGGCAAATGTATGGAGAGAGCAAGAAAAAAAAAAGTTAAAAAGGTTTTCAATAATCAAAATGTAGTGCACATTGCGTCAGAGACCAACAATAATCACTCACGCTTATTTCTTGCAATCAAAGTAGATATATGATATCATGGTGGGTTAGAACTTAGAAGTGTAATAAAAAATAGGATAAAGTATATTTTTTGTCTCTAAAATTTTATAAAAATTTTAAAAATATTTTTAAGTTTTATTTTGTTTTAGTTTTGTCTCATTAATTTTTTATTTGTATCAAATATATTTTTGACGGGTAAATTTTTTAAAAATTTAAGACTAATATAATAATAATACATGAAAATTATGCTTGATCTTGTGTTGAGGATTGTTTAATTTTTATGAAATTGTTGTTCAATTAGTCTTAAATTTTTTGAAAAATTAGTCGTCAGTGATATATTTGATGCAAATAAAAAACTTTTATGATAAAATTAAAACAAAATAAAACTTAAAAATATTTTTAAAATTTTATCAAACTTCATAGACAAAAAATATACTTTATCTAAAATACTATTATTAATTTAATAAATACATTAATATAATTTTATGTATTTTTATAAAACTTTTCTCTATTAATAACATTAATATAATATACACGTGCCATTAAAAAACATAATAGTTAAACGAAAAAAACTCATAAAAGTATGTATTAAAGCAACTTTAATAGAGTAACTTTTGAATATCATTTTTGACACTTATAAAAAATAAACTGGTTTAAAATTAAAATTTATATTAAATTACTGAATAAAATAAAACCGATTTTATCTTGAAAAGACGGTATCATTTGGAGAAAAAACTAATAAAGTTTTACTATTTTTATAATAATAATTTTAATAAAATAATTAAAAATATAAAAATTAAATTATTTGAAATGAAATATTGGAATAATAAATTTTTTAATTAATCTTAAAAATTATTATTTATAACATGTGATATTATAAATATTAATGTAATATTTTGTGACGTCTAAAATAAAATTGAAATGAAAGATAAATTTATTGGTGTTCTTAGGCTGTGTTTGTTTATAGAGAAAGGACACTGAGTATAAAATTATGTTTGGCCGAGAAGATATGAATAGAAACAATGTATATAAAGATACTGAATTAGTGCATTTTGTATCCATCATGACAGGAAGAACACGGAAACACTAACAAGAGATACAACTTATTTTTTATTTTTTTATTATTTTTGTTAATTTTTCATAATTATATTTTTTATTGTTTTGTTTTTCATCTCAAATTTTTTGAATGAAAAAAAATAAAAAAAATTGAATTTTCATAATTTGTTCGAATTTATCATCAAACAGAATACAAAAATACAAAATTTTATGTCTTTATTCATCAATATCTTGTCCTATCCTATTCTCAACGTCTTATCCTATCTTATTCTTAGAAACAAACGCAACCTTAGGTACTATAATTAATAACTAATATCTCCTGTGAATATTGGTGCATGATTTCTTGTTCTCACCTTTGCATTATAGGTTCATGAATGTCTCATATCGGAAGTGATGCTAGCCAAATCCACATCGTTTAGGGAGTGAAGAACCAAAAAAGTCAGGGCACAAAATAACATCACTTTCCTTTCACACAAACACCCTCTCCTCCCTTGGAAAAAGATTCTCTCCAGTTTTTTTAACAATTGATAAAATCCAGTGTGATCTATCATCTTTGATTCTATGAATGGGACCAAAAATAAATAAGAGAGAAAGCGCAATAAATGATTAGATTGAATACTGGATACCATCCAATTTTTTTTTCACTGAAGAGGATCCACTCCCTTCCTCCCTTCTTATCTTCTCTTTTAAGGTGTCTCCTTCCACCTTCAATCTTCTTAAGAATTTACTAACAAATGCTTTTAAAATACTTATTAAGATAATGCAATATAAGTTTTTTTTATACCTTTTATAAATATATGATTTTTTTATTTTGTTATAAAATTTTTGAAGACTCGTTAACAAATATTTTTAAAACACTTACTAACTGAATATTTTCCGAATTAACAACTATAGAGTATTAATACAATATTAGAAATAAAAGAGATTGTATTTTATCTTTATTTTTGTCTTATAATTTTTTTTTGAATTTTGTGTTTTTTTAGACTATAATTCAACATAAATTTTATTTATTTTTTTAAATTTTAGATTTTATATATTTTTTATAATTTATAAGTGTCGTTTAATTATTTTATTGAATAAAAGTTTTTTTTTCATAAAAAAAAAGTCGATTTGGCAATTGGCACTAGTGTAGCTAGAATCTAGCAAGGGACATGTCACCACAAAATTACTCGGGGAAATAGTAGGTAAATAATGACCATCTTGAACAATATGAATAACTACTAATCAAATAAAAATATACTACACCCTAATTTAATGTTACTAATTAAATTTAAGATTAATTTATTTTTTTAATTTTATTAATTCATATTGTTCACACATTATTCAAAAATATTATTGATTATCTATACTTTTCCAAATCACAATAATCACAGTTTTATTACAAGACACTAAAAATAAGACATAAATAATAGAGACACATAATTTAATATTTTTATATTTTATTTAATGATAAATAAAAAATTATAAAAATTTAATTTATTTTTATTTTTTATTCAAAATATTTAAGAAAAAATATAATAATAAAATATAATAATAAAAATTAACAAAAATAATAAAAAATAAAGTATATCTCTTATTAATATTTTTATGTCTTTTTTTATTAAAATAGATAAAAATATATTAATTTAATATCTATAAATATAATATATTTATTTATATCTTTTTTTTTTGGTTTTTCACGATATTCTTTAGTCCGATAGGTTAAGGATTAATCTGTCACGGTACTGAGCTTCATTTAAGAATTTGCGGCTGGTCAATGAATTACTGCATGCACAAAACGAAATTCAAATTTCTGACACTTATTTAAGCGGACTAATAAACTAATCACTAGACCAACTCAATTTAATTTATTTATATCTTATTTATTAAATATAATTTTGTGTCTTAGTATTTCTGTCCCAGCCAACAAACAAACGCAGCGATAAGATTATTGAAACAAAACCATTTGTGCGATGGGATACACTTTTTTATCCCACGATGATAAAGAAGCCAAAAAGAGATTTGGGTCAACATTCAAACTTGTCATGGTTTGGGACTTGGGTTATTCTACTGAGTAGCGACACCCTACTAGTCTAATTGACCAAACTTAGAGGAGGATATTCAACCACGCTGTGAAAGAGACATCAACAATTATGAGATGGTCTCGTAATTCATTATTGCAATCCCCAATTAAAAATCTACGTGTACTTCTATTAACATAAATATTCACTTGTTAGATATAAAATAAAGAGTTGTAAGAGTATCAAAAATATTAATATTTTAATTATTTTAATTATTGATTTAAATTATAAAAAATATATATAATATATATTAATTAAAATGAACGATTAAAATAATTAAAATATTAGTATTTTTGATATATTTAAATTTTTTTTATAAAATATGCATTTCTTATCCTGTGTTTTAACAACACATATTAGAATTATAAATTAAACAAATTTATTAAAAATATAAAATAATTAAATTTTTATTATATTTATTTATATTCATTAAAAAATAAATTTTTTTATTATTAATAATTTTAAAGTATATATTAACTAAATTTATAAGATAAATTAACGTAATCAGTTTAGTGACCAACCATTCGTTTATTTGAATTTTCCAAGTTCCAAAGACACGAATTACTATTATGAAGGATATACATAAATTTTTTGTTATTTGAGCTTATCACTACACCCATTTGGTTAGTCAAAAATGGTCTTAACTCTTAAATATACTCATTGAATGAAAATAATGAAATATGGAAAAGAATAAATTATATTTTGTGTTTGGGTCGTGTTGAATTTAAGTTCCTGTTGCGCCTTGGGCCCATTGAATTCAAGTCCCAATGGAGATAATGAAAAACTTTGAAGTGGAGTGTCTTAGAATGGAAGGAGTGGATCCTCTCAAGTAAAAAAAAAATTGGATGGTGTCAATTGTGATTTCTTATTTTTTAATATTTTTTTTCTCTTATTTAATTTTGGTCCCACTTATAAAATTAATGGTGAGAAATCACACTACATTTTTTTAAGTGTTAAAAAAACTGAAGAGGATCCATTTTCTAGAATGGATATGATGAGTGAGTTATATGACCAAGAAAAAAATTATAGAGTAATAATAAATACGACCAAAAAATAAAAAAAAGGTCATTTAATAATCACATACCATAAACAAGTAACATTATTAATTGTTTTTTATTTACTAGACCATTCCGAATTAATTAGTAACGTTATAAATTAGAGTGATAGTATGACACTCCTAATCTTTAGTCCTCTCTTATATGTTTCGGCCTTGTCTTGAGCCTCTCTTAGCTCAGCAATATATATTTTTTTATTCTAATGGACCTATGGCCCAAAACAAAATAAATTAAAAACATATACTACTTTAATGTTGAAAAGGACCAAAACCCAAAAAAAAAAAAATGTTGAAAAAACAAGATGTGTTCTGTAAAAAGAAAATCATTTCTTTCTTTCTATGATCTGTATATTATCTATACTATCCCATAATATTTTGTCAGCATTTAGCCTAAAGTAATAATAACAACAAAAAAAGCCTACACAATAAAAGTAAATATGTTGTGATAAGGATCACTACTTAGATGTCTATTTTTAAGAGAAAATAAATTTAATAAGAGTTGAAAATAAAAACATTTTACATATATAAATAGAAAGCATCGTCAGATTAAGGATGGCAATTTATACTCTACTTTTGTGGGTACCCAATCCAGTTTAATCTGTTCGGGTAGGGTAGAGTATGGATTTAGGGTGTATTCTATTCTATTCTATCCGTACCTCATATATAACACATTTTATAAAAATTAGGTATATAGTAAGAAAAGTGAGAGTTGAACCCACAACCTCTTTTATGTAATGACTTACAATAAGTGAACAACTACTAAAACTAGTTAGTTAATTTAGTAATTTTGAACATTAGTTTTTTATTTTTTATGTTATTAATATGTATAAAATTCGAAATGATTGAATTTTATATTTACTTTAAAAAAAATTTGATATTTCTGCGGGTAGAGTAGGATAGGATTTAGAATTTTAGGATATGGATAGGATTAAGGTTAAGAGATTCTCAACCCGCGAATAAGATAGGATAGAGTTTTAATAAAATTTTCAACCCGCGGATAGAATTAGGGTAGGATCCAAACTCTACCCTACCCTACCCTACCCATTGCTAGTCTTACATCAGATACAATACACATAAGTAATAAAATTTTCGGTTCCGCTACGTTACCAATAGCATATCTGCCAACTTCTGCCAACTCTTATTTATAATTGTGTTTCATGGAAGTGTGTTCATGGATGTGTCTAATAAAAATGTCTTTTTTATAACTGTGTTTAATAGAAGTGTCTTTATAGATATATTTTCTGGAGGTGTCTCTTTATATATGTATTTAAAATATATTAATTATTAGACACATCTACGAACACATTTTCATGAAACACAAATATAAATAAGAGTTAGAAGAAGTTGGCAGATAATATGTTGGTATCCTATATTTTTCCTAAAATTTTCTCTTTTACACTGCTAAAACACTCTTTTCTCTTTTATATAAGCTACTATATATTGGTTATATATATAATTTTTAAAATATTAATAATTGTAGTAAATATTAATACTAAAATTTTTAGTTATATTTTTTATTTTATATTTATTACCTCTTTTTATTTATTTATTTATTTTACAACAAAATGCAGTAATTCATAATCAAAATGTGTGCATTCTTGCATTATGAAAAAGCAAGATTTACGTCAGAAATTCATACACGTAACTATAAATTACACAACATGAGTACATATATTCGAGCAAATCGCATAAAACATTTTATTCTTAGCTACACTACTCATCATACGCATTAAATGGAAATCAATTAAAAGACAAATTAAATAAATAATTCAATTCTTGGTGGAATAATATTTTTTTAAATAGTGCTAATAAAACTATAATTTGTTATACTCTTTAAAAATATTTCTATCTACATAACTTACATAAAAGAATTAGTAAAATAAACGCTTTTTTTTATTATCAAATTTCTATGTAATTCGATTCTCTCTCTCAGATGTTAATCTAATTGACTATAAGATTTTATAAAGTTGGTTAAGTAGTTTCATCTCTCATTGGAACAACTCCATTCTCTATTAAAAATTCCATATTCATTATAGTTCATTCCATAACTCACAATCTCCTATAACGAATTCTCTTTAGTTTGAGACCGAAAAAAGTCTTGAAAAAGTATCTTTTAGAACACTACTTTCAGTACCATAGATAAATCTCTAATCAACTTCTCCCTTATATGTAATTCTATGATTTGTAACTGACAAATATTCTTCCAAAGACTCTCTTGTAGGTATAGGTTGACTAATAAGCATCTCTAAAGAATTCAAGTTATTACATGAACACACAATTTTCTTTCATAACGGACAGTTTTTTCTTTTTAAAAACCGTCACCACCACTTAAACAACAGATATGTATTTCGAATCACTGCATCTCTGACCCCTAATCCACCTAGTTTTTTCAGAGCCTGTACCACTTCTTAACCACTTCTTATTTTACTAAAGGTGTTCCATTTTTTCTATCCTTCTTACTCCATAAGAATCTCTTCTATAATGAAATTAGCTTTTTTACCATAGACTTAACCATCTTGTACAAACTAAGATAATATATAAACAGACTATTTAAAACACACTTAATAAAAATCAGTTTACTAGCTTATTAAAGATTTTCACTTTTTATATACTAAGCTTTACTTCTATCTTATCTATTACTATTTATTACCGATTTATGTATCTTGACAAATCTTAGATTTGTTTCTAAAAAAATACCAAGATATTTTATTGATAGTGATGTTTTTTTACAGTCCAACAACCTATACATCTTTTTTTATGTCCAATCTTATTCACATTAATTGAATTTAAACTAGACTCATTAAATTTTAATGTTCAGTTTTCACATCATCTCAAAATACCTTAACAACTTTTTGTAGTGTCTAATAGTTTTCTCTTGTAGTATCTATATTAGGTGAATTCTAATATAAAATATTTAGGTAGTTACTATTATTGTATAAGTGTGGTTAAGATTAAAATTATATTCTTTATATATTAATAATATTTTTTATTTTTTAAACTAAAAAATATTATTAAATAATAAAAAACTTTTATTTTTAAATTTAGTGTATTGTAATCAGCATAGTCATCATAATGTAAAAATACAAAAATACACTATTATATTATTATCTCTATATTTAATCCAAAATAATAATAAAAAAATGTTATTTATATATTAAAATTAATTATTAAAATTATTTATTTTTAATTTATATTTTATCTTTTAATATATATTTTATATTAATAATTAATTTTAGTGTACAGTTAATATAATTAAATAATAAAATTACAAAACAAAAATAAATGCAAGAATTCATAATTAAATCAAATGTGTGGATTGTGGCACTATGGAAATCAAAATCAAATAGAAAAGTAAGAGTTGAGTAAAAAATTCATCATCGTAATCATTATTGTATCCATTGTTGCAATATGGAAATCACTACAAAAATAAAGAAAACAAAAGGGAGAAAAACGTTTATTTCAATATTGTTTGCCGAGACTGATTCCACTGTTGATGTGCACTGACTGAGAAATAAAAAATTGCACGATATTCTCGGGTGATAGTAACGAATGAGTGATAAGCATGGATGAAAATGGATCAAGTCGAATCAAAATTTGGTTTAGACGATTTTTTTTTTGAACGTTGGCTATTAAATTCTAAGTTATCCAACCAAATCTCAATCGAGTTTAAATTTTTAATTGCAGCCGAAGTCTGGTCAGATGTAACTTTGTTTGTTTTTTATTGAGTTGCACTGGGTTCAAATTTTTGTGGAGGAATATTGAATTATTTGTGTGTACCCTCATGTAGTGTGTGTGAGTGGATTATGTGAGTGGATAATGCATCCATGCTTAAAATTAAAAGCTATCCAATCCACTTCACCAAAAAAAAATAAAAAATTTCTTAATTCATTCCATCTATTTTAAAGAACATAGATCTTTTTTCTATTATTTTTTTGTCTTGTACTCTAATTTACCGCAATATGTATATCCTTCCATTTAGAGAATTAGTATATTCAAGTCGTTGCAATGAACCTATAAATTTATAATGATGTGTAATTGTATATGAGACTTTCAGATGGGCTTTTTTAGCTGTTTGCGCTCCAAATGAAGTTCCGACGCGACGGTGCACAAACATGAAAACTTCAGTTTTCTCTCCTCTGAATTTGTAATTTCGATGATGTCGTGTTTTTTGATTCCAGCCTATTTGCCCTGAAACTCGTTTCCTATACCGAGCATGCTCCCTTTTCTCTTGTAATTGACCTGCATTTTATACTTCCTCAAAATAAAATTTGTTATATCATTTTGATTGCATGTCTTTGTCTCAATTCAAATTGCTGCTGCCGCTAGAATTTCATTCCCACTGTTTCTTTATCTCCAATTGTTTTAAACAAGGTCGTGAAAGTCTTGTGCTTTCTCTGATCAAATTTGCTCATGTTGGTTTCTCCTTAAATCCCTGAATTTGGTATTGATTTTGATTTATGTTTGCTCTGATATTGTTCTACATATAGCAATTATTCTTGTTCTCAGTTGTTGAGTTTTTTAAATTATTATGTTCCTAATTTTATGATTGATTTTCCTTTTTCAAGAATTATTGTCAATTTTGAGCTTCCATCTTGATAATACGCCGCATCTCCAAAGGCAGTTGCATACTCCAGTTCTAAGAAGCCAATCTGATGCTGCCATTTTAACAACTGTGTAAGCAAGTAGGTTCCTTTTTTGGGTGTTCATGTTAGACCACAATTTGGTATTCTTTTTATTAGCTCTCTAATATCCTGTAATATTGCTTTTGTTTCTCCAATGAAAGTATTTGATTTTATGGTTTAGATTAGTTTTAAACTGTCTGATTCAATTAATGTTTTTTCCAAATCCAAATTATCAATAATAATAAGGGCTTGTCTAATAGCTATAGCTTCAACTATTATACTTGAATGTGTGCTAATTTTTTCAGAGAAGTCTAACACAATCTTTCCATTATTATTCCTAATGATCACAGATATTGTCCCTTTTCCATCCTCCTTCCTAAAAGCAGTATCCATATTAGCTTTTAACCAATTTTCCGGTGGAGGCCTCCAACTGATCAGGTGTGCTCTTGTATTTTTTTCGCTCTTCTTTTCTATAAATTGTTGGTCTGTTGTGTTCCAAAATAGATTCCCTATTAGTTTAGCTCTTTTAATTGTCCATTCTAGTTGAATATTCTGTTGCTGAAATATTTTCTGAGTTCTTGTCTTCCACACCTCCCAAGCTAGAAATCATATTCTACTTATTCTCATCTCTTAATGATCTTCTCCTTGTTTTTTTATTTTCTCTATATATTCTATCAACCAGTCCCCAAACGATTTTACTGAGTCTGCTGTGGATGTGCACTAACATTCAGCCCCAAACCAGGTGGTTCGCGTCCATTCGCAGATAAGCAGGGCATGCTCTGTAGTTTCAGTTTCTGTATTACACACTTGGAAAATAAGACTAGTTATCAATTTCTTTTTATATAAATTAGCATTTACGGCCAAGATATCTTGGTCTGCCTTCCATAAGAACGTTCTGATTTTTTGGGGAACTTTCATATTCCAAATCTCATTCTATAGTCCCTTTCTATCGGTGCTTATCGAAGGACCATTTTGAATTTTTTTTCTGTGCCTCTAATCTTGCTGTTTGATAATTAATTTTGATTGTATAAGTATTATCTTCTCTCCAAAGCCAATATAGAGTGTCATGCTTTTTTATTGTACTTATTGACGTTCTCACTATGTTATCTGCTATCTCTTGTGAAAATATTGAGTAGATTTTGGTTTTGTCCCACTCGCCACTTTATTGAGTAGCTCCTTTACTTTCCTGTCCTCTACTATTCCCAAATTAAGTTATTTTTTCCTTCCCGCTATCCAATTGTCCTTCCTTATGCTAACTTGAGTAGCATCTCCTATACACTACTTTCCCTGATTCTCGAGCAGTTTCCTATCTTGTAAAATACTCTTTCATATTCACAAAACATTTCTTGAAGCCTTCGCTTTCCAAAAGTTCTCTCTCGAAAAATAAATAGCCTTTAGGATTTGCACCCAATTCGAATCTTTTATAATTCTTCAAGCTCGCTTAACCAAATAAGTTAGGTTTTGAATCTCTACGTCTTTAAATTTCATTTATATTATAAATAGATAATTTAAATTTATGTTTATTTTTTTATAGTTTTTTTAGGCTCGAATCCGGCCTGCTTAAATGCCCATTAAGTCCACACAAAAATTTGTGTCGTGAATTATAATTCACAACGATAAACTTAAAAATTCTAATTTGACATTAAGCATGTTAGAATTTACAGTTCATAATTTGTAAAATATAAATTATTTTTATATCAGTTGTTAGTCACATATCATAACCATATTTACAATTCATAATTATAAATATTTTTTTGGTTAAATTGCATAATTGGTCCCTACACTTTCAGTGAAATTACAAATTGGTCCATACACTTTAAAAGTTTGTAATTAGATCCTTAAAGAGAATTAAAATTTGTAATTTAGTCCCCGCATGTCAAAAAAGATTGATTTAACAGAATATTCTGTTAAATCAGACACTTTTTGAACGACGGAGACTAAATTACAAATTTTAATTATCTTTAGGGACTTAATTACAAATTTTTAAAGTATAAAGACCAATTTATAATTTTACTAAAAGTATAGGAACCAATAGCATAATTTAACCTATTTTTTTAAAAAAAATTGTAATCTTGACTAATCTTGACTATTAATTCTTTTCAATTTTATTTTATATAAATATATAGTTAAAAGTCCAAAATTAAGAATAATTTATTTAAAAAATTATTCTTAAAGAATCGGCCAAACAAGTTTTACGGGTTTTTTTTTCAAGTTTATGGGATGACCTTTTAAACTAATAAATTTTTCAAAGGCGAAAACTTGATTTGTTTAATAAAACGAATCGAGACTAAAACAAGCTCGTGACTAACTTGACCAACTTTCATCCCTAATGATGGAAAAAAAGATTTGAAACTTAGAAGACTAAGTGGATAGTGATGGAAAAGAATATTAAAAAGTAGATGGATCTCTCGTCAAACTCCATGCTGCGAGTTACTAAAGGTAGAAAAGAGAATAAGCCTAAGAACAAGACTTTGAAAATTGGGTTCGATTTTTAATTATTAGTTTATTAATTTATTGGTCTAACTAATTTAACTTTAATCAACTTAAAAAAATTATTTTATAATAAAATAAAAAATAAAATATAATAAATACACTAAACATAATGATAGTATAATATAAACTTTAAAATGTCATCTAAATTTAAAGTACTACATCAACTAAAATCTTATGACCTTATTAAAATATAAACTCAAAAGACAAATAACAAAAGAAAATATCAAAACATGAAATCCCAATATAAAATTTTTTCATCCATCATCAAAATTCACAAAAATTTGCTACAAATTTTAAAAGCAAAGATGAACAATTTATTCCTTTCCTAACAAAAGGCTAATTATAATGAAACAAATAGAAGCTCATGCTTTAGCAGCAGTAACGTGATAAATTTTTAACAAACTTTTCAGCGTAATTTTAATAATTGTTAACAAGTTTTTTTTGCTGATCACAATTTTAGCAAGAGTTTAACACAATTTTAACAAAGATTAAAAAGTTTTTTCCAATAATGAACTAATCAGATTCAATCAAAAGCAAAAAAACAGAATACAATACATCATAGGAGTAGAACTAATCATTCAACGATTCAATCTAAGTAACACTAACATAATCTTAAAAATACTCGTTTTGAGCAAAGAACGAAAAATTAAAAAAAAAAGCCATTGCCTCTGTTCTGAACGGTCTAAGCAAAGGGGCAGAAGCGTGACGGAAATGGAAACCAAGCGATGAGAATGACGGATGGTGGCCAAAGTGCGGCTAAGCAAACTAAAAGCAGACGTTGGATAGTGAGCTTGAGGAAGAAGCTGCGTTTGGTGAATGAGGAGAGGGGTTGGAGATTTCGACCACGACGACCAGACTAAGATGGTGGTGCCTGAGCCCAACAAACGGCGGCAGAAGAAGACCAGTGATAGACAACTAGCTGGAAGAAGAAGCACCGATTGTTGAATGAGAAAGAAGTGTGGACGAACTGGACGAAAACACAATGATGCTTGAGTGTGACGGACGACGGCAGTGAATCTCACTCCTTGTAGCCGTGGGAGAGAAACAATAAAGGAGATGAATGAGAGAGAGAAGAATGGATGAGGAGAGAAGAGAAGAGTAGCGATCGAGATTGAATTGATGAGCAAAAGTTAACGAGGCAATCTGTGAACTCACACTTCCGCTAGTTACAAATAATCTATATATAGTATATACACATATCCATCACCTAACTCAACTAATTTAACACTTCCAAAAATATGTAGAAAATATCTGTCTCAACAACTTCTAACTAATTAATTGACTAAGCTAGCTAATATAAGTAACCAACTAATTGTGTTTAATAAGCTAGTCAAGTCACAAAGAGGATTTGGGAAGAGAAACTAGAAGAAATGAGCAAAATAAAAAATTGTGCGTTGTTGTTGGAGAAGAGGATTTGGGGAGAAATCTAAAAAGAGTGAGTGATAGGACAGAGGATTTAGGGCGTGAAGTTGAGAAAGAGTGAGCAAAATCCTGACGTTGTTATTGGAGAAGAGAATTTCACAAGCTGCTAGATAAAGGAGTATACAAGAAACATAACAAATTACTGCATCAATATTCAATACGCTAACACTATAAAAATACGATTATTTGTATATCTTGCCCCCAAAATATTGGCTACAATAAGCAATTATTGCTACCGGTGGTTTCTATATTTTGAATTTAGAATCTGAGGATTGATTTGAAACGATGACACAGTTACTATAAATGTAGATGCCAAAACTTATGGTGGAACTGATAAATAAATGTATCCGATTAACAATCATAATCATTATCATCATGATAAAAACAGCTCACACTGCACAGAACAGTGTGAGGAAAAAAACACAGAGCACTTGTTTTCGTTTTACTTCTAAGAAAAAGATTTAAAAAAAAAAAGTCAAAGGCGTCAACGGGACTGGTCCCTTTCCATCCCCCACCGCCTGACACGTAGCTGAAACCCCAAGGCTGCGGCAAGAAACCTAACCGTCTGCGGCGGAGAAAGAACCGCCACGACCTTCCTAACCGTAGCCACCCTCAACTCATCCGCTCTCTGAAAAAGCTCTCCCACGGCGTTCCTCATCCCCCCCATAGACTCATCAAGCTCATCAATCTCCCCATCCAACAACCTCCCGACTCTCCTAGCGCGTTGCAACACGCGCGGACTAGCCACGCTCTCCTGAAACGCCGCCATTGCAGCAGAAAGCTCCCTCTCCCCGGTCCTAGTCTCCGCCCTGACCCTCTCAATCGCACGGATCTGGTCCGGCGTGAGATCTTGAAGAGCGGTGTCGGCGAGGCGGAGGATTAAGGAAGGCTTGTAGTCTCCCATCCACAGAAGTGCTCGCTCGTAGGTGGAGAGCCAGGTGGGAGAGAAGAGAAGCAAAACGTCGTCGTTTTGGAGGCGTGTTTTGTGCTCGAAGTATTGTTGGTAGTGGGAGAGAACGGATTCAATGAGAGCGATGTGTTTGTGTTGGGAGTCGGGAGCGTCGGAAAGTGTGAGAAGCTCGTCGAGGAGAGTCTGTTTCCGTTGGATCCATCCTTCGTAGAAAGCGTGAAACTGTTGCTGCGAGTTTGTTGGCATTGTCGTGTGCAGTGTTTAAATGTGTTATGTCCTCATTTATAGTGAGATTTTTGTAATTTTAATTTCATTTCATTTCTTAGCGGGTAAGATTTTTTGGGAGGGAGGCAGTGAGTGATGCTAATGGCGGTGGTTGGCAGGAAGCACCCAAGCAGGAGTATTCTGTCGAGGTTGGTTGATGCGTGCCAATGGAAACACGGCAACGCACACAAGCAATTATGGGACTCAAACTCCCACACGTAAATTTATCTTTTCCCAATTATTGGATTTTCTTAATGATTTTTTTTACATGTGTTTTAAGAATATACTAGTGAATTGTCCCGTGTGACACGGTATGGTAAGTTTAATAAAACTCATTCATTATGAAAGCGTTTTTATATTAATAAAATATGTATAAGTGTTTTATAATAATTTGGATTATTTGGTGAGATTCACCATAATTTTAAAATTTTGATTTTTATCCTGTAATTTTGATTTTTATTGGTAATTTTAATATCTTTTAGCAAGTTAAAAGATGAAGTTATTATTTAAATAAAAAAATAGTGAAAGAAAATGTTCATACACTGACCGGGCTCCTCCAAACTCGGTCAGTTCATAAAAGGTCCGACCTCGTCCTAAGGCTCACGCCTAAAGGTCGGACCTCGGACAAATAAAGCAAGGGAAGGCCCATCAAAAGGAACGCAGCCCAAACCTAAAGGCCGAAAAGGCCTAGCAAAGGCGGTTCCACAAAGATAGGGATAAAACTCCCGAAGGATAAGATAAGATAAGAATATCTTATCCAGGGAAGATCACGGCCAACTACTATAAATACACTGGAGCACCCAGGTATGGCATTCATTCCACATTCTACATATATCTGCTTAGACCCATGCTAACTTAAGCATCGGAGTGTCATTGCAGGTACAACCACCAACCACTCCACACATCAAGCTCGGGTCCCTGAACCCCCACCTCGGGCCTCACCAGACGACCGAGCTACACGTTTCAGGTAACCCCCGGAACATTGGCGCCGTTGCCGGGGACCTGGAAGTCATCCCTCTATCATGGCGGACGACCCTCTCAACAATGACCACGCTGCATCTGAACAAGAGGACGAAATTGACACCGGAGAACGACCGGACAGCCCTCTATCACCACGCACTCCAGGAGGAAACAAACAGAATCGCCCAAAGACATCACTCCCAAACAAAGATCCACAAAGTTCCGAAAAAGAGAAGAACTCGGAGATTCTAGAAACAGTCCGGGCACAACAAGACCGACTGAAAAAACTCGAAGAGGACATAAAGAAGCAGAAAGAAACTGAACAAGATCTGAGAAGGGAGACCCGAAAGCGCAGAGAATTAGAAGAAAAACTGCGGAAAATAGAGGCCAATCTGAAAGACCGAACAGAACGCGGCACCACCCCCGAAGGCAACCATGATCCCTTCACGCGAGAGATCATGAAGGAGAAGGTACCGCGAAACTTCAAACCACCCGATATGGATCTCTACGACGGCACCACCGATCCAAGTCACCACCTCAGCAACTTCAGAAGCAGAATGTACCTAGTCGACGCCTCCGACGCGATTCGGTGCAAAGCCTTCCCCACCACTCTCACCAAGTCAGCATGAAGTGGTTCGACAACCTGCCACCCAGATCAATCACCAGCTTCGAAGACCTAACCAAAAAATTCCTAACAAGGTTCTCTATTCAAAAGGACAAGACAAAACATGCCCCCAGTCTACTCGGGATCAAGCAAGGTAACCAAGAAACTCTCCGAGAATACATGGAGCGATTCAACAAAGCCTGCCTAGACATACAACACTTGCCCACTGAAGCAGCCATCATGGGACTAGCAAACGGCCTAAAAGAGGGACCGTTTAGCCAATCCCTATCCAAACGATACCCGACCTCCCTATACGAGGTGCAGGAGCGGGCAGAGAAATATATCAACATGGAGGAAACCTCCCAGCTAAGAGACTCTTCTAGGAAGGAATCAACCTACCCACTCCGAGATCGAGATCGGGAACAGAAGAAGAAAGAAGAATCCAACTCGGACAAGCCACGGAAGTACCACAACTACACCCCCCTCCGAGTCTCCCTAGTGGACGTCTACAGAGAAGTATGCCACACCGAAAAGATCCCACCGCCCCGACCGCTAAAACACAAGAGAGCGGGAAGAGATCGGTCCGAATACTGTGAATATCACAAGCTCTACGGTCATTCTACTAACGACTGCTACGACCTAAAAAACGTTATAGAAAAGCTAGCCAGAGAAGGAAAACTCGACAGATACATAGCAGAGAAAGGAGAAGAGACCAGAAAGAGAAGGCGGGGAGACAACGAAGATCGGGCCGAACAAACCCCGCGAACCCCTGAAAGACATGTTCACATGATAAATGGAGGTTTTGCAGGCGGAGGAACATCCAGATCCTCGCGAAAAAGACACCTCAAAGAAATCTATCACGTCCGAGAAGACAGTCCTCTGCCCGAACTACCTACTATCTCATTTACCCGAGAAGATGCTCAAGGGATAATACCCGGGCACGACGATCCAATGGTAATCACCATTATCCTAGCAAACGCCAACTTACATCGAACCCTGATTGACCAGGGAAGCTCAGCAGATATCCTGTTCAAAGCGGCCTTCGACAAGCTCGGACTTGAAGAAAAAGAACTAAAGGCCTATCCCACCGACCTATTTGGGCTAGGGGATACTCCGATCCATCCCTTAGGATACATCTCGCTACACACTACCTTTGGAAGAGGCGAGCAATCTAAAACATTAAGCATCGACTACATTATAGTCGACGTCACTTCTGCATACAATGCCCTCATTGGGCGACCAACCCTAAACAGACTGGCAGCTATAGTCTCGACCCCACACCTCTGTATGAAGTTCCCTACCGCAAAAGGAATCGCTACCCTAAAAGGCGACCAAAAACTAGCGCGGCGATGCTACAACGAAAGCCTAAGCCTAAAAGGGAAAGAGGTCAACACAATAGAACTCGGACGAGTTCAAACCCGAGAAGATCTTCGGCCACAACCAGAGGGAGAGACCGAAAAAGTCCAGATTGGGAACACACTTGAAAAAATAACAAACATAGGAGCAAACCTCGAAGCAGGCCTAAAAAAGGAACTCATAACCCTCTTAAGGGAGAACTCCGACCTCTTCGCCTGGAAAGCCTCCGACATGCCAGGCATAAGCCCCGACCTGATGTGCCATAAGCTATCAGTATACCCGGGATCCCGACCTGTCCAACAAAGACGCCGGAAGCTCGGACCCGAGCGCATGCAAGCAATAGAAGAACAAGTACAAGCACTGCTAGATGCAGGGTTCATTAGGGAAGTAAAATACCCCCTATGGCTCGCGAACGTGGTCCTGGTAAAAAAGCCCAACGGAAAATGGAGGATGTGCGTCGATTACACAGACCTCAACAAAGCCTGCCCCAAAGACCCATATCCACTACCAAACATCGACGCCTTAGTAGACGCAGCCTCAGGCTACAGATATCTCTCCTTCATGGACGCATACTCGGGATACAATCAAATCCCGATGTACGGACCCGACCAAGAAAAGACCTCGTTCATAACCCCAAGGGCAAACTACTGCTACGTAGTAATGCCCTTCGGGCTGAAGAACGCAGGGGCAACCTACCAGAGGCTAATGAACAAAGTGTTCTCAGAGCACATCGGACTACAGCTAGAGGTGTACGTCGACGACATGCTGGTAAAGACACAAGAAGACAGAAACTTGCTGACCGACCTCACCAGCGTCTTCGGCACCCTCAGAAAACACAACATGAGACTTAACCCGACAAAGTGCACCTTCGCCGCAGAAGCCGGAAAGTTCTTAGGCTTCATGCTGACTCAAAGGGGCATCGAAGCAAACCCGGACAAATGCCAAGCAATACTCAATATGAAGAGCCCGACGTGTGTCAAAGAAGTACAACAACTGAATGGAAGGCTAGCCGCCCTATCAAGATTCTTGGCAGGATCAGCGATAAAGTCACTACCTCTCTACTCACTCCTAAAGAAAGGGAAACCCTTCTCATGGACCCCGGAGTGCGAAAAAGCCTTTCAAGAATTCAAAGAATTCCTCGGGCAGCCACCCATCCTAACCCGACCTTTGAAAGGAGAAGAACTCGTACTATACCTCTCGGTTGGACATCGAGCAGTCGCTTCAGCGTTAATACGAGAAAATGACCAAGGACAATACCCCATATACTTCGTAAGCAAGGCACTACAAGGGGCCGAATTAAACTATCAGAAGATAGAAAAATTTGCCTACGCCCTAGTGTTCACAGCTCGGAGGCTCCGTCCCTACTTTCAAGCCCACACCATCAAAGTCCGGACAAACCAACCCATGAGACACATCCTCCAAAAAAACAGACCTGGCAGGACGAATACTGCAATGGGCGGTGGAACTGTCCGAGTTTGACCTCCACTATGAAACCCGGACTGCCATAAAATCTCAGTATCTAGCCGACTTCATCGCAGAATACACTGAGACCCCTGGAACCCCACTCTCATGGAACCTGTATGTCGACGGATCCTCAAACAAAACTGGAAGCGGAGCCGGGGTTATACTCGAAAGCGACCAAGGAACGCGGATAGAATTATCCCTAAAATTCGAGTTCCAGGCCTCGAACAACCAAGCCGAATACGAGGCCCTACTAGCAGGTCTAAAGCTAGCCGAAGAGGTCGGAGCCCAGAAAATCACGATCTTCAGCGACTCCCAGGTCGTCACATCACAAGTAAATGGAAGCTACCAGGCCAAAGACCCAACTATGAAAAAATACCTGGACCAAACACAGGCACAATTACGCCACTTTCCGGAGACACAGATCCAGCACATACCTCGGGAACAAAACGCCCGGGCAGACGCCCTCTCAAAGCTTGCCAGCACCAAGCCCGGAGGCAACAACAGAAGTCTCCTCCAGGAAACCTTACAATCTCCCTCCGTGCTAAGAGAGGAAGAAACGCTAAATATATCCAACCAACAGCAAGGATGGATAACCCCCATACTCAGCTACCTGAAGTCGGGAACTCTCCCCGCCGAAAGAAAAGAAGCTAAAAGACTCACAAAAGACGCCCAGAATTATACACTAATTCACGACGTATTATACAGAAGAGGATTCTCAAACCCCCTCCTTAGGTGCGTCCCGACCCCAGAAACAAAGAGCGTCCTCGAAGAAGTCCACGGAGGCATGTGCGGGAACCATCTCGGAGCTCGGGCATTATCCAAGAAAGTAGTCCGAGCCGGGTTCTACTGGCCGACCCTGCAAAGAGACGCAACGAAATTTGTGAAAATATGCCCCCCTGCCAAAAACACGCCAATTTTCACAAAGCACCACCCGAGGACCTTATCAGCATCACCGCACCATGGCCCTTCGCAAAATGGGGACTTGACCTACTCGGCCCGTTCCCCCAAGGACCGGGGCAAGTCAAATACCTCATAGTAGGGGTCGACTACTTCACAAAGTGGATCGAAGCTGAACCCTTAGCCACCATTACGGCTCAGAAAAGTCGCAAATTCCTATACAAAAACATTGTCACAAGGTTCGGAGTCCCCTACTCCATCACAACAGACAATGGAACACAGTTCACGGACACAAGTTTTCAGAACTTGGTGGCCGAACTAAAAATCAAACAGCAATTCACCTCAGTCGAGCACCCGCAAGCCAATGGACAAGCAGAGGCTGCAAATAAAGTCATCTTGGCCGGGTTAAAACGGAGACTCCAAGAAGCCAAAGGGGCATGGGCCGAGGAGCTCCCCCAGGTGCTATGGGCATATCGGACAACTCCACACTCTACAACGGGAGAATCACCATTCCGACTAGCTTATGGAATGGAGGCCATGATTCCTATCGAAATAGATGAAGGGTCACCCAGAGTCATCTTCTACAACGAAGAAGGTAACCCGCAGGCACAAAAGGAAGAACTCGACCTCCTCCCCGAAGTCCGAGAAAGAGCTCGGATCCGAGAAGAAGCCTTAAAACGGCGAACGGCCCTCAGATACAATCAGAAAGTAATAAAACGAAGTTTCTCCATTCACGACCTGATTCTAATCCGAAATGACATCGGAACACAAAAGTCGGGAGAAGGGAAGCTAGCTGCAAATTGGAAGGGACCCTACAAGGTAACAGAAGTCTTAGGAACAGGCTACTACAAGATATCCGACCTAGAAGGCAATGAGCTGCCAGGACCTGGCACGCCTATAATCTAAGACGGTACTACAGCTAGAAAAATTTGACCCGAGGTGTACTCTTTTTCCCTACAAGGGTTTTTTAATGAGACACCCGGTCAAGTAAGGCACCCGACCTAGTCAAGGGTAAACACTCTGTAAATATTCTTTCTTTTTTAATACTAATCAAATTTTTCTATTTTCCTTTGTTCTTCCTCGTGATGAAACAAATCCTGAAAAAGTACCCCGCCAAGGCGCATTAATTTATGCTCGACAAAACGCAAAAAAATCATTGCCGAGAGACCACACAAGGTCGGCAAAAGATAAAAGCGACGAGGTTCAAATTAATGTGAGAAGTTATAAAGTAACTCTGAAAAAGGCTCAAAAAGCCAAATAAAAAGAGATTACAAAAATAACTTAAAAGGCCGACCAATGACAAAGTCGGACCCAACAAAGGGTGTACTCGACCGCCCAACCCGAGGTCCGAGAAAAAGCCCGGACCCGAGAAGGAAGCCTTAAAACGGCGAAAACAAAGATTTCGAAAACGCTTACTAAAAAGTTGCTATACAAAAAACAACTAAAAAGTACAAGCGAAAAAACGAAATTAAAAGGAAAAAACAAAAGTTTTAGAGAAAAAAGCGCTAGCTAAAAGGTTGTTATCCAAAAACAACTAAAAAGCATAAAAGCAGGAGCAAAAAGTCAAAACGCGAACAAAAACACCGCATAATAAGCTAAAAAGTTACTACAAGTAGCTAAAAGCAAAAAAGGTGTCCAAAGCGTTCACAGAAACCATCCAAAAACAAAAGAGCCCACAGGCCGGGCAAAAAACGAAAAGATAAAAAGGATTACAGAGAATCAAAGATCCTTTCCGGACGCCACGTCAACAGAAGGCTGCGGAAGAAACATAGAAATCGGGACAGCATCGACGGCACCGTCATCTCGATTTAAAACCTCCACACCAGATCCATCCCCGGCCAAAGGTGAAGTTGGGTTCACAACCGGAACTTTGGGGTCGGACACCGGAACTTTGGGGTCGGACGCCGGAACCTCATCCTCGTTGGGAGCAGGAACAATCTTTCCCTCCACAACAACGTTATCCGTACTGAATAAACTCAGATCCAGGTCAGGAGCAAGAACCCGGACCTGAGCCTTCAAATTTTCATACATAGCATCCATACCCTTAGCCACATGCCCTTCTAGCTCGTAAAAATCATCCTGAGCAGATTGCAACTTCTCCTTTGTCTCCACAAGCTCGGCAAGTGCCCGAGTATAATTCTCCTTCGCCGCCTTCGCCATCTCCTCGGACGAACTCGCCGCCGCCACAGCCGCGGTAGCTTTAGCTTTCTCCTTCTCCAAAGACTCCTCCAGCTCAGCAATCCTAGCAGCCTTCAGTTTACTAATTCTCTCGAACTCAGACTGAGCTTTCTCAAGTCGGGAACTGGTCGCACCAATAGGGGATTTCTTGAACTCCCGGGCAATAGCGGCATGAAGACTAGCCATCCGGACACAGCTCCGCGCCATATACTGAAAATGATGCTCCATAGACACATCATCAGTAGAAATAAAAGTCTGAGGGAGAATATGCTGTTCAACCCAACCAAGAGCATCGAAATCCTTGTCGTTAAAACCCGCAGGCTCTTGAGAGGTCTTCTGTTTCTTGGGAGGAGGACCCGAGGACGAAGGAGGAGAAGAGGTAGCAGGTCCAGAGGTCGGAGGATCTTGATTTATAGCTCGGAACTGGGGAGTCGGAATAGTCTTTGACCGAGTAGTGACACCCACAGTAGTCTTCTCCGGAGAAGATCGGGCAGAAGCCCCCCCAGCCTCGATATTCTGAGCGGCCACAGACTTCTTCGTCCGACGAAGATACTTCATGGAATCCGCCTGAGAAGACATCTCTGCAGAAATAAAAGAAAAGGATTACCACAACAGAAATTCCACCAAAACAAGCAAAGCCAAAAATACTAAAAAAGATGAATCTCAGAGAGGTCGGGAACTACCTAACTCGGAACGGAGAAGGCTTGGATCTCCCAACATTTTCTTCGTGTCCAAGTGAGGTGCCCGACCCCATAAACTGCTTACCACACCCACAAAAGCCTGCTCCACCTCATCTAGACTCTCAAAAGTATACCTAGTAGACACTACATTCTCCTGCCAACAAAGAGGAAAAGAAGGCTCCCCACTCTCATCTAGAAAGAAAGGTCGGACGTCTCCAGTAGCCCGGACCTTGAAATAAAAGTTCTTAAAATCATGAAAGGACTCATCATACAGGGTACAAAACTTCCTTCCCTGGTTAGCCCTAAAAGAGACCCAAGATACCTTCCCTCCACCCGACCCCGGCTTCGTCAGCATAAACAAGTAGGAAAAAAGAGAAATAGAGGGAGCGACGCCCAAAAACTGACACAAAAGTTGAAACAGCTTTAAAAACGCCCAAGAATTCGGATGGAGCTGCGTAGGGGCAAGGTTACAAGACCATAACACCTCGGACTCTAGGTCGGTAAAAGGAAGTCGGACACTCAGCTTAGAGAAAAAACAATCATAAGCATAAAAGAAGAGCTTCTCGGAACTATCTAGGGGCGGGAAGCACACTCTCTCCTCGGAATCCGGGGCTACTAGTTCATAATCCCTCTCAGACTCTCTATTTTCACATATGCTACAGTGCCTACGGAACCTAGCTAAATACTCAGAATCTACCACAGAAGGGACTCTTAGAGGAAGAGGGTCTACCCAACCAAGACCACTTGGAATCTTGGTCGACATCGCTTGAAGAACCTTTCGAGACATAAAATTCTTACCTACAAAGAAGAATACAACAGCAAGCAAAAATCACATAAAGAAGACAGCAAAAAAACCCATTCAGCAAAACCCGAAACAAAAATGCCAGAGAACGAAAAAGAGCCCCCCCCATATGCAAACAACAACGGCGGCGCCTCTTTTTGGGGCAACCCAGGCATAAAGAAAAAAAGAAACAAACAAGAGCCACACAAAGAACAGAAGCATATGATCACAAGAAAAAAGAAACATGGGAACAAACCTGGAAGAAAGAAAACGAAGGCGAAGAGCTCCGAAGCAAGGAGAACGAAACGGCGGCGCAGAAGAAACCCCGGAAAGACACACGAAAAAATTTGGGAAAGAAGAACAAAGAGAGAGAAGAAGCGGTGCTCGAAAAAGGAGATGGCAAAACGAAGAAAAAGGAAGGGAGCAAATAAATAATGCCTTCACAGAGCACGAACGGAAATCGAGGAGAAACGGTAAAATGCAATAAATGCAGGGACGGCCATTTTTGAAATTTGAAAAAACTACTATGCCCGAGCTCGACCTCCCAAAGAAAGGACGAACTCGGGCAGGGGCACTGTTCATACACTGACCGGGCTCCTCCAAACTCGGTCAGTTCATAAAAGGTCCGACCTCGTCCTAAGGCTCACGCCTAAAGGTCGGACCTCGGACGAATAAAGCAAGGGAAGGCCCATCAAAAGGAACGCAGCCCAAACCTAAAGGCCGAAAAGGCCTAGCAAAGGCGGTTCCACAAAGATAGGGATAAAACTCCCGAAGGATAAGATAAGATAAGAATATCTTATCCAGGGAAGATCACGGCCAACTACTATAAATACACTGGAGCACCCAGGTATGGCATTCATTCCACATTCTACATATATCTGCTTAGACCCATGCTAACTTAAGCATCGGAGTGTCATTGCAGGTACAACCACCAACCACTCCACACATCAAGCTCGGGTCCCTGAACCCCCACCTCGGGCCTCACCAGACGACCGAGCTACACGTTTCAGGTAACCCCCGGAACAGAAAATATAATCAAACTAATTTGGTGATGGTGCTAAAAAGAGTTGTTTTGGTGTAGTAAAATAAATTGAAAGAGAGCAATATTTATAATGTGAACAACCATCACGACTTTCACAAAAAAAATTAATAATAATAAGAAAGAACATAAAGATAATCACAGTGTACAATTAAGATGATTGGCTAAAAAAATTATGATAAATAATTGAAATTATGAGTAATGATATTGTACACATACAAAATCAAATGAAATGTACGAATTTAAGTGACACATGTAACTAAATATGAAAGAAAAAAATAATTATGTGAATAGTAAAGTAGATAAAGAACTGAGTACTATGTACTATTATAGAATAGTAAAAAAAAGAACAAAAATGTATGATTCAAAGATAGAGTACAAATTCATTAAAATAAATTAGTATAAAATAGATGACAAAACATTGATTGAACTATTTTATGTGTAAAATGAATGAGAAGTCACTGAAACTAATTCAATACTTCGAAGTAACAACGAAATATATAAATGTGATCAATACAACAACAATTATATACGGCGTGAAAATGTTAAATTGTGTTTAAGAATATAAATTTGAATTATCATAGCAAGTTTAATATTAATGGATATATGGTTTGGGTGCATTGAGTTATAATAACTCGCTTTATGTTTAGGTATATAGAATAATATATCTATACAAATAGTTATGTATTTATTGAAAAAATTTGGTAAAAATATATTATGAGGATTATATGATTTTTCAGTAGTATATAAATTACCGTTACATATGATATAAGAGAAATTTTGAAGCTGATTACATGAGTATGATTTAGTTCAAAATTTTATCGGTTAAAAAATTATTATATCGCTGCACAAAATTATCCGATAATTAGAATGCATCAATTTCGTAGTACGAACTTGAATACCATGTAAGAATACAACGAAAGTTATGTATAAAGCTTCTAGAAAAAAAATTGATAAAGAAACAGAAATTAATAAAAAAAAATGAGCATGACAATTAGAGTATTATATTCAAATAAATATATCCATTACATATATAAATAGATAAAATAATGAGAAATAGAAACAAATTAATTGCATAATGAATAACCAAAAGGAACTATAGTGTTTGATGAAAGAGAAAATCCTAACAAATACTTAAAACTTTTAAATTCATTGATTTCTCATTATCAACAGAAACGTCAAATTTGACCTTGTTCTTTTCTATTATGTCATAAAATCTGTGCCATCTCCCCGGTAAAAATTTCTGATGATGTAAACCCTTCCAACGAAGTCCCATTGTGAAAGAAGGTCCAATTTTTTAAGGTACATTGATATAAAAAATCTTATTTGGTTTTATATATCGTAAGCAAATTGAATATAAGAGGGAAAGAGGTTAAGACCTTTTGGTGAATTGAAAATAAATTTCTGGCAACAACAATAAGGTTTTGGTTGTTCTGCATGAACGTTACATACCAAACAAAGACGCATATGCATAACAACAACAATATTTTAAATATTACCAAAATTAAAAGATATACATTAGATTAGATAATAAAGAACATACATAACTTGTTATCACAAAGCATTACGAATTCATGATTGAAGCAGATCCTACACAAAGCTTCGTGCCTCCGCCTGATAGTGAGGGTGTATCTCAAGAAAGTGAATGGAAGAAACCAATAAGAACTAAAGAAGAAGAGAATAAGTGAACGGAGGAAAAAAATGGAGAGAATCATTTTCTTAATTTTGATCAGGAAGAGAAAAAACTGAAAACAGAGAATTGAGAGATTCTCTTTTTAATTTTGAATTTAAATTCCAAATTATAAAAATTGAAATTTAGTATGCACATGTGAAGCAAGTTTAAAAATAGGATAGAAAAATTTGACATTGTCATGAAATGTGAAGTGTAATGAAAATAGTTTCATGTAGGAGTGGTATGGTAATAAGGATATGATGAGTGAAGAGTGAAAATATTAATATCTTAATAAAACCTCAGAATGAACATAAGAGATGACACGTTGAAATTCCACTACTGAAATAACCTTCTTTTCAAGGTATGTGTTACGGTGGGTAACCGGAGATTGATGGGCTGGATGGAGTTGGTTGGCTCAAACGTGTGAAGGAGGAGGATTTCGAATGGATCTGTAACTCGGGAGGCTTCGTCCGACTTGTTTGTGCGAGGAGATGGGGGTGGTACCTGCAAAGACACTCCGATGCCTAAATTAGCAAGAGTGTGAGCAGGTCTAGAGAGTATTGGACTTAGAGATACCTGAGGGGTGTCAGTGTATTTATAGTGGTGAACCAATAACCACCGTTGGAGTAGTGCCATATTTTTAGGGTGTTAACCGTCCCATTATCTTAGGGAGGTTAAGATATGGCTCGTGGAAGTGGTTAGAGAGATTCTAGGGGCAGTTACTCATTTGAATGAGTGTTTATCCGCCAGCTAATCTCGTGCTCGACTTCTTTAGAACAGGTCGTGGTGAGTACCGACTTCATAGGATGAAGATTGGTACTGGTGAGGCCCAACCCTTTGGATTAGGTCTTTTGCTTGATCCTGGGCCTTTATTATTGGGCCAGGGTATGAACAGTGCCCCTACTCGAGCCCAATTTTTTCAAGATTTGGGTTCGAGTATTCTGCTCGGGGTTGTAGCCGACTTGTTGGAGGACCGACGTGATTTTCTGAAATCGACGTGACTTTCCGTGTCCTTTTGGTTCTGACAGTTATGTCTAATCAAGCGTCGTGTCCGTTAGAGATGTGCGTAGGTCTTGATAACGGTGCATTCTCATTAATGACTGCCCCGCTTTTACCATTATGTCCCTTAGCACGTTTATAAATATTTTCGCTCTTTTTCATTTTTTCGTTTCTGCAATTTTTCAAATTTCTTCTTTCTTCGTTCGTGCTGCATTCTTGTGTTTCGGAGACTTCTGTTCTTCCAACCTTCATTTTTGGATAAAGGTTAGCTTTTCTTCTTTCGTAACATGCTTTGTATTTGTATGCTTTTATTTGTAGATAGATAGGTTGGTTTGTAGACTTTGGTTCCGTATCTCCTCCCTTTAGAGACTGTGTTTTTGATTTTCCTTTTCTTTTTCTTTTGTAGGTTTTTGTCACCCTTTATAAGAAAAAGAAATGGCTTCCGTAGATGTTCTTTCTCAATGGGTTGATGTCACGGTCCTAGGGGAGGAACCCTTGGTTGACGCCGAGTTTATCACCCACCTTCGTACTCACCACAGAATTTGTACTTCTGAGGAGGACGAGCCAAAGTATGAGTTGGTAGTCCCGGGTCCAGAAGACCGGGTTTGTTTTGGGAGGGCCAATGAGGCGGCCCCTCATTTTTTTTTATGTATGAATGTATGATCACCCGTTTGGGTGTTTTTCTTCCGTTTTCTGAATTTGAAATGGCTTTTTTACGCCACTGTCGAGTTGTCCCTACCCAGCTTCACCCCAATTCTTGGGGTTTTCTGAAAATTTACCAATTTATAAGTCACGCTTTGGACTTTCCGACCTCTTTGAGGATTTTCTTTTATCTTTTCCACATGACTAAGCCCTTCAGTGGGCTAAATAACAAGCAGCAATGGGTGTCTTTCCGAGCCATACAAGGTCGGAGAATTTTCACCTTTTTTGACGAATCCTTCCACGACTTCAAAAATTATTTTTTTAAAGTGCAAGCTGTAGAGGGTCACCACCCCTTTTTCTTGGATGAGAATTCTTCCCCTCGCTTTCCCCTCTATTGGTTGGAGGCCTCCCCCTGTAAGAAGTACGGTCTGGACGACCTGGATGAGGTGGAGGCGGCCATTGTGGGATTTTTCCGAGAAGTGTGGGGGAGGGCCCCATACTTGGATACTAGGAAATTCCTCCAGGGATCGCCGACCTTTGTTCGGTCGCAACTAGGTAGTTTTTATATATGTATATACATTTCTTATTTTCGACTTGTATTTGCCGACTTGAGGTTTGCCGACTTGTAATTTTTGCTAATTGTTTCTTTTGCAGATATGGCAAGGAAGAATGCTCAGGAATCTTACCAAAGAGTTCAGGAGGCTAAGGCAAGATCTCGGGCTAGGACTGGTGGTACCAGAACGATCATCTCTCCTCCTCCTGCTCCTCCTCCTCCTCAGACTCTGGGGACTCTTTCCCAGCCCATTGTAATTTCTTCTTCAGCTTTGTCTCGGCCGCTCCCCTCCGCCCGACTTCTTTCTGAGCCAGAGAAAAAGAAGCGCAAGACTTTAGAGTCTGGCTCTTCTTTTGATGGTGGGGTTAATACGGATGCTCTTGCATTCTTCCGAAAGAACATTTATCCTCATATAAGTATGGATGATGTCTCTGTTCGGAACCACCTTACCACTCTGGCTGAGGAGAGTTTTAGGGCGGCGGGTGTTTGTGGCAAGCTCTTGGATATTTTTGAGAAGACTCCTCTCAGCTCTTTGGGGTTAACCTCGAAGGTTGAAGAGCTGGAGGGAAGGCTTCTTTCTTATCAAGAGCATGAGAGGGAGTTATAGGAGGAGGTCGCCAAGCTGAGGGCGGAGAGGGATAGCCTTCGGGAGAAGGAGAGTAAGCTGCAAGCCCAATGCAATATGGAGGCGGGTTTGAGGAAAGCAGCACAGGAGAGTTATCAGAGTTTATTTCAAGATCTTGTGTCTGTGAAGAAGGATTTGCTGAACTCTCGAAATGCGTATGCCGAGTTGGAAGACTCTGTCGCTGATGGTGCCGAGGAGGCTTGGAGGATTTTCAAGGAGCAGGTCGGAGTTATTGCTCCTGACTTGGATCTTTCTCCTTTAGATCCAGACAAAGTCGTCATTGATGGTGCTATTGTAGATCCTCCTGCCCCCGTAATCGTTTCCAAGTCAGAATTGAAGACTCGGGGGCAGAGGATTATTGAGTCCCCTCCTCGTTCCAAGGACGCTTCGAGTTCTTCTGTTGTTCCTCTGACTTCCTCTTCATCTCCCGTGGTTGCCTCTCTTCCTGATCCTGGTGGTGCTCTTTCTGACTCTGGTGGTGGTGATCCGTCTACTCTTCTGCAGAAATAACTTTTTTATGGCTATATGGGGGCTCGGCCTGTGAGTCCCCCCTTTTTAAACTCTTTATATGTTGTTTGTTGGTGGTGTTTGGACAATTTCTTTTGGCCTTTTAAGGCCGTAAACAAAATATTTAAAAAGTACCCTTTTTAATAAGGGTTTTAAATTAAAAAAAATAAATACCCTTTTTGGATAAGGGTTTAAGTTACCTTATGCGTGTATGCTTTTTTGATTTTTCGAAGTCCCCTTGATCTTTTTCTGAAAACCTTTCCCTTTGGCTTGTCTGTTTTTCTGAGCCCTTTTGTTTAAGGACTTTTTGATAGCCTTTAATCTCTTTTTTGTTATCCCTTATACTCAACTTTGTTTTATTGAGTTCTTATGACTTAGGTTATTTTTGCGATTCGTTTTCTTTTCTACTCGGTTTTTTCCTTTCGACTTATGAGTCGGGATGTTTCCGAGTTTTTTACGATCAACTTTTATAACCTCATTACACCGACTTGTACTTCGTCGTTTTATCCTGACGACCATTTAGGTCAGTTCATGGGATTTTCACGTTTTGTCGAGCTTAAGTCGGCGCGTTTCGTAGAAAGACTTAGAAAATAGAAAGGAGTTTATAAGAGATATTGTAAATGAAAAAAGATCTTTATTGATTGGGGAGGTACCTTCTTGCTACTAAGGGTTTTTAATAGCATTTTTTCCCTTAGCCTCTACTATGATGCCTCGTTAAAAATTCTTCTCCATAAAAAACCCTTTGATTTTGGAAAAAAATCATGAAGTTGGGAAAAGAGTACATCAGGGAGTAGAGTTCACTTTTTAACTGTAGTACCTTTTCATATTACAAGCATGCCACGACCTTGGGAACTCAATGCCGTTCAGGTCGGTCACTTTGTAATAACCTTTTTCTAAGACTTCCTTGACTTTGTAAGGTCCCTTCCAATTAACAGCGAGTTTTCCTTCTCCTGATTTGCTGACTCCAATGTCGTTTCTGATTAAGACCAAGTCATTCGGGGCAAATGTTCTTCGAATGACTTTTTTGTTGTATCTTGTAGTCAACCTTTGCTTCAATGCTGCTTCTCTTATCTGGGCATCTTCTCGGACTTCGGGGAGCAAGTCGAGCTCCTCTTTGTGCCCTTGTATGTTTCCGATCTCGTCATGGAGAATTACCCTTGGGCTTTGTTCATTGATTTCTACTGGTATCATTGCTTCTACGCCATAGACTAGTCGGAAGGGCGTTTCTCCAGTGGCGGATTGGGGCGTTGTCCTGTAAGCCCATAGTACTTGGGAGAGCTCTTCAGCCCAGGCTCCTTTTGCTTCTTGTAATCTTTTCTTTAGCCCTGCCAGTATGACTTTGTTGGCTGCCTCGGCTTGCCCATTGGCTTGCGGGTGCTCCACCGAGGTGAACTGGTGTTTGATTTTCATACTGGTTACTAAGCTTCTGAAGGTAGAATCGGTGAATTGGGTTCCATTATCTGTAGTAATGGAATAAGGTATCCCATATCTTGTGATGATATTTTTGTAGAGGAACCTCCGACTTCTTTGAGCGGTGATGGTGGCCAATGGTTCTGCTTCTATCCACTTTGTGAAGTAATCTATTCCCACGATCAGGTATTTGACTTGTCCTGGCGCTTGGGGAAAAGGACCTAACAAATCCATTCCCCATTTTGCGAAGGGCCATGGAGAAGTGATACTGATGAGCTCTTCTAGTGGAGCCACGTAGAAATTTGCATGCATCTGACATGGTTGACACTTTTTCACAAATTCTGTGGCATCTTTCTTCAAGGTCGGCCAGTAGAATCCAGCTCGGATTACTTTCCTGGCTAGTGACCTTGCTCCGAGATGGTTTCCGCAGATCCCACTATGTACTTCCTCCAATACCTCGGCAGTTCTTGAGGTCGGTACACACTTTAATAATGGTGTTGATATCCCCCTTCTGTAGAGAATATTTCTTACCAAGGTGTAGTGTTGTGCTTCCCTTCGGATCTTTTTAGCCTCTTTCTCCTCTTTAGGGAGGATGTCGAATTTCATGTATTTGACCAAGGGGTTCATCCATTTGAGGTTTAAACCGACTACCTCAAGTACTTCTTGTTTGTCTTCTATTTTTACTACTGAGGGTTCCTGGAGGGTTTCTTGGATCAGGCTTCTGTTGTTCCCTCCCGGTTTGGTACTTGCTAACTTGGATAGGGCGTCCGCTCTGCTGTTTAGATCCCGAGTTATGTGTTTAACCTCGGTTTCTGCAAAGCGCCCAAGGTGCTCCAGAGTTTTCTCCAAGTACCTCTTCATATTTGGGTCCTTTGCCTGATACTCTCCGCTTATCTGGGAGGTCACCACTTGTGAGTCGCTGTATATCATCACCTTTGTAGCACTGACTTCTTCTGCCAGCTTTAATCCAGCAATCAAGGCTTCATACTCTGCCTGATTATTTGAAGCTGGAAATTCAAATTTTAGGGAAATATTTATCTGGGTTCCTCTTTCATCTACCAATATTATGCCTGCACCGCTTCCTGTTTTGTTGGAGGATCCGTCTACATAGAGTTCCCATGTAGTTGGTTTTTCCTCCTGATCCCCTGCGTATTCTGCAGCGAAGTCGGCGAGGCATAGGGCTTTGATCGCCGTCCGAGTTTCGTATCTTAAGTCGAACTCGGAGAGCTCTATTGCCCATTGAACCATTCTCCCTGCAACATCCGTCTTTTGGAGGATTTGCTTCATGGGTTGGTTCGTACGGACTCTTATTGTGTGAGCCTGAAAGTAAGGTCGTAGCCTTCGTGAGGCTATTACTAAGGAGTAGGCAAACTTCTCTAGTTTGTGGTATCTTAGCTCAGGGCCTTGTAGAACTTTACTGATGAAATAAACTGGATATTGTCCGATCTCATCTTTTCTTATCAAGGCTGATGAGACAGCCTTGTCTGCTACGGATAAGTACAGGACGAGGTCTTTTCCAGATACTGGTCGGGTCAGAATAGGAGGTTGGCTTAAAAACTTCTTGAACTCTTGGAACGCCTCCTCGCATTCAGGAGTCCATTCAAACTGACATCCCTTTTTCAATAAGGAGAATAGTGGAAGGGATTTTAGTGCCGATCCTGCCAAAAATCTGGAGAGGGCTGCAAGTCGGCCATTCAGCTGCTGGACTTCTCTCAAACAAGTCGGGCTTTTCATCTCTAGGATGACTCTACACTTATCGGGATTGGCTTCGATCCCTCTTTGTGTTAGCATAAATCCTAGAAATTTCCCTGCCTCCACTGCGAAGGCGCACTTTGCGGGATTTAGTCTCATCCCGTGCAGCCTTATGGTGTCAAAGACTTGTGAGAGGTCTGACAGGTGGTCGACTTCTTTCTTGGTCTTTACCAGCATGTCGTTGACGTATACTTCCATTAGACTCCCAAGGTGAGAGGAAAATACTTTATTCATCAACCTTTGATATGTGGCTCCTGCATTCTTCAATCCGAATGGCATGACCATGTAGCAGAAATCAGCTCTGGGTGTGATGAATGATGTTTTTTCCTGGTCTGGCTCATACATTGGGATTTGATTATATCCCGAGTAGGCGTCCATAAATGATAAGTATTGATACCCCGAGCTGGAGTCCACTAGGGTATCAATACTTGGCAGTGGATAAGGGTCCTTGGGACATGCCTTATTTAAGTCGGTATAGTCGACACACATTCTCCATTTGCCATTTTGTTTTTTGACTAGCACTACATTGGCTAGCCATGTTGGGTACTTGACTTCTCTGATGAAGCCAGCTTCCAGGAGCGCTTGTACTTGTTCTTCTACTATTAGGGCTCGTTTTGGGCCGAGCTTGCATCTTCTTTGCTGTACAGGTCGGGATCCCGGATAAACCGAGAGTTTGTGGGACATGAGCTCGGGGTCTATCCCAGGCATGTCAGAGGCCTTCCAGGCAAAGAGGTCGGAGTTATCTCTTAGGAGCTTAGTCAATCCTTGTTTTAGAGTTTCCCCTAGGTTGGCTCCTATATGAGTATTTTTCCCTTCCTCTTTACCGACCTGTATCTCCTCGGTTTTTCCTCCCGGTTATGGTCGCAGCTCTTCTCTGGCCCTTGCACCGCCGAGCTCTATTGTGTGGACTTCTCTGCCCTTTCCCCTCAGATTTAGGCTTTCATTGTAGCATTTCCTTGCCAACTTTTGATCTCCTCTTACCATTGCTATCCCTGCTGAGGTCGGGCATTTCATGCAAAGGTGCGGAGTGGATACCACAGCTCCGAGTCGATTAAGGGTAGCTCTGCCGATTAAAGCATTATATGCTAACCCCACATCAATGACTATGAAGTCTATACTCAGAGTCTTTGATCTTTCCCCTTTTCCAAAAGTGGTGTGGAGGGGCAAAAATCCCAGTGATTTTATTGGCGTGTCCCCTAATCCGTATAGGATGTCGGGGTAGGCTCTTAATTCTTTCTCATCCAACCCTAGCTTGTCAAAAGCGGGCTTAAAAAGGATGTCCGCTGAGCTTCCTTGGTCTACTAGGGTTCTGTAGAGATGGGCATTTGCCAGGATCATAGTTATTACTACTGGATCATCGTGTCCAGGGATTATTCCTTGCCCATCTTCTTTTGTGAATGAAATGGTAGGGAGGTCGGATGACTCCTCTCCGACCTGGTAGACTCTTTTGAGGTGTCTTTTGCGAGAGGATTTGGTGAGTCCTCCTCCCGCGAACCCTCCTGAGATCATATGGATATGTCTCTCCGGAGTCTGCGGCGGTGGGTCTCTTTTATCCATATCATCTCGCTTTCTCTTCCCATGACCGTCCGACCTTTCTATGAGATATCTATCAAGCCGACCTTCTCTACCAGCCTTTCTATCACATTTTTAAGGTCGTAACAGTCGTTTGTGGAATGACCATATATTTTATGGTACTCACAGTAATCGCTGCGGCTCCCCCCTTTTTTATTTTTAATGGGTCTAGGGGGTGGCAGTCTTTCAGTGTTACAAATCTCTCTGTATACATCCACTATAGAAACTTTCAGAGGAGTATAAGAGTGGTATTTTCTTGGTCTATCGAGACCGAGTTCTTCCTTTTTCTTGGTTTCCTTTTCCCTCTCTTTTGTTGAGGGAGGGAACCCAGGTCGCCAACTCAGGTCTCTCAACTTAGCGTTTTCCTCCATATTGATGTACTTTTCAGCTCTTTCCTGTACATCACTTAGAGAAACGGGGTGTCTTTTAGATATGGATTGTGAGAAGGGACCTTCTCTGAGTCCATTGACTAACCCCATTATGACTGCCTCTGTGGGCAGGTCTTGAATCTCTAAACATGCTTTATTGAATCTTTCCATATAGGCTCGTAAGGATTCTCCGACCTCCTGTTTTATTCCCAGGAGGCTCGGTGCATGTTTCACTTTGTCTTTCTGGATAGAGAACCTCATCAAAAAATTTCTTGAGAGGTCTTCAAAACTAGTAACCGACCTCGGGGGGAGGCTATCGAACCACTTCATCGCTGCTTTCGATAGAGTGGTCGGGAAAGCTTTGCATCGCGTAGCGTCAGAAGCATCCGCTAGGTACATCCGACTTTTGAAATTGCTCAGGTGATGCTTTGGATCCGTGGTTCCGTCATAGAGGTCCATATCGGGGCTTTTGAAGTTCCTCGAAACTTTTGCCCTCATTATGTCCTCGCTGAAAGGATCCTCCCCTCCTAAGGGCGGTTCTTCTCGTTCGTCACGGGAGTTGCGACCTTTGAGGGAGGATTCTAACTTTAAGAGTTTTCTTTCTAACTCTTTTCGTCGTTCCATCTCCTCTTTTAGGTTCTTTTCAGTTTTCTTTTGTCGCTCCCGTTCTTGTTCTAACTGTTCCAGGCGACTGTGGACTAATCCCATGAGTTCAGTTACATGGGATGGTCCCTCTTTCTCTGATTTGCGCCCTTCTGAAGAGTTTACCTTCGGGTTTTTTTACTCCGGAGGTACCTTTCCTGTGTTGATCATTAATTTCCTGGTGGAGGGTGAAGTCCGCATCGTTATTGCCTGTGTCCAGATTCTCTTGCTCAGAATCTGTCTCCACATGACCTTCTTCGTGGGATCTGTCCGCCATCAGTGGTTGATCTCTCGGGTCCCCGGCAACGGTGCCAATGTTACGGTGGGTAACCGGAGATTGATGGGCTGGATGGAGTTGGTTGGCTCAAACGTGTGAAGGAGGAGGATTCCGAATGGATCTGCAACTCGGGAGGCTCCGTCCGACTTGTTTGTGCGAGGAGATGGGGGTGGTACCTGCAAAGACACTCCGATGCCTAAGTTAGCAAGAGTGTGAGCAGTTCTAGAGAGTATTGGACTTAGAGATACTGGTGCACGAAATTGCAATCACACTTTTGCAATCCCGCACAACTAACCAGCAAGTGCACTGGGTCGTCCAAGTAATACCTTACGTGAGTAAGGGTCGATCCCACGGAGATTGTCGGCTTGAAGCAAGCTATGGTTATCTTGTAACTCTTAGTCAGGATATTAAAAATTATCAGGATTGATTGTGAAAAGCAAAAGAACATGAAATAAGTACTTGTTTTGCAGTAATGGGGAACAGGTTGAGGTTTTGGAGATGCTCTATCTTCTGAACCTCTGCTTTCCTACTGTCTTCTTCTTCAAACACGCTAGGCTCCTTCCATGGCAAGCTGTATGCAAGGGTTTCACCGTTGTCAGTGGCTACCTCCCATCCTCTCAGTGGAAATGTTCAACGCACCCTGTCACGGCACGGCTATCCATCTGTCGGTTCTCAATCAGGCCGGAATAGAATCCAGTGATTCTTTTGCGTCTGTCACTAACGCCCCGCCTTCAGGAGTTTGAAGCTCGTCACAGTCATTCAATCATTGAATCCTACTCAGAATACCACAGACAAGGTTTAGACCTTCCGGATTCTCTTGAATGCCGCCATCAGTTCTAGCTTATACCACGAAGATTCTGATTAAAGAATCCAAGAGATATCTACTTAATCTAAGGTAGAACGGAGGTGGTTGTCAGGCACACGTTCATAGTTGAGAATGATGATGAGTGTCACGGATCACCACATTCATCCGGTTTAAGAACAAGTAATATCTTAGAACGGAAGCAAGCATGATTGAAGGAAAAACAGTAGTAATTGCATTAATCCATCAAGACACAGCAGAGCTCCTCACCCCCAACCATGGGGTTTAGAGACTCATGCTGTAGAAGATACAATGAGAAACGTGTAAAGTGTCATGAGGTACAGATACAATGTCAAAGATCCTATTAATAGTAAGCCAGTAACCTAGGGTATACAGAAATGAGTAAATGACGTAAAAATCCACTTCTGGGTCCACTTAGTGTGTGCTTGGGCTGAGCATTGAAGCTTTCATGTGTAGAGACTTTTTCTGGAGTTAAACGCTAGCTTTCATGCCAGTTTGGGCTTTTAACTCCAATTTTTATGCCAGTTCCAGCGTTAAACGCTGAAAATTCTGAGGCTGATTTGCAACGCCGGTTTGGGCCATCAAACCTCGGGCAAAGTATGGACTATTATACATTGCTGGAAAGCCCAGGATGTCTACTTTTCAATGCCGTTGAGAGCGCGCCAATTGGGCTTCTGTAGCTCCAGAAAATCCACTTCGAGTGCAGGGAGGTCAGAATCCAATAGCATCTGCAGTCCTTTTCAGTCTCTGAATCAGATTTTTGCTCAGGACCCTCAATTTCAGCCAGAAAATACCTGAAATCACAGAAAAACACACAAACTCATAGTAAACTCCAGAAAAGTAAATTTTAGCTAAAAACTAATAAAAATATACTAAAAACTAACTAGATTATACTAAAAACATACTAAAAACAATGCCAAAAAGCGTATAAATTATCTGCTCATCACAACACCAAACTTAAATTGTTGCTTGTCCCCAAGCAACTGAAAATCAAAGTAGGATGAAAAGAAGAGAATATGCTATAGACTCCAAAATATCAAGGAAACTTAGCTCCAATTAGATGAGCGGGACTAGTAGCTTTTTGCTTCTGAACAGTTTTGGCATCTCACTTTATCCTTTGAAGTTCAGAATGATTGGCATTTATAGGAACTCAGAACTCAGATAGTGTTATTGATTCTCCTAGTTGAGTATAATGATTCTTGAACATAACTAGTGTATGAGTCTTGGCTGTGGCCCAAAGCACTCTGTCTTCCAGTATTACCACCGGATACATACATGCCACAGACACATAATTGGGTGAACCTTTTCAGATTGTGACTCAGCTTTGCTAGAGTCCCCAATTAGAGGTGTCCAGGGTTCTTAAGCACACTCTTTTTGCCTTGGTTCACAACTTTATTTCTTTCTTTTTCTTTCTTTTTCTTTTTCTTTTTTTTTTCGAATTTTTTTTGTATTCACTGTTTTTTCTTGCTTCAAGAATCAATCTGATGATTTTTTAGATCCTCAATAACAGTTCTCTTTTTCCCTCATTCTTTCAAGAGCCAACAATTTTAACATTCTCAAAACAACAAATTCAAAAGACATATGCACTGTTCAAGCATTCATTCAGAAAACAAAAAGTATTGTCACCACATCAAACTAATTCAACTAGTTTCAAGGATAAATTCGAAATCCTGTACTTCTTGTTCTTTTGTGATTAAAGCATTTTTCATTTAAGAGAGGTGATGGATTCATAGGACATTCATTGCTTTAAGACATGAATTTTAAATTTTATTTATGAATTAAGAACAAGACTCAAAAATAGATATAAGATGAGACTAAAAATAGAAAACAAAAATTTAAATAGGCTCCTAATGATAGAGGTTTTTCACAGAGTTAGGATTCAACAACCTTGATTTTGAGAAGTGGATGCTCCCTCAAATTGAGGGGAGAACTTTTGGCGTTTCAGTTCTTGAAGTTCACGCCCCTGCTTTTCTTGTTCCTTCAGCAATTTGCAGAGCATGCAGTTCTGATTCTGCTGTTCTTCCTTAAGTTGCTCCATAGTTTCTTGCAACTTGGTGATAGATGCCTCTAGGCTGGTCCAGTAGCCAATTTCAGGAAATTCAGGGAGGAACTCCTGCGCCCTCCTTTTGATAGAGTTGTCTTGCATTTGTCCTTCCATTGACTTCTTGGTGATTGGATGTTCAATGGGTATGAATTCATCTACTCCTATCTTTACCCCAGCCTCTTTACAGAGCAAGGAGATCAAGCTTGGGTAAGCCAATTTGGCTTCAGTGGAATTCTTATTTGCAATTGTGTAGATCTCACAAGCAATCACATGATGAACCTCCACTTCTTTTCCAAGCATAATGCAATGAATCATCACTGCTCTCTTGATAGTGACCTCAGAACGGTTGCTAGTGGGCAGTATGGAACGCCCAATGAAGTCTAGCCAACCTCTTGCAATTGGCTTGAGGTCTCCCCTCTTGAGTTGGTTTGGGACACCCTTTGAATTGGTTATCCACTTAGTTCCAGGGAGGCATATGTTCTCTAGAACTTGATCCAACCCTTTATCTGCTTTCACCATTCTCCTATTAAAGGATTCAGGATCATCTTGCAGTTGAGGCAATTTGAAGATTTCTCTTATTTTGTCCAGATGGAAGTACATAACTTTCCCTCTGACCATGGTTCTGTAAGTATGGTAAGCAGTTCCAGTCATTCTCTGCTTATCTGTTAGCCACAGATTTGAGTAGAATTCCTGAACCATATTCCTTCCAACCTTTATCTCAGGATTGGTTAGAACTTCCCATCCTCTGTTTCAAATTTGCTCTTGGATCCCCGGATATTCATCTTCTTTTAGATCAAATTTAACTTCCGGGATCACTGACCTCAGACCCATTATTTTGTGATAATGGTCTTCATGTTCTTTGGTTAAGAACTTCTCTTGATTCTAAAGATTCTTTGGATTATTCTCTTTCTTTCCTCTTAAATTGGTTTGTTTTCCCTTAGGAGCCATGATCTTGATGAATCTTAGCTTTAGTGATCACGGAAAAGCACACCAAACTTAGAGGTTTGCTTGTCCTCAAGCAAAAGAAAGGAAGGAGGAGAGAGAGGAGAAGAGCAAATTCGAATGGTGTGGGGGAATGGTGAGGCCGAACGTGTTTTTATAAGGGGAGGGGGGAAGGAGATTTCGAAAAAAAAATTGAAAGGAGATTTGAGAAGATATGGAGAGAATTTGAGAGGGGTGTGAGTTTTTGAATAAGATTTGGGATTGATTTGAGAGAGATTTGAAGAATGATTTTGATTTTTGAGGATTTGAAAGTGAATGATGAAAGGTTGAGATGTGTTTATGTAGAAAAGTTTGGGTAAGAAAAGGAAAGTTTGAAAAAAAATTTGATTGGAAAACAAAATCTTGGTCCCCCACCTTTCTGGCGTTAAACGCCCAGAACGGCATCCATTCTGGCGTTTAACGCCCATTTGTTGCCCATTGTGGGCGTTTAACGCCCAGCCAGGTGTCCTGGCTGGCGTTAAACGCCAGAATCCCCTTTGTCACTGGGCGTTTTGCTAAACGCCCAGGATGCTGCACACCTGGCGTTTAACGCCCAAAATGGCACCCTTACTGGCGTTAAACGCCCAGAATGGTGCCCATTCTGGCGTTTAACGCCCAGAATGCCCCTTACTGGCATTTTTTCGCCAGTAAGCTCTTTTTCTCTGCTTTTTGCGCTGAATCCTTCTGTAACTCTGTGAATTCCTTCAATTTTGGTAATTGCCTCTGGAGAAATAAAACATATAACCTGCTAATGACTGGGTTGCCTCCCAACAAGCGCTTCTTTACTGTCTTTAGCTGGACCCTTACTGAGAATCACTCAAGTCTCAGTTTTGAGCATTCCTGCTCAAAATTGCTTTCAAGATAATGCTTGATTCTCTGTCCATTAACAATGAACTTTTTGTCAGAATCAATATCCTGAAGCTCAACATATCCATATGGTGATACTCCTGTAATCACATACGGACCCCTCCACCGGGATTTAAGTTTTCCTGGAAACAATCTGAGCCTAGAGTTGAAGAGCAGAACTTTTTGTCCTGGCTCAAAGACTCTGGATGACAACTTCTTGTCATGCCACTTCTTTGCCTTTTCCTTATAAATCTTTGCATTTTCAAAGGCATTGAGTCTGAACTCCTCTAGCTCATTTAGCTGGAGCAATCTTTTTTCACCAGCTAACTGAGCATCCATGTTTAGGAATCTGGTTGCCCAGTAGGCTTTATGTTCCAGTTCCACGGGCAGATGACAGGCCTTCCCATACACCAGTTGGTATGGAGAGGTTCCTATAGGAGTCTTGAATGCTGTTCTGTATGCCCACAGAGCATCATCCAAACTCTTTGCCCAATCCTTTCTTCGGGCCATCACAGTCCGTTCAAGGATTCTTTTTATCTCTCTGTTAGAGACTTCAGCTTGCCCATTTGTCTGTGGATGATACGGAGTTGCCACTTTGTGGCTAATTCCATATCTGACCATAGCAGAGTATAGCTGTCTATTGCAGAAATGAGTGCCCCCGTCACTGATTAGTACTCTGGGAACACCAAACCTGCTGAAGATGTGTTTCTGGAGGAATTTCAGCACGGTCTTGGTATCATTAGTGGGTGTAGCAATTGCTTCTACCCACTTAGATACATAGTCCACTGCTACCAGAATGTAAGTGTTTGAGTATGATGGTGGGAATGGACCCATGAAGTCAATTCCCCATACATCAAACAATTCTATCTCTAATATCCCTTGTTGAGGCATGGCATATCCGTAAGGCAAGTTACCAGCTCTTTGGCAACTGTCACAGTTACGCACAAACTCTCGGGCATCTTTATAGAGAGTAGGCCAGTAGAAGCCACATTGGAGGACTTTAGTGGCTGTCCGCTCACTTCCAAAATGTCCTCCATACTGTGATCCATGGCAGTGCCATAGGATCCTTTGTGCCTCTTCCCTGGGTACACATCTGCGGATCACTCCGTCTGCACATCTCTTAAAGAGATATGGCTCATCCCATAGGTAGTACTTGGCATCTGAAATTAATTTCTTTCTTTGCACTCTGCTGTACTCCTGGGGTATGAACCTCACAGCTTTATAGTTTGCAATATCTGCAAACCATGGAGCTTCCTGAATGGCAAAGAGTTGCTCATCTGGGAAAGTCTCAGAGATTTCAGTAGAAGGGAGGGACGCCCCAGCTACTGGTTCTATTCGGGACAGATGATCAGCTACCTGGTTCTCTGTCCCTTTTCTGTCTCTTATTTCTATATCAAACTCTTGCAGAAGCAACACCCATCTGATTAGCCTGGGTTTTGAATCCTGCTTTGTGAGTAAGTATTTAAGAGCAGCATGGTCAGTGTACACAACCACTTTGGATCCCACTAGATAGGATCTAAACTTGTCAATGGCATAGACCACTGCAAGTAACTCTTTTTCTGTGGTTGTGTAATTCTTCTGTGCATCATTTAGAACACGGCTAGCATAATAAATAATGTGCAGAAGCTTGTTATGCCTCTGTCCCAACACTGCACCAATGGCATGGTCACTGGCATCACACATTAGTTCAAATGGCAATGTCCAATCTGGTGCAGAGATGACTGGTGCTGTGACCAGCTTAGCTTTCAGGGTCTCAAATGCCTGCAGACACTGTGTGTCAAACACAAATGGGGTGTCAGCAGCTAGCAGGTTACTCAAAGGTTTTGCAATTTTCGAAAAATCCTTTATAAACCTTCTGTAAAATCCTGCATGCCCCAGAAAGCTTCTGATTGCCTTAACATTGGCAGGTGGTGGTAATTTTTCAATTACCTCCACTTTTGCCTTATCTACCTCTATTCCCCTGCTTGAAATTTTGTGTCCAAGGACAATTCCTTCAGTCACCATAAAGTGACATTTCTCCCAGTTTAAAACCAGGTTAGTCTCTTGGCACCTTTTCAGGACAAGTGATAGGTGGTTAAGACAGGAGCTGAATGAGTCTCCATATACTGAGAAGTCATCCATGAAGACTTCAAGAAATTTCTCCACCATATCAGAGAAGATGGATAGCATGCATCTCTGAAAGGTTGCAGGAGCATTACACAGACCAAAAGGCATCCTTCTGTAGGCAAACACGCCAGAAGGGCAAGTAAATGCTGTTTTCTCTTGGTCCTGAGGATCTACTGCAATTTGGTTGTAACCTGAATAGTCATCCAAAAAGCAGTAATAGTCATGACCAGCTAGTCTCTCTAGCATTTGGTCTATGAATGGTAAAGGAAAATGATCCTTTCTGGTGGATGTATTGAGCCTTCTGTAGTCAATACACATACGCCACCCTGTGACTGTTCTTGTAGGAACCAGTTCATTTTTTTCATTATGAACTACTGTCATGCCTCCTTTTTTTGGGACAACTTGGACAAGGCTCACCCAGGGGCTATCAGAAATAGGATAAATGATCCCAGCCTCTAGTAATTTAGTGACCTCTTTCTGCACCACCTCCTTCATGGCTGGATTTAGCCTCCTTTGTGGTTGGACCACTGGTTTGGCATTATCCTCCAACAGGATCTTGTGCATGCATCTAGCTGGGCTAATGCCCTTAAGATCACTTATGGACCACCCAAGAGCTGTCTTGTGTGTCCTTAGCACTTGAATCAGTGCTTCCTCTTCCTGTGGATTTAAAGCAGAGCTTATAATCACTGGAAAAGTGTCACCCTCTCCCAGAAATGCATACTTCAGGGATGGTGGCAGTGATTTGAGTTCAGGTTTGGGAGGCTTATCCTCCTCCAGAGGAATTTTCGAAAATTCCTTTGTTTCCTCTGGTCCTGCTTGATCAGGTTGAGCATCTTTGAAGATGTCCTCAAGCTCTGATTCTAGGCTTTCAGTCATATTGATCTCTTCTACCAGAGAGTCAATAATGTCAGCGCCCATGCAGTCATTTGTTGTGTCTGGATGCTGCATAGCTTTTACAGCATTCAACTTGAACTCATCCTCATTGACTCTCAGGGTTACTTCCCCTTTTTGTACATCAATGAGAGTTCGTCCAGTTGCTAGGAAAGGTCTTCCTAGAATGAGAATTGCACTCTTGTGCTCCTCCATTTCCAGCACCACAAAGTCAGTTGGAAAGGCGAATGGCCCAACCTTGACAATCATATCCTCTATTATGCCTGATGGATATTTAATGGAGCCATCAGCAAGTTGGAGGCATATCCGGGTTGGTTTGACTTCTCCAGTCAACCCAAGCTTTCTGATAGTGGATGCAGGTATTAGATTGATACTTGCTCCAAGATCACATAGGGCTGTCTTGGTGCAAGCACCTTCTAATGTGCATGGTATCATAAAGCTCCCTGGATCTTGAAGCTTTTCTGGTAAGCTTTTCAGAATGACTGCACTGCATTCTTCAGTGAGAAACACTTTTTCAGTTTCTCTCCAACCCTTCTTATGACTTAGATCTCTTTCATGAACTTAGCATAAGAAGGTATTTGCTCAAGTGCCTCTGCAAACGGAATCTTTATTTCAAGAGTCCTTAGATAATCTGCAAAGCGGGCAAATTGCTTATCCTGCTCCGCTTGGCGGAGTTTCTGAGGATAAGACATCTTGGCTTTATATTCTTCAAGCTTAGTTGCTGCAGGTTTATTCCTTACAGAAGTGGTTGAAGAAGCCTTTTTAGAGGGATTACTGTCAGCACTCTCAGCTGTCTGATCCTCCCTTGGCGTCTGAACGCCAGGAATGGGTGAAGTTTGGGCGTTAAACGCCAACTTCTCTCCCTTTTCTGGCGTTTGAACGCCAGAACTGGGCAAGGAATGGGCGTTTAACGCCAGCTTTCCTTCCCTTTCTGGCGTTTGAACGCCAAAAGTATTCCTCTCTGGGCTCTTACTGTCCTCAGAGGGATTTTGGGTGGTGTGGCTTGGTTATCCTCTGTCAATTGTTCCTTATTTGACTTTTTGCTCTTTTGAGTGGTGTTGTTCAGTGTCTTCCCACTCCTCAGTTGAACTGCGTGACACTCTTCTGTTATCTGTTTGGATATCTGCTGTTTTGCTTGATTCAACTGCAGTTCTATGCTCTTGTTAGCAACTTTAGTCTCATGGAGCATCTCTTTAAATTTTGCTAACTGTTCTGTCATCAGGAGCAATTGTTGATTAAGCTCGATCATCTGTTCTTGAGGATTAGGATCAGTGACTACTGCCATGACTTCCTCTTTTGGAGAGAACTCATTGCTAGAGTACAAATATTGGTTTTTAGCAACAGTGTCTATAAGCTCTTGAGCCTCTTCAATTGTCTTCCTCATGTGTATAGATCCACCAGCTGAGTGGTCTAAAGACATCTGAGCTTTTTCTGTAAGTCCATAGTAGAAGATGTCTAACTGTACCCACTCTGAAAATATTTCAGAGGGGCATTTTCTTAGCATACCTCTATACCTCTCCCAGGCATTATAAAGGGATTCATTATCCTCTTGTTTAAAGCCTTGGATGTCCAGCCTTAGCTGTGTCATCCTCTTTGGAGGGTAAAAATGATTCAGGAATTTGTCTGATAACTGTTTTCATGTCTTTATGCTTGCTGTAGGTTGGTTATTCAACCACCTTTTAACTTGATCTTTTACAGCAAATGGAAACAGTAATAGTCTGAAGACATCCTGATCCACCTCTTTATCATGTACTGTGTCAGCAATTTGTAAGAACTGTGCCAGAAACTCAGTAGGTTCTTCCTGTGGAAGACCGGAATACTGGCAATTTTGCTGCACTATGATAATGAGTTGAGGATTTAGCTCAAAGCTGCTTGCCTTGATGGGAGGTGTACAGATGCTACTCCCATATGCAGCTGTAATGGGGTTAGCATATGACCCCAGAGTCCTTCTGGACTGATCAATCCCACTTAGGTCCATAGTGGATAAGGGGAACTGATATGGATTGCAGATAGATAAATTTTTTTTTTTGAATTAACCGAAAAATAAAATAAAAACAAAAGGAAAATAAAATAAAATAAAAAAAATTCGAAAATTAAAAGAAAATAAGATCAAAGCAAATTGAAAACTGAATCAATTAGTTAATTAAAAAGATTTTTGAGATTAGCAATTAGAAAGATATGATTGAAAAATTTTTATGAAAAAGATTTGATTTTTGAAATGAGGAAAGAGAAAAACAACAAAATGACACCAAACTTAGAATTTTTAGAAAATCAAACACTAATTTTCGAAAATTTTTAAGGGAAAAACACAAAGAGGACACCAAACTTAGAATTTTTATGGATCAAAAAGGGACTAAGGACATGCAAAATCGAAAATTAAAAGAAAAGCAAAAGCATGCAATTGACACCAAACTTAAAATATGAAACTAGACTCAACTAAAAGACTCTAAACCAACAAAAATAAAATAGTCCTAATCTAAGCAACAAGATAAGCCGTCAGTTGTCCAAACTCGAACAATCCCCGGCAACGGCGCCAAAAACTTGGTGCACGAAATTGCAATCACACTTTTGCAATCCCGCACAACTAACCAGCAAGTGCACTGGGTCGTCCAAGTAATACCTTACGTGAGTAAGGGTCGATCCCACGGAGATTGTCGGCTTGAAGCAAGCTATGGTTATCTTGTAACTCTTAGTCAGGATATTAAAAATTATCAGGATTGATTGTGAAAAGCAAAAGAACATGAAATAAGTACTTGTTTTGCAGTAATGGGGAACAGGTTGAGGTTTTGGAGATGCTCTATCTTCTGAACCTCTGCTTTCCTACTGTCTTCTTCTTCAAACACGCTAGGCTCCTTCCATGGCAAGCTGTATGCAAGGGTTTCACCGTTGTCAGTGGCTACCTCCCATCCTCTCAGTGGAAATGTTCAACGCACCCTGTCACGGCACGGCTATCCATCTGTCGGTTCTCAATCAGGCCGGAATAGAATCCAGTGATTCTTTTGCGTCTGTCACTAACGCCCCGCCTTCAGGAGTTTGAAGCTCGTCACAGTCATTCAATCATTGAATCCTACTCAGAATACCACAGACAAGGTTTAGACCTTCCGGATTCTCTTGAATGCCGCCATCAGTTCTAGCTTATACCACGAAGATTCTGATTAAAGAATCCAAGAGATATCTACTTAATCTAAGGTAGAACGGAGGTGGTTGTCAGGCACACGTTCATAGTTGAGAATGATGATGAGTGTCACGGATCACCACATTCATCCGGTTTAAGAACAAGTAATATCTTAGAACGAAAGCAAGCATGATTGAAGGAAAAACAGTAGTAATTGCATTAATCCATCAAGACACAGCAGAGCTCCTCACCCCCAACCATGGGGTTTAGAGACTCATGCTGTAGAAGATACAATGAGAAACGTGTAAAGTGTCATGAGGTACAGATACAATGTCAAAGATCCTATTAATAGTAAGCCAGTAACCTAGGGTATACAGAAATGAGTAAATGACGTAAAAATCCACTTCTGGGTCCACTTAGTGTGTGCTTGGGCTGAGCATTGAAGCTTTCATGTGTAGAGACTTTTTCTGGAGTTAAACGCCAGCTTTCATGCCAGTTTGGGCGTTTAACTCCAATTTTTATGCCAGTTCCAGCGTTAAACGCTGGAAATTCTGAGGCTGATTTGCAACGCCGGTTTGGGCCATCAAACCTCGGGCAAAGTATGGACTATTATACATTGCTGGAAAGCCCAGGATGTCTACTTTCTAATGCCGTTGAGAGCGCGCCAATTGGACTTCTGTAGCTCCAGAAAATCCACTTCGAGTGCAGGGAGGTCAGAGTCCAATAGCATCTGCAGTCCTTTTCAGTCTCTGAATCAGATTTTTGCTCAGGACCCTCAATTTCAGCCAGAAAATACCTGAAATCACAGAAAAACACACAAACTCATAGTAAAGTCCAGAAAAGTGAATTTTAGCTAAAAACTAATAAAAATATACTAAAAACTAACTAGATTATACTAAAAACATACTAAAAACAATGCCAAAAAGCGTATAAATTATCCGCTCATCAGATACCTGAGGGGTGTCAGTGTATTTATAGTGGTGAACCAATAACCACCGTTGGAGTAGTGCCATATTTTTAGGGTGTTAACCGTCCCATTATCTTAGGGAGGTTAAGATATGGCTCGTGGAAGTGGTTAGAGAGATTCTAGGGGCAGTTACTTATTTGAATGAGTGTTTATCCGCCAGCTAATCTCGTGCCCGACTTCCTTAGAACAGGTCGTGGTGAGTACCGACTTCATAGGATGAAGATTGGTACTGGTGAGGCCCAACCCTTTGGATTAGGTCTTTTGCTTGATCCTGGGCCTTTATTATTGGGTTAGGGTATGAACAGTATGTTATAGGATTTATGTGATTAATTAATATAAAACATATAAATAATGCTATCAAAATACTTTTTTAATATTTTTTATAAATAAAAGTTTTTAAAGCAAAAAGATTAGTAAGTAATAAAATGAGAAATTAATTTTTTAAATTAAAATAATAGAATATATATTTTATGAAAGTTATAAAATTAATAGTGATTAATTTTTTTATTATTTTATTAATTTTAAAAGATCTAAATTTTTTTATATTATGTTTTAATCAAAGATGACACTCAAATAAAGACGTTTGAAATATATTTTTTTTAAAGATATTTTCGTGTAATTAAAATTTATCATACATAATTGATTAAACTGTGTGTTATTTTTGTCAAAATTAGCCCAGATAAATTAATTTGATCGAGAAAATAGTGAATCAAATTTTGAACGGTCTAAATTAATATTATTTTTTATAAAAGATGACTACAATACTCTTATTATAAAAAATGTCTAAAATATTCCTTATATATATATATATATATATATATATATATATCGAAAACTCTAAATCCTAATCGTATGACAATAGAGAAGTAAAGGACTAGAATTTAGGATTATTAAAATTAATATATATAATAGGAGTATTTTAGTCATTTTCTATAATAAGAATATTGTAGTCATTTTTTATGAAAAATAATATTAATTTAGACCAGTTTAAGATTTGATTCATTATTTTTTTTGTCAAATTAATTTGTATGGCCTAATTATAATAAAAATAGCACAGTCTAATCGATTATATATGTTAACTTTTAATTATTAAAAAATATTTAAAAAAAACGTTTTAGGTATCTTTATCTGAGTGACTTCCTTTAATCAAAAGTCTTTAGTTTAAATTTCATCAATATAACACTACAATAGAGATGGAGAGTAACGGTGGAAAAGTAGCGTCCATGGTCATACTCGTTGCAGATTAGTAAAATTGTGGTAAAAGTGAGCTGCAATCTGACAGAAGTCACAAAACTATCCAAGATAGCGGCTGGACAGTAAAAATCGCTACGAAATTGGGCATATATATTTTTAAGATTCAACAAATTATCTTTTTTTTTTGCGCAAACAAAAATGGAAATAGAAAGGAAAAATAAATAACTAACATAGTTCATTAAACTGCCAAAATTTAATTTTATGTCAGTTAAAAATCGTTGCTAATTGGAGAAAAAATTGCCGCAAAACAGCACTTTTATTGTAGTTAAACTTTAGAAATTCATCTAAATGTTAACTCATTTTTTTTTATAGATTAATGTTAAAAATCCCTTTATTCATAAGTAATATTACTAATAATAGGTAAATTAAATAATTTAATTTTTTATTTTAATATAAAATTAGTATAATAAAATAATAGTGAATATTATATAGAGCTATAAAATATTCTGAAACTGGAAATATGAAATGGTCTGAACATAAATCCGAATTTGAGTCATGATTGTCTGAAGCCTGAACTCTGAATGTTGAAGTTTTAAGAATAGGTGTTTAAGGAATAAATGATTTGTTTTATGATATATATTTTTGGATATATCTGTAATGAAAAATTATTATTTTATTTTAAATTAAATTTTAAAAATTGCTATTAAAAAGTTTATTTAAGATTAAAAATTAATTAAAAAATGATAAATTCATATTAGTGATATATTAACCATAAATAGTATAAAACAAATGACTTAATTTATCGTTATAGCACATAATTTTATTTATTTATTTATTTATTTATTTAAATATTTTATCATCAGTCTATGAGCATGAGGCGGTGACCGAGTGACCGTGCCTGCAAGTAATCTCCGGGATTCAGGTGATGGTTTCTTTCCCTGGTCAACCGCAAACGATTGCATAAATCTCTTGGTTAACAATAAATTTTTAAATAAAATTTAGATTTACTAAAAAAAATTAATAAATAGGTGATTTTCTACTTTTAAATAATTTTATATTTAAATTTATCTAAGTGATTTGAGTTATGTGTTTTTTTTCTTACGCTTCTTTTTCTTCTTCATTTCGGATGTTACGTCTTTTTTTTATTCTCTTCCTTTTTTTATTATTTTTCAATTTCGTTACCGTCGTTATTGACAACACCTCTTTCTCTTTCTCCTCCTCTTCCTATGAGAATTTCGTCTCCTCCTTCATTTTTACTATTCTCATCTATCATTATCATCGTTATCGTCATTATCTTCTTCTAATACGTATCGTCGTTATCGTTATCATCGAATTCAAATTTATATAATGGACAATTTTTGGTTCATTTGATATTATGCAATGATTTTGTTTTGAGCTAATTTTCGGTTCATTCGAGATGCAAGTGTTTCTGAATTCGAATTTATATAATAGACAATTTTTTGTTCATTTGGTATTATACAATAATTTCGTTTTGATAATATTTTTTGTTCATTCGATACGCAGGTGTTTTTGAATTCAAATTTATATAATGGATCATTTTCGGTTCATTTGGTATTATATAATGATTTCGTTTTGATAATATTTTCAGTTCATTCAATCACTACACAAAGAATCAAAATCAATAAAGATGTTAATAAAATGTTGGTATTGTTGGTGATGATGACGATAATACTGATGAAGGAGGAAGAAGAAAAGAAAAAGAAGAAGATAAAAAAATTCAAATATAAAAGAAAATAGAAGGAGGAAAAAAAGGAGGAAGAGAAGAAAATAAATGTGATGATATAGTGTGATGACTGAATGATAATGAAAAAAAAATAAAAAAAAGAAAAAGAGAAGAAGAAGAAGCAGTCAAAAGAGGAAGAATAAAAAAAAAGACGAAAAAAACAAAATTTCACAGCTTAAACTAAATGATTTAGATGAACTTGATGTAAAATTATTTAAATGTATAACGAAACTCTTATTCGGTAAACAACAACAAAATTAATAAAATATCATTTTAGTATGACATTTAAATTTATATATCTTAAAAATCTAAATAAATTTTATGTATCCACTCAATCTCAGGGTACTAAAATTAATTATTTTTTAAATTCGTAATTTAAAAAGTCATTTTTAACACAAATTTAATTATATAATTGTATAAAATTTTTTATGTTATTAAAAATTAAACTCTTTAAAATATACATGAGTCCTAAATGAGTTTTTGTATTTTTTGTAAAAAATTTTTTTTACTTCTATAAAATATAAATTTATTTTTTTTCACGTTGGCCTAATCAAATTTAAAAGATAAATATTTTTAATCTTTGTAATAAGGTTTTTTTTAATTGATAATATAATAAAATATTTTGCTAATAGTATATGTTAAAGTTATTATTAGTCTAAATTTAGAAAGTTTTTTATTTTAATAAATATACAATAAATATATCAAAAACTAAATTTGTATCTTTCTATATAAAATTTTTTTAGTTAATAAATTTAGCATATTTACTTAGAAAACACATTAGTTAAATTCAAATTATAAGTGTAACAATGTAAGCATTAAGTAAGTAGTACATTTGAAATATTTTTATTTATAGTAATTAATTTGCAATAAATATTTTATTATTTATTATATTTAATATTGTGAGAAAAAGATTATAGAAGAAAAATAGCTACCGACGAAAACTGAAATATAACCCATTACGTATTATAAAATTATTTTTTTATTTTTTAAAATAGCAATAGATATTGAGAGTAAAAGGAAATATAATCCAAAAAAATAATTATGGTTTTATTATCTAGTCGGTCGGAGTTGCCACTAATCTCATTTTGGATCACACACACTGATTTTTTTTTTTTCACTAACAGTTCGGCACGTTATCCTGATCATATGGCACGTGAAAGGGTACGGCACAGAAAGAGAAACCCATGTTTGATTATAACCTTCGTCATTAAACCAATCCTTTCCTACTGGTCTTTGACGACCAAATTGGACAAATTATTGCGATCTCTGCTATTTTTGCTGCATCATTTCTTTCTTTTTTCCCAATAAAAGGTTACGACAACAATGACTATGATAAGATATAAAACCTTGAGTATACTGCTAGTATTCGCTTTTGAATTTTAATATGGAAGCATAGCTGGTGCTAGACACTCATGTGGCGAGGAGAGGTGACATTGGAGTGATGTCAGAGAAAATAGAATTCGGACCGTGCGACTGAGAAGATGCAATTCGGACTGTGCGGATCGTTCGATTTATTGCTATCTTCACCCACGTGTCGTTGGCCAAATGCTCCCCAGAGACAGTGTCCATTTAAGTATTTAACACAACTAACCTCCTTTATTGCATGAGTAAACCAGGATTTCACTTTTTCTTTTTTCTCTAGCCAACTTCGAAGTCTTCATCTTCTTCCTCCCTCAACCATTTCTGCTTCATCTGTTTGAACTAAAAAAACCCAAATGTCAAAGAAATCAAAACCATATGGATAAGAGATTCATTTACTGTGAATTAAAAAAACGAATGTTAGAGAATCATTAGTATCAATTTAAACCAATTAGTATCGTCTATATTTATATAGTATATCTGTATATTAATTATAGGATTCTATGCCTTTATTATTCTGATTCATTTAGCACCTATAAATACTCCTTGTATATTGTACCTTTCACACAACTCAATAATACACTTTTCAGATTACTTTCTCAGTCTCTTGTTTCTAACATGGTATCAAGAGCTTAGGTTCCTTTTTTTTTTTTCAATGAATATTAGTTCATAGCCCCATTATTTTTATTCCTTTCCAGCAGTGTTCTTTGGCCTCTTTTTTCGTTCTCTTCTCGACGCTTTGGTTCGTCACCCCGTAACCATCTTGTTCGCCTTGTCGCTGTGATTCCAACGCAACCAGACCCGCCGCCATCCGCCGCCGGACGCGCCGCTACTCGCCGCCGAAAGACGATGCCACGACCAGGTTATTCTTCCTTCCAGCTTCCACCCGTGCCTATTTGCTCCCGATTTTCGCTTTGTTTCTGACGCTTTGGTTCGTCACCTCCGGCATCATTTTGTTCTCCTCTTCGTCGGCTTTCCAACGCCGCCGAGATCGCCGCCATCAGACACCGGACGCGCCGCCGGAATCCTGCTGCCCGCCTCCCTTGTTTCTCCTTCAGAAGGTTCAGCAGCCGTTGGATCCGAGATCCAATCGGACGATCCTCGTGTCGCCACGTGTCGTGTTGCAGCTCCCTTGCCCGACCCGCGCACACCCACCCCGACCCGTGCATGCCCGGTCCGACCCACCCGCGCCTCCACCTGGCTGCCAACGTGTCTCTCTCCCTCCTCTCAGGTGATGCCACATGTCCTTGTGTTGCTGACGTGGTGCTGACGTGGCGCTGACGTGACAGACAAGTGGGATCCTCCCTAAGATTTTTTGGTGAGCTCTTTCTGATTTTGCCATCCATTTCCTCATTTTCTGCTCAGAAATTGCAGTTTTTCTCTCCTCTCCTTGTTCTCTATGACTACTTTTATGGAAAAGTCAGATGTCTTTGCTGCCACAGACAAAAGGGGGCCTTCTGTCGCAACTGTAACCGTTTCGGGCACCCGTTCTCCAGCTGTCCCTCTGTTGAATGTCGCACATGCCACCAGAAAGGTCATATTAGCTACCATTGTACGCAATTGTTTTGCCATTATTGCAAGCTCTCGGGACATTTGATTACTACCTGTCCTACTCGCCCACCACGTCCTGCGCCTGCTTCTACTGTTGAATCTACCACCACTGCTTCTCTCAACCCGTCTTTTGTCTCTCTATCTGATATTGCGTCTCTTCTTCAACGTCTTCTCTCCCTTTATGGTAATACCCCTGCTGCTTTTTCGACCCCTCCAGGTACTTTTAAATGGTATTTTGACTCGGGATGCTTTAATTATATGTCTCCATTGCGTAATCTCTTCTCGTCTCTGTCTGCCACTACAAATGGGCCTTCTGTCAATACTGCAAACGGTTCCCTCTTGCACCCAACACACAAGGGTTCTATATCCCAGTCGACTCTTAATCTTCCTGATACTTATTATATTCCCAAATTAAACTTTAATCTTATTTCTGTTGGTCAACTTGTTGATCTAGGTTTTGAAGTCACTTTTTCTGTTTCTGGTTGTCGTGTACAGGATCCTTGGACGGGACAGATCATCGGGACTGGACGTAAGGTCGAAAGGTTGTTTGAACTCGAAAAACTTCATATTCCTCATGTACCAAATCTCTGTGCTACTTCTTCTCCCTCTACCCTTCACTTATGGCATCAACGTCTTGCCCATACCTCCTTAGGAAAACTGCGTCCTCTTGTGTCTCAGGGTGTTTTAGGTCAGGTTCCAAATGAATCTTTCGATTGCATTTCTTGCCAAACTGCCAAACAACCTGCTTTATCTTTTCACAATAACTCATCTCTTGCTTGCTCTCCTTTTGATCTCATTCACTCTGATGTTTGGGGCTCCGCTCCCACTGCCTCTATGGGCGGAGCTCGATACTTTGTCATTTTCATTGATGATTATTCCCGTTTTACTTGGGTTTATTTGATGACTAATCGCCATGAGTTACCCCAAATCTATATCAACTTTGCTACTATGATTAAAAGTCAATTTTCAAAGGTCATTAAGGTTTTCAGACGTGATAATGCTATGGAATACCGTGATTCCAAACTCTTAACCTTTCTTGCAGAACAGGGTACTTTGTCTGAGTTTTCTTGTCCTGATACGTCGCAACAAAATGGTAGAGCTGAACGTAAATACCATCACATTCTTGACTCCGTCCGTGCAATGCTCCTTTCTTCTTCGTGTCCTGAGCATACTTGGGGTGAAGCTGTTCTTACTGCTGTTCATGTTATTAATAGACTCCCTTCTTCTGTTTTTGGTAATGTTACTCCCTTTGAGCGTCTTTATCATACCTCCCCAGATTATAGTTCTCTTTGAGTTTTCGGATGTGTATGTTTTGTTCTTCTTTAGCCTCACAAACATAGTAAACTTGAACCTCGGGCTCGTATGTGTTGTTTCCTTGGTTATGGCACTGAACACAAGGGTTATCGTTGTTGGGATCCTCTCTCTAACGTGTCCGTATATCTCGTCAAGTTGTCTTCTGGGAGCATCACATGTTTTCTCGGTTCTCATTCTTTGAGTCAATCCCTACTACTTAGTCACCTCTGTTTACTAACCCCCATGTTGATCTTTTTTCTAGTGATGATTCTACAGATTCTATCTCGAGTGACCTTCCACAGCCTCCTGTTCTTCCGCCTTCTCCATCTCCCAATGATTCCAGACCGGACGATGATCCTGTTCCTACTGTCATGCCTCCTCCTCCCGCTCGTTCTTCAAGGGTAAGGAATCCACCTCCTCATCTTCTTGATTATCATTGTTTTTCTACTATCCTTCATCAACATGAACCTAAGTCATTCAGAGAAGCCTCCACAAACCCAAATTGGCAACAAGCAATGCAGGAAGAAATACAGGCACTTGAAAAGGCACACACTTGGGATTTGGTTGATCCTCCTTCTGCTCAAGAAGTTGTAGGCAGCAGATGGGTATACAAGATTAAGACTCGCTCTGATGGTTCTATTGACCGGTATAAGGTGCGATTGGTTGCTCAGGGTTGTACGCAAGAGTATGATATTGACTATGAAGAGACTTTTGCTCCTGTTGCTCGTCTCACATCTGTTCGCGCTCTTCTTGCCATTGCTGCGGTCAAATGGATGTGAAGAATGCATTTCTTAATGGAGATTTGAAACAGCATGTATATATGAAGCCCCCTCCGGGCTATTCTTGTCCCTCCGGCAAAGTTTGTCTCATTCGCAAAGTGCTCTATGGGCTTAAGCAAGCTCCTCGTGAATGGTTTGACAAGTTCAGCACTACCATATGCAGTCTTGGTTTCACTTGCAGTCCTCATGAGCATGCTCTCTTTATTCGTAAAAGTGAACGTGGAGTCGTTCTTCTACTTCTGTATGTTGATGACATGATCATTACTGGGGATGATGTTGATGGTATCTCTGATCTCAAGGCCTCACATCACCAAACCTTTGAGATGAAAGATCTTGGTTCTCTTAGCTATTTTCTTGGTCTCGAGATCATCTCCACCGATGATGGCATCTATCTCTCTCAGGCTAAGTATGCTTCAGATCTTTGGTGCGCGAAATTGTGAACAATACTTTTCACAACTCTCATAATCCCCGGTAATGGCTCCAAAAACGTGGTAGCCCAATACCATGGCATTACACAACTTCGCACAACTAACCAGCAAGTGCACTGGGTCGTCCAAGTAATACCTTACGTGAGTAAGGGTCGATCCCACGGAGATTGTTAGCATTGAAGCAAGCTATGGTCATCTTGTAAATCTTAGTCAGGCAAACTCAGATGTGTATGATGATGAACGAAAATAACATAGAAGATAAAGATAGTGATACTTATGTATATCATTGGTGTAAGAGCTTCAGACAAGTGTATGAAGATGCCTTCCCTTCCGTCTCTCTGCTTTCCTACTGCCTTCATCCAATCCTTCTTACTCCTTTCCATGGCAAGCTCGTGTAGGGTTTCACTGTTGTCAGCAGCTACCTCCCATCCGCGCAGTGAAAGCTAATGCACGCACTCTGTCACAGTACTGCCAATCACCGGTTTGGTTCCCTCCCCTACCGGAATAGAATCACTCTTTTGCGTCTGTCACTAACGCCCAGTAGGTTACAGGTTTGAAGCACGTCACAATCATTCAATCATTGAATCCTACTCAGAATACCACAGACAAGGTTAGACCTTCCGGATTCTCTTGAATGCTGCCATCAGTTCTTGCCTATACCACGAAGACTCTGATCTCACGGAATGGCTGGCTCGTTTGTCAGGCGAGCACTCGGTTGTCAGGCGATCAACCATGCATCGTGCAATCAGGAATCCAAGAGATATTCACTAAGCCTCAGATGCTTGTAGAACAAGAATGGTTGTCAGTCACCTTGTTCATGGGTGAGAATGGTGATGGGCGTCAATCATCACCTTCATCATGTTGAAGAACAAGTGATATCTTGGATAAAGAACAAGCGGAATTGAATGGAAGAACAATAGTAATTGCATTAATACTCGAGGTACAGCAGAGCTCCACACCTTAATCTATGGTGTGTAGAAACTCCACCGTTGAAAATACATAAGAACAGGGTCTAGGCATGGCCGAATAGCCAGCCTCCCAAAGGTCTAAGATAGCATAAAACAAAGATAGCTACCAAAGGTCCTCGATAAAGCTCTCTAATACAATAGTAAAAGGTCCTACTTATAGAAAACTAGTACATAGATGAGTAAATGACATAAAATCCACTTCCGGGCCCACTTGGTGTGTGTTTGGGCTGAGCAATGAAGAAATTTCGTGTAGAGACTCTCCTTGGAGTTAAACGCCAGCTTTAGTGCCAGTTTGGGCGTTTAACTCCCAATTAGGTGCCAGTTCCGGCGTTTAACGCTGGAATTTCTTGAGGTGACTTTGAACGCCGGTTTGGGCCATCAAATCTTGGGCAAAGTATGGACTATTATATATTGCTGGAAAGCCCAGGATGTCTACTTTCTAACGCCGTTGAGAGCGCGCCAATTGGGCTTCTGTAGCTCCAGAAAATCCACTTCGAGTGCAGGGAGGTCAGAATCCAACAGCATCTGCAGTCCTTTTGAGTCTCTGGATCAGATTTTTGCTCAGATCCCTCAATTTCAGCCAGAAAATACCTGAAATCACAGAAAAACACACAAACTCATAGTAAAGTCCAGAAAAGTGAATTTTAACTAAAAACTAATAAAAATATAATAAAAACTCAACTAAAACTACCAAAAACATACTAAAAACAATGCCAAAAAGCATACAAATTATCCGCTCATCACAACACCAAATTTAAATTGTTGCTTGTCCCCAAGCAACTGAAGATCAAATAAGATAAAAAGAAGAGAATATGCAATGAACTCCAAAAACATCTATGAAGATCAGTATTAATTAGATGAGCGGGGCTTTTATCTTTTTGCCTCTGAATAGTTTTGGCATCTCACTCTATCCCTTGTAATTCAGAATGGTTGGCTTCTTTAGGAACTTAGAATCCAGATAGTGTTAATGATTCTCCTAGTAAAGTATGATGATTCTTGAACATAGCTATTTATTGAGTCTTGGCTGTGGCCCAAAGCACTCTGTCTTCCAGTATTACCACCGGATACATACATGCCACAGACACATAATTGGGTGAACCTTTTCAGATTGTGACTCAGCTTTGCTAAAGTCCCCAATTAGAGGTGTCCAGGGTTCTTAAGCACACTCTTGTTTGCCTTGGATCACAACTTTATTTCTCTTTTTCTTTTTTTTTTTCGGTTTTTTTTTTCGTTTGCTTTTCCCCTTTTTTTTTTGTATTCACTGCTTTTTCTTGCTTCAAGAATCATTTTTATGATTTTTCAGATCCTCAGTAACATGTCTCCTTTTTCATCATTCTTTCAAGAGCCAACATTCATGAACCACAAATTCAAAAGACATATGCACTGTTCAAGCATACATTCAGAGAACAAAAGTGTTGCCACCACATCAAAATAATTAAACTATTGTAAAATTCAGAATTCATGCAATTCTTTCCTTTTCAATTAAGCACGTTTTTTTATTTAAGAGAGGTGATGGATTCATAGGACATTCATAACTTTAAGGCATAGACTCTAAGACACTAATGATCACAAGACACAAACATGGATAACCATAAGCATAAAATCGAAAAACAGAAGAATAAAGAACAAGGAAATCAAGGAACGGGTCCACCTTAGTGATGGCGGCTCTTTCTTGCTCTTGAAGATCCTATGGAGTGCTTGAGCTCCTCAATGTCTCTTCCTTGTCTTTGTTGCTCCTCCCTCATGATTCTTTGATCTTCTCTAATTTCATGGAGGAGAATGGATTGTTCTTGATGCTCCACCCTTAGTTGTCCCATGTTGGAACTCAACTCTCCTAGGGAGGTGTTTAATTGCTCCCAATAATCTTGTGGAGGAAAGTGCATCCCTTGAGGAATCTCAGGGATCTCATGGTGAGAGGGGTCTCTTGTGTACTCCATCCTTTTCTTGGTGATGGGCTTGTCCTCATCAATGGGGGTATCTCCCTCTATGTCAACTCCAACTGAATAACAGAGGTGACAGATGAGATGAGGAAAGGCTAACCTTGCCAAAGTAGAGGTCTTGTCCGCCACTTTGTAGAGTTCTTGAGCTATAACCTCATGAACTTCTATTTCTTCTCCAATCATGATGCTATGGATCATGATGGCCCGGTCTATGGTAACTTCGGACCGGTTGCTAGTGGGAATGATTGAGCGTTGTATGAACTCTAACCATCCTCTAGCCACGGGCTTGAGGTCATGCCTTCTCAATTGAACCGGCTTTCCTCTTGAATCTTGCTTCCATTGTGCGCCCTCTTCACATATGGTTGTGAGGACTTGGTCCAACCTTTGATCAAAGTTGACCCTTCTAGTATAAGGATGCTCATCTCCTTGCATCATAGGCAAGTTGAACGCCACCCTCACACTCTCCGGACTAAAATCCAAGTATTTCCCCCGAACCATAGTGAGATAATTCTTTGGATTCGGGTTCACACTTTGGTCATGGTTCTTGGTGATCCATGCATTGGCATAGAACTCTTGAACCATCAAGATTCTGACTTGTTGAATGGGGTTGGTGAGTACTTCCCAACCTCTTCTTCGGATCTCATGGCGGATCTCCGGATATTCACCCTTTTTGAGTGAAAAGGGGACCTCGGGGATCACCTTCTTCAAGGCCACAACTTCATAGAAGTGGACTTGATGCACCCTTGAGAGGAATCTATCCATCTCCCATGACTCGGAGGTGGAAGCTTTTGCCTTCCCTTTCCTCTTTTTAGAGGTTTCTCCGGCCTTGGATGCCATAAATGGTTATGAAAAAGCAACGCTTTTACCACACCAAACTTAAAATGTTTGCTCGTCCTCGAGCAAAAGAAGAAAGAAGAGAGTAGAAGAAGAAGAAATGAGGAAGAGGGGGAAGGTGGTGTGTGAAAATGAAGGGTTGAAGAAGGGTATATATAGGAGAGAGGGGGGTAATGGTTCGGCCATGGAGGGTGGGTTTGGGAGGGAAAGTGGTTTGAATTTGAAGGGTGAGGTTGGTGGGGATTTATGAAGGATGGATGTGAGTGGTGAAGAGAAAGATGGGATTTGATAGGTGAAGGGTTTTTGGGGAAGAGGTATTGAGGTGATTGGTGAATGGGGGAAGAAGAGAGAGAGTGATGGTGGGGTCCTGTGGGGTCCACAGATCCTGTGGTGTCAAGGAAAAGTCATCCCTGCACCAAATGTTGCTCAAAATCACGTTTTGAGCTATTTCTGGCGTTAAACGCCGGGCTGGTGCCCATTCCTGGCGTTTAACGCCAGGTTGTTGCCCTTTACTGGCGTTTAACACCAGTCTGGTGCCCCTTTCTGGCGTTAAACGCCCAGAATGGTGCCAGACTGGGCGTTAAACGCCCAACAGCTAGCATTACTGGCGTTTGAACGCCAGCTTCTTCTCCTCCAGGGTGTGCTGTTTTTCTTCCTGTTTTTCATTTTGTTTTTGCTTTTTTTCATTGTTTTTGTGACTTCTTATGATCATCAACCTACAAAAAAGATAAAATAACAAAAGAAAATAGTTAACTATAAAACATTGGGTTGCCTCCCAACAAGCGCTTCTTTAATGTCATTAGCTTGACAGAGGACTCTCATGGAGCCTCAGAAATACTCAGAGCCGTGTGGGAACCTCCCAACACCAAACTTAGAGTTTAAATGTGGGGGTTCAACACCAAACTTAGAGTTTGGTTGTGGCCTCCCAACACCAAACTTAGAGTTTGACTGTGGGGGCTCTGCTTGGCTCTGTTTTGAGAGAAGCTCTTCATGCTTCCTCTCCATGATGATAGAGGGATGTCCTTGGGCCTTAAACACCAAGGATTCTCCATTCACTTGAATGAGCAACTCTCCTCTATCAACATCAATCACAGCCTTTGCTGTGGCTAGGAAGGGTCTGCCAAGGATGATGGATTCATCCATGCACTTCCCAGTCTCTAGGATTATGAAGTCAGTAGGGATGTAATGGTCTTCAATCTTCACCAAAACATTCTCTACAAGTCCATGAGCTTGTTTTCTTGAATTGTCTGCCATCTCTAATGAGATTCTTGCAGCTTGCACCTCAAGGATCCCTAATTTCTCCATTACAGAGAGGGGCATGAGGTTTACACTTGACCCTAAGTCACACAAGGCCTTCTTGAAGGTCATGGTGCCTATGGTACAAGGTATAGAAAACTTCCCAAGATCCTGCCTCTTTTGAGGCAGTTTCTGCCTAGACAAGTCATCCAGTTCTTTGGTGAGCAAGGGAGGTTCATCCTCCCAAGTCTCATTTCCAAATAACTTGTCATTCAGTTTCATGATTGCTCCAAGGTATTTAGCAACTTGCTCTTCAGTGACATACTCATCCTCTTCAGAGGAAGAATACTCATCAGAGCTCATGAATGGCAGAAGTAAGTCCAATGGAATCTCTATGGTCTCATTTTGAGCCTCAGATTCCCATTGTTCCTCATTGAGGAACTCAGAGGAGATTGGTGCACGCCCATTGAGGTCTTCCTCAGTGGCGTCCACCTCCTCTCTTTCCTCTCCATATTCGGCCATGTCTATGGCTTTGCACTCTCCTTTTGGATTTTCTTCTGTATTACTTGGGAGAGTACTAGGAGGGAGTTCAGTAACTTTCTTGCTCAGCTGACCCACTTGTCCTTCCAAATTTCTGATGGAGGACCTTGTTTCATTCATGAAACTTTGAGTGGTCTTTATTAGATCAGAGACCATTGTTGCTAAGTCAGAAGTATTCTGCTTAGAACTCTCTGTCTGTTGCTGAGAAGATGATGGAAAAGGCTTGTTATTGCCAAGCCGGTTTCTTCCACCATTATTGTTGTTGAAGCCTTGTTGAGGTCTCTCTTGATTCTTCCATGAGAAATTAGGGTGATTTCTCCATGAAGAATTGTAGGTGTTTCCATAGGGTTCTCCTAGGTAATTCACCTCTTCCATTGAAGGGTTCTCAGGATCATAGGCTTCTTCCTCAGATGAAGCTTCCTTAGTACTGCTTGGTGCATTTTGCATTCCAGACAGACTTTGAGAAATCAAATTGACTTGTTGAGTCAATATCTTGTTCTGAGCCAATATGGCATTCAGAGTGTCAATCTCAAGAACTCCTTTCTTCTGACTAGTCCCATTGTTCACAGGATTCCTTTCAGAAGTGTACATGAATTGGTTATTTGCAACCATTTCAATCAATTCTTGAGCTTTTGCAGGCGTCTTCTTCAGATGAAGAGATCCTCCAGCAGAGCTATCCAAGGACATCTTAGATAGTTCAGAGAGACCATCATAGAAAATACCTATGATGCTCCATTCAGAAAGCATGTCTGAAGGACATCTTCTGATTAATTGTTTGTATCTTTCCCAAGCTTCATAGAGGGATTCTCCATCCTTCTGTCTGAAGGTTTGGACTTCCACTCTAAGCTTACTCCATCTTTGTGGTGGAAAGAACTTTGCCAAGAAGGCATTGACTAGCTTTTCCCAAGAGTCCAGGCTTTCTTTAGGTTGAGAATCCAACCATATTCTAGCTCTGTCTCTTACAGTAAAAGGGAATAGCATCAGTCTATAGACCTCAGGGTTAACCCCATTAGTCTTGACTGTGTCACAGATTTGCAAGAATTCAGCTAAAAACTGATGAGGATCTTCCATTGGAAGTCCATGGAACTTGCAATTCTGTTGCATTAGAGAAACTAATTGAGGCTTAAGCTCAAGTTGTTTGCTCCAATGGCAGGGATAGAGATGCTTCTCCCATAGAAGTCGGGAGTAGGTGCAGTAAAGTCACCCAGCACCTTCCTTGCATTGTTGGCATTGTTGTTGTTTTCGGCTGCCATGGGTTCTTCTTCTTTGAAGAATTCGGTCAGGTCCTCTAAAGAGAGTTGTGCTTTGGCTTCTCTTAGCTTTCGCTTCAAGGTTCTCTCAGGTTCAGGGTCAGCTTCAACAAGAATGCCTTTGTCTCTGCTCCTGCTCATATGAAAGAAAAGAGAAAAAGAAAATGTGGAATCCTCTATGTCACAGTATAGAGATTCCTTGAAGTGTCAGAGGAAAAGAGAAATAGAAAGAAGAAGGAGAAGAATAATTCGAACTTTAATTAGATAAGGTTCGAATTGTGCATTAAGAAGGAGTGGTACTCCATAAATAGAAGGATGTGAGAAGGAGGGAAGAGAATTTTCGAAAATTCAATTAAAAAGATGTTGATAATTTTCGAAAATTGAAAGTGGAAAAGAAATCAAGTGATTTTTGAAAAAGATTTTAAAATTAGAAATCAAAAAGATTTGATTGAAAACTATTTTGAAAAAGATGAGGTTAAAAAGATTTGATTGAAAAGTTATGGTTTTAAAAAGATGTGATTGAGAAGTTATGATTTGAAAACAATTTGAAAAGATATGATTTGAAAACAATTTGAAAAGATATGATTTGAAAACAATTTGAAAAGATATGATTTTAAAAATTAATGACTTGCCTAACAAGAAAAGATATGATTCAAACATAAAACCTTCCTCAACAGAAAAGGCAAAAAATGTTCAATCAAATCATTGATTGTTAGTAAGTATCTTTGAAAGGAAAGAAATTAATTTTGAAAACATTTGATTGAGAAGATATGATTTGAAAAAGATTTGGTTTTGAAAAACTTTGAAAACTTGAAAAAAAATTGATTTGAAAACAAAATCTTCCCCCTAGCACCATCCTGGCGTTAAACGCCCAGAATGGTATACATTCTGGCGTTTAACGCCCAAAATGCTACCTCTTTGGGCGTTAAACGCCCAACCAGGTACCCTGGCTGGCGTTTAAACGCCAGTCTGCCTTCTTCACTGGGCATTTTTGAATGCTCAGCTTTTTCTGTATAATTCCTCTGCAGTATGTTCTGAATCTTCAATTCTTTGTATCATTGACTTGAAAAGACACAAATTAAAAATATTTTTGGATTTTTTTTTAATAATCAAAATGCAATAAGAATCAAATAACAATGCAGGCAAGACACCAAACTTAGCAGTTTGTATACTACTAACACTATATGAGACACATGAACACTCAAGTCAATAGAAATTAAAGATCAAAACAAGAAATATATGCATGGATTCGAAAAGTGTAACAAAAACATGCATTTGACACCAAACTTAAGATGGGACTCTAGACTCAAACAAGAAATATTTTTGGATTTTTATGGTTTTGTAATTTTTTGGGTTTTTTTCGAAAATTAAGTGGAAAAAGGTATCAAAATTCTTAATGAGAATTCCAGGAATCAGTGCAATGCTAGTCTAAGACTCCGGTCCAGGAATTAGACATGGCTTCACAGCCAGCCAAGCTTTCAAGGAAAGCTTCGGTCCAAAACACTAGACATGACCAAAGGTCAGCCAAGCCTTAGCAGATCACTGCTCCAAGAGCAAAATTGATGAGAATCAACAAGCTCTTGTGGTGATAAGTTGAAACCTCGGTCCAATCAGATTAGACATGGCTTCTCAGCCAGCCAGATTTCAACAAATCATCATGAAACTCTAGAATTCATCTTCAAGAATTTCGAAAAAAAATAAATACCTAATCTAAGCAACAAGATGAACCGTCAGTTGTCCAAACTAGAACAATCCCAGGCATTGTTACCAAAAGCTTGCTCAAAACTTGAACAATCCCCGGCAACGGCACCAAAAACTTGGTGCGCGAAATTGTGAACAATACTTTTCACAACTCTCATAATCCCCGGTAATGGCTCCAAAAACGTGGTAGCCCAATACCATGGCATTACACAACTTCGCACAACTAACCAGCAAGTGCACTGGGTCGTCCAAGTAATACCTTACGTGAGTAAGGGTCGATCCCACAGAGATTGTTAGCATTGAAGCAAGCTATGGTCATCTTGTAAATCTTAGTCAGGCAAACTCAAATGTGTATGATGATGAACGAAAATAACATAGAAGATAAAGATAGTGATACTTATGTATATCATTGGTGTAAGAGCTTCAGACAAGTGTATGAAGATGCCTTCCCTTCCGTCTCTCTGCTTTCCTACTGCCTTCATCCAATCCTTCTTACTCCTTTCCATGGCAAGCTCGTGTAGGGTTTCACTGTTGTCAGCAGCTACCTCCCATCCGCGCAGTGAAAGCTAATGCACGCACTCTGTCACAGTACTGCCAATCACCGGTTTGGTTCCCTCCCCTACCGGAATAGAATCACTCTTTTGCGTCTGTCACTAACGCCCAGTAGGTTACAGGTTTGAAGCACGTCACAGTCATTCAATCATTGAATCCTACTCAGAATACCACAGACAAGGTTAGACCTTCCGGATTCTCTTGAATGCTGCCATCAGTTCTTGCCTATACCACGAAGACTCTGATCTCACGGAATGGCTGGCTCGTTTGTCAGGCGAGCACTCGGTTGTCAGGCGATCAACCATGCATCGTGCAATCAGGAATCCAAGAGATATTCACTAAGCCTCAGATGCTTGTAGAACAAGAATGGTTGTCAGTCACCTTGTTCATGGGTGAGAATGGTGATGGGCGTCAATCATCACCTTCATCATGTTGAAGAACAAGTGATATCTTGGATAAAGAACAAGCGGAATTGAATGGAAGAACAATAGTAATTGCATTAATACTCGAGGTACAGCAGAGCTCCACACCTTAATCTATGGTGTGTAGAAACTCCACCGTTGAAAATACATAAGAACAGGGTCTAGGCATGGCCGAATAGCCAGCCTCCCAAAGGTCTAAGATAGCATAAAACAAAGATAGCTACCAAAGGTCCTCGATAAAGCTCTCTAATACAATAGTAAAAGGTCCTACTTATAGAAAACTAGTACATAGATGAGTAAATGACATAAAAATCCACTTCCGGGCCCACTTGGTGTGTGTTTGGGCTGAGCAATGAAGAAATTTCGTGTAGAGACTCTCCTTGGAGTTAAACGCCAGCTTTAGTGCCAGTTTGGGCGTTTAACTCCCAATTAGGTGCCAGTTCCGGCGTTTAACGCTGGAATTTCTTGAGGTGACTTTGAACGCCGGTTTGGGCCATCAAATCTTGGGCAAAGTATGGACTATTATATATTGCTGGAAAGCCCAGGATGTCTACTTTCTAACGCCGTTGAGAGCGCGCCAATTGGGCTTCTGTAGCTCCAGAAAATCCACTTCGAGTGCAGGGAGGTCAGAATCCAACAACATCTGCAGTCCTTTTGAGTCTCTGGATCAGATTTTTGCTCAGATCCCTCAATTTCAGCCAGAAAATACCTGAAATCACAGAAAAACACACAAACTCATAGTAAAGTCCAGAAAAGTGAATTTTAACTAAAAGCTAATAAAAATATAATAAAAACTCAACTAAAACTACCAAAAACATACTAAAAACAATGCCAAAAAGCATACAAATTATCCGCTCATCAATCTTCTTGCTCGCGCTGGGATTACAGATAGTCGCACTGAGTCTACTCCTCTTGAGCCTAATGTTCGATTTACCCCTATGGATGGCATTGTTTTGGATAATCCGACTCTCTATCGACAGTTAGTTGGCAGTCTCGTCTACTTGACTGTCACCCGACCAGACATCGCCTATCCAGTTCATGTACTTAGCCAGTTCTTGTCAGCCCCTCGTACTACTCACTATGCGGAAGTTCTTCGCATTCTTCGCTACATCAAAGGCACTCTATTTCATGGCCTTTATTTTTCGGCCCATTCCTCTTTGTCTCTTCAGGCTTACTCCAATGCTGATTGGGCTGGTGATCCCACTGATCGTCGTTCCACTACTGGTTACTGTTTGTTTCTTGGCGACGCTCTCATTTCTTGGCGTGCTAAGAAGCAAACGTTCACTGCTCGCTCAAGCACAGAAGCTGAGTACCGTGCCCTCGCTGACACCACTGCTGAAGTTATCTTGGTTTGTTGGCTTCTCGCGGATCTGGGTGCTCCTCAGTCGTCCCCTACTGATGTTCTTTGTGATAACCGCAGTGCTATTCAGATCGCCCATAATGATGTTTTTCATGAACGCACCAAACACAGTGAGATTGATTGTCACTTTGTTCGGCAACGTATCCTTATTGATGCTATTCGTCTCATTGCTGTTGGAACACTAGATCAGACTGCTGATATCTTCACGAAAGCTCATCACCCGACTCATTTCCGGACTTTGTTATCCAAACTCAAGTTGGTCTCCTTAGCTCCCACTTTAGTTTGAGGAGGGATGTTAGAGAATCATTAGTATCAATTTAGATCAATTAGTATCGTCTATATTTATATAGTATATCTGTATATTAATTATAGGATTCTATGCCTTTATTACTCTGATTCATTTAGCACATATAAATACCCCTAGTATATTGTACCTTTCACACAACTCAATAATACACTTTTCAGATTACTCTCTCAGTCTCTTGTTTCTAACAACGAAAATCCTGCACAACTCGGATCATGCGACTACTAGAATCTACTTCTCCAACGAATAAAACGGACCATCCAATTTGTTCAATGAGAAATCGCATGGTCCGATTTCCATTATATGAGTTTCATCTCTTCTAAACAAAACGGACCATTCGATTTGCATATAAATTTTTGGAAACAAAGAACTCGGAGGGTCCGATTTCTCCACACCAATTCTGATAACCAAAAAATTGTCCCACACAACGATGTAGAACTCCATCTTCCATAACCCTGCAAAGCACCTACACCCCCTCCATAACAAAAAAAATCAGCTGCTAGTATTCATTATTCAAATATTCTATAGTTGCATTGATTTTAGTAATTTAAATATATTATCGGTGATTAAAGTTGTTAAACTCATGAATTTAAGTAAATTCATAGAGTTGACTGGTTTAGATTCGACTCCCGAATTAACTTGTAAATTTGTACGAATTTATCTGTTATGATTTTTTTAAAAATAATATATATCATATATAATATAATATTTATTTAAATATAGACATTTAAATTTAACAATTTTAAACTTAAAACACATCATAAATTAAAATAGTACATTTGTACAACAATTATAACAAATGTTTTATTAGAATATACATTCATATCTTTCGTGATACTGCATCAAGTTCAACTAGAATACACACAAGAAAAGCTTCATAATCATAACACAAGGGAAAAAAACAACAAATCAAAAATTAAATGCTCCAATAAACTAAAAATCTAAAATTGAAATTTTTTAATGCCTTCATCTTTTATGGCATTAACATCATTATTTTTACTATCTTTATCAGAAATATTATTTTTTAAAGTTCAGGTTTAAATATGTCTAACAGAATCATTATCATTCACATGTTCGTATTAACCGTGAATTAATCAATTAACAACTATATCACAGAATTAAGTTAATAATGAATTAATCAATTAACAACTATTGCAAAATTCACACAATCAGTAACAAATAATAACTATCAATCTATCACAAAATATAGAATACAGAACAAGTAAAAATAGAAATAATTAAATTGTAAATTTCTTGCAGTTCTCAAGCTTTTGAAACATTAGAAAAACTATGAAACTACAGATTTATAGTGAAATATAGATTAACAATGATTATTTTTCTCTTTTGAAACATATTTGATCGAAGCAGAGAAGGCGTCAGGGGCGGAGCCAGTCATACATAAAGGGGGGAAGTAGCCCCCTCTAAATTTCAACTTTTTCTTATAACTTATGTGTAAATTTTGGTTTAGTCCCCTTAAAATTTTAATTTTAGTCTCTTTATACTAAAAAAATTAAACTTTGGCCCCTCCTTAAAATTTATCCTAGCTCAGCTCCTGCCAAGCGCAGACAATCGGTGGCTGTGCGCGAACAAACGACGGCAGCGCGATAGATTACAGAGGGCACGGCAGTGCGGCAGATGACAGATGCTCCAAGTCTCCAGAAGGTAAACAAAACAGAGAGCGAGAATAAGGAGAAATAGAGCAGACAAAGCAGAGAATAAAGAGCAACTGGTGGAAAACGGTGAATGGTAGACGACAGACGGACAGAGGTTATTGAGAGAGTGAGACTATGAGAGAATGACGAAGATTGGAAAGGGAGATAATAGTGGGTAGCGAGCCAATTAGGGTTAGGGTTGTTACTCTTCATTTATTTTGGGCCAAGTAGATGTGAGCTTGTACGACACCGGGCAGAACACCTTACTCTAGCACCTCTTTGAGGCTGATGTGTGGGATGATCAACTGGCAGATCCACTCCAAATACAAATGGAGGCATCCCTCCCATGGTGAACTAAATGACATATGGACTGCCTGCAGGTTCGTTAAGGTCGACCGCCAACTGTGGCTGGTACTCAGGCATCTGAGCCTGGCCCTCCCTCATCTGTGGTGGGTAAACCGGAATCCGAGACTGAACCTCTGGCATATGCGGCTGGTACTCTAGAATCTGTGACTGAACCTCTAGCATTTGCGGATGGTACTCTGGAATCTGAGATTGAACCTCTGACATCTGATGCTAGTAATGCTGACTATCATCATCTTGAATGATCACCGCAAAGTTGGCATAGAACTGTGATCCACCTAGGTGATCGTCAATGCCCATGGTCAAGGTAGTGGTAGCCAAGTCAGCATACATCTGGGTGCTGACGTCATGAAATACCTGAGTGCTCGATGCATGGGAAAATGTGCCCCTCGGATCCCAACCTCTTTCTCTCTACCAGCACCATAATCAAACTGGTGACCATGCATTGTGACGGCGGGGATATCACCGTGCCTAGCTACTACACTCCTCGGTCCAGCACCCCAACATCATGCACCACTCCTACGTACACGATGGTCGTCCTGTCCTCCGTTGTCACCACCAACTTCCTACTCCTATATCATATCATTCAGCCATCGCCACTTCCGATCAATCGATCGTGTACCAATGCATCGTCGTTGCTTCACACGCCTGTTATCAGGCATATCTGGCACTGGTACCCTAGCGGGCAGTTGCAACGACCCTCTGTGAAAGGCATCATTCGGAATCTCCTCCATCCTAGGATCGGCAAATGTAGCATCCGGCGACAGAAACCTATGTGTTACACGGTACCACATATCTAGGAACTCCATAGAAGGACCTAGATCAGCCACTTTCTGGATATTCAGAACAGAATCAACTCTGTTATTCCAATGTAATTGCCATGTCTGAAAATAAGTTAGGAACCACCTATCTCCACCCTTACCATCCTTGCCATGAAGCTAGTCTATGTTTAGACTGTGTCAGGTACATGTTGTACGTTGCCGAGCTGTGGGACCACTCTATCAACTTGATGCCACTCAATCACGACAAAATATATCAGGCTAGTGACTGCCCGCCATAACCGACTGTGCTCCTCAGCTAGAATCTTTGGATTAACAATAACAAGTACGTCAAGCGCAGCATAAGGCTCCCACATAATCTGAAAATCACAACGAAATCTACCATTAGAACACTATATACAGACATGTCGGTGAACAGGTAATGAAACTTTGAACCACACACAAACAACTTGCTTCTCGACTACCCAACCGGTCTAATGCAAGGCGAAACTGGATAATTCTTTCCTCCTTCCTGTCAGATGTGGGTAAATAAGTGGCTCACCTAGACGATACTAATGTGATATGAATGTTTAATCCGGGATCTAAAACGTTAATAACTTGAAACAAATAATGAAACCCTAAGTGCAATCGATCGATACCCAGATGTCAACGAAAAAGAAAAGTCGTCAAATCCATATGGCATGAGAGTGGAAAACCGCAAGAAGATCTAAGATTGTAGTAGTTGTAGGGGGCCTACCATGTTCGTGATATTTCTGTTGGCCACCCGACACATGCATTGATATAGCCATGCCAATGCAACTGAATTCCAGCTATAAGTGCCCATCTCGTCAAGTCCCGCCACAAATGACAACCACCGAATATGTACCCAATTTGCACTCTTGTCACCAAACAATTGAGTGGATAGCAGCATCATATATAATGTATGCACATGCGTATATGCGTACAATATCCTCACTCGCATTCGCTGGTAGCACCCTGAACCTCTCATGGAACCATGTGAAGTGGACTGTGAACTACTTGACTCTATCCGATGGCGGTAGCTCGCCGAACAACTTCTGAAATCACTCCCAAGCTGGTTTGCCATCCTCCATAAACTGTTGCCTCCGAACGTTGTAAATACACCTATTTGGCTGCATGATGTGAGAAAAATAACCACACCCAAATTAAATTCTAATACTTACAAGTCTAAACTATAATTTATAATCCAATACAACAACTACGAGTGCCTTATCTATCCAATCTTAACTAAAATTTTAGATATAGTTCTCTTTACATTATTTTTAAAACTAATTTTATTAAAATAGAGAAATAATACGTATGAACTTTACATAAAAATTTAAAACAAATCTTAATGTACTTTAGAACAAGTAAAAAATCTCCAACTTTTAAATTTATAACTTCTGGATTTTAAAAGTTAAAGTTTAAAATTAAAAGTTTAAGATTTAATCTTAAATTTCAAATAATAAACTACGAACTTTAAATTCTATATCTAAAATTTAAGTCTTAAATTTCAAATACTAAACTACAAACCTTTCAAATTTAAAATTTTAAATCTTAATTTTCAAATGATATATTTAAAATTTTAACCTACAAATCTTAAACTTTATATTTAAAATTTGAATAATAAATCTCAAATATTAAAGGATAAACCTTCTACATTTAAAATTTTAAATCTTTAATTTCAAATACTAAGCTACAAACCTTAAATTTTGTATTCTAATTCCTACACCCTATATACTACATTTTATGTTATAAACTTTAATATTTAAAAAAAAAACAAACTTACCTTTTCATTGATGATGTCGGGAACGTGAGCAACGCTGTTGAGTTGGTACAAACTGTCCTTCGTCCGCCATGGTTCCGCTTGAAAATGGCGCCACTAAGAATCTCAAGTGGCCAAATTTTCTCCAAATTTTTTCCTTCTCTCAATCCACAACATTCTTTCTCTAAACTTTTGGTTTCAATTGAAATGAAGAATTCGCTACTGCCTCCAACGAATTTATAGGCACATGTAAACCAGTACATCTACCGATTTATAAATGAGTCATTTGTGAAGGAATCGCTATAGGGTGCTGCGGTTTTTTTATTGTTGCATTTTTTCAAAAACTGCTACAGAGTGCTATAAAGTGTAGTAGTTTCTCTTGACATGTGTTATAACGTAAACTATTGTACCCTTTTACCATTTTTATAGTAATGTAAATGTTATTTGTGCAATATTTAAATATTGTATTCTGATAATTATGATTTTTAAATAATTTAAACGAGTAATTTATCCTAAATTTTGAGCACAGAAGTAGAAGTATAAATATAAATGAATTAAGTAAGTTTTTGAATTTAAGTATAAGGAAAAATAAGATTATAATGTATGAAATTTTTATAATTTAATCTTTATTTTTCTAATTTTAATTTTGATTTTTTAACTATATTTTAAATTTCTTTACAACAAGAATATCATAGGAGTTTATTATATGTAAGATATTTTAAATTTATTTACAAACAAGAATATTATAAGAGTTTATTATATGTAAGAGTTACTAAATATGTCATCACTTTTATTATAATTTTTGTTTAGTTGATGGTAGAATAATATTAAATTATTTTCAAAACATTCAGTATAAAAATGGAGAAAAAAGATCAGGAAAAATGTTGATATTTATTCAAATCTTTGAAACAAATTTAATAGTTTATATGTATAAAATATTAATGTTTTAAGTAAAAATCTTATAGTTAAAATTATATAAAAAATATAAACATAACTTTGTAAAGAGGGTAAAATGTATAATTAAACTAAACCCAAAATAGTCACACACAGAAAAACTAAACCCAAAATAATATTACACAATTTACTCAAAAAGAAAAAAGTTACACAAATTATCTAAGTGTATATTTCTATATAAATTGAATGACACATTCGATTTGTAAATCTCCATAATAAATCGAAGCTAATCAATTCGAATTATCATAAAAAATACAAATCAAATCAGTCAGAATCGATTTATACAGGCTGTTTCGATTTACCTCAAGTTTAGTTTTTATATAAACTTAAGATGTTTAACTCTCCCTTGAATTTAAACAAGAAATTGGAATAATATTTGAATGAATTAATTTATAATTTTTATGAATTTTTATTTATTTAATATTTATAAATAAAAAATATTTTTTTTATCATATGTAATAAATAACAAATTTACATAATAAATAACATATGAATTTCATGAATCAAAATTAATTGTTTTTATATAAAAACTGAAAAATATGTATAATTTACAAACAAATTATTTATTTAAATTTATTAAATTATATATTATAAAAGAATTTTTAAAATAGTTACTCTAATAAAATTATTTTTACTAGCGGCTCAACAGGCACTGCCTGTTCAACTGCTTTTATATTGTTTTTAAGAAATTAATTTTATTTTTTCTTAATATATTATTCATTTTTCAAATTTATTTAATAAGTATTTTTTTATTTTAATATTAACATGATCTTATTTATATCATATTTTGTTAAAATAAAAATTACTGTAAAAATATTTAAAATGTTAAATTATAAAAGCACACAATAAAAAGGTAATATAAAATTGTCATAGTTTAAAGTTTTAGATAATATATGGATATTCGATAGAAAATATTTTTTTCTCAATTTTGCTTAAATATACAAAGAATATTTTTAGAATGATAATGCTCTTATTGTATTTCTTTAAAAACTTTGAATGTCGTCTATTAATTTACACTCCTATAAATATATCGAAGGATTTTTCTTGTTAGGACAAAAAACAGAAATAAGCCAAGGGAGAAAATAATTTACGTGAATCAGCCAAAACGAAAACTGTTTCATGAATCCACCAATGCATATTTATATGTAGTTCGAACCAGCTTGATTCGAACTCCATTTCTACATAATTCGAACCAACTTGGTTCGAATTATACACAAACACATGAGCTGGTTCGAATTACATACAAACACACGCACATACTAATTCGAACCAGCTTGGTTCGAATTACATGGTATAATTCGAATTATGCTGTTAAAAAATTAATAATTTATTAAAAAATGTTATTAACAAATTTATTAAAAAATTAATAATTTAAAAATTAAAAAAAATATATTTTATTCTATACAAAATAATTTTAAAAAATGGCTTAAAAGATGTTATGAGTACTGTTACGGTGGGTAACCGGAGATTAATGGACTAGACTGTGTTTGGCCGGCCCAATCGTCTGCGGATGGCAGCTTCCGAGCAGGTTTGCACGCTGGAACCTCCTTTCGACTTGTGTACGTGAGTGAATGGGGGGTGGTACCTGCAAAGACACTCCGATGCCTAAGTTAGCAAGGGTGTGAGCAGGTTTAGAATGTATTGGGCTTAGAGATACCTGAGGGATGTCAGGGTATTTATAGGGGTGAACCAATAACCACCGCTGAAGTAGTGCCACCCTTTTAGGGTGATAACCGTCCCTTTATCTTAGGGAGGTTAAGATATGGCTCCCGGAAGTGGTTAGAGAGATTTTAGGGGCAGTTACTCATTTGAATTGATGTTAATCTGCCAACTATTCTCCGTCCCGACTTCTTTAGGGCAAATCGTAGTCAAGACCGACTTCTTAGTACGAAGGTCGGTGCTCAGCAAGGCTCAATCCTCTGGACTAGGCCTTTCGTTTGGACCTGGGCCCTTATTATTGGGCCAGGGTATGAACAGTGCCCCTACTTGAGCCCAAGATCTCTTTAAAACTTGGGTTCGAGTATTTTACTCGGGTTCGTAGCCGACTTTCTTGGAGGAGACGCGGGTTTTTAAACCGACATGATTTTCGCGACCTTTTGTTTCTGACAGTTACGTATATTCAAGCGTCGTGTCCGTTAGGGATGCACCTAGGGATTGATGGCTTTGGTAACGGTGCACTCTCATTAATGACTGCCCCGTTTTTACCATTATGCCCCTGGAGTATTTATAAATACTTTTCCCTCTCTTTCATTATCTTCTTTCTGCGATTTTTCTAATTTTTTCCTCGTTCGTTCTTCATTCGTTCGTGCTGCATTCTTGTGTTTCGGAGACTTCTGCTTCTTCCAACCTTCATTTTCAAAGAGAGGTTAGTTTCCTTTTCTCTTTCATGTTTTTCGTATGCCTTTATTTTGTAGATAAGTGAGTTTGTAGGCTTTTGCTTGGTTCCTTTTTCTCCCCTCTAGAGACCTTTGTTTTTGATTTTTTCCTTTCTTTTCCCTTTTGTAGGTTTCCCCATCTTCTTTAGGAAAAGAAAATGGCCTCCGTAGATTGGGTTGATGTTACTGTCCTAGGGGAGGAGCCGTTGGTTGATGTTGAGTTTATTACTCATCTTCGTACTCACCACCGGCTCTGTACCTCAGATGAGGACGAGCCTAAGTATGAATTGCTTATCCCAAGTTCAGAGGACCGAGTTTGCCATGGGAGGGCCAACGGAACGACCCCTCATTTCTTCTTTATGTATGAATGCATGATCACCCGCCTGGGCATTTTTCTACCTTTTTCAGATTTTGAGATGTCTGTTTTGCAACACTGTCGGGTTGCCCCTACCCAGCTTCACCCCAACTCTTGGGGTTTTTTGAAAATTTATCAATTTATTAGCCATGCTTTGGAGTTCCCGACCTCTCTGAAAATCTTTTTCCATCTTTTTCATATGACCATGCCCTTCAGTGGGCTAAACAATAAACAAAAATGGGTTTCCTTCCGAGCCATACAAGGTCGGAGAATCTTCACCCTTTTTGACGAATCCTTCCACGACTTTAAAAATTATTTTTTCAAAGTGCAAGCCGTAGAGGGTCACCACCCCTTTTTCCTGGATGATAATTCTTCTCTTTGCTTTCCTTTATACTGGCTGGAGGCCTCTCCTTGTGAGAAATATGGTCTGGATGACCTAGATGAAGTAGAGGCCGCCATTGTGGGGTTCCTCCGAGAAGTGTGGGGGAGGGCCCCATATTTGGACACTGGTGCACGAAATTGCAATCACACTTTGCAACCCCGCACAACTAACCAGCAAGTGCACTGGGTCGTCCAAGTAATACCTTACGTGAGTAAGGGTCGATCCCACGGAGATTGTCGGCTTGAAGCAAGCTATGGTTATCTTGTAAATCTTAGTCAGGATATCAGAAATTATCAGGATTGATTGTGAAAAGCAAAAGAACATGAAATAAGTACTTGTTATGCAGTAATGGAGAATAGGTTGAGGTTTTGGAGATGCTCCATCTTCTGAATCTCTGCTTTCCTACTGTCTTTCTTCATCAAACACGCGAAGCTCCTTCCATGGCAAGCTGTATGTAGGGTTTCACCGTTGTCAGTGGCTACCTCCCATCCTCTCAGTGAAAACGTTCCTATGCTCTGTCACAGCATGGCTAATCATCTGTCGGTTCTCGGTCAGGCCGGAATAGAATCCATTGATTCTTTTGCGTCTGTCACTAACGCCCCGCCTGCTAGGAGTTTGAAGCACGTCACAGTCATTCAATCATTGAATCCTACTCAGAATACCACAGACAAGGTTTAGACCTTCCGGATTCTCTTGAATGCCGCCATCAGTTCTAGCTTATACCACGAAGACTCTGGTTAAGGAATCCAAGAGATATCTACTCAATCTAAGGTAGAACGGAGGTGGTTGTCAGGCACACGTTCATAGCTGAGAATGATGATGAGTGTCACGGATCATCACATTTATCCGGTTTAAGAACAAGTGATATCTTAGAACGGAAGCAAGCATGATTGAATAAGAAACAGTAGTAATTGCATTAATCCATCAAGACACAGCAGAGCTCCTCACCCCCAACCATGGGGTTTAGAGACTCATACCGTGGAAAGTACACAAAGAAACGTGTAAAGTGTCATGAGGTACAGATACAATGTCTAAAGATCCTATTAATAGTGAACTAGTAACCTAAGGTTTACAGAAATGAGTAAATGACAGAAAAATCCACTTCCGGGCCCACTTGGTGTGTGCTTGGGCTGAGCATTGAAGCTTTCATGTGTAGAGACCTTTTCTGGAGTTAAACGCCAGCTTTCATGCCAGTTTGGGCGTTTAACTCCAAGTTTTATGCCAGTTCCAGCGTTAAACGCTGGAAATTCTGAGGCTGAATTGCCACGCCGGTTTGGGCCATCAAATCTTGGGCAAAGTATGGACTATTATACATTTCTGGAAAGCCCAGGATGTCTACTTTCCAATGCCGTTGAGAGCGCGCCAATTGGGCTTCTGTAGCTCCAGAAAATCTACTTCGAGTGCAGGGAGGTCAGAATCCAACAGCATCTGCAGTCCTTTTCAGTCTCTGAATCAGATTTTTGCTCAGGACCCTCAATTTCAGTCAGAAAATACCTGAAATCATAGAAAAACACACAAACTCATAGTAAAGTCTAGAAAAGTAAATTTTAACTAAAAACTAATAAAAATATACTAAGAACTAACTAGATTATACTAAAAACATACTAAAAACTATGCCAAAAAGCGTACAAATTATCCGCTCATCAGACACTAAAAAGTTTCTCCAAGGGTCTCCGACCTTTATCCAAGCACAGCTAGGTAGCTTTCATTTGTTTGTTAGATTCCTGACTCGTCAACTGAACTTTCCGACTTGTTTAATTCCTTAGCTATTGTTTTATTTTTCAGAAATGGCGAAGACGAATGCTCAGGAATCTTATCAGAGAGTCCAGGAGGCCAAAGCAAAGTCTCGCGCTAGGACTGGTGGTACCAGGGTCATCTCTCCTCCTCCTCCTCCTCGGAACGTTGGGACTCTTTCCAAGCCCATTGTGATTTCTTCTTCAGCTTCCTCTCAACCGCCCCCCGTCGTCCGACCCTCCCCTGAGCCAAAGAAGTGCAAGACCTTAGAGTCTGGCTCTTCCGGTGAGGTTAAGGCGGATGCTCTTGCATTCGTCCGAAAGAATATCTACCCCCATGCTCGTATAAGCATGGATGATATGTCCGTTCGGAGCCACCTTACCACTATGATTGAGGAGAGTCTCAAGGCGGCGGGGGTTTGTGGTAAACTCTTGGATATTTTTGAGAAGGCTCCTCTCAGCTCTTTAGGGATGACCTCAAGGGTCGAGGAGCTAGAAGGAAGGCTTCGCTCATACCAAGAGCATGAAGGGGAGTTGAAGAAGGAAGTCGCTAAGCTGAAGGAGGAGAGAGATGCCCTCCGGGAGAAGGGGAAGGCTTTGCAAGCCCAATGCAACATGGAGATGGATTTGAGGAAAACAGCGCAGGCCAGCTATCAAAGTTTATTCAATGATCTTTGTGTCTATGAAGAATGATCTGCTGAATTCTCGGAAGGCATATGATGAGTTGGAGGACTCTATTGCTGATGGCACCGAGGAGTCTTGGAGGATCTTCCTGGAGCAAGTCAGAGTTATTGCTCCCGACTTGGATCTTTCTCCTTTACATCCTGACAAAGTTGTTATTGATGGGGCCATAGTTGATCCCCCTGTCCCTGTGATCGTTTCTGAATCAGAGTTGAAGACTCAAGGGCAGAGGATCATTGAGTATCCTCCTCATGGAAAGGATGCTCCGAGTTCTTCAGCAGTTCCTCCTATTTCCTCTTCATCTCCTATGGATGCCTCTCTTCGTGGTCCTGGTGGCGCTTCTCCTGACTCCGGTGGTGGTGATCCGTCTACGCCTCTTCCTAAAAAATGATTTGTGGGCTATTTGGGGGCCCGGCCTGTGGGTCCCCCATTTTTAAACTCTTTTATTTACTTTTGGTTGGTGGTGTTTGTTGAACAATTTCTTTTGGCCTTTCAAGGCCGTAAACAAAATATTGAAAAATACCCCTTTTTTAATAAGGGATTTTAAGTTAAAAAAATAAATACCCTTTTTTGGATAAGGGTTTAGGTTACCTTATGCGTGTATGCTTTCCTGATTTTGATTTTTCGAAGTCCCCTTGATCTTTTTCTGAAAACCTTTCCCTTTGGCTCGTCTGTTTTTCTGAGCCTTTTGTTTAAGGACTTTAGAACATCCTTTAAACTTTTTCCTAGGTTTTTCAATCTCTTTTTTATTATTCCTTATACTCAACTTTGCTTTAGTGAGTTCTTATGACTTAGGTTATTTTTGCGATGCGTTTTTATTCTACTCGGTTCTTCACTCCGATTCACGGGTCGAAGTATTTCCGAGTTTTTCTACTCGGATTTTCATTTCGACTTATGAGTCGGATTGTCCCCGAGTTTTTTACGATCAACTCATATAACCTCTTTACACCAACTTGTACCTCATCGTTTTATCCTGACGACCATCTAGATCGGTTCATGGGATTTTCACGTTTTGTCGAGCTTAAGTCGGCGCGTTTCGTAGAAAGACTTAGAAAAATAGAAAGGAGTTTATAAGAGATATTGTAGATGAAAAAAAATCTTTATTAAATGGGGGAGGTACCTTCTTGCTACTAAGGGTTTTAATAGCCTATTTTCCCTTAGCCTCCATTATGATGCCTCGTTAAAAACCCTTCTCCAGAAAAAACCCTTTAATTTTGGGAAAAAATCATGAAGTTGGGAAAAGAGTACATCAGGGAGTAGAGTTCGCTTTTAACTGTAGTACCTTTTCATATTACAAGCATGCCACAACCTTGGGAGCTCAGTGCCGTTCAGGTCGGTTACTTTATAATAACCTTTTCCTAAAACTTCATTGACTTTGTATGGTCCCTTCCAATTAGCGGCAAGTTTTCGTTCTCCTGATTTGTTGACTCCAATGTCGTTTCTGATTAAGACCAAGTCATCCGGGGCAAATGTTCTTCGAATGACTTTTTTGTTGTACCTTGTAGTCATCCTTTGCTTCAATGCTGCTTCTCTTATCTGGGCATCTTCTCGGACTTCGGGGAGCAAGTCGAGCTTCTCTTTGTGCCCCTGTATGTTTCCGATCTCGTCATGGAGAATTACCCTTGGGCTTTGCTCATTGATTTCTATTGGTATCATTGCTTCTACGCCATAGACTAGTCGGAAGGGCGTTTCTCCAGTGGCGGATTGGGGCGTTGTCCTGTAAGCCCATAGCACTTGGGGGAGCTCTTCAGCCCAAGCTCCTTTTGCTTCTTGCAATCTTTTCTTTAGCCCTGCCAATATGACTTTGTTGGCTGCATCGGCTTGTCCATTGGCTTGTGGGTGCTCTACCGAGGTGAACTGATGTTTGATTTTCATACTGGCTACTAAGCTTCTGAAGGTAGCATCGGTGAATTGGGTTCCATTATCTGTAGTAATGGAATAAGGTATCCCATATCTTGTGATGATATTTTTGTAGAGGAACCTCCGACTTCTTTGAGCGGTGATGGTGGCCAATGGTTCTGCTTCTATCCACTTTGTGAAGTAATATATTCCCACGATCAGGTATTTGACTTGTCCTGGCGCTTGGGGAAAAGGACCTAACAAATCCATTCCCCATTTTGCAAAGGGCCATGGAGAAGTGATACTGATGAGCTCTTCTGGTGGAGCCACGTGGAAATTTGCATGCATCTGACATGGTTGACACTTTTTCACAAATTCTGTGGCATCTTTCTGCAAGGTCGGCCAGTAGAATCCAGCTCGGATTACTTTCCTGGCTAGTGACCTTGCTCCGAGATGGTTTCCGCAGATCCCACTATGTACTTCCTCCAATACCTTGGCAGTTCTTGAGGTCGGTACGCACTTTAACAATGGTGTCAATATCCCCCTTCTGTAGAGGGTATTTCTCACCAAGGTGTAGTGTTGTGCTTCCCTTCGGATCTTTTTAGCTTCTTTCTCCTCTTTAGGGAGGATGTCGAATTTCATGTATTCGACTAAGGGGTTCATCCATCCGAGGTTTAAACCGACTACCTCAAGTACTACCTCAAGTACTTCTTGTTTGTCTTCTATTTTTACTACTGAGGGTTCTTGGAGGGTTTCTTGGATCAGGCTTCTGTTGTTCCCTCCTGGTTTGGTACTTGCTAACTTGGATAGGGCGTCTGCTCTGCTGTTTAAATCCCGAGTTATGTGTTTAACATCGGTTTCTGCAAAACACCCAAGGTACTCCAGAGTTTTCTCCAAGTACCTCTTCATATTTGGGTCCTTTGCCTGATACTCCCCGCTTATCTGGGAGGTCACTACTTGTGAGTCGCTGTATATCATCACCTTTGTAGCACCGACTTCTTCTACCAGCTTTAATCCAGCAATCAAGGCTTCATATTCTGCCTGATTATTTGAAGCTGGAAATTCAAATTTTAGGAAAACCTCTATCTGGGTTCCTCTTTCATCTACCAATATTATGCCTGCGCCGCTTCCTGTTTTGCTGGAGGATCCGTCTACATAGAGTTCCCATGTAGTTGGTTTTTCCTCCTGATCCCCTACGTATTCTGCAACGAAGTCGGCGAGGCATTGGGCTTTGATCGCCGTCCGAGTTTCATATCTTAAGTCGAACTCGGAGAGCTCTATTGCCCATTGAACCATTCTCCCTGCAACATCCGTCTTTTAGAGGATTTGCTTCATGGGTTGGTTCGTACGGACTCTTATTGTGTGAGCCTGAAAGTAAGGTTGTAGCCTTCGTGAGGCTATTACTAAGGAGTAGGCGAACTTCTCTAGTTTGTGGTATCTTAGCTCAGGGCCTTGTAGAACTTTACTGATGAAATAAACTGGATGTTATCCGACCTCATCTTCTCTTATCAGGGCTGAGGAGACAGCCTTGTCTGCTACGGATAAGTACAGGACGAGGTCTTTCCCAGATATTGGTCGGGTCAGAATAGGATGTTGGCTTAAAAACTTTTTGAACTCCTAGAATGCCTCCTTGCATTCAGGAGTCCATTCAAACTGGCATCCCTTTCTTAATAAGGAGAACAGTGGAAGGGATTTTAGTGCCGATCCTGCCAGAAATCTGGAGAGGGCTGCAAGTCGGCTATTCAGCTGCTGGACTTCTCTCAAGCAAGTCGGACTTTTCATTTCTAGGATGGCTCTACACTTATCGGGATTGGCTTCGATCCCTCTTTGTGTTAGCATAAATCCTAGAAATTTCCCTACCTCCACCGCGAAGGCACACTTCGCGGGATTTAGTCTCATCCCGTGCAGCCTTATGGTGTCAAAAACTTGTGAGAGGTCTGATAAGAGGTCGACTTCTTTCTTGGTCTTTACCAGCATGTCGTCGACGTATACTTCCATTAGACTCCCCAGGTGAGAGGAAAACACTTTATTCATCAACCTTTGATATGTGGCTCCTGCATTCTTCAATCCGAATGGCATGACCACGTAGCAGAAATTAGCTCTGGGTGTGATGAATGATGTTTTCTCCTGGTCTGGCTCATACATTGGGATTTGATTATATCCCGAGTAGGCGTCCATAAATGATAAGTATTGATACCCCGAGCTGGAGTCCACTAGGGTATCAATACTTGGCAGTGGATAAGGGTCCTTGAGACATGCCTTATTTAAGTTGGTATAGTCGACACACATCCTCCATTTGCCATTCTGTTTTTTGACAAGCACTACATTGGCTAGCCATGTTGGGTATTTGACTTCTCTGATGAAGCCGGCTTCCAGGAGTGCCTACACTTGTTCTTCTACTATTAGGGCTCGTTCTGGACCGAGCTTGCGTCTCCTTTGTTGTACAGGTCGGGATCCCGGGTAAATCGAGAGCTTGTGGGACATGAGCTCGGGGTCTATCCCAGGCATGTCAGAGGACTTCCAGGCGAAGAGGTCGGAGTTATCTCTTAGGAGCTTAGTCAATTCTTGTTTTAGGGTCTCCCCTAGGTTGGCCCCGATGTGAGTATTTTTCCCTTCCTCTTTGCCGACCTGTATCTCCTCAGTTTTTCCTCCCGGTTGTGGTCGCAGCTCTTCTCTGGCCCTTGCGCCACCGAGCTCTATTGTGTGAACTTCTCTGCCCTTTCCTCTCAGATTTAGGCTTTCATTGTAGCATTTCCTGGCCAACTTTTGATCCCCTCTTACCGTTGCTATTCCTGCTGAGGTCGGGAATTTCATGCAAAGGTGGGGAGTGGATACCACGGCTCCGAGTCGATTAAGGGTAGCTCTGCCGATTAAAGCATTATATGCTGACCCCACATCAATGACTATGAAGTCTATACTCAGAGTTTTTGATTTTTCCCCTTTTCCAAAAGTGGTGTGAAGCGGCAAAAATCCTAGTGGTTTTATTGGCGTGTCCCCTAATCCGTATAGGGTGTCGGGGTAGGCTCTTAGTTCTTTCTCATCCAACCCTAGCTTGTCAAAAGCGGGCTTAAAAAGGATGTCCGCTGAGCTTCCTTGGTCTACTAGGGTTCAGTGGAGATGGGCATTGGCTAGGATCATAGTTATTACTACTGGATCATCATGTCCAGGGGTTATTCCTTGCCCATCTTCTTTAGTGAACGAGATGGTAGGGAGATCGGATGATTCTCCTCCGACCTGATAAACTCTCTTGAGGGTGGTGGGGTAGGTGGGAATCCTGTGGGGTCCACAGATCCTGAGATGTCAAGGAAAAGTCATCCCTGCACCAGGTGGCGTGCAAAAATGCATTCTGAGCCAATTCTGGCGTTAAACGCCGGGCTGGTGCCCATTTCTGGCGTTTAACGCCAGGTGCTTGCCCTTTTCTGGCATTTAACGCCAGTCTGGTGCCCTTTTCAGGCGTTAAACGCCCAGAATGGTGCCAGACTGGGCGTTAAACGCCCAACTGCTACCCTTACTGGCGATTAAACGCCAGAAAATTCTCCTACAGGGTGTGCTGTTTTTCTTTCTATTTTTCATTCTGTTTTGGCTTTTTCAATTGATTTTGTGACTTCTCATGATCATCAACCTACAGAAAATATAAAATAACAAAGAAAAATAGATAAAATATAACATTGGGTTGCCTCCCAACAAGCGCTTCTTTAATGTCAGTAGCTTGACAGAGGGATCTCATGGAGCCTCACAAATGCTCAGAGCAATGTTGGAACCTCCCAACACCAAACTTAGAGTTTGAATGTGGGGGTTCAACACCAAACATAGAATTTGGTTGTGGCCTCCCAACACCAAACTTAGAGTTTGACTGTGGGGGCTCTATCTGACTCTGTTTTGAGAGAAGCTCTTTATGCTTCCTCTCCATGGTGACAGAGGGATATCTTTGAGCCTTGAACACAAAGGATTCTTCATTCACTTGAATGATCAATTCTCCTCTGTCCACATCAATCACAGCCTTTGCTGTGGCTAGGAAGGGTCTGCCAAGGATGATGGATTCATCCATGCACTTCCCAGTCTCTAGGACTATGAAATCAGCAGGGATGTAATGGTCTTCAATCTTCACCAAAACATCCTCTACAAGTCCATAAGCTTATTTTCTTGAGTTGTCTGCCATCTCTAGTGAGATTCTTGCAGCTTGTACCTCAAAGATCCCTAGCTTCTCCATTACAGAGAGAGGCATGAGGTTTACACTTGACCCTAAGTCACACAGAGCCTTCTTGAAGGTCATGGTGCCTATGGCGCAAGGTATTGAGAATTTCCCAGGATCTTGTCTCTTTTGAGGTAATCTCTGCCTAGACAAGTCTTCCAGTTCTTTGGTGAGCAAAGGAGGTTTGTTCTCCCAAGTCTCATTACCAAATAACTTGTCATTTAGCTTCATGATTGCTCCAAGATATTTAGCAACTTGCTCTTCAGTGACATCTTCATCCTCTTCAGAGGAAGAATACTCATCAGAGCTCATGAATGGCAGAAGTAAGTCCAATGGAATCTCTATGGTCTCAATGTGAGCCTCAGATTCCCATGGTTCCTCATTAGGGAACTCATTGGAGGCCAGTGGACGTCCATTGAGGTCTTCCCCGGCAACGGCGCCAAAAACTTGGTGCACGAAATTGTGATCACTACTTTTCACAACTCAAATAATCCTCGGTAATGAATCCAAAAACTTGGTGTTCAATACCATGGCATTAACACAACTTCGCACAACTAACCAGCAAGTGCACTGGGTCGTCCAAGTAATAAACCTTACGCGAGTAAGGGTCGATCCCACGGAGATTGTTGGTATGAAGCAAGCTATGGTCACCTTGTAAATCTTAGTCAGGCAGACTCAAATGGTTATGGATGATATATGAATAAAACATAAAGATAAAGATAGAGATACTTATGTAATTCATTGGTGAGAACTTCAGATAAGCGTGTGAAGATGCTTTGTCCCTTCCGTCTCTCTGCGTTCCTACTGTCTTCATCCAATCCTTCTTACTCCTTTCCATGGCAAGCTGTATGTTGGGCATCACCGTTGTCAATGGCTACAGTCCCGTCCTCTCAGTGGAAATGTTCAACGCACCCTGTCACGGCACGGCTATCCAGCTGTCGGTTCTCGATCATGTCGGAATAGAATCCAGTGATTCTTTTGCGTCTGTCACTAACGCCCCACAATCGCGAGTTTGAAGCTCGTCACAGTCATTCAATCATTGAATCCTACTCAGAATACCACAGACAAGGTTTAGACCTTCCGGATTCTCTTGAATGCCGCCATCAATTCTAGCTTATTCCACGAAGATTCCGGTTAAAGAACCCAAGAGATATCCACCCAATCTAAGGTAGAACAGAGGTGATTGACGGTCACATGTTCATAGGTGAGAATGATGATGAGTGTCACGGATTATCACATTCATCAAGTTGAAGAACAAGTGATATCTTGGAACAAGAACAAGCTGAATTGAATAGAAGAACAATAGTAATTGCATTAATACTCGAGGTACAGCAGAGCTCCACACCTTAATCTATGGTGTGTAGAAACTCCACCATTGAAATTACATAAGAACAAGGTCTAGGCATGGCCGTGAGGCCAGCCCCATGATCTAAGATAGCATAAGACTAAAGATAGCTACCGAGATGTCAAATACAATAGTAAAAGGTCCTATTTATAGGGAACTAGTAGCTTAAGAATTACAAAGATGAGTAAATGACATAAAAATCCACTTCCGGGCCCACTGGTGTGTGCTTGGGCTGAGCATTGAAGTATTTTCGTGTAGAGACTCTTCTTGGAGTTAAACGCCAGCTTTTGTGCCAGTTTGGGCGTTTAACTCCCACTTTGGTGCCAGTTCTGGCGTTTAACGCTGGGAATTCTGAAGGTGACTTTGAACGCCAGTTTGGGCCATCAAATCTTGGGCAAAGTATGGACTATAATATATTGCTGGAAAGCCCAGAATGTCTACTTTCCAACTCCGTTGAGAGCGCGCCAATTGGGCTTCTGTAGCTCCAGAAAATCCACGTCGAGTGCAGGGAGGTCAGAATCCAACAGCATCTGCAGTCCTTTTAGTCTCTGAATCAGATTTTTGCTCAGATCCCTCAATTTCAGCCAGAAAATACCTGAAATCACAGAAAAATAAACAAACTCATAGTAAAGTACAGAAAAGTGAATTTTAACTAAAAACTAATAAGAAATATACTAAAAACTAACTAAATCTACTAAAAACATACTAAAAACAATGCCAAAAAGCGTACAAATTATCCGCTCATCACAACACCAAACTTAAATTGTTGCTTGTCCCCAAGCAACTGAAAATCAAATAAGATAAAGAGAAGAGAATATACAATGAACTCCAAAAACATCTATGAAGATCAGTATTAATTAGATGAGCGGGGCTTTTAGCTTTTTGCCTCTGAACAGTTTTGGCATCTCACTCTATCCTTTGAAATTCAGAATGATTGGCTTCTTTAGGAACTCAGAATCCAGATAGTGTTATTGATTCTCCTAGTTAAGTATGATGATTCTTGAACACAGCTACTTTATGAGTCTTGGCCGTGGCCCAAAGCACTCTGTCTTCCAGTATTACCACCGGATACATACATGCCACAGACACATAATTAGGTAAACCTTTTCAGATTGTGACTCAGCTTTGCTAGAGTCCCCAATTAGAGGTGTCCAGGGTTCTTAAGCACACTCTTTTTGCCTTGGATCACAACTTTATTTCTTTCTTTTTCTTTCCTTTTCTCTTTCTCCTTTTTTTCGTTTTTTTTTCTTTTTTCGCTTCTCTTTTTTTTTTGTATTCACTGCTTTTTCTTGCTTCAAGAATCATTTTTATGATTTTTCAGATCCTCAGTAACATGTCTCCTTTTTCATCATTCTTTCAAGAGCCAACAATTTTAACATTCATGAACAACAAATTTAAAAGACATATACACTGTTCAAGCATACATTCAGAAAACAAAAGTATTGCCACCACATCAAAATAATTAATCTGTTATAAAATTTAAAATTCATGCAATTCTTCTCTTTTTCAATTAAGAACATTTTTCATTTAAGAGAGGTGATGGATTCATAGGACATTCATAACTTTAAGGCATAGACACTAAGACACTAATGATCATAAGACACAAACATGGATAAACATAAGCATGAAAATTCGAAAAACAGGAAAATAAAGAACAAGGAGATTAAAGAACGGGTCCATCTTAGTGATGGTGGCTTGTTCTTCCTCTTGAAGATCTTATGGAGTGCTTGAGCTCCTCAATGTCTCTTCCTTGTCTTTGTTGCTCCTCTCTCATGATTCTTTGATCTTCTCTAATTTCATGGAGGAGGATGGAATGTTCTTGGTGCTCCACCCTTAGTTGTCCCATGTTGGAACTCAATTCTCCTAGGGAGGTGTTGATTTGCTCCCAATAGTTTTGTGGAGGAAAGTGCATCCCTTGAGGTATCTCAGGGATTTCATGATGTGTTTGCTCCATCCTTTTCTTAGTGATGGGCTTGTCCTCATCAATGGGGATGTCTCCCTCTATGTCAACTCCAACTGAATAACAGAGGTGACAGATGAGATGAGGAAAGGTTAACCTTGCCAAGGTAGAGGACTTGTCCGCCACCTTATAAAGTTCTTGGGCTATAACCTCATGAACTTCTACTTCTTCTCCAATCATGATGCTATGAATCATGATGGCCCGGTCTAGAGTAACTTCGGACCGGTTGCTAGTGGGAATGATTGAGCGTTGGATAAACTCCAACCATCCCCTAGCCACGGGCTTGAGGTCATGCCTTCTCAGTTGAACCGGTTTCCCTCTTGAATCTCTCTTCCATTGGGCGCCCTCTTCACAAATGTCTGTGAGGACTTGGTCCAACCTTTGATCAAAGTTGACCCTTCTAGTGTAAGGATGTTCATCTCCTTGCATCATGGGCAAGTTGAATGCCAACCTCACATTTTCCGGACTAAAATCTAAGTATTTCCCCCGAACCATTGTAAGACAATTCTTTGGGTCCGGGTTCACACTTTGATCATGGTTCTTGGTGATCCATGCATTGGCATAGAACTCTTGAACCATCAAGATTCCGACTTGTTGAATGGGGTTGGTAAGAACTTCCCAACCTCTTCTTCGGATCTCATGTCGGATCTCCGGATATTCACTCTTTTTGAGTTTGAAAGGGACCTCGGGGATCACCTTCTTCAAGGCCAAAACTTCATAGAAGTGGTCTTGATGCACCCTTGAGATGAATCTCTCCATCTCCCATGACTCGGAGGTGGAAGCTTTTGCCTTCCCTTTCCTCTTTCTAGAGGTTTCTCCGGCCTTGGATGCCATAAATGGTTATGAAAAAACAAAAAGCAATGCTTTTACCATACCAAACTTAAAAGGTTTGCTCGTCCTTGAGCAAAAGAAGAAAGAAGAGAGTAGAAGAAGAAGAAATAGAGGAGATGGAGGTGGCTTTGTGGTTCGGCCAAAGGGGAAGAAGTGGTGTTTAGGGTGTGTGAAAATGAAGGAGTGAAGATGGGTTTATATAGGGGTGGAGAGAGGGGTAGGGTTCGGTTATGGGAAGGTGAGTTTGGGAGGGAAAGTTGTTTGAATTTGAATGGTGAGGTAGGTGGGATTTTATGAAGGATGGATGTGAGTGGTGAAGAGAATTGTGGGATTTGATAGGTGAGGGGTTTTTGGGGAAGAGTGGTAGAGGTGATTGGTGAAAGGGTGAAGAATAAGAGAGAGGGTGATGGGGTAGGTGGGGATCCTGTGGGGTCCACAGATCCTGAGGTGTCAAGGAAAAGTCATCCCTGCACCAGGTGGCGTGCAAAAATGCATTCTGAGCCAATTCTGGCGTTAAACGCCTGGCTGGTGCCCATTTCTGGCGTTTAACACCAGGTGCTTGCCCTTTTCTGGCGTTTAAACGCCAGTCTGGTGCCCCTTTCAGGCGTTAAACGCCCAGAATGGTGCCAGACTGGGCGTTAAACGCCCAACTGCTACCCTTACTGGCGTTTAAATGCCAGCAAATTCTCCTCCAAGGTGTGCTGTTTTCTTTCTATTTTTCATTCTGTTTTTGCTTTTTCAATTGATTTTGTGACTTCTCATGATCATCAACCTACAGAAAACATAAAATAACAAAGGAAAATAGATAAAATATAACATTCGGTTGCCTCCCAACAAGCGCTTCTTTAATGTCAGTAGCTTGACAGAGGGCTCTCATGGAGCCTCACAAATGCTCAGAGCAATGTTGGAACCTCCCAACACCAAACTTAGAGTTTGAATGTGGGGGTTCAACACCAAACTTAGAATTTGGTTGTGGCCTCCCAACACCAAACTTAGAGTTTGACTGTGGGGGCTCTATCTGACTCTGTTTTGAGAGAAGCTCTTTATGCTTCCTCTCCATGGTGACAGAAGGATATCCTTGAGCCTTGAGCACAAAGGATTCTTCATTCATTTGAATGATCAATTCTCCTTTGTCCACATCAATCACAGCCTTTGCTGTGGCTAGGAAGGGTCTGCCAAGGATGATGGATTCATCCATGCACTTCCCAGTCTCTAGGACTATGAAATCAGCAGGGATGTAATGGTCTTCAATCTTCACCAAAACATCCTCTACAAGTCCATAAGCTTGTTTTCTTGAGTTGTCTGCCATCTCTAGTGAGATTCTTACAGCTTGTACCTCAAAGATCCCTAGCTTCTCCATTACAGAGAGAGGCATGAGGTTTACACTTGACCCTAAGTCACACAGAGCCTTCTTGAAGGTCATGGTGCCTATGGCGCAAGGTATTGAGAATTTCCCAGGATCTTGTCTCTTTTGAGGTAATCTCTGCCTAGACAAGTCTTCCAGTTCTTTGGTGAGCAAAGGAGGTTTGTTCTCCCAAGTCTCATTACCAAATAACTTGTCATTTAGCTTCATGATTGCTCCAAGATATTTAGCAACTTGCTCTTCAGTGACATCTTCATCCTCTTCAGAGGAAGAATACTCATCAGAGCTCATGAATGGCAGAAGTAAGTCCAATGGAATCTCTATGGTCTCAATGTGAGCCTCAGATTCCATGGTTCCTCATTAGGGAACTCATTGGAGGCCAGTGGACGTCCATTGAGGTCTTCCCCGGCAACGGCGCCAAAAACTTGGTGCACGAAATTGTGATCACTACTTTTCACAACTCAAATAATCCTCGGTAATGAATCCAAAAACTTGGTGTTCAATACCATGGCATTAACACAACTTCGCACAACTAACCAGCAAGTGCACTGGGTCGTCCAAGTAATAAACCTTACGCGAGTAAGGGTCGATCCCACGGAGATTGTTGGTATGAAGCAAGCTATGGTCACCTTGTAAATCTTAGTCAGGCAGACTCAAATGGTTATGGATGATATATGAATAAAACATAAAGATAAAGATAGAGATACTTATGTAATTCATTGGTGAGAACTTCAGATAAGCGTGTGAAGATGCTTTGTCCCTTCCGTCTCTCTGCGTTCCTACTGTCTTCATCCAATCCTTCTTACTCCTTTCCATGGCAAGCTGTATGTTGGGCATCACCGTTGTCAATGGCTACAGTCCCGTCCTCTCAGTGGAAATGTTCAACGCACCCTGTCACGGCACGGCTATCCAGCTGTCGGTTCTCGATCATGTCGGAATAGAATCCAGTGATTCTTTTGCGTCTGTCACTAACGCCCCACAATCGCGAGTTTGAAGCTCGTCACAGTCATTCAATCATTGAATCCTACTCAGAATACCACATACAAGGTTTAGACCTTCCGGATTCTCTTGAATGCCGCCATCAATTCTAGCTTATACCACGAAGATTCCGGTTAAAGAACCCAAGAGATATCCACCCAATCTAAGGTAGAACAGAGGTGATTGACGGTCACACGTTCATAGGTGAGAATGATGATGAGTGTCACGGATCATCACATTCATCAAGTTGAAGAACAAGTGATATCTTGGAACAAGAACAAGCTGAATTGAATAGAAGAACAATAGTAATTGCATTAATACTCGAGGTACAGCAGAGCTCCACACCTTAATCTATGGTGTGTAGAAACTCCACCGTTGAAATTACATAAGAACAAGGTCTAGGCATGGCCGTGAGGCCAGCCCCATGATCTAAGATAGCATAAGACTATAGATAGCTACCGAGATGTCAAATACAATAGTAAAAGGTCCTATTTATAGGGAACTAGTAGCTTAAGAATTACAAAGATGAGTAAATGACATAAAAATCCACTTCCGGGCCCACTTTGTGTGTGCTTGGGCTGAGCATTGAAGTATTTTCGTGTAGAGACTCTTCTTGGAGTTAAACGCCAGCTTTTGTGCCAGTTTGGGCGTTTAACTCCCACTTTGGTGCTAGTTCCGGCGTTTAACGCTGGGAATTCTGAAGGTGATTTTGAACGCCGGTTTGGGCCATCAAATCTTGAGAAAAGTATGGACTATAATATATTGCTGGAAAGCCCAGAATGTCTAGTTTCCAACGCCGTTGAGAGCACACCAATTGGGCTTCTGTAGCTCCAGAAAATCCACTTCGAGTGCAGGGAGGTCAGAATCCAACAGCATCTGCAGTCCTTTTAGTCTCTGAATCAGATTTTTGCTCAGATCTCTCAATTTCAGCCAAAAAATACCTGAAATCACAGAAAAATAAACAAACTCATAGTAAAGTACAGAAAAGTGAATTTTAACTAAAAACTAATAAGAAATATACTAAAAACTAACTAAATCTACTAAAAACATACTAAAAACAATGCCAAAAAGCGTACAAATTATCCGCTCATCACAACACCAAACTTAAATTGTTGCTTGTCCCCAAGCAACTGAAAATCAAATAAGATAAAGAGAAGAGAATATACAATGAACTCCAAAAACATCTATGAAGATCAGTATTAATTAGATGAGCGGGGCTTTTAGCTTTTTGCCTCTGAACAGTTTTGGCATCTCACTCTATCCTTTGAAATTCAGAATGATTGGCTTCTTTAGGAACTCAGAATCCAGATAGTGTTATTGATTCTCCTAGTTAAGTATGATGATTCTTGAACACAGCTACTTTATGAGTCTTGGCCGTGGCCCAAAGCACTCTGTCTTCCAGTATTACCACCGGATACATACATGCCACAGACACATAATTAGGTGAACCTTTTCAGATTGTGACTCAGCTTTGCTAGAGTCCCCAATTAGAGGTGTCCAGGGTTCTTAAGCACACTCTTTTTTCCTTGGATCACAACTTTATTTCTTTCTTTTTCTTTCCTTTTCTCTTTCTCCTTTTTTTCGTTTTTTTTTCTTTTTTCGCTTCTCTTTTTTTTTGTATTCACTGATTTTTCTTGCTTCAAGAATCATTTTTATGATTTTTCAGATCCTCAGTAACATGTCTCCTTTTTCATCATTCTTTCAAGAGCCAACAATTTTAACATTCATGAACAACAAATTTAAAAGACATATACACTGTTCAAGCATACATTCAGAAAACAAAAGTATTGCCACCACATCAAAATAATTAATCTGTTATAAAATTTAAAATTCATGCAATTCTTCTCTTTTTCAATTAAGAACATTTTTCATTTAAGAGAGGTGATGGATTCATAGGACATTCATAACTTTAAGGCATAGACACTAAGACACTAATGATCATAAGACACAAACATGGATAAACATAAGCATGAAAATTCGAAAAACAGGAAAATAAAGAACAAGGAGATTAAAGAACGGGTCCATCTTAGTGATGGTGGCTTGTTCTTCCTCTTGAAGATCTTATGGAGTGCTTGAGCTCCTCAATGTCTCTTCCTTGTCTTTGTTGCTCCTCTCTCATGATTCTTTGATCTTCTCTAATTTCATGGAGGAGGATGGAATGTTCTTGGTGCTCCACCCTTAGTTGTCCCATGTTGGAACTCAATTCTCCTAGGGAGGTGTTGATTTGCTCCCAATAGTTTTGTGGAGGAAAGTGCATCCCTTGAGGTATCTCAGGGATTTCATGATGTGTTTGCTCCATCCTTTTCTTAGTGATGGGCTTGTCCTCATCAATGGGGATGTCTCCCTCTATGTCAACTCCAACTGAATAACAGAGGTGACAGATGAGATGAGGAAAGGTTAACCTTGCCAAGGTAGAGGACTTGTCCGCCACCTTATAAAGTTCTTGGGCTATAACCTCATGAACTTCTACTTCTTCTCCAATCATGATGCTATGAATCATGATGGCCCGGTCTAGAGTAACTTCGGACCGGTTGCTAGTGGGAATGATTGAGCGTTGGATAAACTCCAACCATCCCCTAGCCACGGGCTTGAGGTCATGCCTTCTCAGTTGAACCGGTTTCCCTCTTGAATCTCTCTTCCATTGGGCGCCCTCTTCACAAATGTCTGTGAGGACTTGGTCCAACCTTTGATCAAAGTTGACCCTTCTAGTGTAAGGATGTTCATCTCCTTGCATCATGGGCAAGTTGAATGCCAACCTCACATTTTCCGGACTAAAATCTAAGTATTTCCCCCGAACCATTGTAAGACAATTCTTTGGGTCCGGGTTCACACTTTGATCATGGTTCTTGGTGATCCATGCATTGGCATAGAACTCTTGAACCATCAAGATTCTGACTTGTTGAATGGGGTTGGTAAGAACTTCCCAACCTCTTCTTCGGATCTCATGTCGGATCTCCGGATATTCACTCTTTTTGAGTTTGAAAGGGACCTCGGGGATCACCTTCTTCAAGGCCAAAACTTCATAGAAGTGGTCTTGATGCACCCTTGAGATGAATCTCTCCATCTCCCATGACTCGGAGGTGGATGCTTTTGCCTTCCCTTTCCTCTTTCTAGAGGTTTCTCCGGCCTTGGATGCCATAAATGGTTATGAAAAAACAAAAAGCAATGCTTTTACCATACCAAACTTAAAAGGTTTGCTCGTCCTTGAGCAAAAGAAGAAAGAAGAGAGTAGAAGAAGAAGAAATAGAGGAGATGGAGGTGGCTTTGTGGTTCGGCCAAAGGGGAAGAAGTGGTGTTTAGGGTGTGTGAAAATGAAGGAGTGAAGATGGGTTTATATAGGGGTGGAGAGAGGGGTAGGGTTCGGTTATGGGAAGGTGAGTTTGGGAGGGAAAGTTGTTTGAATTTGAATGGTGAGGTAGGTGGGATTTTATGAAGGATGGATGTGAGTGGTGAAGAGAATTGTGGGATTTGATAGGTGAGGGGTTTTTGGGGAAGAGTGGTAGAGGTGATTGGTGAAAGGGTGAAGAATAAGAGAGAGGGTGATGGGGTAGGTGGGATCCTGTGGGGTCCACAGATCCTGAGGTGTCAAGGAAAAGTCATCCCTGCACCAGGTGGCGTGCAAAAATGCATTCTGAGCCAATTCTGGCGTTAAACGCCTGGCTGGTGCCCATTTCTGGCGTTTAACACCAGGTGCTTGCCCTTTTCTGGCGTTTAAACGCCAGTCTGGTGCCCCTTTCAGGCGTTAAACGCCCAGAATGGTGCCAGACTGGGCGTTAAACGCCCAACTGCTACCCTTACTGGCGTTTAAATGCCAGCAAATTCTCCTCCAAGGTGTGCTGTTTTCTTTCTATTTTTCATTCTGTTTTTGCTTTTTCAATTGATTTTGTGACTTCTCATGATCATCAACCTACAGAAAACATAAAATAACAAAGAAAAATAGATAAATATAACATTCGGTTGCCTCCCAACAAGCGCTTCTTTAATGTCAGTAGCTTGACAGAGGGCTCTCATGGAGCCTCACAAATGCTCAGAGCAATGTTGGAACCTCCCAACACCAAACTTAGAGTTTGAATGTGGGGGTTCAACACCAAACTTAGAATTTGGTTGTGGCCTCCCAACACCAAACTTAGAGTTTGACTGTGGGGGCTCTATCTGACTCTGTTTTGAGAGAAGCTCTTTATGCTTCCTCTCCATGGTGACAGAAGGATATCCTTGAGCCTTGAGCACAAAGGATTCTTCATTCATTTGAATGATCAATTCTCCTTTGTCCACATCAATCACAGCCTTTGCTGTGGCTAGGAAGGGTCTGCCAAGGATGATGGATTCATCCATGCACTTCCCAGTCTCTAGGACTATGAAATCAGCAGGGATGTAATGGTCTTCAATCTTCACCAAAACATCCTCTACAAGTCCATAAGCTTGTTTTCTTGAGTTGTCTGCCATCTCTAGTGAGATTCTTACAGCTTGTACCTCAAAGATCCCTAGCTTCTCCATTACAGAGAGAGGCATGAGGTTTACACTTGACCCTAAGTCACACAGAGCCTTCTTGAAGGTCATGGTGCCTATGGCGCAAGGTATTGAGAATTTCCCAGGATCTTGTCTCTTTTGAGGTAATCTCTGCCTAGACAAGTCTTCCAGTTCTTTGGTGAGCAAAGGAGGTTTGTTCTCCCAAGTCTCATTACCAAATAACTTGTCATTTAGCTTCATGATTGCTCCAAGATATTTAGCAACTTGCTCTTCAGTGACATCTTCATCCTCTTCAGAGGAAGAATACTCATCAGAGCTCATGAATGGCAGAAGTAAGTCCAATGGAATCTCTATGGTCTCAATGTGAGCCTCAGATTCCCATGGTTCCTCATTAGGGAACTCATTGGAGGCCAGTGGACGTCCATTGAGGTCTTCCCCGGCAACGGCGCCAAAAACTTGGTGCACGAAATTGTGATCACTACTTTTCACAACTCAAATAATCCTCGGTAATGAATCCAAAAACTTGGTGTTCAATACCATGGCATTAACACAACTTCGCACAACTAACCAGCAAGTGCACTGGGTCGTCCAAGTAATAAACCTTACGCGAGTAAGGGTCGATCCCACGGAGATTGTTGGTATGAAGCAAGCTATGGTCACCTTGTAAATCTTAGTCAGGCAGACTCAAATGGTTATGGATGATATATGAATAAAACATAAAGATAAAGATAGAGATACTTATGTAATTCATTGGTGAGAACTTCAGATAAGCGTGTGAAGATGCTTTGTCCCTTCCGTCTCTCTGCGTTCCTACTGTCTTCATCCAATCCTTCTTACTCCTTTCCATGGCAAGCTGTATGTTGGGCATCACCGTTGTCAATGGCTACAGTCCCGTCCTCTCAGTGGAAATGTTCAACGCACCCTGTCACGGCACGGCTATCCAGCTGTCGGTTCTCGATCATGTCGGAATAGAATCCAGTGATTCTTTTGCGTCTGTCACTAACGCCCCACAATCGCGAGTTTGAAGCTCGTCACAGTCATTCAATCATTGAATCCTACTCAGAATACCACATACAAGGTTTAGACCTTCCGGATTCTCTTGAATGCCGCCATCAATTCTAGCTTATACCACGAAGATTCCGGTTAAAGAACCCAAGAGATATCCACCCAATCTAAGGTAGAACAGAGGTGATTGACGGTCACACGTTCATAGGTGAGAATGATGATGAGTGTCACGGATCATCACATTCATCAAGTTGAAGAACAAGTGATATCTTGGAACAAGAACAAGCTGAATTGAATAGAAGAACAATAGTAATTGCATTAATACTCGAGGTACAGCAGAGCTCCACACCTTAATCTATGGTGTGTAGAAACTCCACCGTTGAAATTACATAAGAACAAGGTCTAGGCATGGCCGTGAGGCCAGCCCCATGATCTAAGATAGCATAAGACTATAGATAGCTACCGAGATGTCAAATACAATAGTAAAAGGTCCTATTTATAGGGAACTAGTAGCTTAAGAATTACAAAGATGAGTAAATGACATAAAAATCCACTTCCGGGCCCACTTTGTGTGTGCTTGGGCTGAGCATTGAAGTATTTTCGTGTAGAGACTCTTCTTGGAGTTAAACGCCAGCTTTTGTGCCAGTTTGGGCGTTTAACTCCCACTTTGGTGCCAGTTCCGGCGTTTAACGCTGGGAATTCTGAAGGTGATTTTGAACGCCGGTTTGGGCCATCAAATCTTGAGAAAAGTATGGACTATAATATATTGCTGGAAAGCCCAGAATGTCTACTTTCCAACGCCGTTGAGAGCACACCAATTGGGCTTCTGTAGCTCCAGAAAATCCACTTCGAGTGCAGGGAGGTCAGAATCCAACAGCATCTGCAGTCCTTTTAGTCTCTGAATCAGATTTTTGCTCAGATCTCTCAATTTCAGCCAAAAAATACCTGAAATCACAGAAAAATAAACAAACTCATAGTAAAGTACAGAAAAGTGAATTTTAACTAAAAACTAATAAGAAATATACTAAAAACTAACTAAATCTACTAAAAACATACTAAAAACAATGCCAAAAAGCGTACAAATTATCCGCTCATCACAACACCAAACTTAAATTGTTGCTTGTCCCCAAGCAACTGAAAATCAAATAAGATAAAGAGAAGAGAATATACAATGAACTCCAAAAACATCTATGAAGATCAGTATTAATTAGATGAGCGGGGCTTTTAGCTTTTTGCCTCTGAACAGTTTTGGCATCTCACTCTATCCTTTGAAATTCAGAATGATTGGCTTCTTTAGGAACTCAGAATCCAGATAGTGTTATTGATTCTCCTAGTTAAGTATGATGATTCTTGAACACAGCTACTTTATGAGTCTTGGCCGTGGCCCAAAGCACTCTGTCTTCCAGTATTACCACCGGATACATACATGCCACAGACATATAATTAGGTGAACCTTTTCAGATTGTGACTCAGCTTTGCTAGAGTCCCCAATTAGAGGTGTCCAGGGTTCTTAAGCACACTCTTTTTGCCTTGAATCACAACTTTATTTCTTTCTTTTTCTTTCCTTTTCTCTTTCTCCTTTTTTTCGTTTTTTTTCTTTTTTCGCTTCTCTTTTTTTTTGTATTCACTGCTTTTTCTTGCTTCAAGAATCATTTTTATGATTTTTCAGATCCTCAGTAACATGTCTCCTTTTTCATCATTCTTTCAAGAGCCAACAATTTTAACATTCATGAACAACAAATTCAAAAGACATATGCCCTGTTCAAGCATACATTCAGAAAACAAAAGTATTGCCACCACATCAAAATAATTAATCTGTTATAAAATTTAAAATTCATGCAATTCTTCTCTTTTTCAATTAAGAACATTTTTCATTTAAGAGAGGTGATGGATTCATAGGACATTCATAACTTTAAGGCATAGACACTAAGACACTAATGATCATAAGACACAAACATGGATAAACATAAGCATGAAAATTCGAAAAACAGGAAAATAAAGAACAAGGAGATTAAAGAACAGGTCCACCTTAGTGATGGCGGCTTGTTCTTCCTCTTGAAGATCTTATGGAGTGCTTGAGCTCCTCAATGTCTCTTCCTTGTCTTTGTTGCTCCTCTCTCATGATTCTTTGATCTTCTCTAATTTCATGGAGGAGGATGGAATGTTCTTGGTGCTCCACCCTTAGTTGTCCCATGTTGGAACTCAATTCTCCTAGGGAGGTGTTGATTTGCTCCCAATAGTTTTGTGGAGGAAAGTGCATCCCTTGAGGTATCTCAGGGATTTCATGATGTGTTTGCTCCATCCTTTTCTTAGTGATGGGCTTGTCCTCATCAATGGGGATGTCTCCCTCTATGTCAACTCCAACTGAATAACAGAGGTGACAAATGAGATGAGGAAAGGTTAACCTTGCCAAGGTAGAGGACTTGTCCGCCACCTTATAAAGTTCTTGGGCTATAACCTCATGAACTTCTACTTCTTCTCCAATCATGATGCTATGAATCATGATGGCCCGGTCTAGAGTAACTTCGGACCGGTTGCTAGTGGAAATGATTGAGCGTTGGATAAACTCCAACCATCCCCTAGCCACGGGCTTGAGGTCATGCCTTCTCAGTTGAACCGGTTTCCCTCTTGAATCTCTCTTCCATTGGGCGCCCTCTTCACAAATGTCTGTGAGGACTTGGTCCAACCTTTGATCAAAGTTGACCCTTCTAGTGTAAGGATGTTCATCTCCTTGCATCATGGGCAAGTTGAATGCCAACCTCACATTTTCCGGACTAAAATCTAAGTATTTCCCCCGAACCATTGTAAGCCAATTCTTTGGGTCTGGGTTCACACTTTGATCATGGTTCTTGGTGATCCATGCATTGGCATAGAACTCTTGAACCATCAAGATTCCGACTTGTTGAATGGGGTTGGTAAGAACTTCCCAACCTCTTCTTCGGATCTCATGTCGGATCTCCGGATATTCACTCTTTTTGAGTTTGAAAGGGACCTCGGGGATCACCTTCTTCAAGGCCAAAACTTCATAGAAGTGGTCTTGATGCACCCTTGAGATGAATCTCTCCATCTCCCATGACTCAGAGATGGAAGCTTTTGCCTTCCCTTTCCTCTTTCTAGAGGTTTCTCTGGCCTTGGATGCCATAAATGGTTATGGAAAAACAAAAAGCAATGCTTTTACCATACCAAACTTAAAAGGTTTGCTCGTCCTTGAGCAAAAGAAGAAAGAAAAGAGTAGAAGAAGAAGAAATAGAGGAGATGGAGGTGGCTTTGTGGTTCGGCCAAAGGGGAAGAAGTGGTGTTTAGGGTGTGTGAAAATGAAGGAGTGAAGATGGGTTTATATAGGGGTGGAGAGAGGGGTAGGGTTCGGTTATGGGAAGGTGAGTTTGGGAGGGAAAGTTGTTTGAATTTGAATGGTGAGGTAGGTGGGGTTTTATGAAGGATGGATGTGAGTGGTGAAGAGAATAGTGGGATTTGATAGGTGAGGGGTTTTTGGGGAAGAGTGGTAGAGGTGATTGGTGAATGGGTGAAGAATAAGAGAGAGGGTGATGGGGTAGGTGGGGATCCTGTGGGGTCCACAGATCCTGAGGTGTCAAAGAAAAGTCATCCCTGCACCAGGTGGCGTGCAAAAATGCATTCTGAGCCAATTCTGGCGTTAAACGCCGGGCTGGTGCCCATTTCTGGCGTTTAACACCAGGTGCTTGCCCTTTTCTGGCGTTTAACGCCAGTCTGGTGCCCCTTTCTGGCGTTAAATGCCCAGAATGGTGCCAGACTGGGCGTTAAACGCCCAACTGCTACCCTTACTGGCGTTTAAATGCCAGCAAATTCTCCTCCAAGGTGTGCTGTTTTTCTTTCTATTTTTCATTCTGTTTTTGCTTTTTCAATTGATTTTGTGACTTCTCATGATCATCAACCTACAGAAAACATAAAATAACAAAGGAAAATAGATAAAATATAACATTCGGTTGCCTCCCAACAAGCGCTTCTTTAATGTCAGTAGCTTGACAGATGGCTCTCATAGAGCCTCACAAATGCTCAGAGCAATGTTGGAACCTCCCAACACCAAACTTAGAGTTTGAATGTGGGGGTTCAACACCAAACTTAGAATTTGGTTGTGGCCTCCCAACACCAAACTTAGAGTTTGACTGTGGGGGCTCTATCTGACTCTGTTTTGAGAGAAGCACTTTATGCTTCCTCTCCATGGTGACAGAGGGATATCCTTGAGCCTTGAACACAAAGGATTCTTCATTCACTTGAATGATCAATTCTCCTCTGTCCACATCAATCACAGCCTTTGTTGTGGCTAGGAAGGGTCTGCCAAGGATGATGGATTCATCCATGCACTTCCCAGTCTCTAGGACTATGAAATCAGCAGGGATGTAATGGTCTTCAATCTTCACCAAAACATCCTCTACAAGTCCATAAGCTTGTTTTCTTGAGTTGTCTGCCATCTCTAGTAAGATTCTTGCAGCTTGTACCTCAAAGATCCCTAGCTTCTCCATTACAGAGAGAGGCATGAGGTTTACACTTGACCCTAAGTCACACAGAGCCTTCTTGAAGGTCATGGTGCCTATGGCGCAAGGTATTGAGAATTTCCCAGGATCTTGTCTCTTTTGAGGTAATCTCTGCCTAGACAAGTCTTCCAGTTCTTTGGTGAGCAAAGGAGGTTTGTTCTCCCAAGTCTCATTACCAAATAACTTGTCATTTAGCTTCATGATTGCTCCAAGATATTTAGCAACTTGCTCTTCAGTGACATCTTCATCCTCTTCAGAGGAAGAATACTCATCAGAGCTCATGAATGGCAGAAGTAAGTCCAATGGAATCTCTATGGTCTCAATGTGAGCCTCAGATTCCCATGGTTCCTCATTAGAGAACTCATTGGAGGCCAGTGGACGTCCATTGAGGTCTTCCCCGGCAACGGCGCCAAAAACTTGGTGCACAAAATTGTGATCACTACTTTTCACAACTCAAATAATCCTCGGTAATGAATCCAAAAACTTGGTGTTCAATACCATGGCATTAACACAACTTCGCACAACTAACCAGCAAGTGCACTGGGTCGTCCAAGTAATAAACCTTACGCGAGTAAGGGTCGATCCCACGGAGATTGTTGGTATGAAGCAAGCTATGGTCACCTTGTAAATCTTAGTCAGGCAGACTCAAATGGTTATGGATGATTTATGAATAAAACATAAAGATAAAGATAGAGATACTTATGTAATTCATTGGTGAGAACTTCAGATAAGCGTGTGAAGATGCTTTGTCCCTTCCGTCTCTCTGCGTTCCTACTGTCTTCATCCAATCCTTCTTACTCCTTTCCATGGCAAGCTGTATGTTGGGCATCACCGTTGTCAATGGCTACAGTCCCGTCCTCTCAGTGGAAATGTTCAACGCACCCTGTCACGGCACGGCTATCCAGCTGTCGGTTCTCGATCATGTCGGAATAGAATCCAGTGATTCTTTTGCGTCTGTCACTAACGCCCCACAATCGCGAGTTTGAAGCTCGTCACAGTCATTCAATCATTGAATCCTACTCAGAATACCACATACAAGGTTTAGACCTTCCGGATTCTCTTGAATGCCGCCATCAATTCTAGCTTATACCACGAAGATTCCGGTTAAAGAACCCAAGAGATATCCACCCAATCTAAGGTAGAACAGAGGTGATTGACGGTCACACGTTCATAGGTGAGAATGATGATGAGTGTCACGGATCATTGGTGGACGAAATTGTGATCACATCAATATAGCATTAATATATTTATTGTAGAATTGTGGAACTTAGGATTTTTGGTACGAATGGGCACAATTCCGCTCAACTAACCAGCAAGTGTACTGGGTCGTCCAAGTAATACCTTACGTGAGTAAGGGTCGAATCCACAGAGATTATTGGTTTGAAGCAATCAATATTTATTTTATTAATCTTAGTTAGGATGTCAACAAGGATTAATTGGATTAAAAGTGAAATTACTAGATTTGATTATAAAAATAAAAGAGGGAACAATGTTACTTGAGCAATAGAGTTATTTGTTTGTAAAGGATTGTGGAATATGTTGGAGTTCTGGAGATGCTTTGTCCTCTGATTTCAACTCTTCCTTGAATTCCTCTTCTCACACGCAGGTTCCTTCCATGGCAAGCTCTATGTAGGGTGTCACCGTTGTCAGTGGCTACTTCCCATCCTCGCAGTGAAAACTATGCTCACGCACTCTGTCACAGTACGGCTAATCACCGGTTGGTTCCCGCTCCTACTGGAATAGAATCCCTCTTTTGCGTCTGTCACTAACGCCCAGCAGGTTAAAGTTGAAGCACATCACAGTCATCAATCCCGGAATCCTACTCGGAATACCACAGACAAGGTTTAGACTTTCCGGATTCTCATGAATGCTGCCATCAATCCGGCTTATACCACGAAGATTCTGTTGGGGAATCTAAGAGATATTCATTCAATCTGATGTAGAACGGAGGTGGTTGTCAGGCACACGTTCATGGGTTGAGGAAGGTGATGAGTGTCACGGATCATCACCTTCTCCACAGTTAAGCGCGAATAAACATCTTAGATAAGAACAAGCGTGTTTGAATGGAAAACAAAGGAATTGTATTAAATCATCGAGACGCTGCAGAGCTCCTCACCCCCAACAATGGAGTTTAGAGACTCATGCCGTCACAAAGTATGTAATTCAGATCTGAAAATGTCATGAGGTACAAGAAGTGTCTGTAAAAGTTGTTTAAATAGTAAACTAGTAACCTAGGTTTACAGAATTTGAATAAACTAAGATAATTGGTGCAGAAATCCACTTCTGGGGCCCACTTGGTGTGTGCTGGGGATGAGACTAATGCTTTCCACGTGTGGAGGCCTTTCCTGGCGTCAAACTCCAAGTTATGACGTGTTTTGGGCGTTCAACTCCGGATCATGACGTTTTTTTGGCGTTTAACTCCAGACAGCAGCATGTACTTGGCGTTCAACGCCAAGTTACGTCGTCTATCCTTGCGCAAAGTATGGACTATTATATATTGCTGGAAAGCCCTGGATGTCTACTTTCCAACGCCGTTAAGAGCGCGTCAATTGATCTCCTGTAGCTCCAGAAAATCCATTTCGAGTGCAGGGAGGTCAGGATCCAACAGCATCAGCAGTCCTTTTTCAGCCTAAGTCAGATTTTTGCTCAGCTCCCTCAATTTCAGCCAGAAAATACCTGAAATCACAGAAAAACACACAAACTCATAGTAAAGTCCAGAAATATGATTTTTGCCTAAAAACTAATATTATTTTACTAAAAACTAACTGAAACATGCTAAAATCTACATGAAATTACCCCCAAAAAGCGTACAAAATATCCGCTCATCACAACACCAAACTTAAACTGTTGCTTGTCCTCAAGCAACTAGATGAATAAAATAGGTTCTAACAGAAATTAAGAAGTAATAAAATTTTAGAGTTTTAAATGAAGCTCAGATTTTTTTAGATGAGCGGGGCTTGTAGCTTTTTGTTTCTGAACAATTTTGGCATCTCCCTTTATCCCTTGAATTTCAGAAAGATTGGCATCCATAGGAACTCAGAATTCAGATAGTATTATTGATTCTCCTAGTGCAGTATGTTGATTCTTGAACACAGTTATTTATGAGTCTTGGCCGTGGCCCTAAGCATTTTGTTTTCCAGTATTACCACCGGATACATAAATGCCACAGACACATGACTGGGTGAACCTTTTCAGATTGTGACTCAGCTTTGCTAGAGTCCCCAGTTAGTGGTGTCCAGAGCTCTTAAGCACACTCTTTTGCCTTGGATCACGACTTTAACCACTCAGTCTCAAGCTTTGCACCTGGACCTTCATGACACAAGCACATGGTTAGGGACAGCTTGATTCAGCCGCTTAGGCCTGGATTTAATTTCCTTGGGCCCTCCTATCCATTGATGCTCAAAGCCTTGGATCCTTTTCACCCTTGCCTTTTGGTTTTAAGGGCTGTTTGGCTTTTATTCCTTTTGATCTCTTTTTTGTTTTTTACTGCTTTTTCTTGCTTCAAGAATCAATTTCATGATTTTTCAGATCATCAATAATATTTTTCTTGTTCATCATTCTTTCAGGAGCCAACAATTTTAACATTCATAAAATTCAATATCAAAAATATGCACTGTTCAAGCATTCATTCAGAAAACAAAAAGTATTGCCACCACATGTAATTAATTATAATTTTTATTATTAAGAACTCGAAAATATAAATTACTTCTTTATTCTAAAAAAAAATCTACTACTTTATTCATGCCTGATGATGATGAGAAAAATAAATTATAGCTTAATTGGAAATAAAATCAAAATAGATATGCTAAGTACTACTACTCCTATATAACTTCTAAGGTAAAATCCTATAATAATACTATCACAGAGTTAAAGCTGGAATTAGAACTTAACAACCTGTATTTTGGGAAGTGGATGTTCCTTTAGTCTGTGGGATGCCTTCAAGAATTAATTTCTGATGCTTCAGCTCCCTTAAGTTCACATCCTTGCTCTTCCTGTTCTCTTGGGTGCCATGATCTTAATGAGTTTTAGCTCAGTGATCATGGAAAATCACACCAAACTTAGAGGTTTGCTTGTCCTCAAGCAAAAGAAAGGAAAGGAGAGGAGTAGAAGGCATTTTTTAAATAAAGATAAGATGAGTTGAAAAAGATATGAGAAGAAATTAAAATTATTTGAAAAAGAATTGGATTGGAAAAAGATTTATGTTTATGAATTAAGATACATTTGATATCTTTGAAAAAGGGATTTTTGAAATTAGGGTTCTTAGAAAACCAATTTGATTTTGAAGGATGACATTTTGAAACATGTTTATGCAAGAAATCATGAATTAAAACATAAAAATTTAAAAAAAATTAAGAAAAAACGAATTTGTTACCTCCTCCCACCATCCTGGCGTTAAACGCCCAAACGATGCATGTTTTGGGCGTTTAACGCCCACTTGTTGCTTCTCCTGGGCGTTCAACGCCCAGAAGGTGCTTCTTTCTGGCGTTGAACGCCAGGAAGTCCTTCGTCACTGGGCATTTTTCTGAACGCCCAGGATGCTAGCAGACTGGCGTTAAACGCCCAGAAGGTGCATCTTTCTGGCGTTTAACGCCCAGAAGATGCTCCTTTCTGGCGTTTAACGCCCACAATGCTACCCTTACTGGCGTTAAACGCCCAGTGGGAGCTTCTTTTGGGCGTTTAACGCCCAAAAGTATTTCTCACTGGCTTTTTCACGCCAGTGAGCTTCCAAATTTTCCTGTAACTCTGTGACTTCAACCAATTGCTAATTCACCTTTGAAGATACTTGGACTTAAACCTGTAAAGAAAAGAAAATTTATCTAATTAGTAAATAAACTTTGTAAATGGCTGGGTTGCCTCCCAGCAAGCGCTTCTTTAATGTCCTTAGCTGGACTATCACTGAGCTTTTAATCAAGTCTCAGCTTTGAGCATTCTTGCTCAAAATTGCCTTCAAGATAATGTTTAACTCTCTGTCCATTAACAATGAACTTTTTGTTAGATTCATTATCCTGAAGCTCTACATATCCATATGGTGACACACTTGTAATTACATATGGACCTTTCCACCGGGATTTTAATTTCCCAGGGAATAATTTGAGCCTAGAATTAAATAGCAGAACTTTCTGTCCTGGCTCAAAGACTCTGGATGACAATTTCTTATCATGCCATCTTTTTGCTTTCTCTTTGTAAATCTTTGCATTTTCGAAAGCATTGAGTCTAAATTCCTCTAGCTCATTTAACTGGAGTAATCGTTTTTCTCCAGCTAACTTGGCATCAAGGTTTAGGAATCTGGTTGCCCAGTAGGCCTTGTGTTCCAATTCCACTGGCAAGTGACATGCCTTTCCATACACAAGCTGGTATGGAGAGGTCCCTATAGGGGTCTTAAATGCTGTTCTGTATGCCCACAGAGCATCATCCAAGCTTCTTGCACAATCCTTTCTACGGTTAATTACAGTCCGTTCCAGGATTCTTTTAAGTTCTCTATTTGAGACTTCTGCCTGCCCATTAGTCTGTGGGTGATATGGAGTAGCCACCCTGTGGTTGACTCCATAACGTACTAGAGCAGAGTAGAGCTGCTTATTACAGAAATGAGTACCCCCATCACTGATTAACACTCTGGGGATACCAAATCTGCTGAAGATATGTTTCTGGAGGAATTTTAACACTGTTTTAGTGTCATTAGTGGGTGTTGCAATAGCCTCCACCCATTTGGATACATAATCCACTGCCACCAGAATGTAGGTGTTTGAGTATGATGGTGGGAAAGGTCCCATGAAGTCAATGCCCCATACATCAAACAACTCAATTTCCAAGATTCCTTGTTGAGGCATAGCATAACTGTGGGGCAGGTTGCCTGATCTCTGGCAACTATCACAGTTAAGCACAAATGCTCGGAATCTTTATAGAGAGTAGGCCAGTAGAAGCCACTCTGGAGGACTCTTGTGGCTGTTCGTTCACTTCCAAATGTCCTCCATACTGTGATCCATGGCAATGCCAAAGGATCTTCTGTGCTTCTTCTTTAGGCACACATCTACGGATTACTCCGTCTGCACATCTCTTAAAGAGATATGGTTCATCCCAAAGATAGTATTTTGCATCTGTGATTAATTTCTTTGATTGCACCTTACTGTATTCTTTGGGTATGAATCTCACTGCCTTGTAGTTTGCAATGTCTGCAAACCATGGCACTTCCTGGACGGCTAGTAATTGCTCATCCGGAAAGGTTTCGGAAATTTCAGTGAGAGGGAGGGACGCCCCTTCCACTGGTTCTATTCGGGACAGGTGATCTGCTACTTGATTTTCTGTCCCTTTTCTGTCTCTTATTTCTATATCAAACTCTTGCAGAAGCAACACCCATCTAATGAGTCTGGGTTTTGAATCCTGCTTTGTGAGTAGATATTTAAGAGCAGCATGATCAGTATACACAATCACTTTTGATCCTACTAAATAGGATCTGAATTTGTCAATGGCGTAAACCACTGCAAGTAGCTCTTTTTCTGTGGTTGTGTAATTCTTCTGTGCGTCATTTAAAACACGGCTGGCATAGTAAATAACGTGCAGAAGCTTGTCATGCCTTTGTCCCAGCACTGCACCAATGGCATGGTCACTGGCATCACACATCAATTCGAATGGTAATGTCCAGTCTGGTGCAGAGATGATTGGTGCTGTGACCAATTTAGCTTTCAGGGTCTCAAATGCCTGCAGACACTCTTTATCAAAGATGAATGGTGTGTCAGCAGCTAGCAGGTTGCTCAGAGGTTTGGCGATTTTTGAAAAATCCTTTATAAACCTCCTATAAAATCCTGCATGCCCCAGAAAGCTTCTAATTGCCTTAACATTAGCAGGTGGTGGTAATTTTTCAATTACCTCTACTTTAGCTTGGTCCACCTCTATCCCTTTGTTCGAAATTTTGTGCCCAAGGACAATTCCTTCAGTCACCATAAAGTGACATTTTTCCCAGTTTAAAACCAGGTTAGTCTCTTGGCATCTTTTCAGAACAAGTACTAAATGGTTAAGGCAGGAGCTAAATGAGTCTCCAAATACTGAAAATTCATCCATGAAGACTTCCAGGAATTTTTCCACCATATCAGAGAAAATTGAGAGCATGCACCTCTGAAAGGTTGCAGGTGCATTGCACAAGCCAAATGGCATCCTTCTGTATGCAAATACTCCAGATGGGCATGTGAATGCCGTTTTCTCCTGATCCTGGGGATCTACTGCAATTTGATTATAACCTGAATATCCATCCAGGAAGCAGTAGTATTCATGACCTGCTAGTCTTTCTAGCATCTGGTCTATGAATGGTAAAGGAAAATGATCCTTTCTGGTGGCTGTATTGAGCCTTCTGTAATCAATGCACATACGCCACCCTGTAACTGTCCTTGTAGGAACCAGTTCATTTTTTTCATTATGAACCACTGTCATGCCACCTTTCTTAGGGACAACTTGGACAGGGCTCACCCAGGGGCTGTCAGAAATAGGATAAATAATCCCAGCCTCTAGTAATTTAGTGACCTCCTTCTGCATTACTTCCTTCATGGCTGGGTTCAGCCGCCTCTGTGGTTGGACCACAGGCTTGGCGTCACCTTCCAATAGGATCTTGTGCATGCATCTGGCTGGGCTAATGCCCTTAAGATCACTGATGGACCACCCAAGAGCTGTCTTGTGTGTCCTTAGCACTTGAATTAGTGCTTCCTCTTCCTGTGGCTCTAAGGTAGAGCTTATAATTACAGGAAAGGTATCACCTTCTCCCAGAAATGCATATTTCAAGGATGGTGGTAATGGTTTAAGTTCGGGTTTTGGAGGTTTCTCCTCTTCTTGAGGGATTTTCAGAGGTTCTATTATCTTCTCTGACTCCTCCAAATCAGGCTGAACATCTTTAAAGATGTCCTCTAGTTCTGATTCCAAACTCTCAGCCATATTGACCTCTCTTACTAGAGAATCAATAATATCAACACTCATGCAGTCATCTGGGGTGTCTGGATGTTGCATTGCTTTGACAACATTTAACTTGAACTCCTCCTCATTGACTCTCAAGGTTACTTCCCCTTTTTGGACATCAATGAGGGTTCGGCCAGTTGCTAGGAAAGGTCTTCCTAGAATGAGAGTTGCACTCTTGTGCTCCTCCATTTCCAGCACCACAAAGTCAGTAGGAAAGGCAAATGGCCCAACCTTGACAATCATGTCTTCAATCACGCCTGATGGGTACTTAATGGAGCCATCAGCAAGTTGAAGACATATCCTGGTTGGTTTAATTTCTTCAGTTAAACCAAGCTTTCTGATAGTAGATGCAGGTATTAGGTTGATACTTGCCCCAAGATCACACAAAGCTTGCTTGGTACAATTACCCTCTAATGTGCATGGTATCATAAAGCTCCCAGGATCTTTAAGCTTCTCAGGTAAGCTTTTCAGAATGACTGCACTGCATTCTTCAGTGAGGTAGACTTTTTTAGTTTCCCTCCAATCCTTCTTATGACTTAAGATCTCTTTCATGAACTTAGCATAAGAGGGTATTTGCTCAAGTGCTTCTGCAAACGGAATCTTTATTTCAAGAGTCCTGAGATAGTCTGCAAAGCGGGCAAACTGCTTATCCTGTTCCGCTTGGCGGAGTTTTTGAGGATAAGGCATTTTGGCTTTGTATTCCTCAACCTTAGTTGCTGCAGGTTTATTACCTACAGAAGTGGGTTGGGAAGCCTTTTTAGAAGGGTTATCATCAGCACTCGTAGGTGACTTATCCCCCACTGGCAATTGAGTGCCAGAGGTGGGAGATGGAGTGGCGTTAGACGCCATCTCCTTGTTGGCTACTGGCGTTTGAACGCCAGAACCATGCCCCTTTTGGGCGTTCAACGCCAGATCCATGCTTGTTTCTGGCGTTGAACGCCAGGAATTAGCATAGTCTGGGCGTTCAGCGCCAGCCTTGTTCCTCTCTGGGCTCTGATTGTCCTCAGAGGGATTTTGAGTATCCTCTTGTTCAGTTCTTGGTATCCTGCTGCTTTGAAGTGAGGTATTTAACGTTTTCCCACTTCTTAATTGAACTGCTTGGCATTCTTCTGTTATTTGTTTTGACAGCTGCTTTTCTGTCTGCTTTAATTGTACTTCCATGTTCCTGTTAGCCATTCTTGTTTCCTGTAATATTTCCTTGAATTCGGCTAGCTGCTGGGTTAGAAAATCTAATTGCTGATTGAATTCATTAGCCTGATCCACTGGACTGAGTTCTGCAGTTACCGTTTTAGCTTCTTCTTTCATAGAGGATTCACTGCTTAGGTACAGATGCTGGTTTCTAGCAACTGTATCAATAAGCTCTTGAGCTTCTTCAATTGTTTTTCTCATATGTATAGATCCACCAGCTGAGTGGTCTAGAGAAATCTGAGCTTTTTCTGTAAGCCCATAGTAGAAGATGTCTAATTGCACCCATTCTGAAAACATTTCAGAGGGGCATTTTCTTAGCATCTCTCTGTATCTCTCCCAAGCATCATAAAGGGATTCATTATCTCCTTGTTTGAAGCCTTGGATGTTTAGCCTTAGCTGTGTCATCCGTTTGGGAGGGAAATAGTGATTCAGGAATTTTTCTGACAGCTGTTTCCATGTTTTTATGCTGTTCTTAGGCTGGTTATTTAACCACCTCTTAGCTTGATCTTTTACAGCAAATGGAAACAGTAATAGTCTGTAGACATCCTGATCCACTTCCTTATCATGTAATGTATCAGCAATTTGCAGAAATTGTGCCAGAAACTCTGTAGGTTCTTCATGTGGAAGACCGGAATACTGGCAGTTTTGCTGCACCATGATAATGAGCTGAGGATTCAGCTCAAAGCTACTAACTCCAATGGAGGGTATGCAGATACTACTCCCATATGAAGCAGTAGTGGGGTTAGCATATGACCCCAGAGTCCTCTTGGACTGTTCATTCCCACTTGCTTCCATATTGAATACAAGTTGAGAATTTATAGTTATGGAATAAATAAAAGTGGAATATATAAAAATATATATATATTTTTTTTTTGATTTTCAAAAAATTAAAATTGAAAATTTAAAAAAAATTTCGAAAATAAAGTTTAAAATTAGTTAGAAAAACAAAAAAATTTTTTTGAATTTTGAATTTTTTGATGAAAGAGAAAAACACACAAAAGGCACAAGACTTAAAATTTTTAGATCTAATGTTCCTTATTTTCGAAAATTTTTGGAGGGAAAACACCAAGGAACACCAAACTTAAAAATTTTAAGATCAAGACACAAGAAAAACTCAAGAACACTTTGAAGATTCACAAGAACACCAAGAACAAAAGAAAGAACACCAAACTTAAAATTTTTAGAAAATCAAAGTAAATTTTCGAAAATTGTAAAAAGACTAACAATAAAACACCAAACTTAGAGTTTGGCACAAGATTAAATCAAGAAAAATTATTTTTGAAAAAGATTCTCAAAAGAAAGTGCCCAATTGCTAAAAATATAAATCCCCGCTATAATTAACTGAGCTAGAAATGTAATGTATTTTAAAGATGTATTATTTTTATGGATAAAAGTATAATTTTTGAAAGATAATGTTTTGAAAAAGCACAAGAAAAACAAGAAAAGACACCAAACAAGAAAAACTCAAGATCAAACAAGAAAAATAAACAACAACTTGAAGATCAATGAAGAACAAAGAGCACAAGTCGAAAATTTTAAAGAAAAATATAAGATATGCAATTGACACCAAACTTAGAACAATACACTAAACTCACGAAAATTAGCAACTAATTAAAAGGAAAATAATAAATTTTGAAAAGAAATTCTTGAAAAGAAACTATCCTATCAATATTGATTTAATGACTCTATAATAATAAAAATAAGAATAAAAATAAAAATAAATTATTCCTAATCTAAGAAATAAAATAAGCCTTCAATTGTCCAAACTCAATAATCCCCGGCAACGGCGCCAAAAACTTGGTGGACGAAATTGTGATCACATCAATATAGCATTAATATATTTATTGTAGAATTGTGGAACTTAGGATTTTTGGTACGAATGGGCACAATTCCGCTCAACTAACCAGCAAGTGTACTGGGTCGTCCAAGTAATACCTTACGTGAGTAAGGGTCGAATCCACAGAGATTATTGGTTTGAAGCAATCAATATTTATTTTATTAATCTTAGTTAGGATGTCAACAAGGATTAATTGGATTAAAAGTGAAATTACTAGATTTGATTATAAAAATAAAAGAGGGAACAATGTTACTTGAGCAATAGAGTTATTTGTTTGTAAAGGATTGTGGAATATGTTGGAGTTCTGGAGATGCTTTGTCCTCTGATTTCAACTCTTCCTTGAATTCCTCTTCTCACACGCAGGTTCCTTCCATGGCAAGCTCTATGTAGGGTGTCACCGTTGTCAGTGGCTACTTCCCATCCTCGCAGTGAAAACTATGCTCACGCACTCTGTCACAGTACGGCTAATCACCGGTTGGTTCCCGCTCCTACTGGAATAGAATCCCTCTTTTGCGTCTGTAACTAACGCCCAGCAGGTTAAAGTTTGAAGCACATCACAGTCATTCAATCCCGGAATCCTACTCGGAATACCACAGACAAGGTTTAGACTTTCCGGATTCTCATGAATGCTGCCATCAATCCGGCTTATACCACGAAGATTCTGTTGGGGAATCTAAGAGATATTCATTCAATCTGATGTAGAACGGAGGTGGTTGTCAGGCACACGTTCATGGGTTGAGGAAGGTGATGAGTGTCACGGATCATCACCTTCTCCACAGTTAAGCGCGAATAAACATCTTAGATAAGAACAAGCGTGTTTGAATGGAAAACAAAGGAATTGTATTAAATCATCGAGACGCTGCAGAGCTTCTCACCCCCAACAATGGAGTTTAGAGACTCATGCCGTCACAAAGTATGTAATTCAGATCTGAAAATGTCATGAGGTACAAGAAGTGTCTGTAAAAGTTGTTTAAATAGTAAACTAGTAACCTAGGTTTACAGAATTTGAATAAACTAAGATAATTGGTGCAGAAATCCACTTCTGGGGCCCACTTGGTGTGTGCTGGGGATGAGACTAATGCTTTCCACGTGTGGAGGCCTTTCCTGGCGTCAAACTCCAAGTTATGACGTGTTTTGGGCGTTCAACTCCGGATCATGACGTTTTTCTGGCGTTTAACTCCAGACAGCAGCATGTACTTGGCGTTCAACGCCAAGTTACGTCGTCTATCCTTGCGCAAAGTATGAACTATTATATATTGCTGGAAAGCCCTGGATGTCTACTTTCCAACGCCGTTAAGAGCGCGTCAATTGAACTCCTGTAGCTCCAGAAAATCCATTTCGAGTGCAGGGAGGTCAGGATCCAACAGCATCAGCAGTCCTTTTTCAGCCTAAGTCAGATTTTTGCTCAGCTCCCTCAATTTCAGCCAGAAAATACCTGAAATCACAGAAAAACACACAAACTCATAGTAAAGTCCAGAAATATGATTTTTGCCTAAAAACTAATATTATTTTACTAAAAACTAACTGAAACATGCTAAAATCTACATGAAATTACCCCCAAAAAGCGTACAAAATATCCGCTCATCAATCATCACATTCATCAAGTTGAAGAACAAGTGATATCTTGGAACAAGAACAAGCTGAATTGAATAGAAGAACAATAGTAATTGCATTAATACTCGAGGTACAGCAGAGCTCCACACCTTAATCTATGGTGTGTAGAAACTCCACCGTTGAAATTACATAAGAACAAGGTCTAGGCATGGCCGTGAGGCCAGCCCCATGATCTAAGATAGCATAAGACTAAAGATAGCTACCGAGATGTCAAATACAATAGTAAAAGGTCCTATTTATAGGGAACTAGTAGCTTAAGAATTACAAAGATGAGTAAATGACATAAAAATCCACTTCCGGGCCCACTTGGTGTGTGCTTGGGCTGAGCATTGAAGTATTTTCGTGTAGAGACTCTTCTTGGAGTTAAACGCCAGCTTTTGTGCCAGTTTGGGCGTTTAACTCCCACTTTGGTGCCAGTTCCGGCGTTTAACGCTGGAAATTCTGAAGGTGACTTTGAACGCCGGTTTGGGCCATCAAATCTTGGGCAAAGTATGAACTATAATATATTGCTGGAAAGCCCAGAATGTCTACTTTCCAACGTCGTTGAGAGCGCGCCAATTGGGCTTCTGTAGCTCCAGAAAATCCACTTCGAGTGCAGGGAGGTCAGAATCCAACAGCATCTGCAGTCCTTTTAGTCTCTGAATTAGATTTTTGCTCAGATCCCTCAATTTCAGCCAGAAAATACCTGAAATCACAGAAAAATACACAAACTCATAGTAAAGTCCATAAAAGTGAATTTTTAACTAAAAACTAACAAGAAATATACTAAAAACTAACTAAATCTACTAAAAACATACTAAAAACAATGCCAAAAAGCGTACAAATTATCCGCTCATCACAGCCTTTTAGTGTTGCAAATTTCTCTGTATACATCCACTATTGAAACTTTTAGAGGAGTATAAGAGTGGTACTTCCTTGGTCTGTCGAGACCGAGTTCTTCCTTCTTTTTGGTCTCCCTCTCCCTCTCTTTTATTGAGGGAGGGTGCCCAGGTCGCCAACTTAGGTCTCTCAGCTTAGCATTTTCCTCCATGTTGATGTACTTTTCAGCCCTTTCCTGCACATCACTCAAGGAGATGGGGTGCCTTTTGGATATGGACTGCGAGAAGGGACCTTCTCTAAGCCCATTGACTTACCCCATTATTACTGCCTCGGTGGGCAGGTCTTGAATCTCCAAACACGCTTTGTTGAACCTTTCCATATAGGCTCGTAAAGATTCTTCGACCTCCTGTTTTATTCCCAGGAGGCTCGGTGCATGTTTCACTTTGTCTTTCTGGATAGAGAACCTCATCAAAAACTTCCTTGAGAGGTCTTCAAAGCTGGTAACCGACCTCGGGGGGAGGCTATCGAACCACTTCATCGCTGCCTTCGATAGAGTGGTCGGGAAGGCTTTGCATCGCGTAGCGTCGGAAGCATCAGCTAGGTACGTCCGACTTTTGAAGTTGCTCAGGTGATGCTTTGGATCCGTGGTTCCGTCATAGAGGTCCATATCAGGGCTTTTGAAGTTCTTCGGAACTTTTGCCCTCATTATGTCTTCGCTGAAAGGATCCTCCCCACCTAAGGGCGGCTCTTCCTTTTCGTCACGGGAGTTGCGACCTTTGAGGGAAGATTCTAATTTTAAGAGTTTTCTTTCTAACTCTTTTCGTCGTTCCATCTCCTCTTTTAGGCTCTTTTCGGTTTCCTTTTGTCGCTCCCGTTCTTGTTCTAACTGTTCCAGGCGACTGTGGACTAATCCCATGAGTTCAGTTACATGGGATGGTCCCTCTTTTTCTGATTCACGCCCTTCTGAGGAGTTTACCTTCGGGTTTTTTACTCCGGAGGTACCTTCCCTGTGTTGATTATCAATTTTCTGGTGGAGGGTGAAGTATGCATCGTTATTGCCTGTGTCCAGATTCTCTTGCTCAGAATCTGTCTCCACATGACCTTCTTCGTGGGATCTGTCCGCCATCGGTGGCTGATCTCTCGGGTCTCCGGCAACGGCGCCAATGTTACGGTGGGTAGCCGGAGATTAATGGACTGGACTGTGTTTGGCCGGCCCAATCGTCTGCGGATGGCAGTTTCCGAGCAGGTTTGCACGCTGGAACCTCCTTCCGACTTGTGTACGTGAGTGAATGGGGGGTGGTACCTGCAAAGACACTCCGATGCCTAAGTTAGCAAGGGTGTGAGCAGGTTTAGAATGTATTGGGCTTAGAGATACCTGAGGGATGTCAGGGTATTTATAGGGGTGAACCAATAACCACCGCTGAAGTAGTGCCACCCTTTTAGGGTGATAACCGTCCCTTTATCTTAGGGAGGTTAAGATATGGCTCCCGGGAGTGGTTAGAAAGATTTTAGGGGCAGTTACTCATTTGAATTGATGTTAATCTGCCAACTATTCTCCGTCCCGACTTCTTTAGGGCAAATCGTAGTCAAGACCGACTTCTTAGTACGAAGGTCGGTGCTCAGCAAGGCTCAATCCTCTGGACTAGGCCTTTCGTTTGGACCTGGGCCCTTATTATTGGGCCAGGGTATGAACAAGTACTATAAAAGTTTGTAATATTCTAGTGATTTAGGTAAATACATGATAAAAATATTTTTTCTTTAATTTCTAAATTATTAGTGACTATGTGGAGTATTTCTTTAATGTCCTAAGTCATTAGGACATTACAAATTTTTATAGTACTTCTAACATCTTTTAAGCCATTTTTTAAATTATTTTGCATAGAATAAAATATTTTTTATGGTATAATTTAAATAAATTTATTAAAAAATATTCATCATAAATTTTTAATAAAATTATTTAAATTATATGGTGAGATATTACATGATTCGAATTACGCATGGAAAAGTTCGAATTACTCTGATTCAAATTTTATGGTGAGCAATTTGAATTCTATATAACACTCTTCTGCCCATTCTTGATAGCTCATGAATATTTTTTTAATAAATTTATTTAAATTATACCACAAAAAAAATATTTTATTCTATGCAAAATAATTTAAAAAAATGGCTTAAAAAATGTTAGAAGTACTATAAAAATTTGTAATGTCCTAATGACTTAGGACATTAAAGAAATATTCTACATAGTCACTAATAATTTAGAAATTAAAGAAAAAATATTTTTATCATGTATTTACCTAAATCACTAGAATATTATAAACTTTTATAGTACTCATAACTTCTTTTAAGCCATTTTTTAAAATTATTTTGAATAGAATAAAATATATTTTTTAATTATTTTATATGGAATAAAATATTTTCTTTCATTTCTAAATTATTATTGACTATGTAGAATATTTTATTTAAAATTTGAGTACATGCATATATTTACCTAAGTTATTATAACATTACAAATTTTTATAGTACTCTTAACATTTTTTAAGCCATTTTTTTAAATTGTTTTGCATAGCATAAAATATTTTTTGTAGTATAATTTAAAAAAAATATTAAAAAAATTTATTAAAAAATGTTCATGAGCTATTAAAAATGGACAGAAAAGTATTGTATGAAATTCGAATTGATAGCTCATTAATATTTTAAAGAAGTCTCGTAATTAAACATTTTGTTAGCTTTTTTTTAACGTATGAAATAAAAAATATATTTTTTAATTATTAAATTATTAATTTTTTTAATAAAATTTTTAATAAATTTTTTTAATAAATTATTAATTTTTTAACAGCATAATTCGAATTATACCATGAATTACTCTGTGTGTAATTCGAACCAAGCTGATTCGAATTAGTGTGTGCGTATATTTGTGTGTAATTCGAACCAAGCTGGTTCGAATTAGTGTGTGCGTGTGTTTGTGTATAATTCGAACTAAGCTGGTTCGAATTATGTAGAAATGGAGTTCGAACCAAGCTGGTTCGAATTACATATAAACGTGCATTGATGGATTCATGAAACAGTTTTTGTTTTGGCTGATTCACGTAAATTATTTTCTCCTTTGGCTTATTTCTGTTTTTTGCCCTTTCTGTTATGAGTATTTTTTTTATTCTTCAATGCATATAAAGTCATCTATTTTTATTTATGATAAAAGTTAAATGATATTACTACTTTTTTGTTTAACAACGTTAGAATAAAGCACAAAAATAAGAATAAAAACTAAAAAAATAAATAATTTTAAAAAAGAACAATATCAAATTTTATGCTATTATGTATGAGAACAATGAATTATTTTATTATATTTATTTTTATACCAAATAATAAAAAGTTAAATTTTATGTTATTTTTTTTGTTATTTATTTTACTTATCTATATTTGTTTAAATTAAACTTTATACTTATTGAGTTATGTTTTTTTCAAACAAAAAAATAGTTATGGAGTCATTTTTATGTTTTTATAAGAGTTCATTCATTATATCATAATTTTAATAGTTGATAGAAATTTTAAAAAGTTGAATAAATTTATATTTATTTTGATTACATTCAAGAGTGAATTATATATATTTCTATAGTCGAAAAATAGACTTAACTTCTTCTGTAATAAACAAGTTTTTTAATAATTTAATTTATAAAAAAAATCTCATCTTTTTATTTATCCTAAAAATTAAAATTAAATTTCATAATTTTGATTAACAGAACTAAAATAAAATATAAAAATAAACCTTGAATAAAACTAAAAATATAAAATTTTGAATTTTAAAATATAAAATAATTAAAAAATAAAAAATTACTTAAAAATATAATTTTTTTGAGACACTCCATGAACTTAGATGAATTAATATTATATGTAAAATAATCATGATATATTGACACAAAAATTATTGTGTGTATATTTTAAAAAAAAAATAGACCTGTCTCATTAATAACAATATTGAAACTTGAATTTAAACGCTCTAATTGATGTTATATATTGTGTAGTTACTTAGAGTATATTAGAAGAGTACGTTAGTAATTTAAAGAGAAAATTTATTTTTTGTAAATTTATTTTTTAAAAAAATGATCCTTGTTAAACTATTTTACTTTTATTCCTTAAGAACATATCGAAATAAAAAAATCTGTAACATTAATTTACATCCAATAAAAATTTCTTAACGAGGTTATTGTGAAAAAATGTGTAGAAATTTTTTTATTTAACGTAATTAACGAAAGAATTTTTTTAATAATAAACCTATTTTTAAGAGTATTATTAAAACTTAAATTTAGACACCAATTATCATTATATATTGTATAAGTATAAGAGTATATTAAAATAGTATAATAATAATTTAAAGTGAAACAGTTATATATTTTTGTCTTGAATTATTGTAGAATCAGAACGTGAGTACGTGTATCTAGTTTTAGATTATAAAAATAAGATATAGGAGTAAAATAGAAAAAGACAATTGGATACCCAATCCTCCATATTCTCAATATATATTGTTATAGTCTTATAGATATAATCTTACATTGAAATTGAGCAGTTTTTTAAAATTATATATTTATCAAGTAAAAATAGAAGTAATTAAATTGTAAATTTTTTGCACTTCTTAAGCTTTTGAAACATTAGAAAAACTATGAAACTACAGATTTATAGTGAAATATAGATTAACAATGATTATTTTTCTCTTTTGAAATATATTTGAACGAAGTAGAGAAACCAGGCGCCAGGGGCGGAGCCAAAGGGAGAAGTGGCCCCCTCTAAATTTCAACTTTTTTATAGCTTATGTGTAAATTTTGGTTTAGTCCTCCTTAAAATTTTAATTTTAGTCTCTTTATACTAAAAGAATTAAACTTTGCCCTTTCCTAAAATTTATCCCAGCTCAGCACCTGTCAGGCGCAGTTGTGGAGAGACAATCGGTAACTGTACGCGAACGAACGACGGCAGCGCAACAGATGACAGAAGACAAGAGGGCAGTGTGGCAGATGACAGATGTTGCAAGAATAAAAAGAAATATAGCAGACTCAGCAGAGAATAAAGAGCAACCGATGGCAAATCGCGAATGGTGGACTGCAGACGGAGAGAGGTCACTGAGAGTAGTGAGACTATGAGAGAATGAGGAAGATTGAAAAGGGAGAGAATAGTGGGTAGCCAACCAATTACGCTAAGTAGATGCGAGCTTATACAACACCGGACAGGACACCTCACTCTAACACCTTTTTGAGGCTGATGTATGGGATGATTAACTGGCAGATCTACTCCAAATGTAGATAGAGGCATCCCTCCCTCCCATGGTGAACTAAATGACATCCCATAGTTTACCTGACAATATATAGTTATATATTTTTTGCCGTAGAGTATATAAATAACCTGTAGAATATATGTTCTTGACAATATCTAGTTATATATTCTTTTTAGGGTAAAGTATACTTTTTGTCCCTAAAGTTTACTAAAAATTTCAAAAATATCCCTAAGTTTTGATTTGTTTCAATTTTGTCCATCAAGTTTTCGATTTGCATCAATTTTACCCTAATTACTAATTTTCTGATAATTAATATTTTTCTTTCTAAATATACCCCTCCCTTATACCTATCATCATCACAATTCTCTGTCTCTCTTTTCATCCTCACCGTCAACTCCACCACCATCATCATTATTGAGCAACCACCGTCAACCTCTTCCTTCATCGTCGCTGGCCAAATCCCTCATTCTCCTTTTTTCTCTTTTCTTCTCTGACTCTCAATCTCCATCACCACCATTTCCGTTGAGCCCCATTCTCAATGACCACCACTCTTTTTCTTCTTTTTCACAAAAACCAGCACCATCGAAACCATCACTCTTCTTCCTTTTCTGTTAGCAAACCCAGCTTAGGAAAAAACCACAGCACAAGATCAAAGAACCACAACCACTAATAATAATGAGAAAAAGTTTGAGTGCCAATACTGTTTGAAAGAATTTGCAAATTTACAAGCACTTGGTGGACACCAAAATGCTCACAAAAAAAAAAAGAGGATGAAGAAGAAAAGGTTGCAGCTTCAAGCAAGGAAAGCCACCATAAACTACTATCTTCAACAGCCCAATTTTCCAAACAACAATCATCATGATTTTTCTTACCATAATCATAATCATAATAACAGTAACACACCTTGGTTCTATGATCCTTCTTCTTACAATTATTATTCTGACTTCATAGTTTGTGAAAAATCCCAAATTAGCTTCAACCCCAATAATCAAGATTCAAACTTTTTGGTCGAGAAAGCATCAAATAGTAATTGGTATTCATCTCTACCATCATCATATCAAGCTGCTGCTTCTTCACAGCAAGATTCTTGCATATTCAATTTCTCTAATACTAATACAGATAATAATAATAATAATAATAATATGGCTTACAACATCTTCAAGCCTTGCAACTTTCTTGATTCTTCAAATCATCAAATACAAAGCCATGGTAGTAATAACAAAGCTTTGGATCTTCAATTAGGCTTCAATTTGCAGTCAAATACAAGATGGGCCTAATTTATTAGTATTATTATTTATTAGGGTATACATGATATATACATGCAATGAAAAGATAGGAAGCTGGGTTTGCTAACAGAGAAGGAGGAAGAGGGATGGCTTCGACGGTGCTGGGTTTCCGCGATGAAGAAGAAAAATGGCGGTGGTCATCGAGAATGGAGCTCAACAGAGATGGTGGTGATGGAAATGGAGGGTCGGAGAAGAAAGGAAAAAGAAGGAGAATGAGAGGTTTGACCGGCGCCGATGAAGGAGGAGGTTGACAGTGTTGCTCAATAATGATGATAGCAGTGGAGATGATGGTGAGATGAAAAGAGAGAAAGAAGGAGAGACAGGGGATTGTGATGGTGATGATGATGATGATAGTATAAGGAAGGGGGTATATTTGGAAAGAAAAATATTAATTATCAGAAAATTAGTAATTAGGGTAAAATTGATGCAAATCGAAAACTTGATGGACAAAATTGAAACAAATCAAAACTTAGGGATATTTTTGAAACTTTTAGCAAACTTCAGGGACAAAAAGTATACTTTACCCTTCTTTTTAACTATGCCATACTTATCAAGAAATATTCGTTAAACTATAGGCTATAATATTACAATTACAAATTTGAATATATATGTTCCGACGTGGAAGTAAATTCCGAGGTATAGTTTGTTCTGCTAGTACTTGAACTTGCTTTCCTTAGAAGTGAGAGGAAGAACATCGTCTTCTTGTAAGGGCACCTGCAAAGAGACTCCAACGCTTAAATTAGTAAGAGTAGAAGATAAATATGAATTATTCGGAAAGAATAACGTACCTCCTTCATGTCAGGAGTGGATATATTTATAGAATTGTTGTGCTACAGACGGTTACTTAGTAGGCCTAATTATGTGATAACTGCTCTTTAGTGAGCTTCTTTAGAGAAATTTGCTGAGAGATTTATGTACCCATTTGGGTTGGCACGTGGTAACTTGATTTTATGGAATAAGTCCATTAGGAGAGAAAAACACATACTCTCCACGTACTCCTGATATAGCACACGGACGGAACAATATATATATATATACACGTGTGTGTGAGTATATATATTTGTGTGTGCGTGAGTATATTACTTTCTTACAATTTAACACCTATGCTTCTGCTTCAGGTTTTTTGCCTTCTACTTCTTCTTCTTGTTCTTGCATTGTTAATACATGGCTTGCTGTTAGAGGATCATCGCTAAGGCTTCCTCTTATTCTCCTACGCTCAGTTCTTCTACGCTTCGGGTTGTTCTCAAAGGATCATTGCTTGGGATCGCTGCTTCTTCGGGTTCTTCTGTGCTCGTTTCAGGTTTTGGTTCTTCTAGTTCTTCTTCTTTGTTTTAATGCATGGCTTGCTGTTAGAGGATCATTGCTAAGGCTTGCTCATGTTATTCTTAATTAGAGGATCATCTCTTGAGATCGCTGCTTCTTCGGGTTCTTTACGTGGCTTGCTGTTAGAGGATCATCGCTAAGGCTTCCTCAGGTTCTATAAAAAGATATCACATACATCGATATGGAATAGTTTACTTGACAATATCTAGTTATATATTTTTTTCCTGAGTTAATATAGAATTTATAAAACGTGTGAGTACGTGTATCTAGTTTTAGATTATAAAAATAGGAATAAAATAAGAAAAGAGAATTAGATACCAAATTCTCTATATTTTCATTATATATTGTTATAAACGTAGCATGCAACCGTTTATAAATACAGATAATTGAAATATAAATTATTATAAGAGGTAGTCATTTTTTAGTACACAGAGAAAATAAAGTAATAAACTACTACAGAAAATGAAATTTTATGACCATAAAATTTTTTATTCTATAAGATATATAATTGTTTATATATTTTGTTGGATAAATTAAATTTTTGAAGTTAAATAATTTCATAATCTAATATTCTAAAATTTATGGTAATAGAATATGAAAACGTACTCCCAACTAGCATAAGATTTAATACATTTTACAAAATTAAAAAATATATAATATAACAATAATTTTTTCATATTACTTATAACTAATTCAATGTGGTTTATGTATATTTTAATAGTTAGGACATGTATATATTATTAAATATATCAATATTACATGTTATTCTACATAAATTTTTAATATTTTATTATAAAAAAATTTATAAATTTTTTTTATTTATCTTAAATTGTTAGATAACAAAAATCGAAACAGCCTGTTTCTAATAATTAGAGGCGAAACCTTACATACATAAAATCGAACGTAACTGATTCGATTTATTGGACGGCTAATATACAAGTATAAATCGATTGACCGATTCGATTTAGTAATCGATCAGCTTCCATTTACTATAAGAATTTATAAATCGAATGCATTTGATTTATATAAATATATGCACCTAAGTGATTTATATAATATTTTTTTGGTGAATCGTGTAATATTAGTTTGAATTTGATTTAATTATGTATTTTATCCTTGTAAAACCAATAGAAAAATAGTTGAATAATGTGTAATATTTATTGAACCATTAATTTTAATTAATTAAAAACAATCCATTGTTCAAACCATATTTTAAAATTAAAGTCTAAACTAAATGGTCAGACATATTGAAATTATATATTTAGCATTGACTAAATCATTGGCTGACCATGTCTGCATTACATCATTTGCAGCATACCGCAGTGTTCATACCCTGGCCCAATAATAAAGGTCCAGGATCAAGCAAAAGACCTAATCCAAAGGGTTGGGCCTCACCAGTACCAATCTTCATCCCATGAAGTCGGTACTCACTACGACTTGTTCTAAAGAAGTCGGGCACGAGGGTTAGCTGGCGGATAAGTACTCATTCAAATGAGTAACTGCCCCTAGAATCTCTCTAACCATTTCTACGAGCCATATCCCAACCTCCCTAAGATAATGGGACGGTTACCACCCTAAAAATATGGCATTACTCCAACGGTGGTTATTGGTTCACCACTATAAATACACTGACACCCCTCAGGTATCTCTAAGTCCAATACTCTCTAGACCTGCTCCCACTCTTGCTAACTTAGGTATCGGAGTGTCTTTGCAGGTACCACCCCCCATCTCCTCACAGAAACAAGTCGGACGGAGGCCCCCGAGTCGCAGACCCATTCGGAATCCTCCTCCTTCACACATTTGGGCCAACTAACGCCATTTAGCCCATCAATCTCCGGTTACCCACCGTAACATTGGCGCCGTCGCCGAGGACCCGAGAGATCGACCACTAATGGCGGACAGATTCCCCGAAGAGGGTCATGTGGAGACAGATTCTGAACAAGAGAATCTAGACACAGGCAATAATGATGCAGACTTCACCCTCCACCAGGGAACTAATGATCAACACAGGGAAGGTACTTCCGGAGTAAAAAACCCAAAGGTAAACTCTTCAGAAGGGCGCGAATCAGAGAAAGAGGGACCATCCCATGTAACTGAACTCATGGGATTAGTCCACAGTCGCCTAGAACAGTTAGAACAAGAACGAGAGCGACAAAAGGAAACTGAAAAGAACCTAAGAGAGGAGATGGAATGACGAAAAGAGTTAGAAAGGAAACTCTTAAAGTTAGAATCCTCCCTCAAAGGTCGCAACTCCCATGACGAACGAGAAGAGCCGCCCTTAGGAGGGGAGGATCCTTTCAGCGAGGACATAATGAGGGCAAAAGTTCCGAGGAACTTCAAAAGCCCCGATATGGACCTCTATGACGGAACCACGGATCCAAAGCATCACTTGAGCAATTTCAAAAGTCGGATGTACCTAGCTGATGCTTTCGACGCTACGCGATGCAAAGCTTTCCCGACCACTCTATCGAAAGCAGCGATGAAGTAGTTCGACAGCCTCCCCCCGAGGTCGGTTACCAGTTTTGAAGACCTCTCAAGGAAGTTTTTGATGAGGTTCTCTATCCAGAAAGATAAAGTGAAACATGCACCGAGCCTCCTGGGAATAAAACAGGAGGTCAGAGAATCCTTACGAGCCTATATGGAAAGGTTCAACAAAGCATGTTTAGAGATTCAAGACCTGCCCACAGAGGCAGTCATAATGGGGTTAGTCAATGGACTCAAAGAAGGTCCCTTCTCACAGTCCATATCTAAAAGACACCACATTTCTCTAAGTGATGTACAGGAAAGAGCTGAAAAGTACATCAATATGGAGGAAAACGCTAAGTTGAGAGACCTGAGTTGGCGACCTGGGCTCCCTCCCTCAACAAAAGAGAGGGAAAGGGAAACCAAGAAAAAGGAGGAACTCGGTCTCGAGAGACCAAGAAAATATAACTCTTATACTCCTCTGAAAGTTTCTATAGTGGATGTATACAGAGAGATTTGTGACACTGAAAGACTGCCACCCCCTAGACCCATTAAAAATAAAAAAGGGGGGAGCCGCAGCGACTACTGTGAGTACCATAAAATATATGGTCACTCCACAAACGACTGTTACGACCTTAAAAATGTGATAGAAAAGCTGGCTAGAGAAGGTCGGCTTGATAGATATCTCATAGAAAGGTCGGACGGTCATGGAAAGAGAAAGCGAGACGATATGGATAGAAGAGACCCGCCGCCGCAGACTCCGGAGAGACATATCCATATGATCTCAGGAGGGTTCGCGGGAGGGGGACTCACCAAATTCTCTCGCAAAAGACATCTCAAAAGAGTCTACCAGGTCGGAGAGGAGTCATCCGACCTCCCTACCATTTCATTCACAAAAGAAGATAGGCAAGGAATAATCCCTGGACACGATGATCCAGTAGTAATAACTATGATCCTGGCAAATGCCCATCTCCACAGAACCCTAGTAGACCAAGGAAGCTCAGCGGACATCCTTTTTAAGCCCGCTTTTGACAAACTAGGGTTGGATGAGAAAGAATTAAGAGCCTACCCCGACACCTTGTATGGATTAGGTGACACGCCAATAAAACCACTGGAATTTTTGCCCCTCCACACCACCTTTGGAAAAGGGGAAAAATCAAAGACTTTGAGTATAGACTTCATAGTCATTGATGTGGGGTCAGCATATAATGCTTTAATCGGCAGAGCTACCCTTAATCGACTCAGAGCAGTGGTATCCACTCCCCACCTTTGCATGAAATTCCCGACTTCAGTGGGGATAGCAACGGTAAGGGGAGACCAAAAGTTGGCAAGAAAATGCTACAATGAAAGCCTAAATCTGAGAGGAAAGGACAGAGAAGTTCACACAATAGAACTCGGCGGTGCAAGGGCCAGAGAAGAGCTGCGACCACAACCGGAAGGAAAAACCGAGGAAATACAGGTCGGCAAAGAGGAAGGGAAAAATACTCATATAGGAGCCAACCTAGGGGAAACCCTAAAATAAGGGTTGACTAAGCTCCTAAGAGATAACTCCGTTCTCTTCGCCTGGAAGGCCTCCGACATGCCTGGGATAGACCCCGAGCTCATGTCCCACAAGCTCTCGGTTTATCCGGGATCCCGACCTGTACAATAAAGAAGACGCAAGCTCGGCCCAGAACGAGCCCTAATAGTAGAAGAACAAGTGCAGGCGCTCCTGGAAGCTGGCTTCATCAGAGAAGTCAAGTACCCAACATGGCTAGCCAATGTAGTGCTAGTCAAAAAACAAAATGGCAAATGGAGAATGTGTGTCGACTATACCGACTTAAATAAGGCATGTCCCAAGGACCCTTATCCACTGCCAAGTATTGATACCCTAGTGGACTCCAGCTCGGGGTATCAATACTTATCATTCATGGACGCCTACTCGAGATATAATCAAATCCCAATGTATGAGCCAGATGATGATTGGCTTTTTGACGGTTGGTGCACGAAATTGCAATCACACTTTTGCAATCCCGCACAACTAACCAGCAAGTGCACTGGGTCGTCCAAGTAATACCTTGCGTGAGCAAGGGTCGATCCCACGGAGATTGTCGGCTTGAAGCAAGCTATGGTTATCTTGTAAATCTTAGTCAGGATATCAGAAATTATCAGGATTGATTGTAAAAAGCAAAAGAACATGAAATGGTTACTTGTATTGCAGTAATGGAGAATAGGTTGAGGTTTTGGAGATGCTCCATCTTCTGAATCTCTGCTTTCCTACTGTCTTTCTTCATCAAACACGCGAAGCTCCTTCCATGGCAAGCTGTATGTAGGGTTTCACCGTTGTCAGTGGCTACCTCCCATCCTCTCAGTGAAAACGTTCCTATGCTCTGTCACAGCATGGCTAATCATCTGTCGGTTCTCGGTCAGGCCGGAATAGAATCCATTGATTCTTTTGCGTCTGTCACTAACGCCCCACCTGCTAGGAGTTTGAAGCACGTCACAGTCATTCAATCATTGAATCCTACTCAGAATACCACAGACAAGGTTTAGACCTTCCGGATTCTCTTGAATGCCGCCATCAGTTCTAGCTTATACCACGAAGATTCTGGTTAAGGAATCCAAGAGATATCTACTCAATCTAAGGTAGAACGGAGGTGGTTGTCAGGCACACGTTCATAGTTGAGAACATGATGAGTGTCACGGATCATCACATTCATCCGGGTTAAGAACAAGTGATATCTTAGAATGGAAGCAAGCATGATTGAATAAGAAACAGTAGTAATTGCATTAATCCATCAAGACACAGCAGAGCTCCTCACCCCCAACCATGGGGTTTAGAGACTCATACCGTGGAAAGTACACAAAGAAACGTGTAAAGTGTCATGAGGTACAGATACAATGTCAAAAGATCCTATTAATAGTGAACTAGTAACCTAAGGTTTACAGAAATGAGTAAATGACAGAAAAATCTACTTCCGGGCCCACTTGGTGTGTGCTTGGGCTGAGCATTGAAGCTTTCATGTGTAGAGACCTTTTCTGGAGTTAAACGCCAGCTTTCATGCCAGTTTGGGCGTTTAACTCCAAGTTTTATGCCAGTTCCAGCGTTAAACGCTGGAAATTCTGAGGCTGAATTGCCACGCCGGTTTGAGCCATCAAATCTTGGGCAAAGTATGGACTATTATACATTGCTGGAAAGCCCAGGATGTCTACTTTCCAACCACGTTGAGAGCGCGCCAATTGGGCTTCTGTAGCTCCAGAAAATCCACTTCGAGTACAGGGAGGTCAGAATCCAACAGCATCTGCAGTCCTTTTCAGTCTCTGAATCAGATTTTTGCTCAGGACCCTCAATTTCAGCCAGAAAATACCTGAAATCACAGAAAAACACAAAAACTCATAGTAAAGTCCAGAAAAGTGAATTTTAGCTAAAAACTAATAAAAATATACTAAAAACTAACTAAAATATACTAAAAACATACTAAAAACAATGCCAAAAAGCGTACAAATTATCCGCTCATCACAACACCAAACTTAAATTGTTGCTTGTCCCCAAGCAACTGAAAATCAAAATAGGATAAAAAAAAGAGAATATACTATAGACTCCAAAATATCAAAGAAACATAGTTCCAATTAGATGAGCGGGACTAGTAGCTTTTTGCCTCCGAACAGTTTTGGCATCTCACTCTATCCTTTGAAGTTCAGAATGATTGGTATCTATAAGAACTCAGAACTCAGATAGTGTTATTGATTCTCCTAGTTAAGTATGATGATTCTTGAACATAGCTAGTGTATGAGTCTTGGCTGTGGCCCAAAGCACTCTGTCTTCCAGTATTACCACCGGATACATACATGCCACAGACACATAATTGGGTGAACCTTTTTAGATTGTGACTCAGCTTTGCTAGAGTCCCCAATTAGAGGTGTCCAGGGTTCTTAAGCACACTCTTTTTGCCTTGGTTCAAAATGATGCTGCACACCGGGATTTGAGTTTTCCTGGGAACAGTCTGAGCCTAGAGTTGAAGAGTAGGACTTTTTGTCCTGACTCAAAGACTCTGGTTGACAACTTCTTGTCATGCCATTTCTTTGCCTTTTTCCTTATAAATTTTTGCATTTTCAAAGGCATTGAGTCTGAACTCCTCTAGCTCATTTAGCTGGAGCAATCTCTTTTCACCAGCTAACTGTGCATCCATGTTTAGGAATCTGGTTGCCCAGTAGGCTTTATGTTCCAGTTCCACGGGCAGATGACAGGTGGTGCGCGAAATTGTGATCACTACACAACTTTGCACAACTAACCAGCAAGTGCACTGGGTCGTCCAAGTAATAAACCTTACGCGAGTAAGGGTCGATCCCACGGAGATTGTCGGTATGAAGCAAGCTATGGTCACCTTGTAAATCTTAGTCAGGCAGACTCAAATGGGTATAGTGATATACGAATAAAGCATAAAGATAAAGATAGAGGTACTTATGTAATTCATTGGTAGGAACTTCAGATAAGCGTATGAAGATGCCTTCCCTTCCGTCTCTCTGCTTTCCTACTGTCTTCATCCAATCCTTATTACTCCTTTCCATGGCAAGCTTATGTAGGGTTTCACCGTTGTCAGTGGCTACCTCCCATCCTCTCAGTGAAAATGTTCCTATGCTCTGTCACAGCATATGGCTAATCAGCTGTCGGTTCTCGGTCAGGCCGGAATAAAATCCATCGATTCTTTTGCGTCTGTCACTAACGCCCCGCCTGCTAGGAGTTTGAAGCACGTCACAGTCATTCAATCATTGAATCCTACTCAGAATACCACAGACAAGGTTAGACCTTCCGGATTCTCTTGAATGCCGCCATCAGTTCTTGCCTATACCACGAAGACTCTGATCTCACGGAATGGCTGGCTCGTTTGTCAGGCGAGCACTCGGTTGTCAGGCGATCAACCATGCATCGTGTATCAGGAATCCAAGAGATATTCACTAGAGCCTTGATTGCTTGTAGAACAAAAGTGGTTGTCAGTCACCTTGTTCATAGGTGAGAATGATGATGAGTGTCACGGATCATCACATTCATCAAGTTGAAGAACAAGTGATATCTTGGACAAAGAACAAGCGGAATTGAATAGAAGAACAATAGTAATTGCATTAATACTCGAGGTACAGCAGAGCTCCACACCTTAATCTATGGTGTGTAGAAACTCCACCGTTGAAAATACATAAGAACAAAGTGATCATTGGTTTCGGCCCCAGAGAGGGAACCAGAAGAACCAAGATGAAAATACAATAGTAAAAGGTCCTATATATAGAGAACTAGTAGCCTAGGGTGTACAGAGATGAGTAAATGACATAAAAATCCACTTCCGGGCCCACTTGGTATGTGCTTGGGCTGAGCAATGAAACAATTTCGTGTAGAGACTCTTCTTGGAGTTAAACGCCAACTTTGGTGCCAGTTTGGGCGTTTAACTCCCATTTAGGTGCCAGTTCCGGCGTTTAACGCTGAAATTTCTGTAGGTGACTGTGAACGCCGGTTTGGGCCATCAAATCTTGAGCAAAGTATGGACTATCATATATTGCTGGAAAGCCCAGGATGTCTACTTTCCAACGCCGTTGAGAGCGCGCCAATTGGGCTTCTGTAGCTCCAGAAAATCCACTTCGAGTGCAGGGAGGTCAGAATCCAACAGCATCTGCAGTCCTTTTGAGTCTCTGGATCAGATTTTTGCTCAGATCTCTCAATTTCAGCCAGAAAATACCTGAAATCACAGAAAAACACACAAACTCATAGTAAAGTCCAGAAAAGTGAATTTTAACTAAAAACTAATAAAAATATACTAAGAACTTAACTAAAACTACTAAAAACATACTAAAAATAATGCCAAAAAGGGTACAAATTATCCGCTCATCACAACACCAAACTTAAATTGTTGCTTGTCCCCCAGCAACTGAAAATCAAATAAGATAAAAAGAAGAGAATATACTATAGACTCCAAATTATCAATGAAACTTAGCTCCAAATTAGGTGAGCGGGACTAGTAGCTTTTTGCCTCCAAACAGTTTTGGCATCTCACTTTATCCTTTGAAATTCAGAATGATTGGCTTCTTTAGGAACTCAGAATCCAGATAATGTTATTGATTCACCTAGTTAAGTATGATGATTCTTGAACACAGCTACTTATTGAGTCTTGGCCGTGGCCCAAAGCACTCTGTCTTCCAGTATTACCACCGGATACATACATGCCACAGACACATAATTGGGTGAACCTTTTCAGATTGTGACTCAGCTTTGCTAAAGTCCCCAATTAGAGGTGTCCAGGGTTCTTAAGCACACTCTTTTTGCCTTGGATCACAACTTTATTTCTTTCTTTTTCCTTTCTCTTTTTTTTTCGGTTTTTTTTTTTTTGTATTCACTGCTTTTTCTTGCTTCAAGAATCATTTTTATGATTTTTCAGATCCTCAGTAACATGTCTCCTTTTTCATCATTCTTTCAAGAGCCAACAATTTTAACATTCATGAACAACAAATTCAAAAGACATATGCACTGTTCAAGCATACATTCAGAAAACAAAAAGTATTGTCACCACATCAAACTAATTAAGCTAGTTTTAAAGATGAATTCGAAATCCTGTACTTCTTGTTCTTTTGTAATAAAAACAGTTTTCTTTTAAGAAAGGTGATGGATTCATAGGACATTCATAACTTTAAGGCATAGACACTAAGACACTAATGATCATAAGACACAAACATGGATAAACATAAAGCATAAATTTTTGAAAAACAGAAAAAAAAAACAAGGAGATTAAAGAACGGGTCCACCTTAGTGATGGCGGCTCTTTCTTCCTCTTGAAGATCCTATGGAGTGCTTGAGCTCCTCAATGTCTCTTCCTTGTCTTTGTTGCTCCTCTCTCATGATTCTTTGATCTTCTCTAATTTCATGGAGGATGATGGAGTGTTCTTGATGCTCCACCCTTAGTTGTCCCATGTTGGAACTCAGTTCTCCTAGGGAGGTGTTCAGTTGCTCCCAATAGTTTTGTGGAGGAAAGTGCATCCCTTGAGGCATCTCAGGGATCTCATGATGAGTGGGGTCTCTTGTGTGCTCCATCCTTTTCTTAGTGATGGGCTTATCCTCATCAATGGGGATGTCTCCCTCTATGTCAACTCCAACTGAATAACAGAGGTGACAAATGAGATGAGGAAAGGCTAACCTTGCTAAGGTAGAGGACTTGTCCGCCACCTTATAGAGTTCTTGGGCTATAACCTCATGAACTTCCACTTCTTCTCCAATCATGATGCTATGAATCATGATGGCCCGGTCTAGAGTAACTTCGGACCGGTTGCTAGTGGGAATGATTGAGCGTTGGATAAACTCCAACCATCCTCTAGCCATGGGTTTGAGGTCATGCCTTCTCAATTGAACCGGCTTGCCTCTTGAATCTCTCTTCCATTGAGCGCCCTCTTCACATATGACTGTGAGGACTTGGTCCAACCTTTGATCAAAGTTGACCCTTCTAGTGTAAGGATGTTCATCTCCTTGCATCATGGGCAAGTTGAATGCTAACCTTACATTTTCCGGACTAAAATCCAAGTATTTCCCCCGAACCATTGTAAGATAATTCTTTGGATCCGGGTTCACACTTTGATCATGGTTCTTGGTGATCCATGCATTGGCATAGAACTCTTGAACCATCAAGATTCCGACTTGTTGAATGGGGTTGGTAAGCACTTCCCAACCTCTTCTTCGGATCTCATGCCGGATCTCCGGATATTCACCCTTTTTGAGTGAAAAGGGGACCTCGGGGATCACCTTCTTCAAGGCCACAACTTCATAGAAGTGGTCTTGATGCACCCTTGAGATGAATCTATCCATCTCCCATGACTCGGAGGTGGAAGCTTTTGCCTTCCCTTTCCTCTTTATAGAGGTTTCTCCGGCCTTGGATGCCATAAATGGTTATGGAAAAACAAAAAGCAATGCTTTTACCACACCAAACTTAAAAGATTTGCTCGTCCTCGAGCAAAAGAAGAAAGAAGAGAGTAGAAGAAGAAAAAATGAGGAAGAAGGGAGTGGCTTATGTATTCGACCAAAGAGGGGGAGAAGTGGTGTTTTAGGTTGTGTGAAAATGAAGGGGTGAAGAAGGGTTTATATAGGAGAGGGGGGAGATGGGGTTCGGCCATTATGGGTGGGTTTGGGAGGGAAAGTGGTTTGAATTTGAAGGGTGAGGTTGGTGGGGTTTTATGAAGGATGGATGTGAGTGGTGAAGAGAAAGATGGGATTTGATAGGTGAGGGGTTTTTTTGGGGAAGAGGTATTGAGGTGATTGGTGAATGGGTGAAGAAGAGAGAGGGTGGTGGTGGGGTTGGTGGGGGTCCTGTGGGGTCCACAGATCCTGTGGTGTCAAGGAAAAGTCATCCCTGCACCAAATGGCATTCAAAATCACGTTTTGAGCCATTTCTGGCGTTAAACGCCGGGCTGGTGCCCATTCCTGGCGTTTAACGCCAGGTTCTTGCCCTTTTCTGGCGTTTAACGCCAGTCTGGTGCCCCTTTCTGGCGTTAAACGCCCAGAATGGTGCCAAACTGGGCGTTAAACGCCCAACTGCTAGCCTTACTGGCGTTTAAACGCCAGTGAGTTCTTCCTCCAGGGTGTGCTATTTTTCTTCCTGTTTTTCATTCTGTTTTTGCTTTTTCAATTGATTTTGTGACTTTTTATGATCATCAACCTACAAAAAACATAAAATAACAAAGAGAAATAGATAAAATATAGCATTGGGTTGCCTCCCAACAAGCGCTTCTTTAATGTCAGTAGCTTGACAGATGGCTCTCATGGAGCCTCACATTTCTCAGAGCAATGTTGGAACCTCCCAACACCAAACTTAGAGTTTGAATGTGGGGGTTCAACACCAGACTTAGAGTTTGGTTGTGGCCTCCCAACACCAAACTTAGAGTTTGACTGTGGGGGCTCTGTTTGACTCTGAATTGAGAGAAGCTCTTCATGCTTCCTCTCCATGATGACAGAGGGATATCCTTGAGCCTTAAACATAAAGGATTCTTCATTCACTTGAATGATCAGTTCACCTCCATCAACATCAATCACAGCCTTTGCTGTGGCTAGGAAGGGTCTGCCAAGGATGATGGATTCATCCATGCACTTCCCAGTCTCTAGGACTATGAAATCAGTAGGGATGTAATGGTCTTCAACTTTTACCAAAACATTCTCTACAAGTCCATGAGCTTGTTTTCTTGAGTTGTCTGCCATCTCCAGTGAGATTCTTGCAGCTTGTACCTCAAAGATCCCTAGCTTCTCCATTACAGAGAGAGGCATGAGGTTTACACTTGACCCTAAGTCACACAGAGCCTTCTTGAAGGTCATGTTGCCTATGGTACAAGGTATTGAAAACTTCCCAGGATCTTGTCTCTTTTGAGGTAATTTCTGCCTAGACAAGTCATCCAGTTCTTTGGTGAGCAAGAGAGGTTCATTCTCCCAAGTCTCATTTCCAAATAACTTGTCATTTAGCTTCATGATTGCTCCAAGGTATTTAGCAACTTGCTCTTCAGTGACATACTCATCCTTTTCAGAGGAAGAATACTCATCAGAGCTCATGAAAGGCAGAAGTAAGTCCAATGGAATCTCTATGGTCTCATTTTGAGCCTTAGATTCCCATGGTTCCTCATTGGGGAACTCAATGGAGGTCAGTGCACGCCCACTGAGGTCTTCCTCAGTGGCGTTCACTGCCTCTCCTTCCTCTCCAAATTCGGCCATGTTGATGACCTTGCACTCTCCTTTTGGATTTTCTTCTGTATTGCTTGGAAGAGTACTTGGAGGGAGTTCAGTAATTTTCTTGCTCAGCTGTCCCACTTGTGCCTCCAAATTCCTAATGGAGGACCTTGTTTCAGTCATGAAACTTTGAGTGGTTTTGATTAGATCAGAGACCATGGTTGCTAAGTCAGAGGGGTTCTGCTTAGAATTCTCTGTCTGTTGCTGAGAAGATGATGGAAAAGGCTTGCTATTGCTAAACCTGTTTCTTCCACCATTATTGTTGTTGAAACCTTGTTGAGGTCTCTCTTGATTCTTCCATGAGAAATTTGGATGATTTCTCCATGAAGAATTATAGGTGTTTCCATAGGGTTCTCCCAGGTAATTCACCTCTTCCATTGAAGGGTTCTCAGGATCATATGCTTTTTCTTCAGATGAAGCATCCTTAGTACTGCTTGGTGCATTTTGCATTCCAGACAAACTTTGAGAAATCAAATTGACTTGTTGAGTCAATATCTTGTTCTGAGCCAGAATGGCATTCAGAGCATCAATCTCAAGAACTCCTTTCTTCTGATTAGTCCCATTGTTCACAGGATTCCTTTCAGAAGTGTACATGAATTGGTTATTTGCAACCATTTCAATTAGCTCTTGAGCCTCTGTAGGCGTCTTCTTCAAATGAAGAGATCCTCCAGCAGAGCTATCCAAAGACATCTTGGACAGTTCAGAGAGACCATCATAGAAAATACATATGATGCTCCATTCAGAAAGCATGTCTGAGGGACACTTTCTGATCAATTGTTTGTATCTTTCCCAAGCTTCATAGTGGGATTCACCATCCTTTTGTCTGAAGGTTTGGACTTCCACTCTAAGCTTACTCAATTTTTGAGGTGGAAAGAACTTTGCCAAGAAGGCATTGACTAGCTTTTCCCAAGAGTCTAGGCTTTCTTTAGGTTGAGAGTCCAACCATATTCTAGCTCTGTCTCTTACAGCAAAAGGGAATAGCATCAGTCTGTAGACCTCAGGGTCAACCCCATTAGTCTTGACTGTGTCACAGATTTGCAAGAATTCAGCTAAAAACTGATGAGGATCTTCCAATGGAAGTCCATGGAACTTGCAATTCTGTTGCATTAGAGAAACTAATTGAGGCTTAAGCTCAAAGTTGTTTGCTCCAATGGCAGGGATAGAGATGCTTCTCCCATAGAAGTCGGGAGTAGGTGCAGTAAAGTCACCCAGCACCTTCCTTGCATTATTGGCATTGTTGTTGTTTTCGGCTGCCATGTCTTCTTCTTTGAAGAATTCGGTCAGGTCCTCAACAGAGAGTTGTGCCTTAGCTTCTCTTAGCTTTCGCTTCAAGGTCCTTTCAGGTTCAGGGTCAGCTTCAACAAGAATACTTTTGTCTCTGCTCCTGCTCATATGAAAGAGAAGAGAACAAGAAAATATGGAATCCTCTATGTCATAGTATAGAGATTCCTTGAGGTGTCAGAGGAAGAAGAAAGATAGAAGACAGAAGTAGAAAATTCGAACTTATCAAAGAAGATGGAGTTCGGATTTTGCATTAAGGAATAGTGTTAGTCCATAAATAGAAGGATGTGAGAAGAAGGGAAGTAATTTTCGAAAATTAAGTAAAAGATTTTGAAAACATTTTGAAAAACACTTAATTGATTTTCGAAAATAAGAGTGGGAAAGAAATCAAGTGATTTTTGAAAAAGATTTTGAAATTAGAAGTCAAAAAGATTTTATTAAAAACTATTTTGAAAAAGATGAGGTTAAGAAGATATGATTGGTTTTAAAAAGATGTGATTGAGAAAATATGATTTGAAAACAATTTTAAAAAAATTTGAAAAAAAAAATTAATGACTTGCCTAACAAGAAAAGATATGATTCAAACATTAAACCTTTCTCAACAGAAAAGGCAACATACTTGAAATGTTCAATCAAATCATTAATTGTTAGCAAGTATCTTTGAAAAAGGAAAGAAATTGATTTTGAAAACATTTGATTGAAAAGATATGATTTGAAAAAGATTTGATTTTGAAAAACTTTGAAAACTTGAAAAAAAATTGATTTGAAAACAAAATCTTCCCCCTTGTGCCATCCTGGCGTTAAACGCCCAGAATGGTGCACATTCTGGCGTTTAACGCCCAAAACTCTACCCTTTTGGGTGTTAAACGCCCAACCAGGTACCCTGGCTGGCGTTTAAACGCCAGTCTGTCCTTCTTCACTGGGCATTTTGAACGCCCAGCTTTTTCTGTGTAATTCCTCTGCTGCATGTTCTGAATATTCAATTCTCTGTATTATTGACTTGAAAAGACACAAATTAAAAATATTTTTGGATTTTTTTTTTATAATCAAAATGCAACTAAAATCAAATAACAATGCATGCAAGACACCAAACTTAGCAGTTTGTATACTACTGACACTAATGAGAATGCATATGAAACACACAAAACACTCAAGTCCAGAGAATTCAAAGATCAGAGTAAGAAATAATCAAGAATTACTTGAAGATCCTTAAGACACATGAATGAATGCATGCAATTGACACCAAACTTAAGATGAGACACTAGACTCAAACAAGAAACATAAAATATTTTTGATTTTTATGATTTTATAATTTTTTTGTGCTTTTTTTTTCTTTTTTTTCGAAAATTATATGGAAAAGAAAATAAAGGTATCAAAATTCTTAATGAAAATTCCAGGAATCATGCAATGTTAGTCTAAAGCTTTAGTCTAAAGGAATTAGACATAGCTAGCCAAGCTTCAGCAGGACATTGCATTCAAGAGCTAAATTGATGAGGATCAATCAGCTTTGGTGATGATAAGAACATCACCTTGAAACACTAGAATTCATTCTTAAGAACTCTGAAAAAAAATACCTAATCTAAGCAACAAGATGAACCGTCAGTTGTCCATACTCGAACAATCCCCGGCAACGGCGCCAAAAACTTGGTGCGCGAAATTGTGATCACTACACAACTTTGCACAACTAACCAGCAAGTGCACTGGGTCGTCCAAGTAATAAACCTTACGCGAGTAAGGGTCGATCCCACGGAGATTGTCGGTATGAAGCAAGCTATGGTCACCTTGTAAATCTTAGTCAGGCAGACTCAAATGGGTATAGTGATATATGAATAAAGCATAAAGATAAAGATAGAGGTACTTATGTAATTCATTGGTAGGAACTTCAGATAAGCGTATGAAGATGCCTTCCCTTCCGTCTCTCTGCTTTCCTACTGTCTTCATCCAATCCTTCTTACTCCTTTCCATGGCAAGCTTATGTAGGGTTTCACCGTTGTCAGTGGCTACCTCCCATCCTCTCAGTGAAAATGTTCCTATGCTCTGTCACAGCATATGGCTAATCAGCTGTCGGTTCTCGGTCAGGCCGGAATAAAATCCATCGATTCTTTTGCGTCTGTCACTAACGCCCCGCCTGCTAGGAGTTTGAAGCACGTCACAGTCATTCAATCATTGAATCCTACTCAGAATACCACAGACAAGGTTAGACCTTCCGGATTCTCTTGAATGCCGCCATCAGTTCTTGCCTATACCACGAAGACTCTGATCTCACGGAATGGCTGGCTCGTTTGTCAGGCGAGCACTCGGTTGTCAGGCGATCAACCATGCATCGTGTATCAGGAATCCAAGAGATATTCACTAGAGCCTTGATTGCTTGTAGAACAAAAGTGGTTGTCAGTCACCTTCTTCATAGGTGAGAATGATGATGAGTGTCACGGATCATTACATTCATCAAGTTGAAGAACAAGTGATATCTTGGACAAAGAACAAGCGGAATTGAATAGAAGAACAATAGTAATTGCATTAATACTCGAGGTACAGCAGAGCTCCACACCTTAATCTATGGTGTGTAGAAACTCCACCGTTGAAAATACATAAGAACAAAGTGATCATTGGTTTCGGCCCCAGAGAGGGAACCAGAAGAACCAAGATGAAAATACAATAGTAAAAGGTCCTATATATAGAGAACTAGTAGCCTAGGGTGTACAGAGATGAGTAAATGACATAAAAATCCACTTCCGGGCCCACTTGGTGTGTGCTTGGGCTGAGCAATGAAGCAATTTCGTGTAGAGACTCTTCTTGGAGTTAAACGCCAGCTTTGGTGCCAGTTTGGGCGTTTAACTCCCATTTAGGTGCCAGTTCCGGCGTTTAACGCTGGAATTTCTGTAGGTGACTTTGAACGCCAGTTTGGGCCATCAAATCTTGGGCAAAGTATGGACTATCATATATTGCTGGAAAGCCCAGGATGTCTACTTTCCAACGCCGTTGAGAGCGCGCCAATTGGGCTTCTGTAGCTCCAGAAAATCCACTTCAAGTGCAGGAAGGTCAGAATCCAACAGCATCTGCAGTCCTTTTGAGTCTCTGGATCAGATTTTTGCTCAGATCTCTCAATTTCAGCCAGAAAATACCTGAAATCACAGAAAAACACACAAACTCATAGTAAAGTCCAGAAAAGTGAATTTTAACTAAAAACTAATAAAAATATACTAAGAACTTAACTAAAACTACTAAAAACATACTAAAAACAATGCCAAAAAGGATACAAATTATCCGCTCATCAACAGGCCTTCCCATACACCAGTTGGTATGGAGAGGTTCCTATAGGAGTCTTGAATGCTGTTCTGTATGCCCACAGAGCATCATCCAAGCTCTTTGCCCAATCCTTTCTTCGGGCTATCACAGTCCGTTCCAGGATTCTCTTTAGCTCTCTGTTAGAGACTTCAGCTTGCCCATTTGTCTGTGGATGATACGGAGTTGCCACTTTATGGCTGATTCCATATCTAACCATAGCAGAGTATAGCTGTCTATTGCAGAAATGAGTGCCCCCATCACTGATTAGTACTCTGGGAACACCAAACCTGCTGAAGATGTGTTTCTGGAGAAATTTTAGCACGGTCTTGGTATCATTAGTGGGTGTAGCAATTGCTTCTACCCACTTAGATACGTAGTCCACTGCCACCAGAATGTAAGTGTTTGAGTATGATGGTGGGAATGGACCCATGAAGTCAATTCCCCATACATCAAACAATTCTATCTCTAAGATCCCTTGTTGAGGCATGGCATATCCGTGAGGCAAGTTACCAGCTCTTTGGCAACTGTCACAGTTACGCACAAACTCTCGGGAATCTTTATAGAGAGTAGGCCAGTAGAAGCCACATTGGAGGACTTTAGCGGCTGTTCGCTCACTTCCAAAATGCCCTCCATACTGTGAACCATGGCAATGCCATAGGATCTTTTGTGCTTCTTCTCTGGGTACACATCTGCGGATTACTCCGTCTGCACATCTCTTAAAGAGATATGGTTCATCCCAGAGGTAGTACTTGGCATCCGAAATTAATTTCTTTCTTTGCACTTTGCTGTACTCCTGGGGTATGAACCTCACAGCTTTATAATTTGCAATATCTGCAAACCAAGGAGCTTCCTGAATGGCAAAGAGTTGCTCATCTGGGAAAGTCTCAGAGATCTCAGTAGAAGGGAGGGACGCCCCAGCTACTGGTTCTATTCGGGACAGATGATCAGCTACTTGGTTCTCTGTCCCTTTTCTGTCTCTTATTTCTATATCAAACTCTTGCAGAAGCAACACCCATCTTATTAGCCTGGGTTTTGAATCCTACTTTGTGAGTAAGTATTTAAGAGCAGCATGGTCAGTGTACACAACCACTTTGGATCCCACTAGATAGGATCTAAACTTGTCAATGGCATAGACCACTGCAAGTAATTCTTTTTCTGTGGTTGTGTAGTTCTTCTGTGCGTCATTTAGAACACGGCTGGCATAATAAATGACGTGCAGAAGCTTGTTATGCCTCTGTCCCAACACTGCACCAATGGCATGGTCACTGGCATCACACATTAATTCAAATGGCAATGTCCAATCTGGTGCAGAGATGACTGGTGCTGTGACCAGCTTAGCTTTCAGGGTCTCAAATGCCTGCAGACACTGTGTGTCAAACACAAATGGTGTGTCAGCAGCTAGCAGGTTACTTAAAGGTTTTGCAATTTTTGAAAAATCCTTTATAAACCTTCTGTAGAATCCTGCATGCCCCAGAAAGCTTCTGATTGCCTTAACATTGGCAAGTGGTGGTAATTTTTCAATTACCTCTACCTTTGCCTTATCCACCTCTATTCCCTTGCTTGAAATTTTGTGCCCAAGGACGATTCCCTCAGTCACCATAAAGTGACATTTCTCCCAGTTTAAAACCAGGTAGTCTCTTGGCACCTTTTCAGGACAAGTGCTAGGTGATTAAGACAAGAGCTGAATGAGTCTCCATATACTGAAAGTCGTCCATGAAGACTTCCAGAAATTTCTCTACCATATCTGAGAAGATAGAGAGCATGCACCTCTGAAAGGTTGCAGGTGCATTGCACAGACCAAAAGGCATCCTCCTATAGGCAAACACGCCAGAAGGGCAAGTGAATGCTGTTTTCTCTTGGTCCTGAGGATCTACTGCAATTTGGTTGTAGCCTGAATAGCCATCCAAAAAGCAGTAATAGTCATGCCCAGCTAGTCTTTCTAGCATTTGGTCTATGAATGGTAAAGGAAAATGATCCTTTCTGGTGGCTGTATTGAGCCTTCTGTAGTCAATACACATACGCCACCCTGTAACTGTTCTTGTAGGAACCAGTTCATTTTTTTCATTATGAACCACTATCATGCCTCCCTTTTTGGGGACAACTTGGACAGGGCTCACCCAGGGGCTATCAGAAATAGGATAGATAATCCCAGCCTCTAGTAATTTAGTGACCTCTTTCTGCACCACCTCCTTCATGGCTGGATTTAGCCTCCTTTATGGTTGGACCACTGGTTTGGCATTATCCTCCAACGGGATCTTGTGCATGCATCTAGCTGGGCTAATACCCTTAAGATCACTTATGGACCACCCAAGAGCTGTCTTGTGTGTTCTTAGCACTTGAATCAGTGCTTCCTCTTCCTGTGGATTTAAAGCAGAGCTTATAATCACTGGAAAAGTTTCACCCCCTCCCAGAAATGCATATTTCAGGGAAGGTGGTAGTGGTTTGAGTTCAGGTTTGGGAGGCTTATCCTCCTCTTGAGGAATTTTCGAAAATTTCTTTGTTTCCTGTGGTTCTTCTTGATCAGGTTGAGCATCCTTGAAGATGTCTTCAAGCTCTGATTCTAGGCTTTCAGTCATATTGATCTCTTCCACCAAAGAGTCAATAATGTCTGTGCCCATGCAGTCATTTGGTGTGTCTGGATGCTGCATAGCTTTCACAGCATTCAACTTGAACTCCTCTTCATTGACTCTTAGGGTCACTTCCCCTTTTTGTACATCAATGAGAGTCCGTCCAGTTGCTAGGAATGGTCTTCCTAGAATGAGAGTTGCACTCTTGTGCTCCTCCATTTCCAGCACCACAAAGTCAGTTGAAAAGGTAAATGGCCCAACCTTGACAATCATATCCTCTATTATGCCTGATGGATGTTTAATGGAGCCATCAGCAAGTTGGAGGCATATCCTGGTTGGTTTGACTTCTCCAGTCAACCCAAGCTTTCTGATAGTGGATGCAGGTATTAGATTGATGCTTGCTCCAAGATCACATAGGGCTGTCTTGGTGCAAGCGCCTTCTAATGTGCATGGTATCAGAAAGCTTCCAGGATCTTGAAGCTTTTCTGGTAAGCTTTTCAGAATGATTGCACTGCATTCTTCAGTGAGAAACACTTTTTCAGTTTCTCTCCAATCCTTCTTATGGCTTAAGATTTCCTTCATGAACTTAGCATAAGAAGGTATTTGCTCAAGTGCCTCTGCAAACGGAATCTTTATTTCAAGAGTCCTTAGATAGTCTGCAAAGCGGGCAAATTGCTTATCCTGTTCCGCTTTGCGGAGTTTCTGAGGATAAGGCATCTTGGCTTGATATTCTTCAACCTTAGATGCTGCAGGTTTATTCCTTACAGAAGTGGTTGAAGAAGCCTTTTTAGAGGGATTACTGTCAGCACTCTCAGGTGTCTGATCTTCCCTTGGCGTTTGAACGCCAGGAATGGGTGAAGATTGGGCGTTAAACGCCAACTTCTCTCCCTTTTCTGGCGTTTGAACGCCAGAACTGGGCAAGGAATGGGCGTTTAATGCCAACTTTCCTTCCCTTTCTGGCGTTTGAACGCCAATAACATTCTTCTCTGGGCTCTTACTGTCCTCAGAGAGATTTTGAACAGTGGTTTAGTTATCCTCTGTCAATTGTTCCCTGTTTGGCTTTTTGCTCTTTTGAGCAGTGGTATTCAGTGTCTTCCCACTCCTCAGTTGAACTGCTTGACACTCCTCTGTTATCTGTTTAGATATTTGCTGTTTTACTTGATTCAATTGCAGTTCTATGTTCTTGTTAGCAACTTTAGTTTCATAGAGCATCTCTTTAAATTCTGCTAACTGTTCTGTCATCAGGAGCAATTGTTGACTAAGCTCAATCATCTGTTCTTGAGGATTAGGGTCAGTGACTACTGTCATGACTTCCTCATCTGGAGAGAACTCATTGCTAGAATACAAATATTGGTTTCTAGCAACAGTGTTTATAAGCTCTTGAGCTTCTTCAATTGTCTTCCTCATGTGTATAGATCCACCAGCTGAGTGGTCTAAAGACATCTGAGCTTTTTCTGTAAGCCCATAGTAGAAGATGTCTAACTGTACCCACTCTGAAAACATTTCAGAGGGGCATTTTCTTAGCATACCTCTATACCTCTCCCAAGCATTATAAAGGGATTCATTATCCTCTTGTTTAAAGCCTTGGATGTCCAGCCTTAGCTGTGTCATCCTCTTTGGAGGGTAAAAATGATTCAGAAATTTATCTGATAACTGTTTCCATGTCTTTATGCTTGCTGTAGGTTGGTTATTCAACCACCTTTTAGCTTGATCTTTTACAGCAAATGGAAACAGTAGTAGTCTGTAGACATCCTGATCCACCTCTTTATCATGTACTGTGTCAGCAATTTGTAAGAACTGTGCCAGAAACTCAGTAGGTTCTTCCTGTGGAAGACCGGAATACTGGCAATTTTGCTGCACTATGATAATAAGTTGAGGATTTAGCTCAAAGCTGCTTGCTTTGATGGGAGGTGTACAGATGCTACTCCCATATGCAGCTGTAATGGGGTTAGCATATGACCCCAGAGTCCTTTTGGACTGATCAATCCCACTTATGTCCATAATGGACAAAAGGGAAATGATAATGATTGCAAACAGATAAATTTTTTTTTTGAGTTAAACGAAAAAAAATAAAATAAAACAAAAGAAAATTAAAATAAAAATTCGAAAATCAAAAAGAAAATAAGATCAAAGCAAATTGAGAACTGAATCAATTAAGTAATTAAAAAGATTTTGAAAATAGCAATTAAAAAGATATGATTGAAAAAATTTTATGAAAAAGATTTGATTTTTGAAAACAGGAAAGAGAAAAACACAAAAAGACACCAAACTTAAAATTTTTAGAAAATCAAACACTAATTTTCGAAAATTTTAAGAGAAAAACACAAAGAGGACACCAAACTTAGAATTTTTACGGATCAAAAAGGGACTAAGGACATGCAATTGACACCAAACTTAGAATATGAAACTAGACTCAACTAAAAGACTCTAAACCAAATAAAAAAAATAAAAACAGTCCTAATCTAAGCAACAAGATAAGCCGTCAGTTGTCCAAACTCGAACAATCCCCGGCAACGGCGCCAAAAACTTGGTGCACGAAATTGCAATCATACTTTTGCAATCCCGCACAACTAACCAGCAAGTGCACTGGGTCGTCCAAGTAATACCTTGCGTGAGCAAGGGTCGATCCCACGGAGATTGTCGGCTTGAAGCAAGCTATGGTTATCTTGTAAATCTTAGTCAGGATATCAGAAATTATCAGGATTGATTGTAAAAAGCAAAAGAACATGAAATGGTTACTTGTATTGCAGTAATGGAGAATAGGTTGAGGTTTTGGAGATGCTCCATCTTCTAAATCTCTGCTTTCCTACTGTCTTTCTTCATCAAACACGCGAAGCTCCTTCCATGGCAAGCTGTATGTAGGGTTTCACCGTTGTCAGTGGCTACCTCCCATCCTCTCAGTGAAAACGTTCCTATGCTCTGTCACAACATGGCTAATCATCTGTCGGTTCTCGGTCAGGCCGGAATAGAATCCATTGATTCTTTTGCGTCTGTCACTAACGCCCCGCCTGCTAGGAGTTTGAAGCACGTCACAGTCATTCAATCATTGAATCCTACTCAGAATACCACAGACAAGGTTTAGACCTTCCGGATTCTCTTGAATGCCGCCATCAGTTCTAGCTTATACCACGAAGATTCTGGTTAAGGAATCCAAAAGATATCTACTCAATCTAAGGTAGAACGGAGGTGGTTGTCAGGCACACGTTCATAGTTGAGAACATGATGAGTGTCACGGATCATCACATTCATCCGGGTTAAGAACAAGTGATATCTTAGAATGGAAGCAAGCATGATTGAATAAGAAACAGTAGTAATTGCATTAATCCATCAAGACACAGCAGAGCTCCTCACCCCTAACCATGGGGTTTAGAGACTCATACCGTGGAAAGTACACAAAGAAACGTGTAAAGTGTCATGAGGTACAGATACAATGTCAAAAGATCCTATTAATAGTGAACTAGTAACCTAAGGTTTACAGAAATGAGTAAATGACAGAAAAATCCACTTCCGGGCCCACTTGGTGTGTGCTTGGGCTGAGCATTGAAGCTTTCATGTGTAGAGACCTTTTCTGGAGTTAAACGCCAGCTTTCATGCCAGTTTGGGCGTTTAACTCCAAGTTTTATGCCAGTTCCAGCGTTAAACGCTGGAAATTCTGAGGCTGAATTGCCATGCCGGTTTGAGCCATCAAATCTTGGGCAAAGTATGGACTATTATTTATTGCTGGAAAGCCCAGGATGTCTACTTTCCAACGCCGTTGAGAGCGCGCCAATTGGGCTTCTGTAGCTCCAGAAAATCCACTTCGAGTGCAGGGAGGTCAGAATCCAACAGCATCTGCAGTCCTTTTCAGTCTCTGAATCAAATTTTTGCTCAGGACCCTCAATTTCAGCCAGAAAATACCTGAAATCACAGAAAAACACACAAACTCATAGTAAAGTCCAGAAAAGTGAATTTTAGCTAAAAACTAATAAAAATATACTAAAAACTAACTAAAATATACTAAAAACATACTAAAAACAATGCCAAAAAGCGTACAAATTATCCGCTCATCAACGGTATAGAATTTCACAAATGAATTCTCGTTGCAAGTATAGTTTCTAAACCAATCAATAATCCTTTCATACAAAAAGTTGTTTGTCACTAGTACAAACCCCTAAAATTTATAAACCGAAGTATTCAAACCTCGGGTCGTTCTCCCTAGGAATTACAATAAAGTGTCTTGTTATTGGTTAGAAATGTGTTTTGGGGTTTTGGATAAGAAGCATGAAAGTAAATGGTAATGAAAATAAACTAACAACTATAAAAGGCTCTTGGCAAGGTATGAAAATTAGAAGTCCTATCCTAGTTATCCTTCTCAATTGTGATGAGAATTGTTCATTGCTACCACTTAGTTAACCCTTAATAAATAAAGGAAAGTCAAGTGGATGAATTGACTTGAGCTACAAGTCCTAGCCAACTCCCAAGGAAAGACTAGCTTTTGTGCACTCCAAACCAATTAGCAATCTCTCCAATTACCAATCAACAAAGGAATTAGATAACTCAAGTGTCACCAATTACTCTCCCTAGGCCAAGAGGAACAAATCTATACTATATCTAGAAGAGGCATTTCAACAAACACATAAAAGGCAATAAAAGTAAACAACATAAATTGCAAGAATTAAAGAGAGATCTAACTACAAAGGCAAGAGATCAACAATAGAAAAGCAAAGAAGAACAATTATTATGAATTACCTCTTATTGAATTGAAAGAAAATGGAGGGAACAATAGTAGATCTACAACAAAGTATAAGAACAATATAAAGGAAATTACAACAAAGGAGTAGAAGAATGATGAATGTAACAACAAAGAATTGAGAAGTAGAAGTAGAAGATAACATGAATTAAAACCTAGATCTAAGAACTAAACCTAATCCTAATCCTAATTCTAGAGAGAAGTGAGAGCTTCTCTCTCTAGAAACTAACTTCTAACTACTAAACTATGCTAAACTAAACTAATGGTAACTAACATTTAAAGTATGAAAAGTATGTTGATTCCCCTTCAATCCTTAGCTTAAATAGCATCAGAAATGAGTTGGATTGGGCCCACAAGGCTTCTAAAATCGCTGGCCACATGTTGCATTAAGTGGGTCATGTGCCACCATCGGCGCGTCCGCGTACCATGCGCGTGCGCGCCCTTACGCGCGGTGCAACTATGGCAAATCTTATATCGTTTCGAAGCCCCGGATGTTAGCTTTCCAACCCAACTAGAACCGCATCATTTGGACTTCTGTAGCTCAAGTTATGGTCGTTTAAGTGCGAAGAGGTCGGCTTGACAACTTTCCGGTTCTTTCATTTCTTCATGAGTTCTCCAACTTTTCATGCTTTCTTTCTTCATTCCCTTGATCCAATTTTTGCCTCCTAAACCTTAAATCACTTAACAAACATATCAAGGCATCTAATGGAATCAAGGTGAATTAAATTTATTTATTTTAAGACCTAAAAAGCATGTTTTCACTCTTAAGCACAATTAAAGGAGAAGTTATAAAACCATGCTATTTCAATGGATAAATGTGGGTAAAAGGTCATAAAATCCCTTAAATCAAGCACAAGATAAACCCTACAAATGGGGTTTATCAACCTCCCCACACTTAAACCAAGCATGTCCTCATGCTTAAACCAAGAGAAAGCAAAGGGCATCAACATTTATTCAATGGAAACTAACTAAATGCAATCTACCTACATGCAACTATCTAAATGAATGCAATTGCTTGGTCAAAATAAATCAATTTCCAAGAAGCATATATGCACAAGGGCTAAGGACTAGCAAGTCTAATCCACAATTGAATTGAGTTATTAAATATTTTTACAAACTTGCATGAGAAGAGATGATCATAGGTGGAAACATGTAATTGAGCATCAAACCCTCACCGGATGTGTTTGCACTCTATTCGCTCAAGTGTTTAGGGTTGATTCTCTCAATTCTCTCCTAATCATGCTTTCTAAGATTTGTTTTTCTTCTAACAATCAACAAATATTTCATGCATGCATACATATATCATGAGGTCTTTTCATAGGTTGTAATGGGGCTAGGGTTAAGGTTGGATGCATATTTGGTCAAGTGAGCTTGAAATTTGAATCTTTGATAAACTTAGACTTCCCACCTAACCTATGACATCCTATACAATTTCAAAGCTAGCCTAACTATCCATTTTTCACCTTTTCACATACTCATGCATTTTCTTTTTCATTTCACAACACTTATGCATTGATCTTATTGAGCTTCACTTTGGGGTATTTTGTCCCCTTTTTATTATTTTTCTTCTTTTTCTTTCTTTTTCTATTTTTTTCTTTTTCATATTATTTTTCTTTTCTTTTTCTTTTTCTCATTTTCCTTTTTTTTTCTATATACAAGAACATCAATGCATAAGGTTTTACATTTGATCAATATATGAGTATGTACCAAATTCCCAATATTTACACTAATAATACAAAACTACCCTTTTATTCACCCAATGTCCCAAGGTTCCCACACTTGAATGATACTCACATACACTAGCCTAAGCTAATCAAAGATCCAAATTAAGAACTTTTATTGTTTTCCGCTTTAAGGCTTGTAATGTGCTAAATTAAAGAACAAGTGGGTTAAGCGTAGGCTCAAAGTTGGCTAACAATGGAAGATAAAAGGTAAGGCTATTTGGGTAAGTGAGCTAATGAAATGATGGCCTCAATCATATAAATGCATGAATACACAAAATAATGGACATAAAGAATCAAACAAAGCAAAGATTACAATCATAGAAAGAGAATAATGCACACAAGAAGGGAAAATAAGTGGTTATAAGATGTAACCACACCATTAGGCTCAAATCTCACTTGCTTGTGTTCTTAGCTCAAAAACATGATCCACAATATATATAATTCAAGCAAGTTCTATGAAAAAGTTTTCACGCAATCAATTGAAGTGCCCTATAGATAGAAATCTTGAAAATTTTCATTATTTTGACTAAGCTTATTGTGTATATATATGCAAAAAAATAAGAAAATGCAAGTAAAAATCCTAAAATCCTAGAATGAAATGCAAAAGTGTTAGGATTAGAAATTTGTCACCCAAAATCGCCGACCAGTCGGACGACCTCCCCACACTTAAAAGTTTGCACCGTCCTCGGTGCACTCAAAGATGAGTAAGGGGGTACGGCGACTCTCTGGATTGCTACGTGTTCTTAGACTTGCTTCTGTTATTGCTTGTGGTGCATTCATCATGAAAAACAAAAATATAACACCATAAGATGAGACAATACAAAAGCAAGGAAGCATACATTGTTGGAATGAGGTAAATAACTAGAATTGAGTGAGTGAATAAGTTGTGACATGTATGACAGATAAGTGTGTGAACTCTAAATTGCGTGGTTTAGAACACACATTAGCATAAAAGATATGTCACAAAAGAAGCATGCACTTCACTTATCCTAGTGTGCTTGAGATGCTTTAAGTGAACTTGTAAGGTAAAACAAGCATTAAAGAAGCATGAAAGCATTCAAGCTAAGCCTATGGATGCATATGATCATGAAATACAATACATTAAGGTATATGCTCAACATCATCCATCAAGAGGTTGTCTAATCGAGGAAAAAGATTCAAATTACATGGTGTCCAAATCATGCAATTCACGAAGAGTTACAAACTCGAAGGCAATTCTCATCACTTGGTATTTTCAAAAGGTAAGCATGAAAAATTCAAAACCAAGTTAAATATAACCTCAATCATAGAATCCAACAAAGATTATCTAAAAACATTCATGCTAAAATAGCATTTAGGCAATAAGGGGCAGCAATGTATAGTAAACAAAGTCAACAATCCAACACTTATAATGAAAAGAGAGAAAATAAAATGAAAACTAACTAATTAACCAACTAAAATAAATGGTTATCCATAGTGTTTGGAAGTGTTGGATGAGGGATTGGAGGAGGGAAGAAGAAAGGAGAAGGAAAAGAAATAGAAAAAGGAGAAGAAAAGAAATGGATGGAAGAAAGGGCATCCACGCGCACGCACGCATGGCACGCGCACGTCGATGTCTTATTTCGAGAGTGGCGCGTACGCGTCATGTGCGCGAGCGCGCAAATAGATTTGTGCCGTAGGCCCAATTTTTGCACAGTGTAGGCCTAACTCTCGGGTCAAGGTATGGAAGGTGGAACTTCTCAATCTACGCGTACGCGTGCATGGCGCGCTCGCGTGGATGGTCCAAAACGCTTGATGCACGCGTACACACGCAGTGCGCGTACGCGTGGATGGTGCTCTGTTTTTCAAAAATTTTTGCTATGTTTTTGCACCAATCCAAGCATTCCAAACCTCCAAACAGCTACCAAAATACCATAAAACCTTATTTAACATACTAAACTACCAATTAGACTCATTAAAACAATCAAAACAAGAAATTAAACTAATTCTACCAATATGTACAAAAAGATAAAATGAAAAGAAGTTACCATGGTGGGGTGTCTCCCACCTAGCACTTTTGTTTATTGTCCTTAAGTTGGATTTATGGGGAGCTTCTCTCAAGGTGGCTTGTGCTTGTGCTCATCTTGAAACTTCCACCAATGCTTGGACTTCCAATAAGCTCCATCATTCAAGATTAATATCTCCAAGCTTTGATGGAGTTCTTCACAAACCATGGGCTCCCAATGTTGATCCTCATGTGTTCCCAGATCCCATATTTTGTCTTCACACCCATCTCCAAGTTGATTATCATTAATCCATGTGGGTGGTGAGCAAGGTGAATTCTCAACAAAGTGACCAAACATCCTTCTAGACCTATGTACTCTAGTTATACACCAACCTTTGCTATCAAGCTTTGGACATGTGACCATAATGAACCTAGAATGATGCTTCCAACCACTAACCATCTCCTTTTTACTCTTAAAGCCACTAATTTTTCTAAGTTGACCATCTGTCTCAAGCAAACCATATTCAAGGGGAATAACAAAGCTTAAGTATAAGGAATTTACCCACTTCAATGAGAGAATGGATGGTGGTGGCTTGGGGAGAGGTATCTCAAATGTGATTGCAAGCTCTACTCCCTTGTTTGCTTCTTTGTCAATCTCCACCTCTTCATAAACTTCTTCATTCTCAATCCTTTGTTCATCAACTTCATCTAACTCATCTCCATCACTCAAGTCATAAATGGGAGGTTGAGAGAAATCTACCTCCACATCACTCTCAAATTCATTGGGAGAAGGTTCTTCAAATTCAAAGGATTCTTCACCAAGAAGATTGGATGCATGATCTTCATCACCAAGGGAACTCAATTCTTGCTTTATTCTCTCCAAATCTTCATATAGAATATGCCTTGGAGGTTGTGCACATTCCTCCTCAACATCAAATTTACTCTTCTTGGAGGGATTTTCTTTGATTTTAGCTTCCCATGGAGGTTCCGCATCTCCTAAGTCTTCAACCACTTCTTCCTTTTCTTCAATAATCATAGGCTCCTCCAATTGTTCTAACACAAAGTAGCATTCCTCCTTTTCCACCGGAGTTTCCAATTTCTCCTTCATGCTATGCTCTTTAATTGATTCTCCACATGTGACCATGGGAGTGCTTTGAGTGCTCAAGCATTGGGAGGCTAAAATGCTTACTACCTTGGTCAAGGTAGCCATAAATTCTAGTGTCTCCCTTTGCATTTCTCCTTGCCCTTGAAGTATAAGGCTAAGGATTTCATCCATTGAGGATTGGAGTGGATAAGAGGGTTCATTGTCTTGGAGAAAGGGTTCATTATAGGAAGGTGATTCTTCTTGGTAAGGTGGTGGTGTGTATTGAGTTGATTCTTGGGAGTAGTAATCTTGGAATTGTGATTCCTTGTATGGCTCATATGGTTCAAAAGGTGGTTGGTGTGGTGGATAAGGATTAGAGTCATATGGAGGTATTTGGTGAAAAGAGGCTTGTGAGTATGGTTGAGGGTCATGTTGAGGATATAACTCATAGGCATATGGTGGTGGTTCTTGAAAATCACAAGGAGATTCACCATAGCCATTGGATTGATATGCATCATAGAATGGCTCTTCTTCATAGTGCATTGGTGGAGGTTGTTGCCAAGAAGATTGATCATATGCATATGGCACCTCCCACCTTTGGTTGTCCCATCCTTGATACATATCTCCATTATAGTCCTCATCACCTACAACATAGTTGTAATCACACTCATAGCCAAAGTGAGAATTCATAATGGAAAGAGAAAATAAGGAACAAAAACTAATAAGAAATAATGAAACAAAATACTAAGACTAGCAAAAACTAGCAAGCAATCCAAAAATCAAGCTATTCACAATATTCACATATATACAATAACCAATAACACAACACCATTGCAATTCCCCGGCAACGGCGCCATTTTGATGATTGGCTTTTTGACGGTATAGAATTTCACAAATGAATTCTCGTTGCAAGTATAGTTTCTAAACCAATCAATAATCCTTTCATACAAAAAGTTGTTTGTCACTAGTACAAACCCCTAAAATTTATAAACCGAAGTATTCAAACCTCGGGTCGTTCTCCCTAGGAATTACAATAAAGTGTCTTGTTATTGGTTAGAAATGTGTTTTGGGGTTTTGGATAAGAAGCATGAAAGTAAATGGTAATGAAAATAAACTAACAACTATAAAAGGCTCTTGGCAAGGTATGAAAATTAGAAGTCCTATCCTAGTTATCCTTCTCAATTGTGATGAGAATTGTTCATTGCTACCACTTAGTTAACCCTTAATAAATAAAGGAAAGTCAAGTGGATGAATTGACTTGAGCTACAAGTCCTAGCCAACTCCCAAGGAAAGACTAGCTTTTGTGCACTCCAAACCAATTAGCAATCTCTCCAATTACCAATCAACAAAGGAATTAGATAACTCAAGTGTCACCAATTACTCTCCCTAGGCCAAGAGGAACAAAATCTATACTATATCTAGAAGAGGCATTTCAACAAACACATAAAAGGCAATAAAAGTAAACAACATAAATTGCAAGAATTAAAGAGAGATCTAACTACAAAGGCAAGAGATCAACAATAGAAAAGCAAAGAAGAACAATTATTATGAATTACCTCTTATTGAATTGAAAGAAAATGGAGGGAACAATAGTAGATCTACAACAAAGTATAAGAACAATATAAAGGAAATTACAACAAAGGAGTAGAAGAATGATGAATGTAACAACAAAGAATTGAGAAGTAGAAGTAGAAGATAACATGAATTAAAACCTAGATCTAAGAACTAAACCTAATCCTAATCCTAATTCTAGAGAGAAGTGAGAGCTTCTCTCTCTAGAAACTAACTTCTAACTACTAAACTATGCTAAACTAAACTAATGGTAACTAACATTTAAAGTATGAAAAGTATGTTGATTCCCCTTCAATCCTTAGCTTAAATAGCATCAGAAATGAGTTGGATTGGGCCCACAAGGCTTCTAAAATCGCTGGCCACATGTTGCATTAAGTGGGTCATGTGCCACCATCGGCGCGTCCGCGTACCATGCGCGTGCGCGCCCTTACGCGCGGTGCAACTATGGCAAATCTTATATCGTTTCGAAGCCCCGGATGTTAGCTTTCCAACCCAACTAGAACCGCATCATTTGGACTTCTGTAGCTCAAGTTATGGTCGTTTAAGTGCGAAGAGGTCGGCTTGACAACTTTCCGGTTCTTTCATTTCTTCATAAGTTCTCCAACTTTTCATGCTTTCTTTCTTCATTCCCTTGATCCAATTTTTGCCTCCTAAACCTTAAATCACTTAACAAACATATCAAGGCATCTAATGGAATCAAGGTGAATTAAATTTATTTATTTTAAGACCTAAAAAGCATGTTTTCACTCTTAAGCACAATTAAAGGAGAAGTTATAAAACCATGCTATTTCAATGGATAAATGTGGGTAAAAGGTCATAAAATCCCTTAAATCAAGCACAAGATAAACCCTACAAATGGGGTTTATCACCAGACCAGGAGAAGACATCATTCATCACACCCAGAGCCAATTTCTGCTACGTGGTCATGCCATTCGGATTGAAAAATGCAGGAGCCACATACCAAAGGTTGATGAATAAGGTGTTTGCCTCTCACCTTGGGAGCCTAATGGAAGTATATGTCGACGACATTCTGGTAAAGACCAAGAAAGAAGTCGACCTCTTGGCAGATCTCTCACAAGTCTTTGACACCATAAGGCTGCACGGGATGAGACTAAATCCCGCAAAGTGCGCCTTCGCGGTGGAGGCAGGGAAATTTCTAGGATTTATGCTAACACAAAGAGGGATCGAAGCCAATCCCGATAAGTGTAGAGCCATCCTAGAGATGAAAAGCCCGACTTGTTTGAGAGAGGTCCAGCAGCTGAATGGCCGACTTGCAGCGCTCTCCAGATTTTTGGCAGGATCAGCACTAAAATCCCTTCCACTGTTCTCCTTATTGAGAAAGGGATGTCAGTTTGAATGGACCCCTGAATGCGAGGAGGCGTTCCAGGAGTTCAAAAAGTTCTTAAGCCAACCTCCTATTCTGACCCGACCCGTATCTGGAAAAGACCTCGTCCTATACTTATCTGTAGCAGACAAGGCTGTCTCATCAGCCCTGATAAGAGAAGATGAGGTCAGACAACATCCAGTATATTTCGTCAGTAAAGTTCTACAAGGCCCTGATCTAAGGTACCACAAACTAGAGAAGTTTGCCTACTCCTTAGTAATAGCCTCACGAAGGCTACGGCTTTACTTTCAAGCTCACACAATAAGAGTCCGTACGAACCAACCCATGAAGCAAATCCTCCAAAAGACGGATGTTGTAGGGAGAATGGTTCAATGGGCAATAGAGCTTTCCGAGTTCGACTTAAGATACGAAACTCGGACGGCGATTAAAGCCCAATGCCTCACCGATTTCATTGCAGAATACGCAGGGGATCAGGAGGAAAAACCAACTACATGGGAACTCTATGTAGATGGATCCTCCAACAAAACAGGAAGCGGTGCAGGCATAATATTGGTAGATGAAAGAGGAACCCAGATAGAGGTTTCCCTAAAATTTGAATTCCCAGCTTCAAATAATTAGGCAGAGTATGAAGCCTTGATTGCTGGATTAAAGCTGGCAGAAGAAGTCGGTGCTACAAAGGTGATGATATACAGCGACTCACAAGTGGTGACCTCCAAGATAAGCGGAGAGTATCAGGCAAAGGACCCAAATATGAAGAGGTACTTGGAGAAAACTCTGGAGCACCTTGGGCGCTTTGCAGAAACCGAGGTTAAACACATAACTCGGGATCTAAACAGCAGAGCGGACGCCCTATCCAAGTTAGCAAGTACCAAACCGGAAGGGAACAACAGAAGCCTGATCCAAGAAACCCTCCAGGAACCCTCAGTGGTAAAAATAGAAGACAAACAAGAAGTCCTTGAGGTAGTCGGTTTAAACCTCGGATGGATGAACCCCTTGGTCGAATACATAAAATTTGACATAGTTCCAAAAGAGGAAAAAGAGGCCAGGAAAATCCGGAGGGAAGCACAACATTACACTTTGGTGAGAAATACTCTCTACAGAAGGGGGATATCAACACCATTGCTAAAGTGCATACCGACCTCAAGAACCACCGAGGTGTTAGAGGAAATCCACAGTGGAATCTGCGGAAATCATCTCGGAGCAAGGTCACTAGCCAGGAAAGTAATCCGAGCTGGATTCTACTGGCCGACCTTGCAGAAAGATGCCACAGAATTTGTGAAAAAGTGCCAACCATGTCAGATGCATGCAAATTTCCACGTGGCTCCCCCAGAGGAGCTCATCAGTATCACTTCTCCATGGCCCTTTGCAAAATGGGGAATGGATTTGTTAGGTCCTTTTCCCCAAGCGCCAGAACAAGTCAAATACCTGATCGTGGGAATAGATTACTTCACAAAATAGATAGAAGCAGAACCATTGGCCACCATCACTGCTCAAAGAAGTCGGAGGTTCTTCTACAAAAATATCATCACGAGATATGGGGTACCTTATTCCATTACTACAGACAATGGAACCCAATTCACCGATTCTACCTTCAGAAGCCTAGTAGCCAGTATGAAAATAAAACACCAGTTCACCTCGGTGGAACACCCACAAGCTAATGGACAGGCCGAGGCAGCCAACAAAGTCATACTGGCAGGGCTAAAAAGAAGATTACAAGAGGCAAAAGGAGCCTGGGCCGAAGAGCTCCCCCAAGTGCTATGGGCTTACAGGACAACGCCCCAATCCGCCACTGGAGAAACGCCCTTCCGACTAGTCTATGGCGTAGAAGCAATGATACCAATAGAAATCAATGAACAAAGCCCAAGGGTAATTCTCCATGACGAGATCGGAAACATACAGGGGCACAAAGAGGAGCTCGACTTGCTCCCAGAAGTCCGAGAAGAAGCCCAGATAAGAGAAGCAGTGTTGAAGCAAAGGATGACTACAAGGTACAACAAAAAAGTCATTCGAAGAACATTTTCCCCAAATGACTTGGTCTTAATCAGAAACGACATTGGAGTCAACAAATCAGGGGAAGGAAAACTCGCTGCTAATTGGAAGGGACCATACAAAGTCAATGAAGTCTTAGGAAAAGGTTATTATAAAGTGACCGACCTGAACGGCACTGAGTTCCCAAGGTCGTGGCATGCTTGTAATATGAAAAGGTACTACAGTTAAAAAGCGAACTCTACTCCCTGATGTACTCTTTTCCCAACTTCATGATTTTTTCCCAAAATCAAAGGGTTTTTTCTGGAGAAGGGTTTTTAACGAGGCATCATAGTAGAGGCTAAGGAAAAATAGGCTATCAAAACCCTTAGTAGCAAGAAGGTACCTCCCCAATTAATAAAGATCTTTTTTCATTTACAATATCTCTTATAAACTCCTTTCTATTTTCTAAGTCTTTCTACGAAACGCGCCGACTTAAGCTCGACAAAACGTGAAAATCCCATGAACCGACCTAGATGGTCGTCAGGATAAAACGACGAGGTACAAGTCGGTGTAATGAGGTTATAAAAGTTGATCGTAAAAAACTCGGAGACATCCAGACTCATAAGTCGAAAGGAAGAACCGAGTAGAAGAAAAACGCATCTGACAAAAATAACCTAAGTCATAAGAACTCAATAAAGCAAAGTTGAGTATAAGGAATAACAAAAAAGAGATTGAAAAAACCTAGGAAATAGTTTAAAGGCTGTCCTAAAGTCCTTAAACAAAAAGGCTCAGAAAAACAGACAAGCCAAAGGGAAAGGTTTTCAGAAAAAGATCAAGGGGACTTCGAAAAATCAAAATCAAAAAAGCATACACGCATAAGGTAACTTAAACCCTTATCCAAAAAAGGGTATTTATTTTGTTAATTTAAAACCCTTATTAAAAAAGAAGGGTATTTTTAAATATTTTGTTTATGGCCTTAAAAGGCCAAAAGAAATTGTTCAACAAACACCACCAACAAACAAATATAAAGAGTTTAAAAAAGGGGGGACCCACAGGCCGAGCCCCCATATAGCCACATAAAGTTATTTCTGCAGAGGAGTAGACGGATCACCACCACCAGAGTCAGGAGGAGCGCCACCAGGACCAGGAAGAGAGACGTCCACAGGAGATGAAGAGGAAGTCGGAGGAACAACAAAAGAGCTCGGAGCATCCTTAGAACGAGGAGGGGACTCAATGATCCTCTGCCCCCGGGTCTTCAATTCTGACTCAGAAACGATCACGGGGGCAGGAGGATCCACAATTGCACCATCGATGACGACTTTGTCAGGATCCAAAGGAGAAAGATCCAAGTCGGGAGCAATGACTCCGACTTGCTCCTTAAAGATCCTCCAAGCCTCCTCGGCACCATCAGCAATAGAGTCCTCCAACTCGGTATATGCCTTCCAAGAATTCAGCAGATCATTCTTCACAGGCACAAGATCTTCAAATAAACTTTGATAGCTAGCCTGCGCTGTCTTCCTCAAGTCCATCTCCATGTTGCATCGAGCTTGCAACTTCCTCTCCTTTTCCCGGAGGTTATCTCTCTCCCCCTTCAACTTGGCAACTTCCTCCTTCAACTCCCTCTCATGCTCTTGAAACATAAGAAGCCTCCCTTCCAGCTCTTCGACCTTCGAGGTCATTCCCAAAGAGCTGAGGGGAACCTTCTCAAAAATGTCTAAGAGTTTACCGCAAACACCTGCTGCCTTAAGGCTCTCCTCAACCAGAGTGGTAAGGTGGCTCCGAACAGAAACATCATCCATGCTTATGCGAACATGGGGGTAGATGTTCTTTCGGACGAATGCTAGAGCATCCGCCTTAACCTCGGAAGAGCCAGACTCTAAAGTCTTGCGCTTCTTCTTCTCTGGCTCAGGGGAAGGTCGGGCGGAGGGGGCGGCTGAGAGGAAACCGAAGAAGAAATCATAATGGGCTGGGAAGGAGTCCCAACGTTCCGAGGAGGAGGAAGAGGAGAGATAACCGCCTTAGCACCACCAGTCCTGGCGCGAGACCTTGCTCTAGCCTCCTGGACTCTCTGATAAAACTCCTGAGCATTTGTCTTCGCCATCTCTGAAAAAATAATAGATGATAGATTAAGCCAAGTCAGAAAAGTCAGTCAGACAAGTCGGAACCCTAAACAAACAAATGAAAACTACCTAACTGTGCCTGAACAAAGGTCGGAGACCCCTGGAGAAACTTTTTAGTGTCCAAATATGGGGACCTCCCCCACGCTTCTCGGAGGAACCCCACAATGGCTGCTTCTACCTCATCCAGATCGTCCAGACCATATTTCTTGCAGGGGGAGGCCTCCAGCCAGTATAAAGGAAAACGGGGAGAAGAATTATCATCCAGGAAAAAGGGGTGCACTACAAGAAAATAGAATATTTGTAACAAAAAATTTGTATCAAATTTAAAATTGTTACAAAAAGATGATTTTTTGTAATAATAATTGGTAATTGTTACAGAAGAATAATGTTTTGTAACAACATTACAAGTTGTTACAAAACATGCTAATATTTTGTAACAACCTGATTTTTTTTGTTACAAATTATGTTAGTTTTTGTAACGAACTGGTGTTTTGTTACAAAATATTATAATATTTTGCAACAAAGAATAAAGTAGTTGCAAAAATTTGAAATATTTTGTAACAAAATATATTTTTGTTTCAAAAACTCTAATTGTTTGGTAACAAAAAATTAATTTGTCACAAAATTTAACATTGTTTATAACAAATTATTTGTTTGTTACAAAATATAAGTATATTTTATAACAAAAATATTTATTTTAAACTATTAAACACTTTAAGAGTAAAAAAATTATTTATATAATTCTTTTCAGAATAATTTTATTTTGGTTCAAAAATTAAAATTTTTTAAATATTGTTTATACTAATTAATTTTTAAAATTTATAGATTTTATTTTATATTTTTTAAAAAATTAATATATAATTTTTATTAATAATAAGATTTTTAATGTTAACTAAAAATTAATTTGTGAAACTTAAAAAAAATTTAATCAAATTATAAATATAAACAATAATAATTAAATATAAAAGATAGAAAAAATTAAAAAACCAAAAGACAAAATGTAAAAAAAGAAAATGTAAAGCTGTACAAAAAGAAAAACCCTAATTCATCACTCCTTTATTCTGAGGCTCTGAGCTTCATTCAACCCCGCCGTCTCTGCGCCTCCAACTCTACTGAGGGAGAAGAAGAAGAGAACGGAAGGGATGGCGCCGCGGGATTTGCTGCCGTGTCGTCATGTCCAGCTTGCCATCATGCCTCACCATCGTCGCTGTCGTCGACAGGAGCGTCAGGAGAGGGACGAACTCGCGAGGAAGAGAGAGGAGGTTGCGTCGCGGATCCATCGAAGCCATTCTAAAAATTATTTTATTAGAAATGATTAGATTAATATTTATAAATACTTTAAGTTTAAGTCAATTAATATTTATGCACAATTTTTTTTATAATTAATTATTTTATAAATTGAAATTAAAGTTTTGAAGATTGAAAAGTTAGATCATTTAATTTGAATAATTAAAATTGAGTTTAAACTATATTTTATAAAGATGTGATTAATATATTCATTTTATAATTTAAATTAAAAATAATTGATTGAACTTAGTAATATGTTGATAAATAATATTTTTAAATATTTTTAATAGAATATATTTGATTTTAAAATTATTTTATCCTCCAATTTTATTAAAATATCTATTTATATATATCCATATTATTTTATAAAATCTCTAATTTCTAACCCTAATTCTCAAAATTAACTCAGAACCCTAGTTCCCCAGTTCCTAACCCTAACACTGTGTTTGGATCCATAGAAATGAGAAGGAAAGAAAATGCACCGAGAGAAAATTGATGAAAAATGAAGTTTTCCTTTGATTGGATGAGCATAGAAAATGGATGGAAAAGGAAAACAATGGCGTGGAGCCCACATTTAAGTTTTCTTTCCAAACCTGCGAAGAAAACTACCGAAAGTTCTAAAATAAACATAAAATTACTAATATGCCCATAGTTAAAATGCAAAGCAAAATTTATAACATTTAATTGAAAATAAAAAAGATCAATTTAAAAAAATGTTATTGTTAACAATGATAATACATTAAAATTTTAAAATATAATTAGGATCACTTTTTTATTAAAAATTTTTTTTTAAATATTTTAATATATTATAATTTACATATAATATAAATAAGGGTATTAATGTAATTTTACTTGGTTATAATTTTCTCTTTCTTTACTTTTTCTTCTATTCAAATAAAAAAAAAAAACTTTTTTCTACTTTCTTTCCATTCATTTTCTCTCCATCCAAACAATATAAAAAAAATTAACTTTTCTTCTCATTTTCTTTCCTCTCATTTTCTTTCCTCACATTTTCTATCTTACATCCAAACAAAGTGTAACAGCCACAGCCTCACCTTCCATCAACATAACAAACGCATACAAACTGAAGAAATGGGGAAACAGAGAGGAAGAGATTTGAGAAAGAGAGGGAAGAGAAGGGAGACGGCGTTGGCTGGGGCCTCACCGCCGTCACCGTCACCGTCAAGCGTGAAGGGTGGAGAGGAAAGAGGCTGCGTCCGAGAGAGAAGAGATGCTGTCTGCCGTCACCGTGGCCGCCCTGGAGCTCGCTGTCGAGCTGCTTTACGGCGCCGTCCCGTCCATGGACCCACAAGCTTGTGTTAATGCCGATCCGTCCACAAACCGTCATCGAGGGGACAGAATCGCGAAGAGAGAGAGACGCACGAAGAGAAGCATGCGACCAGCCTTGTCGCCGTCAACGCCGCGGGTTGCCGTCGCCATCCTCGCGAGCTACCACAGCGTCGCCATTACTGAGTTGCAGCCCCGCCGTTGTCACACTCTGCTGCTGCCGCGTCTCACCATGCCGCCGTTGGAGGAGGACGCTGCCACTGTCACCATTGAAGCTTGCCGGGGAAGTAGCTATTGACAGAAGAAACTGCTGCTACTCTTAACTACTCTGTGCTGCTCTGTTCAGCCTCTGCTTCAGGTTTCGTAGTTATCGGAGCCCTCTGCCACCGAAAACCAATATTGGAGATGCCCAGAACCACTTTGGTTGCTGCCCAAGTAACAAAACGAGTGTTGAAACTTCTATCAGAGCTGCTGTGTTTGGCAATTTTCGTGAGTTTCGACTTTGAGGTAGGAAAATTATTTTAAAATTAACAGTTTTAACTTATGAATGCCAATGAGGTTTAGTGAGTAATTGCAAATAATTCATGAATATGATTAATTGATAGGAATAAGTTTGGTTTGAAGTTGTGAAATTCGGATTAAGTTTGGTATTGAGATGATATTCTAGTGTTTTAATTAGTTTATTGAGTTTAGGTTATGGCTGTGAATGTTGCTGGATTTTGTTATTGTGAGTAATTAATTTGACAAGGTTAATTTTGGTTAATGTTGTGACTGATATTGGTTTTCTGATTTTGATGGATTTGTTGAAAATTCTGATCTTATGTGATATTGCTGAATTGGTAGAAATGTGGTTGTGAATGGTGATTCATTTGATAATACTTGTTAAATTGAAATTTGAAAAGTTGTCGTATCAATATTCGATGAACTGAGTTGGATTTGTGTTGGGTTTGGGATTATTATGATGATGGTTTGAGTTGTGGCTGTATTTTGATTATTGAGAATAAGCGTTTACTGTTGATTTTGGTAATCTGATATGTCGGAATGGCCGTGAAATTGACTTGTGACTGGTTGGAATTGGTTTTGGTAGTTGTTAATGTTGGTTCATGATTAATTAGAATTACGTTTGAGAACTGTTAAAAAATTGAAGCTTGATTATTAAATTGACCTTTTTATGAAATCTGAATTTAGAGATAAAAACAGCAACTCTAAAAGTATAAGGATAAATTGAGATAATTGGAAACTACATGGAGCAGAATTTTTGGGTGAACATATCATAAGAGAACTGGAATTTTATAAATAAAACATACTCTATGTGTTTTGGGGTCAATATTGCTAAGATTTTGGTTAAGTTAGGTGATAATGTGTTTTGGGTATTTGGAAAGTGAAAAACTATTAGTCCTTTGGTTAAAGTAATTTATGAATTTCAGTAGATTGTTGATATTGGTAAAACTCTGCCGTTGTTCATGGAGCTTCAAACCTTAGGTGACAGGACTTGAAGAACCATGCTCTGCAAAGTGTCTTGTTTCCAATGTTGCAGGTCTCATTTAATTTGAGTTGAACCTTTATCATGAATTTTACATCTTTCATTTGGAAGTTCTACTCTTCATGATCTTTTATCATATTTTGTTTCTTTTCTTCTTTGGTTCCCTTTCTTCATGACAGCTTCTTTCTGGAGCAACATTTTTAGGTGCTATATTCTGCTTGATTGCATTCTATTTCAGGAGCTTATCTGGTTTCATAGTACTCTTTTCTATTGGTGAACTGCTGATTTTTGCCACATAGGTAATATTATGGCTGTTCTAGATTCAGATGGTTGGTATTTCATCTTCTTGCATGCTACTGCATGTTCATAAGAACCTGATAATGATATATAACATAAAACTCTAGTCTTAAATTTGTGTCCCCTTTTGTAAGCTCCTATAAATTATGTTTCTCTTCATTATGTAAAACTAATTTTGAGGGTGTTGTCCATGGCAATATCTACAGTTTCAATCCATATCTTTGGTGATGTGCCTTCCTCACCACTTGTTGGCATCCTGCAGGTTACACCTCATTTTTCCTAATATTGTTGGCATTCTGCAGGTTATTTTTAGTTACACCTCACTTAGCGAAACTATTCTCTCTTTCTCATCTCTCCCTTTGATGTAAAAGGGTTTCACATCTTAGTTTGTTTAGGCAACTTTCAACATCCCTCTTGAATTAACATATATGAAAAAGAAGTTGACAAAACTAGTAACAAGAATTGTGTTGCCTTATGTTTTACATTTTGATGCAGCCATACTCATGATTTACTGACCTGCTTTACATTGTTGGCTGTTCCAGCCTTTTGCCTATATTTGTTCCTGTTTTAACATTTGTTTTTATTCTAAGCAAAACAGTTTTCCTACACAGGATCATATTAATGACTGGAGAAAAACAACACTTTGTTTAACATCCATTTTCTTTCTTGCTGCTATAATATGGTTCATAGGTAAGTGGCATACCACCATGCAGTTTTGGTATTATATTAGTTGTTCTTAATTTTTAAATCAGATATGCATTAGAATTAATTATTTTTTAAGAATGTGCCTGTAAACTGAAATTTCAGAACACGTACTGAAGAAATTGCTGGATGTTGCGCATGGGTTTCAAATGCTAATAGACCCTAAAGGTACTCATAAAATTGCTTATGGTTTTAATATATTTTCCTAGATGATTTCTATATTATTAGTATAGTTTAATTTGTATATGGATCTATTTATCACATTTTACTTGTGTCATGGTTGAGAAATCACAAATGTCCTATTAATGTCCTATTATTTGGTTTGATAAATTTGGTTGTGTATTGGCTGAGAAATAAGTTGTGAATTGGTTGTGTTTGTTGGAACCGTGGACGGTGGAAATATCCAAATTTTAGGGGAGGTTCTGCCGAAATTTTTCTAAATATTTTGGATAAAACTTAGTGAAAAAATTATAATTAGTGTTATATCTTGTTTCTAACTTTTTTGTTTCGGTTTTTCTTATTTACAAGAGTGCTGAAATAGTGACCATATGCTACCTTGAGGACTCAAAAATGTTTTGATGGATAGAGACACTAATTTATGTTAGAACTTTTATGTTTTGGTTGAACTTTTATGTTAGAACTTTTATGTTTTGGTTGAAATAATCAATGTACTCACTAGCTAATGTTATTTTGTTTCAAGACAATTTTAGCTAAAAGGATCTTGTTTGACTTATGTATGTTTTTGCATATTATATACATGTAAACTTGCTTATTAAAATCGTTAATATATTAGTTAATTTAAAAAATAATTTAGTAAATTATGCTTGTAATTTGTAATAAAAAAAAGTTGTTACAAAATAATTAATTTGCTTTCGTAACTAAAGAAAAAAAATGTTACAAAATCATGTTACATTTTGTAACAAAATTTTGATAGAAAAAAAATTTACTGTCACGAAAAATACTTTCAAGATCAAAATTTGTTACCACTTTTGTAACGGCTTCTGTTTTTTTGTATCAGAAAAAATTGTTACAAAATATGGTATTGAATTGTAACAGTTCCATTTTTCGTTACAAAAACTTTTTGTAACGGGACTTACTGCAATGGACCCTTTTTTGTTATAAAAAATTTTTGTTTCAAAATTTTGACGTTTTGTAACAATATTTTTTGTTACAAATGCGCCTTTTTCTTGTAGTGGTGGTGACCCTCTACAACTTGCACTTTGAAGAAATAATTTTTGAAGTCATGGAAAGATTCATCAAAAAGGGTGAAAACTCTTCGACCTTGTATGGCTCGGAAAGACACCCACTGTTGCTTATTGTTTAGCCCACTAAAGGGTTTAGTCATATGAAAAAGATAGAAAAAAATCTTCAAAGAGGTCGGGAACTCCAAAGCATGGCTAATAAATTGATAAATTTTCAAAAAACCCCAAGAGTTGGGGTGAAGCTGAGTAGGGGCAACTCGATAGTGATGCAAAACAGACATCTCGAAATCTGAAAAAGGAAGAAAAACACCCAAACGGGTGATCATACACTCATACATAAAGAAAAAATGAGGGGCCGCCTCGTCGCCCCTCCCAAAACAAACCCGGTCTTCTGGACCCGGGACCACCAACTCATACTTCGGCTCGTCTTCTTCAGAGGTACAAATTTTGTGGCGAGTACGAAGATGAGTGATAAACTCGGTATCGACCAAAGGTTCCTCCCTTAGGACCGTGACATCAACCCACAGAGAAAGAACATCTACGGAAGTCATTTCTTTTCTTAAAAAGGGTGACAAAAACCTACAAAGGAAAAGAAAAGAAAAATAAAAAACACGGTCTCTAAAGGGAGGGAATACGGAACTAAAGTCCACAAACCAACCTATCTATCTACAAATAAAAGCATGCAAATATAAGGTATGTTACGAAAGAAGAAAAGCAAATCTTTATCCAAAAATGAAGGTTGGAAGAAGCAGAAGTCTCCGAAACACAAGAGCGCAGCACGAACGAAGGAAGAGGAAACTTGAAAAATCGCAGAAACGAAAAAATGAAAGAGAGGGAAAGTATTTATAAACATGCTAAGGGGCATAATGGTAAAAGCGGGGCAGTCATTAATGAGAATGCACCGTTACCAAGACCTACGCACATCCCTAACGGACACGACGCTTGATTAGACGTAACTGTCAGAACCAAAAGGACACGGAAAGTCACGTCGGTTTCAAACCATCACGTCGGTCCGCCGACAAGTCGGCTACGACCCCGAGCAGAATACTCGAACCCAAATCTTGAAAAAATTGGGCTCGAGTAGGGGCACTGTTCATACCCTGGCCCAATAATAAAGGCCCAGGATCAAGCAAAAGACCTAATCCAAAGGGTTGGGCCTCACCAGTACCAATCTTCATCCCATGAAGTCGGTACTCACTACGACTTGTTCTAAAGAAGTCGGGCACGAGGGTTAGCTGGCGGATAAGCACTCATTCAAATGAGTAACTGCCCCTAGAATCTCTCTAACCACTTCTACGAGCCATATCCTAACCTCCCTAAGATAATGGGACGGTTACCACCCTAAAAATATGGCACTACTCCAACGGTGGTTATTGGTTCACCACTATAAATACACTGACACTCCTCAGATATCTCTAAGTCCAATACTCTCTAGACCTGCTCCCACTCTTGCTAACTTAGGCATCGGAGTGTCTTTGCAGGTACCACCCCCCATCTCCTCACAGAAACAAGTCGGACGGAGGCCCCCGAGTCGCAGACCCATTCGGAATCCTCCTCCTTCACACATTTGGGCCAACTAACGCCATTTAGCCCATCAATCTCCGGTTACCCACCGTAACACGCAGCTTACTTAATAAGGAAGTTAGCCATTTTTGTTCAAACCATTTTAAAACTAAAATCTAAATTATATATTTATCATTGTCTAAATTATTCGCTGATCGTATCTGTATTACATCACTTGCAGTAGACATTAACTTAAGTAATAAATAAGTCAATCATATTTTGTTCAAACCATTCTAAAATTAAAGCTCTAACTAAACTGTCAATGATATTAGAATTATCGCTTACGATATTACATCCACATACAGCTGCTTAAATAACATGTTGTTTCCACGTGACTTATCTTATGTTATTATTATTAATTTATTATTATTATTATTATTATTATTATTATTATTATTATTATTATTATTATTATTATTAAAATTTAATTAACTTTAAGTCTTAAAGGTGTATGATAAATTTTTTATTAATAAAAGTTTTTAAATATTTTTATTTAATAAATATATTAAAAAATTAAATTTTTTATATTATAATATTTTTTAATTTATAAATTTATCATGTATTTTTTTAACACAAAATAGATAAATTATTATTATTATTATGTTAATATTTATTATAGAATTTTGTTAACTATTTTTTTCTTTTTATTTTGTTAATTATTTAAGTGATAATTATTTTGATCTTTAAATAAAGGAGATATATTATACGGAGTACGTGTTGAGTACTTTATTTTTTATTTATTTTTATTATTTATTATTTATAATAGACTCCACTTTTATGGTGTTGAGTTTGTTCTTTTGAAAAAAAATAGCATTTATTCTTTATAAATTTATAGTAAAGAGTGATTTAATAAAAAAAATTATTGAGAAAAGGAAAGGAGAATGATTTTGATTTCATGAATAAAAAACTGAGATTATATAAAATAAATAATTAAATTTTATTTTTAATATAAAATAAAAATACATACAAATTTTTTAAGCAAAATTTAGGACAAATCACATAAAAAAACAAGATAAATTTCACTATTACATGAATTTTTTAAGAGTGCATGTTTTGATTGACATTTGTATATAAATCACATTTACTAAATTCAATTTACCCATTATAATAGTAAATCGAATGAATAAAATTTAAATTATTAGGTGTACATGTAAATCGACTTTGATAGCTTCGATTTATCATGGTTTGCAATTCCAATTTTCTCTACTCAATTAATCGGATAAGGTTTCGATTTAATACCATGGTTTATGCCCCTAGTAAATTGAATTGAATAAATTCGATTTAGTAGTAACCCGCTAATGATAAGTCGAATTCACTAGGTTTGATATATATATAATTCGAATTCACTTGTTTTTAATTACATTTCAACAAATTTTTACTTTCAAATTACAAAAATAAAAGACGATCCGAATCGTATCATTCATGAAACAGGTTAATGAATGAAATTTATTTTTGTTAAGAAATAAAGAATTGTTAGTGATATTAAGTCGCTTAGAATTCGATTATACGCGTTATTAGAATTTTTAAACTTCAAATAGTGGTTAGAGACTTAGAGTAGTGATTTAGCCGTTTGCTAGAACATTGAAGACTACAAATGCAAGTTGAAAAAGTGATAAATAAGTGTTAGTTAGAGTAGTGGTTAGAGATTTAGATAGAATTTATAAGCTAGTTTTAAATGTTAGAAGTTTAACTAGGTTAAAAGTTTTGTGAGAGTTTTTAATTTAGATTTCAAGTGTTAGATTAACTAGGCAGTAGAACTAGTAAGGATTCAATTTCATTTCATTTATTTAAATTTAATTTAATTTTTAAATGTTAGCTCAACGAGACTTTATCGATTTAGTTATAGTTTAATTTTTTAATTTACGTCTTAAATATTAGATCAATTATGTTACGTTAGAATTTAATTTAATTTAATTCTTAAATGTTACATTATCTATGTTTTGGTTTGCAATATGTTTTACATTAAAGTACATTTTTATTAGAATTTTTCGTTTTATATGATTTTTGTTTTGTAAATTATTATGGTTCTTAGAAAATTTTTTATTGTCATGCAGCCTCACCGATGTATCACCAGTGTGATGAGGCAACATAGGATCATGCCATAGTTGTAGATGGCTGGCTTAACCCATCTCACGAGACTCAACGACAACTAGTTTAGGTTGGATGACCCGCTGGTAAGTGCATTCGTCGAGCGATGACGTCCACATGCCATTCGTATAGTGCACAATTATACTTCAGGATGTTCGTACCATTTAGGCCTCCCATTTGACAGAAAGCATTTCAATGGATGTCTGATTTATTTCGAACACTACATTGAGGGCAGCCGACCTACATGGATTTGGTTTGAGAAATTATTGGGTGTGCTGCTTTCGACAGACTACATTGATAGATTCACTGTGAAGTGCACTTAGATGCAAGAGAAATTTAGTGACCTTCCTCAGGGCATAAACGTATGTGGCGAGATTAGAGGATATGGGCAGATGCAGCTGGGGATCCGCTATTCTCTCGTGGTTATACTGGTGCTTGTGCTGTATGGCCAACAAAAACATGGTTAAGTTGGTCGGTTCATTGCAGCTTCTCCAGTCTTAGATCTTTCGGCAGTCTCGGATTTCAGGCTCAATGGATTTGACGTTTTTTATTAGCCGTTGGCGACGAGGTGCTTAATGTTTATGGTTGTTATGTTTGTTTTTTTTTCTATTTATTGCTGTTGTTCATAAAATGTTTTTGGTGTCAAGTGGTCTGGTTATCAGCCAACATTGAGTGAGAAGGGGCCCATAGTCGTGCATTAGAGGCTTAGGATAGATTTACTCCGGATCATGGATGTGAGTGTTTTAGCGTTCAAGTTTTTATAATTAAGTTTTCTTTTTTTTTAACCTACTTACTGGATATAATTTGACATGCAATACTCATCTGTCTTTAACAGTTCACGTGGATGCCATATAGCACACTAGACGTCGATTAGGTGGTTCATCCCGAAATCATGGATCCCCGGCATACGACAATATAGAGGGTTGTGACGACATTGATCTACTTTGCTGTAGTAGGGTGCTACCACAGCTTGGTGTAGTATAGCATCGACCATGGCTCGCACTCGACATTGATTTTCTCAAGTCGAAGGATGACAAAGATGGAGACCGGTGATTTTTGAACACATTACATAGTTAGCACATCTGTAAGACCAACATGACCAACCATGTGTTACGATTTGATGTCGTGGGAAGACAGTTATAAACTTACTTGGAGTGGTGGCATGCGGCTAGGAAGGGATTCTTATCGCCTGGTATCTATCTTGGAGGCTTCAGAGCAAATGCTATGAATCAGGTGCCAGATGTTTTTGATAGGCGTTGTGTGGAGCGCAGACGTCGTGTTCGGACACGAACCGATAAATGTGAGTGGAGATGGATTGATGATGCATTAGATGCCATGGAACGGAGGGTTTTGGGCCGTAGACGAGGTCAAGGGCCGTCGAGGTAGAGGTCAACGTGCTAGGTGGGGCGGTGATGATGGTGGAGATAATGGTGGTATAGATGAGGACCGGAATGGAGTTGGAGGTGGAGATGATAGTGGTGGAGGTATAGGTGGAGCTTTAGCTGAAGCTAGTGGAGGTGAAAATGGAGGTTCTGTTGGTGGAGGTATAGATGGAGGTCAAGGTGAAAGTGGAGGTAGAGGAGGTGGAGGTATAGATGGTGATGGAGGTGGTGGAGGGTTTGGTGGTGCTTTAGGATGAGAAGATGGTGAAGGGTTTGGAGGTGATGAGAGGTTTGGGAATTATTTTGTTGGCATTCCTAGTAGTGATATGGCTGTGCATATAATGTTATGCTTTGGACTGTAATGTGTGTAGTATAATTTTCTGTTTATTTGATAAATCTTCTACGTAAAATATTTTATAAGTGAATGATAGCTAATATAAACTTGCATAATGTATTGGCTTGGACATGATAACACTTACAATACTACAAGTAGAAATAGTAGCCATGTCATGTATTACTTGCTCTCTTTTATGTATTAATTTTCCTATGAGCTGTGGGGTGAGAGTTTGGTGATGAAGAAATATGTTTAATGAGTGCGATTATTTTGTTGTATTTTGATTATTGTTTTGTGTTATTACTTGCATTGTCGAAGAGGATAATCATATGTCATAGTTTTATATAGGGTCGAACTCTTTAGTAACAATCTAAAAGAATCAATATAATAAAAAGAAATTAATTATTCAATCTGTGTAACATGCAAAAAACTTTACTATTCATATAAAAAATGCTTTGCAATAGATTAAGGAATCAAAAGATAAAATGGATTAATGGATTTGCAAAACAGCCCGTGCGAAGTGCGAGAAACATCCTAGTATATCAAACAGTAGTAAAGACACTGAAATTTCAATCATGTCTTTGTCTCGGTTCTTATCAACTGAAATGTCTTTGTCTACTTTAACACATTAATGGTTTGCTATAGTGGCATGTAAATTTACAAGGTTTAAAAAGTAAAAACTTATTTATATAGGGTCATGCCAATTTGATTAAGTTCTATTAGAAACTTAATTGCAAAACACAGATAGTTATACTACATTTAAAGATATCTTAGGTAAGCTAAATTTATAATGTAATATGAGTAAACATTTTGCATTTACAGGGACTATAGCTAGCCTCTATTAGTTTTCTGGTATTCGGAAGTGATAAATCTCAGCATTTATATTAGGATGAAAATGAAAATTGATAATGTTAATCTTATCTTACTTAAAAAGATAGTTTCAAATTTTATATTTCTTCCTTTGGTTTGTCTTTTCAATGTACTATAAATATTATACTTACAATTAATTATAAAATATATATATTACAATTTGTCTCTCTATTGCCTATTATTTGGTATTTTAAAATTAAATTCTATTATAAGTTTCAGGTCTGCAAGGACTCAAAATTGTTTTCCTTGAATTTGAGAATCCTAAGGTTTATACTTTATAGTCTCACATCGGGGAGGTAAATGAAGGGCATAGTCCTTATAATCATCTAACTAGTGATTAAATACTCGCCGAGCTGTGTAACGCTAGCTTATGACCCAAGTGGGGGCAACTAAAGTGATGGAACAGGTGCTCTGGCTTGCTAGGTTGGGCTTGCAAGGAAAAATTGTTGGCCTGCCCACTCCAAGTTGAGAGTTGGGCCTGGTAGTCTGGGCGAAGGCCCAAGGCCCCTTGGCTCCTATAATGGAGGGCAATGCGTGAGGCTGGCTTAACAGAGCAGCGATCACTTCCTGCTCCCAACAGTGGAGGGAACACAGGCTGCTGTTCTTCTGGCCCAATATGGCCTGGTAGGCCTAGCAAACTTGGACCATCATTTTTTTAAATTTTCATGCTACATTATGACCAGAAAAAAAAAAATATATATATATATATATGCGCACTCTTTACTTCATTTGAGATTTTATTAAACACAATCTTTATTCTTTATTCCTTGCTCTAACTCTAGGAACATCATATACTTCATGCTGATTACTCGTACAACATATTTATAATTCCTTACATAACCAAAATTTTCATGCTACAACGTTATGACCAGAAAAAAAAAATAAAAAAAAATATATATATATATGCGCACTCTTTACTTCATTTGAGATTTTATTAAACACAATCTTTATTCTTTATTCCTTGCTCTAACTCTAGGAACATCATATACCTCATGCTGATTACTCGTACAACATATTTATAATTCCTTACATAACCATAACGTACATTATTTTTAATATACCTTGCCATCCCATTCACTTAATTGAAGAAAGCATATTATTATGTTAAATCAAACTTTTTACTCAACTCGTCACTAAGACTATAATGGTTCTTAGAGCACAGCAGTAACAGAATGTTAACAATGACTCCTGATGAACTTGAGTGTAATGAGAGAGAATTGAAGATTTTTTCTTGTATATTTACTTTTGCTTTAATTACATTGGAGACTCATTACTCATATATGTATATATTGCAGGATCACTAGGATTGACACTGTTGGTTGACCAAAATAAATGCTCCTAAGTTTTTCCATTAAAGTCAATAGAGCCATCGACAATTTGGTCAAAACTATTGGGGCTCGAAGATGGATAATTGGAAGAGGTGGTGCAGTTTTCTAAGAAGATATCATGCATGGAAAAACAAGTGATACTTATTTAGATTACTTAAATATCATTTTGTGTTTTATTTTTAAAAGACAATATGTATGTAGAATTAGTGGTTGACTTTCAACTATCGAATATATGTGAATTTACACCAATGAACTCAAAAAAAAGAGAGTCAAGCTAAATGTACAACAATACAAGTGAAAAGTTGCCAAAATCTCAAACTATAACGAATTTTTATTCAAATAACACATATCTTTAGTTGAATATCACAGAAATTTGTCTAGTTTTTCTAGTTTTGTAGTAATCATGATATGATTCTGGTTTGTTGATAATCAAAAGAAAAAATAAGAGGAGATAATTAAACCTTAAGATCCAATCTCTCTCTGCTTGTAGAAAGAAGGTTGCTGGTCCTCACAATACATAAAAATCATTTCCCCCTTACCTTGGAATACAAAAGTAGGCACAAATGCTTGTCTATGAAATATGAATGTATGTTACCCCAAAAAGAATAAAGTAAATTAGAATTGCTTGTCTATCATAACCTTCAAGCCTGTATATATAATCAACAATGTTACAGAATTGATCTTTGTTTCACATTGAGGCAAAACAAACACAAGATCCTTTTATCAATTTCTACTTCAATTTGAATCAAGTTCCAAGTACATTACATATGCATGTCTTTCCAAGGAGTAGTAACCTTCAATCAAGCGATCAACTTGAAAACCATGTTTCTTGTAAAGGCTCACTACTGGTGTCCTCGAGGGTTCCACATGAAGCATTATGCGCGAAACCTTCCTGGTCTTGCATTTCTGAATCGCTGCTTTCAGCAGTGCCTCGCCATGGCCTTGCTTCCTCCATTGCTCCTTCACTAACAAAACCAAACCATACCCTCCACATGGTGAATAAACCCAAAAGTAATTATGTTTTTACTGATAAAAAGAATCATTTATATCTTCACCTATCAATTCAAAATGTTGATTAAAAAACTTATCAAAACTCTATTATAAAACCATTTAAAAACAATCTTCTAACAGAAATACAAAGGAAGAAAGCATGAAGGATATACCATATTCATCCTTCAATATTCAAAACAACGTTATATTTAGTTCATGAAATATTCAGTACATATACACCCTAAAATTATATATATAGTCTCCGAAGTTGCCAACATAAGTTACATTAGTTCCGTTTTCTTCACTGTGTTGTCTATTTCATTCATATGTCTAACTCATGTGTTAACATTACATGCGACATTTAAGTTGACATAAATGAAGCAGGAGTTTGAATTAGTTCTTGAAATTTTTGAATATATACTAAAAAGGCCAGCTATTCGAATCAAGTGGAGTAATAACAAAACCCATTTCAGTCAATAATTTGAACATACTCATTATCTATACGATTTCAAACATCATATGAAATACCGACGTGTTACTTAATACAACAAATAACAGAAAAGAACGACAACACAGTAATAAATATGAAGATAACAACTAACATGAGACATTTTGCAATTTCAGGGATTAAAGTGTTAATTTTCAAATTTCAAAGATTAAATTAAACAGACCCTGATATCCAATTTTAGGGATTGAAATGCACATTTACTCAATATTTAACTAGTTTAATTTTAATACTCTCGAGAACTTTATCATTTCAACAAATTGATAATAAGGCTCTGTTTGGTTATTATAACAGGACACTAATGCTGTATTTAGAAAGGAAACTGAAAATGAGAGAGAGAAACTAAATTAAGTCTCTAGATTGTGTTTAGCGTAAAATATATTGGACTGAGTTATGTGTCATTATTATGTTTGGTTTAAGATAAATATGGAGATTGGGGAGTAGATTTGAAATGTAAAAAGTTAAGTGAGAATATTTTTTGAAAGAAATATTATTAAAGTATTAGTTTCTGTCATGGGTAGCGTTTGGAAGAGAGATAGAAACTGAGAAATAGAGATTGAAATAAGTCTCAGTATTGTATTTGATGTAAAGTGAGAGACAAAGATTACAATAAGAATGAAACTCTAATTTAATTTGCATAAAGAGTAAAGTTAGAATTAATTAATTAAAATGAAAGTATTTTAAGTATAAAAAGTCATTAAAGATTCAGTCTTTGTTCCGAAAAATTTCAGTCTCCTGTGTCCCTACTTTTTGGAGGTACTGAAATACTAAAAATTTAGAAACAGAAACTGAAATTTTAGTACCAGTTTTTGGGCCAACAAATATGATACTGAGTGCCAGCCTCCGAGTCTCTGTCCCAGTACCTCAAAACAAACGCTACCTAGAAGTTTTAGTCCCATGTGTCTAGAAATATTGAAGGGACTAAAATTTTATAGGCCAGTTCTATGGTGCCTATGAGTTTTTGCCTAAATGTTGCTTAACTTACTTTTTGTAGTAAATTTTAATTTTTTAAAAATTATTTATTTTTATATCTTTTGAATAAAATAATAACTTTTAACCATTTTTAGTAAATAAGCACTGCAATATAGACACCATAGCATTCACCAATTTTATATTCCAAAACTGAAATTTTAGTTTGAGTTTCTGATCACCAAACACAATATTCAGTCCCATAAAACAAGTGGACCAGTGACATAGAGGGATTGAGATGATAAAAGAAATTGTAGTTCCAATTTACTCTCACTCTTTTTCTTAATATTCCAAATTTATCCCCCGTTAAATATTCTCCTTCTATATAACCAAACTAACATGAATACATGTTACATTCTCATTGCCCTAAGCGTAAAATAAGAGCTTCCACATTTTTCATTGGAGAATTTCATCAAGCACCTTATAGGACACAACATAATCAATTTCAGAACAACGCAAATTGATTTCACCTACTTGGATTTCAACCAAAGAAACAAAGAGAAGTGGAGGTATTGGAACCTGCGAGCTTGGTGATGGAGGCGTAGAGGGAAGAAGGCCAAGAATACATGACATAGCCAACAAGTTCGAGATCAGCGTGGAGGTAGAGAAGTCCAGCGTTCTTCCGTTTGAGTTCGTTGTCGAAGAATGCGGCGTATGATTCGTGTTTGGGAAAGATCTTTCTCTCCAACTTCACAATTTCTTCAATTAACTTAGCACGGTTTTCAGTGTTCCTGTTAAGCTCGGCGATAATCGCCATGATTCACGAGGAAGCCAACCAAAACTGTGTTTATTAAATAACAACAGAAAAATAATAGAGATTGGAGAGGCATTTTGAATCTGAGGAACAGAGAGGTGTATGATTAAAATTACAAAAAAGACCTCCCCACCTGCATAGAATTATCGCCATGGTTTTCTCCTAAACCGAATTAATGAGCAGCGGGGCTGTTCCGCCATACCTTGAGAAAGGGACACTGTCTGGGACGATCCTCCGCGGCTTCTGTCGTCCAAATTACTGGCTTACTGCGTGACTCTGACAGCTGGGTTGGTTTTCTTTGGGCTTTAAGCCTCCAACTTGTTTCCCTTTTAGAATAATGGAAAAAACTGCATATGAATTTTTACACCCATAGATATACACTTTAATTTTTTAATGAGTTATGTGTGTATATTAATATTAAGTTTTATTATCATTTTTACTTTTTAATTGTCTGAATAATTTTTTTGATAATAATAATTATTAAATAATTTTGTGTATTATGTGATGTGGCTCTTTTTTTATGACATAGTAAAAATTAAATAATAAATTATTAAATTTGTTAAATTTAAATTAAAAAAAATTTACAAAATGACTTAGAATTTTTATTCTCTTCCTTTCTTTTCCAAAAAATAAATGTGGATCAAGGATGCAACTCAAAAATAAAAATGTGGCTTGTAAATATTTTTTTATTCAAATTTAATAAATTTAACAATTTATTATTTAGTTTTTAGGTACTGTGTATACGATGACTCATTAAAAAATTAGAGTATACATCTGTCTATCGTGTAAAAATTTATATGTACTTTTGTCCATTTTTTTTAAATATGTGTTAGATGTGGTTAATTTTTTTTTTTAGAAAAGGAAGAAGATTGCATGTAATTCACTGTAATGATTAGTTAGTATTTTTTTTAGTATAGATTTTAATTTTTTTTTTAATTTTAATTAATAAATTGGATTTTCATATTTAAAAGATAATAAAATTAGTTGAGAAATTTGACGATTAAATTTTATAATGAACAAATTAGATGGTCCAATTTGTATTGAATTTTTTATAAACAAAACAAAAATAACATAGTTATCATAGAGAAGTGTTAACTCTTAAAAGTGTTCGTATTAGTTTTAGAAAAAATTAAAAAATTAATGTACTCGTATTAATTTTTAAAAAAATTACAAATAAAAGTGCTCCTATAATTTTAAAATTTTAAAATTTAAATATGACCTATCTCAACAAAAGATAGAGATGTATATAATACTTTAAATTACATCTCTTTTAAATTTCTCTCAAACTTAATAAATTTTACGTTTGAACGTTATACCATCCTCGTATATTTATAGACTCATATTCTTCATAAATCGTTTTGAGTTTTAAGCTTTATTAAGTTGAGGGTAAATTGTGGTTGAGTATGGAGAGTGTGCCAAATTGAGTATAAATCGTGGCACTCTGCTGAGGATTAGGAAATGCAATTAAATCGTGCCAGACTGTTGTGGTTTAATCTTGAAATACGCAAAACAAACTATCTTGGGATGACTTATTAACAAACTGGTAAAGTTGGCCATCTTGAGACGATTTACGTATTACTCTTCACAAGCCATTCATGTATAAATCGTCTTAGGGTGCAGTGGTTAACGTATTATATAAACCACAAGACCCTAGGATAATTTATGGAAAAATATAGGTAAACAAAGAAAATATTAAATAATGTGAACAATGGATATATTAGATGTTCAATTCACTAGGTGTGCAAATGGTTATCCTAATTTTAAGATTTAGGTGGATAATTTAAAGGTGTAGTGTATTTTTACTTTATTGGGTTAATTTTAGAACCTATTATTTATATTGTTCACAAAAACTATTGTCTACCCAACAAAATCCATAATTTATATATTATTAGAAAAAAAGTATTCACGTTTCGAAGATGACTTTAGGAGAATAAGATAAATTTAGAATGAGATTATTTTATATAAATGAAAAACCCATCATCTTATGCAGCTAAGACGTAGAAGATTTCATTCTAATACAGTAGGCTGACCTATTTATGGAGTTAAATTTCATGTTACTTCTTTCCATATGGAAAAAGTTCATCATTCTTTGGATGATAATATTCTTCTATCATATTTATGGCCTTTGTTTCTGGAAATTTTTCATGCACATAGCTTGATCATCTATCATGTATAACAGTAGAAAAATAACCCCATTTAAGACATAGCATAAGAATTTATGACGCCCCTAACAAATCTCCCATATCCTTAAGGTAATCAATACATGTAGCCAAAGTAAATCGATACTGCTTTCATGTTAATCTAGGTTGACCTGCCAAAATCGCTTTTTTCATTGTTTGAATAGCATTATCCATATCGTTGTTCATGTAATAGCTATATGCCAATCAATCCCATATATTGCCACCTAATTCATTGCGATTCTTTGAAAGCCTATTAACGAATGCTTCAGCTTTTTCAACCAGACCATTCTTACAATATGCACTCGTCATCATATTCGGAATCCTGATGTCAAAGCATGTATTTCTAGACTCTAAATTCCTCGAAAATCATCTCAACTCCATCAACATCATTAAGCCTAGCTAATGCGGTCAGCATAGAGATGTAATTCGTATTGCAGGGTTTGTTTAACCTTTTACACATATCCTAAATACGATAAACATCATCCTTTTTCCCATGGAGCTGTACATAGTTAGAAGAGATTCATAGGCAGCCCTCCTCCTCTTGGGTTCAATCATGTCCTCTGATTTTCTTAGCATTGCATATGCTTTCTTATGTTGGCCAGCCTGAATATAAGCCTTTGCTGCAATAGAGTATGTTATCAAGTCAATAGTTATCTTAGGATCAGCTTTCATCCGCAATAGTAAGCTCTCCAACCTATCTGTGTCTTTAATGGCTGCATACGCATTTGTTGAGTTTGGAAAACTAAAACTTGATTAAAGTGATAATCAAACATTATTGATTTTTATCAATTGATTGTGTGATGTTTTTGTTTAAGTATGCATGAAAATAATTCAATCAAAGATGGCCCAAGAAGCAAAAGATCAAGCCCACAAACATAAACATATTGGTCAACACATATTTCAACCATACCATTCAATTCACTTAAAACTTGATCCATGAAGGCTGGGACAAGCTGAACCATAAGAAAGAAAGAAATCAAACCTAGCTTAGATAAAGATTCAAGTCCAATTCGGTGATGACATTCAAATTCATCTTTCTTCAACCCAGTATCTAACCAAGTAATCAACTCAAAATTCAATTGAATTTTGTTTCACTTCCATCGAACACAATCTCTCTCTTCTCTCTCTTCTTTTCCTTACATATCACATCAAGTTACTGAACCGAGAAAAAGGAAAGAAGAAAGATGCGAAGCTAGGGCTTAGCGAAGAAACAAAAGTTTGTTTCCAATTTCAAGCAAGAAAAAGGGCTACAACAAAGAAGCAAATCCCATCCTGAGAGAGCATCCTCAAAAGTGACTTTCTCCATTTGTACTACACTAAGGAATCGTGAAGAAATTTATTGAGCTTCAAGCACAAATCAAGCAATCATGGAAGAGAAGAACTCAATGGTGCTCTGCCTTGAATTCATTGTCCAAAACCAAACTTGGAGTCAAAGAAAACATTCACGGTCAAGATCAAAGGAACTTAAAGACAAAGGATGAAAGAGAAAGGTATGTTACATGTCAAAGATTCGACCTTTTCTCTCTCTCTACTGACCATGCCACTGCGAGCTCTGGTGAAGGAGGAAGAAGACAACCCAAGTGTTGAACTTAGTTCAAACCTTGAAGGTTTTACTCTTCTATAATAAGGGTGAACAATCAAGGGGTGAGTAAGTGAGTGGAACAAAGTACTTGGTTCGGTTCTCATAGCTTCCTAAGCTATTCTAAGTTCTTCTCCTTCATGGTTGCCATTTTGTATTTCTTTTTTTCAGTTTAGTCTGTCGAGTCTCATTGAAAAAGGAAAACATTGTGAGGTTTGTAAGAAAAAGTCAATGAGTAGAAAACAGTGAACTAGACTTGGAGAAAAAGTCATAGTTATCTCAGAAATTCTTTGTATGTATTTCTATTTTGTGTCATGATCATGTGGGGATTCCCTTACAAGTTGGGTTAGCACTTTGCTGTTGAAAATTAGGTTTGAGTCCTAGTCAAGTTCGGTTTAGGTTAGAAACTGGACTTGACCCAGATAAGATTGGGTAGAATCCTATAGAGAATTAGTGATTGTAATCTATTGAAAAGATAGTGAAATTCTGTCACAGTTGTGATGGAGACTAGATATAGGATACATTGCACGAAGTAACTAAATCAGGATATATCAGTGTGTTAATTTCTACTCTTATCTCTGTTTCTGAATCTGCACAACAAGAGACAAAACAAAAGAATCTCCTAACAAGTTAAGAGACAAAACCTAAATATCTCCTGTACTATCTCAACAGAAAGCAAGTTCACACGAGAAAGAAAAAGGGAAAAAATTTAACCCTCATTCTCTTAGTCACTGATAACTATCAATTCAATAGAGTATTAAACGACACAGAGTCGGACATGTCCTTGGATAACATTTCTCTCATCAAACTATCGAATTTCGCATATTCACTTACTCGAACATAGAGCTTTAACATAGCATTATAACTCAATACCTAATTTATTGTATGCTTACAAGCGTACTCTTTTAGTTTCTGCATGGTAGCCTCTACCTTCTCTGTAGAGTCATGTTGTGCATAGCAATTCAAAAGAGCCCATAGACCTTGAAATCTTTTACAAAATCTGAAAGACTATTGCTGGACCTAAGCCATGAACTTTTGCTATCAAGTCAAGACATACAGCTATGTCTCCAGATGTTAAATGATGTTTCCTTTCATCACCCATCCATTCTAATACCTGATACAAAAAATGAAAATGATCAAATCATTATTGGTCTTAAAGACAATTCATACCAACCAAATGCTTTAGATTAGCACAATCGTAGCAAAATTTGGAATATGATAGATTAAGTATAAGCAAAACAAAAACAACATAGTTATGATAGAAAAATGTTAGCCCTTAACCATTTATAGTAGTATTTATTCTAAATTTTTTGTCTGCAGTAGGAATTGTTCATAGTTTCAGTAATACATGTATGTATCAAATCAAATTGTTTGATCCTACTTAAATAAGTAGGACATTTGTTTTAGGTGTATGCTATGATACTTATATACACTTGCCTAACTTACTAAAAAGAGATAAAAATTAATATTTAAATTAAAAAATATAAAAATAAATAATTTTTTAATATTTAAAATTTACTACAAAAAGCAACTTCAACAATTTTGACACCAAAGTTAAAAAGGTATGGGAGAATTGGCCTTTGTTTTAACATAACTTAGGGACCCGTATTCGGTACTCTTGTCCATTGTTGATGCCAAAAAAAACTGCAAACAACAATCCTAAATAATACAATTAAGTATATTACACTCACGCTCTAAATTTTCAAAATTACATATATTATCCTGTGTTTGATTAATATATATACGGACCTCACTTGATTTCACTTGATTTGTGCATCTAAATAATACAATTAGATTGCTTAGTGCTAGTATGAGAAAATAATCCTTTGAAAATTGAAATGAAGAAATTTATAAAATAAAAGAAATAATAATAATAATAATAATAATAATAATAATAATAATAATAATAATAATAATTAAATTTGTATTTTTTCATTATATATGAATTTTATAATCTTAAATTTTAAAAATAATTTTTATTGAATTCTTTATTTCAGAATAATTTAACCCTTAATATAAATATAATTTATTTTGCTTTTTACAAATTTTTTTAAAAGTAAATCAATTTTTTCATAGTATTTTTCTATCTTTATAAATTGATTATATCATACATAGAAAAATTTGTAAAAATTAAAAATAATAGAATTTAATTTTAGTATATTGTTAATGTAAAACTATTTATAAATGCATTTAATTTTGTAATAGTACATCAGTAAAAATAATATTTTTATATTTATTGTATAAATAATAATTTAAAAAATAAATATAATTAAATAATTATATAAAATATTTTATATTAATAATATATTAAAATTAAACTCAAAAATAGCAATCAGAAATCAGAACTTATTATAAAAAAAATGATAATGTTATTTTTATTTTTAATAATACTATTTTACTCGATCTTTTTATGTTATATATTTACATGAATTTATTAAAAGAAGTAGTATTATCAAAATAGACGTGGTAATATACATTTTTCTTATTTTATTGAAGTTTAAACTTTAAAATTAATGAGGGGTATCTTTCATGCATCCGTAACCCTAACGCCTTCCCTCACTCACTCACTCACTCACTAGAACACCACCGCCGTCGCAACTGCTCGGAGCCGCCTTCCCTGTTACGCTCTATTCCAGTATCCGCCACTGCTCAAAGCCGCCGTCTCCACTGCAAATCATCTCGCATCGTTCGTCTGTCGAGCAGCCGATGTTCCGCCGTGTTGGCTCTGTTCAACCACGCTCCAGCCCTTCTCTGCTTCAGTTCGGCCACGCTCAACCCTCCTCTGCTCCATTCCTGCCACGCTCCTCCTTCCTCTGCTCCAGTTCCGTCGCGCACCACCGCCCTCGGCCCCAGTTCCGCAGCGGTCCGGGCCACCTCTTCTCCAGTTCTGCCGCGTCCAGCCTTACGGTGCTCCCTCACCTCTATGCTCTAGAAGGTAATATTTTTTGGATTTTTAATTTTTAATTTGTGATTTACTGATTTTTCATTTTTATTCTTCAATTATTGTTGTCTCTGGTTTAGAATTGATATTCTGTGGTTTTATTGTCTTTAATTTACTGGCTTTAAAAATTAAGGTTATAAAATTCATATATAATAAAAAAAATACAAATTTAAAAATAATAATAATGATTTCTTTTATTATTTTACAAATTTCTTCATTTCAATTTTCATAGGATTATTTTCTTATATTAGCACTAAGCAATCTAATTGTATTATTTAGATGCACAAATCAAGTTCGATCAGGTGAAGTCAGGTGAGGTCAGTATATATATTAATCAAACATAGGATTATGTATGTAATTTTGAAAATTTAGAGTGTGAGTATAATATACTTAATTTGGAAGAGGGGAGTACATCAAATCAATTTGGGAGGAGCCACCTCAAATAGTGGCAATCGAGTTACTGCGTGACACCAGCAATTAGAATGAAATCTCCTGCGTCTTGGCTGCATAAGATGATGGCTAATTGAGCTTTGACATTTTGTGTTTTTTGTTTTTTGGTTTGGAATGCATTTTGTGCTTTTGATTGTTGTTTGCTGTGTTTTTTTTGGCCTTTTGGGCTTTGGCCAGTTTTTAATGAAAAAAAAAAAAAGAAAAAACAAAATAAGAAAAGAAACAGTTGAGGTAGAGGACATTTTAGTCTTTTGCCCTCCCCTTTTACCTGAGGCAGGGTTTTAGTTTGGGGTTTTAAGCTGAACAATTTGCAGAACAAGAATAATGAATCTGTTTCTGAAGAAATGGAACCTGTTCAGCACCTGTTCTTGGGTGGTTCAGAGGGCTATGCTGCACAACTCTCAAGCTCCAAGCGATCACCTTTTCCTTCGAATATCGAGAGCCGGACACCCCAACACTCCCATGAACTATATTCTGGATCAATGGGTCCAAGAGGGCGGACACGTCAGGCATTCCGAGCTCCAGTTCTTCATCAAGCAGCTTAGGTCTCATCGTCGCTTCAACCATGCCCTTCAGGTTAGTTAAATTTGTTTTTAATAATTCGAAAAGCTGAACATTTTCATTTGTGAATGTCTGAATATAATTTGAGCTTTATTGAATTTGAGAAGGATTTGATTTTCATTAATACAATATACCTAAAGGACATGAGTTCCTTCATATTGGATTGGAACTAACTCTTCGAATCGCTAAGTGCCTGGTTTATTTATATATGTATATATATATATTGAAAATGAGCTCATGATTAGATGGCATTGTGGAAGAGTTTTAGATTTATTTTTTGATCCGGTATAATTCTTGGGCAGAAGAGTTTTAGATTAATATTGTGGCACATTCTACCCCATTGCAAGGCAAGATCCCAACAGAGTCCTTATCAGAGTCTCTCCTGAAAGCTCGACCGCACCTAAAGGCATGTGATGCTAAGTCGCATTTGGAAGGTAGTTCCAACATCCTCGGAAGATTTGGATCACTTTATGTTGACAACCCTTGTTCCGGGATCATCTAGCACCCTAAGAACATTAGCTTGGAGTTCGCTCTTTAGGTTGCCATCAACAATGGACAAGTGTACCGATTATGGGTCCCTAAGTTATGTTAAAACAAATGTCCTACTTATTTAAGTAGGATCAAACAATTTGATTTGATATATACATATATTATTGAAACTATGGGCAATTCCTACTGCAGACAAACTATTTAGAACAAATACTACTATAAATGGTTAAGGGCTAACATTTCTCTATCATAACTATGTTGTTTTTGCTTTGCTTATACTTAATCTATCATATTCCAAATTTTGCTAGGATTGTGCTCATATAGAGCATTTGGTTGGTATGAATTGTCTTTAGGACTAATAATGATTTGATCATTTTTATTTTTGTATCAGGTATTAGAATGGATGGGTGATGAAAGGAAACATCATTTGACATCTGGAGACATAGCTGTACGTCTTGACTTGATAGCAAAAGTTCATGGCTTAGGTCCATCCGAGAAATACTTTAATAGCCTTTCAGATTCTGTAAAAGATTTCAAGGTCTATGGTGCTCTTTTGAATTGCTATGCACAACATAACTCTGTGGAGAAAGCCGAGGCTACCATGGAGAAACTAAAAGAGTACGCTTGTAAGCATACAATAAGTTTGGTATCGAGTTATAATGCTCTGTTAAAGCTCTATGTTCGAGTAAGTGAATTTGAGAAATTTGACAATTTGATGAGAGAAATGTTATCCAAGGACATGTATGACTCTGTGTCGCTTAATACTCGGCTGGATGCGTATGCGGCCATTAAGGACATAGATGGGCTGGAGAGCTTACTATTGCGGATGGAAGCTGATTCTAAGGCAACTATTGATTGGATAACATACTCTATTGCAGCAAAGGCTTATATTCAGGCTGGCCAACATGAGAAAGCATATGCAATGCTGAGGAAATCGGAGGACCTCATTGAACCCAAGAGGAGGAGGGCTGCCTATGAATCTCTTCTAACTATGTATGGCTCCATGGGAAAAAAGGACGATGTTTATCGTATTTGGGATATGTGCAAAAGGTTAAACAGACCCTGCAACACGAATTACATCTGTATGCTGACCGCATTAGCTAGGCTTAATGATGTTGATGGAGCTGAGAGGATTTTCGAGGAATGGGAGTTTGGAAATACATGCTTCGACATCAGGATTCCGAATGTGATGATGAGTGCATATTGTAAGAATGGTCTGGTGGAAAAAGCTGAAGCATTTGTTGATAGGCTTTCAAAGAGTTGCAATGAAATTAGGCGGTAGTATATGGGATAGATTGGCAAATGGCTATTACAGGAACAATGATATGGATAATGCTATTCAAACAATGAAGAAAGCGATTTTGGCAGGTCAACCTGGATCAACATGGAAGCCCTATCGATTTACTTTGGCTACATGTATTGATTACCTTAAGGACAAGGGAGATTTGGAGGGGGCATTAGAGATTCTTAGGCTATGTCTTGAACGAGAATATTTTTCTACTGTTATACATGATAGATTATCAAGCTATGTGCATGGAAAAACCCCAGAAACAAAGGCCATAAATCTGATGGAAGAATATTATCATTCAAAGAATGATGAACTTTTTCCAGATGGAGAGAAGCAACATGAAATTCAACTCCATGAATAGATCAGCTGTATTACATGAAATTTCCCCTTTCTTCTGGAAAACTCAAATAATTGATATATATTTAATGATTTTAATCAATGATTACCATTGGATTTTTAAGTATCTTAATCCTTTTTATTATTTTTTAAATTTTTATATTTATATACATTCAATGCTTATAATTATGACACAAGAGTATGTTTTGATTTGTCAGTTTATTTGAAAATTGGTTGGGTGGTGTTTGTGATTCTTTTTTTCCAAAAAAGAATGTTTAGGTTTACGTGAAACATGCCAAAGCAATTCAGTCTACCAAATAATTAGAGGTAGGTAGTGTTTCTTTAGATGGTTTCCTTATTATTTATTAAACATCATTACAAGAAGCGGATTATGCAATCAGGGAGGTGTTTTCTTGTTCTTTTATGTTTAACATGGGGTGTTTTATTCTTCAGGTTAAACTGGTCCTGAAAGTTTCCTGGACTCGATTTTATCCTTTTGTTAATTTTTTGATGACATGTAACGGATAACTTTGTTAATTTTTTTATGACATGTAACGGATAACTATTGATGCGTGAGATGAAGTTTGTGGCGAATGGTAATGAAAAGTAGGGAGTTGTCGCTGCTTCGTTCTTGGTTCCTTTTTTTATACAGTGAGTTGTTTTGCTTCAAAAACTCTTTTAATTATTATTCTGTTATATGTTGTTGAGGTTTTTGCAGCGTTATTACTTTAGGGTTGTAACTCCGCCTATGTTACACTTGCGGTACATAACCGGTCCCAAACCCGAATAAAGGAGGAGGATTGTGTTAGGTCTTCGACAACCAACATAAAAATATAGTCGAACTCCCATGACATGAATCAAAGACATTATTGCGCTAAAGCTAGGTCGTTGCCCGGAAGCAACGCGCCGTATGGCTCGAGTACGGTGTCAAAGCAAGAGCCGCTGCATCGGTGTCCGAATGTAGTGTTAAATGAGTAAGGGTTCTCACATTTTCGTGAACGGACGAGGGTAAATAAGCTAGTTTACAAAGTAAAAGGTAAAGGTCGAAACGACAGAATGTTGAGATTTGGGACATGGAACATAAGCACTCTAACAGGAAAGTCCATGGAGGTGGTGGACACCATGACAAGGAGGAAGATTAACATTATGTGCCTACAAGAAACGAAATGGGTTGGTGTAAAGGCTAGGGAGTTGGATACTTCTAGTTTCAAACTTTGGTATACAGGAAAGGTGAAGAATATGAATGGGGTTGGAATAATTGTGGATAAGCAGTGTAAGAAGGACGTAGTGGATGTCAAGAAGGTAAGAGATCAGATCATCTCTATCAAATTTATGGTGAAGGGAGGTGCTTTCCATGTGATTAGCGCCTATGCACCGCAAGTGGGTTCGAACGAACAACACAAGATAAGGTTTTGGGAGGATCTAGAGAGTTTGGTTTAAGGCATACTTTTGGAAGATAAGATTTTCTTAGGAGGAGATTTAAATGGCCATGTTGGGAGAGAAGTGACTGGATATGGGAGTATTCACGGAGGCCATGGTTTCGGGGTGATCAATGCCGAGGGTAAAATTATTTTGGACTTTTCCTCAACCTTTGATCTTCTCATCGCAAATACATGTTTTAAAAAGAGAGACGAACATCTTATAACCTATAAGAGTGGCATGACAAGCTCTCAAATCAACTTCTTCTTGTTAAGGAGAGTCGACCGAAAATTTTGCATTAATTGTAAAATTATCTTGGGAGAGAGTTTGACAACACAACATAGGGTGCTCGTCATGGATTTTTGCGTTGAGCAAGAGTTGAGGAAAGGACATCATACGAAGAACCCAAGGAGGAAGTGGTGGCGGATGAAAGGTGAGGAACAAAGAAGCTTCCTAAGACGGGTAGGAGAAGAGGCAAAGTGGGATGGGAATGGAAACGCGGAAGAGATGTGGAGGGAGATGGCAGAAGTTATTAGAAGAACATCAAAAGAAAGTTTTGGTGAATCTAAAGGAATAGGACCAAGAGACAAGGAGTCCTGGTGGTGAATGCGAGTATACAAGAAAAGATAAAGATAAAAAGGGAATGCTTTAAAGAGTGGTCTTTATGCCGCAATGCAGATAACTGGGAAAAATATAAGGCGGCTAAGAAAGAGACAAAAGTGACTATAAGTGAAGCAAAAATAAAAGCATATGAGGGTCTCTACTAGTCTTTGGGCACGAAAGAAGGAGAAAAAGGTATATATAGAATCGCAAAGAGCCGGAAAAGAAGAACGAGAGATTTGGATCAGGTTAAGTGCATAAAGGATAAGGATGGAGAGGTGTTGGCTCAAGAGGAGAAGATTAATGAAAGGTGGAAGAGCTACTTCTACGAGTTATTTAATGAGGGACAGAAGACTCTTCTGAGCCTTGGTCGATTATGCACAAGAGAAGAACATCAAAACTTTGACTACTATCGAAGGATTCGAGACTTCGAGGTAAAAGAGGCTCTAAAGCAGATGAAAAATGGCAGGGCAGTAGGACCTGATAATATCCCGATTGAGGTTTGGAAGGGTCTTGGAGAAAAATGCATCAACTGGTTAACCAAGCTTTTTAATGAGATTTTAAGGTCAAAGAAGATGGCTGATGAGTGGAGAAAGAGCACCTTGGTACCTATCTACAAGAATAAGGGGATATACAAAGTTGCGAAAACTATAGAGGGATTAAACTTATGGGTCATACTATGAAGTTATGGGAAAGGGTGATAGAACGAAGGTTGAGAAAAGAGACACAAGTAACAGAGAACCAATTTGGATTTATGCCAGGAAGATTTACCACTGAAGTGATATATCTATTAAGAAGGATGATGGAGAGGTATCGTAGTAATAAAAGGGATCTACATATGGTGTTTATTGATTTGGAAAAAGCGTATGATAGGGTACCAAGGGAGGTCTTATGGAAGATTTTAGAAAAGAGGAGAGTAAGGATCGCATATATTCAAGCAATTAAAGACATGTATGATGGGGCCACAACTAATGTGAAGACTCAAGGTGGTGTGACGGAGAAATTCTCTATTGGTATAGGATTACACCAGGGATCATCCTTAAGTCCATACCTTTTCACATTAGTCTTGGAAGTACTCACAGAGCACATCCAAGAGCCTATACCATGGTGCATACTTGTTGCCGATGATATCGTCCTTATAGGAGAGTCAAGAGAAGACCTAAATAAGAAGTTGGAGTTATGGAGAGAAGCTTTAGAAGTGTATGGTTTGCGCATAAGCCGTAGAAAGACGGAATATATGGAATGTAAGTTCAGTCTGAGAAGGAAAAACTCCAATATAGAGGTGAAGATTGGAGAAAACATCCTAGAAAAAGTTAAAAGTTTTAAGTATCTTGGGTGCATCATACAGAATAATGGAGAAATTGAATAGGATGTAAATCATAGGATCCAAACAGGTTGGTCAAAATGGCGGAGTGCATCTGGTTTTATATGCGACAAAAAAGTGCCTTTAAAACTTAAAGGTAAATTCTATCGCACTGCTATAAGACCGGCTATGTTGTATGGTACGGAGTGTTGGGCGGCTAAAGGGGAGCACGAACATAAGCTGAGTGTGGCAGAGATGAAGATGTTGAAATGGATGAGTGGTCATACGCGATTGGATAAAATAAGGAATGAAGATATAAGGGAGAGAGTTGGAGTAGCACCCATTGTGGAAAAGATGGTTGAATCGCGTCTCAGGTGGTTTGGACATGTGAGAAGAAGACCGATAGAACATCCAGTCAGGAGGGTGGATGAGATGGAAGATGGACAAAGGGTGAAAGGCCGAGGAAGACCTACGAAGATCATCCATGAGGTGGTCAAACGAGATCTACATGTAAACGGTCTCTCTGTAGACATGATACATGCATGACAGAGCACAATGGCGTCGTTTGATTCATGTAGCCGACCCCACTTAGTGGGACAAGGCTTTGTTGTTGTTGTTGTTGTATTACTTTAGGGTTGTGTTTCGGTTATTACATGTTGCGATTAGAGTTTCTATTGTTGCGAAAATGGTTCGGAGCTGTGGTTGCGGTTGCCGCTGTTGCAGCCCGAGAGAAAGAGGAATTTTGTCGCGTAATTGAGTCACGATCGAGGTAGGGGTGCTTTCTTAAACTTATTTTACTATCAAGAATTGTTACAAGTCGATATTAATATGAAAAATATATTTTTATGATTTTCGTAAGTCTTATGGATTGAATTAGATTATTTTAAATGAATGTAACTGTTTGCTTGATTGAATTATTGATTGGTTGAGATAGTTAGAAATTATGATTTTTAATTGATTACGTTGAAGTTGGTTTAAATTGTGATTTATTGGATTGGTTGTTTAAATTCTGAATTTTGTTGATTTTGTGGTTGTGATAACGGTTTATTGGAAACAATTTGAATTGGTTTGATTTATTGAAAATGATTTGAGAATTGGAAATGATTTGATATTGGAATTGATTTTATTTATTGGAAATGAGTTGAGAAGAGTTTGAGAAATAATTTGGTTGAGACCCTTAAAGGGTGACAAAGTCCAAATTTTGGAAGAGATGTTGTTGAATTTTTTATAAAAATTGGAGACTTCGTTCGAAGTGATTATTTAGAAAGATTTAGATTTAAGAATTATATTAGTTAATTTTTAATTATTAAGAAAATTATTATGTTTTGAGTTTATTGAGAAAAGTATTATGTTTTAAGTTGGATTTATTAATAAAAGAATTATGCTTTGAGTTTGCCTTATTAAGAAAAGATTTATGCTTTGAGTTTAATTTATTAAGAAAAGAATTATGTTTCGAGTTCGAATTATTAAAAAAAGGATTATGCTTTGGGTTTGATTTATTAAGAAAAGTTTTATGTTTTGAGTTTGATTTATTAAGAAAAGATTTGTGTTTTGAGTTCGATTTATTAAGAAAAGGATTATATTTGAGTTCGATTTAAAGAATCATATTTTGAGAAATTTTAATGAATTTACAATATTTGAGTTTGATTGATAAAGAGAGATGATTTTGAATATTTTTGAGAAATTATTATACTTGAGAATAAAGTTGAAAGTGAGTTTTGTGCAACTAATTTGAACCTGAGAGTTATGCTTTCGAGGAATTTCAAATGGAATTTAAGGATGGGTAGATACAATAATTGTGATTTTGTCCCGCTTACTCTCAGTTGGTATTTGAGCTTTCTGGGTAGATGCAATGATAATGGTTTTGTCCCGTTTGCTCCAGGATGGAATTGAAACTGTTAACCCTCCGTCTGTGGTCGGACACTTAGACTTTTCCGGATGATTCCCCCATGAATATATAATAAATGAATATGAGTTTGAGTTTGGGAATGCACGCACCGAGGGACTGTCCAAGGTTCGCTACCGGATAGTCAGGTTTTGGCTTATAACCAACAGATGAGCTCATTGGCCATAGGATAAGAATGCATCATTTACATTTGTGTGTATTGTTTAGGGTGTGCATCTTGTATTTGGCTTGCCTATTTGCATAATTGTATCTATATGCTAATTGAACTAATTGCCTTAACTGTCTTCTCTATTGTGTATTCCTTGTATTGTTTTGTTTGTGCTTGAACAACTGAAAGATCTCTTATGTTGGTGGTGACGCTGAAGATTTTCTTAATGTGGTACTATCAATAATTGTCCCCTGATTATAATTGCTTTCTATCGTTTGATGCATGTGATTGATTTTGTTTTGAAATTGAGTTTTGATGATAATTTGATTTGAGTTGGGTCGAAGGCTGTGTTTTAACTTGATTTGGGCCAGAAGCCGAGCTGATTTGATTTAGGTCGGAGGCCGTAATTTGATTTGATTATATGATGGGTTGGAGGCCGTAATTGATTATGTTATTAGATAGTAATTGAGTTTTGAAATTCTTATAACTAAAGATGTGAACTTTGAATTTTGAATAATTAATTGATAATGCTTTGAATAGATTAATAAGACGAACAATAATCACTACAGTTAAAATCAATTCTTTTCTTATACGTATCCTCTTATGACAATTCTTAAAAATCTTTACTGAGAACTCTGTAAAGAACGATGTTCTCAACACCCTATAGATTTTTCTTTTTAGGATGGACAAAGAGTTTTAGAGGAGTTCTTTCTACGCATTTGAATGTGATGTTTAGCATTATATATATACACTAATTTTTTCTCGTCTTTATCATTATATTTTTGTAAGAGGGATAGGAATCATGATTTGTAATATGTATGTATGTATATTTGTAGGTTTCACACACAAACAAGAGTATTGTGATTTGAATTTGGTTACATATGCATGTTTAAAAAGAAAAAGTATTTCTGGTTTTTCAAAGAAAACATCGATACAGTTTCGAGTTAAAGGCTCAGCGATACAGTTTCGAGTTAAAGGCTCATATCTTATTATTAAATATATGAAAGTCGTCGTAATATTCTCGCTAAAGTGGCGCAATCGAAAGCAGGACATTCTCGCTATCAAAGTGGTTAGAGCTGCCACGTGGTGTTCCCGTGCTTGGAGACACTGATAAAGATACCTCGAAAATATGCTGAAATCTCAATAAAGTTAACACGCAGGGTATGTGTAGCCTTGGAGCTGCCACGTAACGAATCTTTATTGAAAATCTCTGATAAAATTATCTCGAAATTCTACGAAAAATTTCTCCTAAAGTAACACGCATGATGCGTGTTGCACCGAGAGATGACACGTGGCGAATTTTTGATGAAAATCTCTGATAAAGTTACTTCAAAATTCTATGAATCTCTAATAAAGTAACACGTATAATGCATATTGTGTCAGCGTTTTATGAATATCTACATTTATGCAAAACACTCTAAAAACTAATATTTAACAAAAACACTACTTTTTTTTTTCATATCTAAAATAATTCTAAAATTTTACACTATTTTTAGATAAATTTGACAAAAAATTATAAGTACCAAGTAATTCCCAAAAACTATTTACATTAGTGGAGGGTTGTTAGATAATATATCCATTAACTCATTACCGACCAACTAACTAATAAGTAAAATTAAGGATCTAAAACCGCAAGTCCGTAATCACTAAAGGTGTATTTGGTAAACACGTTGAAATTACAAGCATGTTCAATTTAAAAAATATGATTCTGGATTTGAACATGTTGGAGGGTCTATAATTTTTGTTTGGCTATTTTTTTCTCTGAAGACAAACATCATTCTGAATTTGAACCCCCGTTCACCGAAAGTAATAAATCGTAGCAAATTGTAACTTTGCATTTACTTGATAAATTAAAAAATTAATTAACATTCTACTAATTTTACCATTCAATTTTATTTACAATAAAAAATACAAAAAATAATCATGAGAGTTCTTGAATTTTTTTTCATGGCTATGCTTTACAAACAAAATTTTTTTAATATTATTATTATTACTCTTTGTTAATTTTTAATTTTTATTAATTAATTAATTATTTTTTTGTTAATAGTATAAATATTTTTATTTAGAGCTTTTTATGTTTATTTATGTATATTATTGTATTTTTTAATATAATTTTTAGTATTTATTTTTTATATAAATTTTTTAATCATTTTTATTAATACATATTTTTTTATAAAATTTTATTTTTTTATTTGACTTTATATATTTTTTATTATATATTCTTAAATTAGTATATATTTTATTTATTATTGTTAATTTTTATAATATAAATTTATTAAAAAATATAATTAAATACAAAAAAATTCTAAAGAAAAATACTAATAAATTATAACAAAAGAGTATTAAATTTCAACGCATAAATTAAATTTTTTTTAAAAAAAATTATAGTAAAAAAATATTAAAATAATATAGTTTTATATAAATTTTTATTCTTTTTAATAATTTTTGTCTAAATATAATTTTAAATGATGTCATTTAAATAACATTTATTTTATTATAAAATTTATTTTAATACAAAATTATCAAACACAAATCACTTTAATGCCAACTCACTTTTTTTTATTAAAAATTAAATTTATAAAATCAATTTTATATAAACTCTCATTTTCAAATTTTAATCCAAACACGCACTAACTAATTATTTGTTGTTAGACAACAGAAAATGGTGCATCCCGAGATTAACCGTCCCAGCCACTTGCAGCAACGCCTCTCCAAACGCCGACCCCGCCCCCGGGTGCGCTCAGGCAGCTCCTTAAAGTAGCCTCCGTCTCCGGCGGCATGCAGTTCGGCTGGGCGCTATAGCTCTCGTTTCTGACGCCGTAGTGCAGCAGCTAGGGATCTCCCACGCGTGGGACAGTTTGATATGGCTCTGCGGGCCTCTCTCCGGGCTTTTCGTCCCTCCCCTCGTGGGCCACGTGAGCTACCGCTGTAGGAGCCGGTTCGGCCGTCGAAGGCCCTCCATTGTGTTCTCGGTGCTCGTGTTCTGGCACGCTGCCGAAGTTGGGTGGTGGCTCGGCGACACGACGCACCATTGCGGTTTTCGTGTTGGGGCTTTGGATCCTTGATGTTGCCAACAACGTCATTTAAAGCCCTTGCATAGCATTGCTCGGCGATATCACTGGTAAAATTAATAGGAAAAGTAGATCAATTTTGAAATCGTTGCATGACACACTTATATTGTCGTTGCTTGTGGTTTCGTTTCTGGAATTTGATTATGCTCTGTCGGTTAATTGGATTTACTTCACTGATTGAGTGAAGTGAAACCGTTGAATTGCATGGTTAGTGACGCAATTCATCTTTCTGTTGTAGCTTGATTTTTCGTCTGGAATCAAACAATAGTTGTGAAAGTTCGTCGTGAACTAAGCATGAAATCAAGAGGCTCTGGATTCATGAAACTGATTTAACTTTGACCAGGGTTTTAATACTTTGTGACTCCTGTCAAGCCTTTGAAAATGGAATGGCTCAATGGCCTACTTGAATCTTAAGATTTTGGAACTTGAAGTTTGGAATGAAATGTTCAGAAATACTCTTAATTTATAAATCGTATCAAATTGAAATGTTCCAAATTGGTTTTGGCATAGTTTCATAGCATTTTGCATAAGCTGTGTTTGTGAAGGTGACCCTTTTATGTTTGAACGGGACTTTCCTCAACACACACCCTTACCTAAAGAAAATGCCCTTATGTTCTTGGACTTTGATGTCAGTTTAAATCCCTTGTAAATAACACTGATCATCTGTGAAACAGTACATTGGCACCCTATTTTTCGGAATGTAAGCCAAGGATCACTGAAGGACGCGAGTTGCAAATGCTTAATTTTCCCTGTTTATGGTCATTGGTAACATTCTTGGCTATGCAACTGGATCGTACAGTGGTTGGCACAAAATTTTTCCTTTCACAGTCACAGCTGGATGCAACATTAGTTGTGCAAATCTCAAGTCTGCTTTCTATCTCGACGTTGGCTTCATGGTGATGACCACTTTATATCAGCATCATGGTTGCACATGAAGTCCCCCAAGGTTCAATTGGGGAGTCAGGAGGTGCTTCAGAAGAACCTTTCCTGTGGGGGTTATTTGGGACATTCAAGTATTTCTCAAAGACTAGACAATACTATCTGTCTCTGCTCAAACATGGATTGCCTGATTTCCTTTTCTTCTTTCCGATACGGATTGGATGGGACGAGACATTTACGGTGGTGAATCAAATAAAGGGAGTTAGAATGGGGGCATTTGGTTTGTTGTTGAATTCAGTTCTTCTTGGAATAATATCAGTTCTAATGGAGAGTCTATGCAGGAATATTAGGAGGAGTACTAATTAAGCCCTCCTAATATCAGTTGTTAGAATGGGGGCATTTGGTTTTTGTGGGGAGTTTCAAATCTTATAATTTAGGATTTAATATTAGGAGGGGTACGAATTAAGCCCGTTAGAATTACTTAGTCTTTTAAGAGTATAAATAAAGAACTCTTATCATTGTATCACATAAGGAATTAATGAATTGATATTGAACTTGTGGAAGAGAAAAGTGGCTACTTAGGCAAAGATCTACCACCATTCACCATTGTTGCTGCTGCATCCACAATCTTTTACCATTCTTTGATCTCCTCTGGCTGTAAGATGTCAAGTGTTTTAAACTGACATATATGTTGTCATACCTATTCATTTGAGAAACAGAAATTCTTGAGGACAAGCAATTTTTAGTATTTTTTGTCATAATTTGAACAACATAAATACTAAATTGTCTTTAACAAATAAATTTTACTAATTCATATGTGCAAACTCTGAAAAATGTGGGTGCAAACTGTATTGATTTATGTATGCAAAACTCTTTAAATATAGGTGCAAATTATATGCTTCTTGTGTACAAAATTTCTGTAGATATGGGTACAAATTATTGCTGGCAAAAAATGATAATATTTGTTGGCCATCTAACATCGTTCTTTGAGAAAAACATTGTGTGTCACAAAAGAAAATTTGGGAAATGATGTCATTTTATTGTCTGATACACACAAATTTAGTTTAATATGTTATCTAACTTATTGGACTAATTATTTCAGGTCGCTTATAGTGTTCCATATGCCTTATTGGGCAAGGTGGGCAGGCTTCTTGTGTTAATTTATTGTTTTTTGGGGATATAAATTTGAGTTATTTATATTAACTGCTGATACTTCAGGATTGTCAATGGGAGTGCTAAATCTTGATGTAGTTATCCCACTGGTACATCTTGTTTTGCATTGCTTTATTTTCAGTAAATGAGTAAGTCAATTTGGAACTTATTCAACTTCCATGAGAAATATAGTGTGTATCATTAAGATTTACTCTGCCATGAAGAAAAAATCCAAATTTCGTATTCTCTTGGGGAGCATTGAATTTTGAATTTAAGATGAGCACCAAGGCACAAAAAATGTGATTTACACATGTTCAATGCATAACACTTTGGATATGAAAAATCATTTCATTCTGGTGATAATGTATTTAAGACTAATTAAGCCTAAGGGTCTGTTTAGGAGAGATGGTGAAGGAGGAAAGGCAAATATTTTGTTTTCTGAGTGTATAAATGAACAAAAACTTTGGGTATAGAATTTGTTGTATTTTTTTGAGCTACTGGTTATTACATTTATCATGTTGATGCCTGTAATAGATGGTGGTGTCCATGGTGTCAACTATTTGTTGGGAAAAACTCCCATCTTTGCTGTGGCAGCTGTTGCAGCCCTTATTAGTGGATTCATATCTATCATAGCTATTCCTCGATAAAGGGCAGCTCGGTGCACAAGCATCCCGTGCTAACGCAGAGTCCGGAGAAGGGTCACACCCAAAGGGATTAATGTACGCAGTCTAACCAGACAATTACATCCGTGGTTGCTTCCACGGCTTTATCCTGTGACCTTGAGGGCACGGAAACAACTCAACCATTGGTCCAAGGCTCCGCTTCATAGCTATACCTCGATCTGGACCACAAAAGGCAAGAACCCATATGTATGAGCCTATGAGGTATGATGTTCCTTTTTCATTTTGCCACTCATTTCATTCCACAAGTAATGATGGTAAGAGAATGAATAGCTAGCAATGTCTTGTAAATATTTATCTTTCCTATACTTCTATTTTATTGCAGTCATTTTGGAGCCTTTCTTTTAACTGAATACTTATCATTCTTTCATCTTATTAGTCTAATGCCAGTGAGCCAAATTTTCAGTGCCAGCTATAAGTTATGAATTCTTTCCTTTTCTGAATTTATTTATCTAAAAAAAAAATGAAAATGCTCTAGAATGGATTGCATGAATGGTATTAAAAGTGATTAAAAGATCACATTATCACTTAAAAAGTCATGCAACTTTGTATTTTAAGTTTGAACATTCATGTTGGATCAAATGGTGTAAATTTCATCTTCTCTATCTTATCATAAGTCATTACTTTCATGTAATACATTTGCTTTTGATGTCTAAGGAATAATGTAAGAGAAGCAACTTGCATTATTTTTCCAATCATCTTGGCAACCCAAAATGTAATCATAAAAGCTGTATGTCACCAAAGTACTGAATAATAATCTAACTTGTGCAATCAGTGGAGAATCTCTCATTGTAAACTAAATCAGTCCCACCTATGTAAAGATTTTGACTTTAAATGCTAAAATGTGATGGAAACGTAACTGGGGCTTCAAAAGAATTGCTCATATGGGCAAACATCCTTTCCAACCAAGATGAGTTGCTGGTGCTTGGGAATTATATTCCACATGAAAAAAATTCTTTTGATTTTTGAAGCAATGTCAATTACAAGTTGCAGCTTCAATCATGATCTTCTGTTTGGAATCTGAGAAATTTCTGCTACTTTTTGTATAGGTTAGCTGAATTTGCTTAGTGGCCAGCAGTGAATATGTCAATTGCTCTGATGGATTTAATGCTCTTTTTTTCTTTGGGTATAACCATTTTCTCTTAACAGTTGATTTGGATTTAGATCATGCATATCCTCAACAGTTTACGAGTGAATAAATTCTTAGCATGGTTTTAACATATTATCATCCTATTCTTAGCATTCTATATTAACATACCATAAAATGAGATGGGGGATGTAGATACATTACATATTGGACCTCACACCCATATCGATAATAAATAAATTGTATGTTGATTTTGAATTCGGTAATATATAGTTATGTTTAAGAAACGGTAAAAAAAACTTACTAAACACATACAATTTGCTGAGTTGTCGTGTTTGCATGTCGAACAAATTCCGAATACAACACTCATTCGACCCTAGTCTGGCATATATGTTTTTCGTATCCAACTGTCTTAAAAAAAGTAAAATATAATTTTTCGGACACGCTTAGACACATTTAATAAATACCATCACGTGTACCTTACTCTTAAGTTATATTCTTAAAATGAGTTTCGAAATAGTATATATTATTATTTATTAAAATAAAAAATTATTTTAAATACTTTATATAATTAAAAAAAATAATAACATTTAATAAGAAATAAGAAATTATATTGTATATATATGTTGTGTCCCCATGCCTTGATAAAAATTTAAATTAGTATATCCGCGTTTCTCATATCGTATCATGTTAGGGTCTGTTCTTTATAGGTAAAGCTCACAATTTAATCATGTCTAAAGAAATTGGTGTGTTAATCAAACATCAAACTTAAGATTTGAATTGATGTATTCAACATGAACGAATCCGTTGAAGGTTCTAGAGCCTAGAGGAGCATCATTGTTGTTACTGTCAAAGACAACATACACTTTGGCAAAATAAAAATTCAGTCTAATCTCCACTAACACCAACTTGTTTCATTTCCAAATTCGCATTCACTGTGAGAATTTGTGCTGTTAATTACTTTATCTTAATCTCTACCTTCTAAGCATCGGTTCCCTCCTTTTGCATGATACATATCTTTCATGCACAGAAACTGAGTGACGAACATCTACTAATTACACATGTTATCTGACATGGGATGGCCATGGCTTTCAGAGAACCTACACCATTTCATATATATCCATATCCACTGGCTTTGACATTTTGAATTTGCTTTTTCTCTAAATCAAAATTCACATTATGGTTTATGACTTTTTGGTACTATTCTGTAATGTGTTTGACAAAAATTGTCCACATACATGGGTAGACAGATATATTATACTAAAATCAATTACTAAAATTAGCGACTAACATAATATATATATTAAAATATAAAATATACATTAAAAATAAATATATTTAATTTATATATAAATATATAGTGACTAATTTTGGTGATTGATTAACGTTTGGTGAAGAGACAGAGATAAAAAGACTAAAACTGAGAGACAGAGACTAAGAGACAGAGATTGAGATAAATTTTAGTAGTCTATTTGGTGTAAAGTTAGAGATAAAACTAAAACAAGAATAAAATTCTAATTTAATTTGCACAAAGGGTAAAATTAGAATTAATTAATTAAAATGAGGGTATTTTAGGTATAAAATGTTATTAAAGCTTCAGTTTTTATCTCTACAAATTTTAGTCCCATGTGTCACTATTTTTTGGATGTATTAAAATACTGAAATTTTAGAGATAGAGACAGAAATTTTAGTACCAGTCTCTAAACTAACAAACATAATACTGAATCTCAGTCTCTCAATCTCTGTTTCTATACTTCAAAACAAACGCTACCATAATATTTTTGTATATATGAGTTTGCCATTTCTGAACCGACCATCTTGTCATTAGCAATTTTTTTTTTTTTCTACCAATGGACCACTCTATGTATGATAGCACATGTCTAAGTGCGACAAACAATGCATATATTTGTGTAATTATTATCTATTTTTAACTTTTTATAATGAAGGAAAAAAAATGCCTTTTAATTTGTGTTATGTGTTTGTGTATTTTTTTTATACAAAAAAAGAAATATAATGAATGCATATATGACATATTTGTGGTAGAGAAGTTGTGATGATAGTATCAATGGGGAACATGCAGAAAGATATGCAATTCATTGTAATGCTCCTTTTTCATAGTGTCTGTTGTACGGCAAATAAAGAAGGGATTGAGCTTCAAATACAACAAACAGATGCAGACAACGACAGACGTAGTAAATTGTGAAATCATAAAAGTTGAGAATTGAGATTGCTATTTTGATTGTGTCCCATATCCCACACATTATTATTATTATTATTATTATTATTATTATTATTATTATTATTATTATTATTATTTGTATTTGACTTGTATTTTATTGAAAAAGAATACATTGGCTAGATAATATAATGGTACCGGCCAATAATAATAATTTGTCACACATTGTTGTTACTCGGTAATAATAAGAATTAGAATAAAATATATTTTTTGTCTCTAAAATTTGATAAAAAATTTAAAAATATCCTTAAATTTTATTTTGTTTTAATTTCATTTTATATCGAATTGGATATAGTCTAAAATTCTATCCGCTTTTTTGTTGGATCGGATATCGGATATATCCGCATAATTCATAAAAACTTATTTTAAGATTCTGTTTTGCTGTTTTTACAAAAAAAATGTCCAGAAAATTCATTTTTTATCTGTTTAAACCTATTTATTTCTAAAATATTATCAATAATAGTTCTTCGGAATAACAAAAATAAAATAATAACACAAGATTTAAGTTTAATTATTCTAAGTTGAAGTACAACATAAAAAATTAAAAACAAAATATCATAAAATTCATAAAATAACACATTAAAATTCATATCACATTAGGGTTTATTTTCTTAAACTATGCTATTTATATGTGATGTGCGGATATGCGGATTTGCGGATCGGATCCACGGATATCACTGCTGAATCCGCAATCCGATCCTACCATAGTGAGGATCGGATCGGATCCGATCCGATCCGATAGCTTTGCGGATCGGATAATATCCGCAAAATTTGGATTGGATGCGGATAATTACCACGGATATTATCCGATCCATGTGCAGCCCTATATCGTCCTAAAAGTTTTTTATTTGCATCAAATATACTCCTGATGACTAATTTTTCAAAAAATTTAAGATCAATTCAACAACAATTTCATAAGAACAACCGTCAACACGAGCAAATCAAGCATAATTTTCATATATTATTGTTAAATTGGTCTTAAATATTTTGAAAATTTAGCTGTCGAGGATATATTTGACGCAAATTTAAAATTTTTTGGATAAAATTAAAAGAAAATAAAACTTAAAAATATTTTAAAAATTTTTACTAAATTTCAGAGATAAAAAAGCATATTTTACCCTAAAGAATATCATGTATTGATGAGAAATTAAATGAGTAGTGATGAGGTTATTAATTAAAGACAAAAAGACATAGAAAAAGGCACACTAAAATGAAAACAATAATTGGTAGTAGAAAATGGAAGAACATGGATAGGCCCTGTTTGGAACTGCAGTAACAAAATCCAGCTATGATAATTTCTGTCTGTTTCTTAGATAACAAAACAAAAATAAAATAAAATAAAATAAAATGGAGCAGTTGCTTCTCTATCTGCTGCATTATATTTACCACTCCCCACCACCACCACCCTTCATTTGTTTCTCTTCTACCACCAAACACAACTATTATTATTTTTTGGATTTTACTTCGTACTAGTAATGTATGTTTCCAAATTTTATTACTAGCTAGCTAGTGCTTCTTGATACCACTTCTCATTGCACCTTATCTTCTACTTTTCAACTTGTATAAACAATATCTTCATCTCTATCCATATATATTTAGTTTTCTCAGATATGTGTTTGTGGTAGAGAAATATCTTAATAACAGCATTGTCATTGTCATAATATTATTTTTTTTTAATTTAAGTTGATAAAAAAATATATAAATAATTATATATTTAAAAAATATTGAGACAATAAAAATTAATTTAAATTAATTTAAAATTATTTTATTTTATATTAATTAATTAATTAATTATTATTATTATAATAAATAGATAATATTAATAAATATTATATATATAAATTTATAAATATTAAATTAAATAAAATAATTTTAAATTATTATCTTTCTGATATTATCGATATTTAATTATCTTTATATGTATCTATTTAATGTCCACAGACTTTTATATATTGAATCAATTCCTTTAAAAATATTCTTTAGAAAGCCATGCACAAATATGGCGAAATATTCAAAATGATTAAGCTAAATCATGTATTTAATTTTGTTCACGCAACCCACATTTTTAACATATAATGTGAATGTACATAATAATATATATACATATGATGAGTAAATAAAAATTTAAAATCTAAATTCATGTCTAGTTATACTAAATTAGTAATTTAATTTTATCATGATATTTCTTCTTTTAAAAATTTAAACTGATAAAAAGAGAAACATAAATTATTATATTTCTAACACACTCCTTAAATAAGATTTTTTTTTAAGTTTGTTTAAATTTTTTTATAGATTTTTTTCATTTATCTTATGCTAATTTTTTTTTAAAATTCACCAATATAATTATCCAACTTTACACTTTTTGAATATAAACATTCTAATATCATATTATAATACTACTTTTTTAAAAATTTAAACTAATAGAAGAATTACATAAATAATCATTTCTCTATAAATTTACTAACTGTACTATATTTAAATAATATTTGTTATTATAAAATATAAGAGAGCTAAATATTGTATTTAAGTAAAAATAAATTTATTTTTGTAAATTAGATCAAATAGAGTCAAATTTAGAAATTTAAAGAGCAAATAAAATTTAAAACTATAAATAAAATTTGAATCAAACTTAAATTCTGATATATTCTATTTAAGGGTGACAACATACACTCTATTTGCAGATATCTAACCTGATCCCATCTGATCGGTTAGGGTTATCAACCTAATCCGCAGCGGATAGAGTAGGGTGCGGGTAGGATTCTTGTGCGAGTTGAATTGGGTGCGAGTTGAGCCTCAAGTCTATTCACGCTCTATATATGTATATGTTATATACTTATATAAAAATATATTTCAAATGGATGTTAAATCAAAGACTTCTCACTAAATACAAACGATCTTTAGCCACTAAAAAAAGATTACCAATTGATAATTTAATATTTATTTTTACATAAAAATTAATTTTATTTTAAATTATCATCAAATTATATAATAATATTATATCTCTTTTATTGAAATAACCCACGAATAAAATAAAATAAAATTTATATAAAAATCTCAATCTACAAATAAAATTAATATCGACTCCAAATTCTATCCTACCCTACTTTATCCATTTGTCACCCCTAATTCTATCCTTATATATGTACTATGCTACACTGTCCTATAAGATATATCAACTTGCACCACCCCCACTTATACCTTATATATGTATGTACCTATAAGATGTATCAACTTGCACCATGCATGCCAGCATATAATCGACAAATATACGTGCGTGACCAATTATTTTGAATTAATATCCATTTTGGTATATATGTGAATTAGGGTTGTTTTATAAATTTTAGTAAGTCAAAATAATAATGTAATTATTCCCGTAAATAACAAAGATACCTATAGAAATTGTTATATACACTGAACTTGCAGTTCTCATAAATTTAAATAAGTGAAAGCTGTTTATATATGCCCACCATTTTCCCCAACATATATATAACTTACTTTTATCAGTTGGAATCTCATCTGTCATCACCATCGTTAAATAGCCATGTGAGCATTTTTCTAAATAATTTTGCCAAATGTTAATTATTATCTTTGAAAATATATTTTGTCAAATCCATTTGAATAATAGAAAATATGGAAGAAGGACAAACATCAGCCATTCAGATCTTCAGCTAACATGAATTTGGGGTGAACAACTTTAACTTTTAGATTTTCTATAACTTTTTATTGCCTAATTAGAATATAAAAAATTACTTCTTCCAAAAGTTTAAGTTAATAAAAAAATAATATAAATAATTATATCTCTACACTCTTCTTTAATTAAGAGTCTATTTTACATTTACTTAAATTTTATATAATTTTTTTTATTTGTTCCGTGCTATTTTATTTTTTTAAGATTACCAATGATTGAATTCTAAATATTTTAAATATAAAATTTTAATATTATGTCATAAAACTACTTCTTTTAAAAAATTAAACTGATAAACAAAGATAACATAAATAATTATATCTTTACATTTTTTCTTCTTTAATAATAGTTTGCTTTTTTTAAATTCATGAGGCATTATTAAATTAAGTTAGCCGTAAGGGCCGTATGGGAAGATCCCACTATATTGGACAAAAAATATTGGCCATTATTTAATAAGTTAAACTTTTGCAATTGTTGTAAATCATAATAAGGTATTAAAATTTCTCTAATTAAGTTTTTTAGATAAAAATTTAATTATTAAATCATAAAATAAAACATATACTTATATTTTTCATATTTCAGGTGTAATAATTTTGTGTTATATAAATATGTGTGTGTGTGTGAGAGAGAGACATATCTTTGGTGGCTAAGATTGTGATATCCAAAAATAACTATAAATTGACCTACCAATTTAAAAACAACACGTGGAGAATGAAGTGATAGAGACTGAAGTAGTTATTCTTTTACACTATTATTAAATGTTTGCTTAATAATTGTTAAAGCTTAATTTACTAACAGTAATTTCTCAATTTTATCATAGGCAAAATGGATTTTCAAAAAAAAAAAGTAAAGGGTAAAATAGGTTTTTTGTGTGGTAAAAATTTATATACAATTATTTTTATATGAAATTAATAGTTAAAAATCGTTAATTAGATAATTTGACATATTAAACTAAATTATCATCTAAAAATTTTTAATGATTAATTTGAAATAAATATAATTGGATGTCAAATTCTCTTTTTTTGGGAGGGGTGTTTAGCTTAGATTACATGATAAATTTATTATTAATAAAAGATTTTATATTTTTTCATTTAATAGATACAAATTAAAACAAATGCATTAGAAATTTAAAGGTGCCGTTTGGTTTATATTTTTATTTTTAGTATTTTTTTAAATTTTGTGAAAAAATAAAAACAGGAGATGAAAATAGAAAATAAAATTTTAGTATTTTTACTGTTTTTATTTTTTCTTTTACAAAATTCAAAAAATCAAAAATATTAAATTAGTGTATTTTGTGTTTATTTTGATAAAAAAAACTAAAAAAATATTAACAAAAAAATAATTTTTAAATTTTTTATTATTTTTGTTAATTTTGTATAATTATATTTTTTAAAATATTTTGAATAAAAAATAAAAATAAATTAAATTTTTATAATTTATTTTAATTTATCACTAAATAAAATATAAAATTATTAATTTTTATATCTCTATCTTTTATATCTTATTTAAAATGTCTTATTTTCTTCTGTTCTCGTAATTAAATTACAGACACAATTTTTCATGATTTTTTGCCTTTGTTAAATTTTAATTTTCCTTTTAATTATTATTTACTATTTTCATGTTGTGAGTTATTCATCCCTAAACAAAATAATTAGCGTGGTTGATTAGTGAATTTACCTAGCCTTAAAATGGTCATAATCCGAGTCAATCCACGTGTCAAAATGTAGTAAATCCCTGCGATGTAGCCAGCATAGTTATTAGTCTATAATATATAGCCACCAAAGATGTATAAATAATTCTGTTAATTAAAGAAACATTTATATATTTTTAATGAATAGTTGAGAGCATGTATAATAAATATATATATATATATTTTTTTTTTGTTTTTTTACGGTATCTTTTGACTCGACAGGTCTATTTAAGAGTCTGTTATTTGTTAATAGATTATTGTTTATACAAAGTGAGATTCAAACTCCAGACACTTACTTAAACAGACGAATGAGCTGACTACTCGACCAACTCAAGTTGGTTAAATATTTTCCTTCTTAATATGCTTACTACCTTTCTACTTTTTAATGTATATAAAGAAAAGACAATGTAATGGCCTAATTCCATGACTAACCGTTGAGAAGATGGCACATGTCTTGCATACTTCAACTCACTTAACTTTAATATCGTTAATCTCATAATAGTTTGTCGGAATAAATTCTTAGGCGCATTTAACATGGGAGAACGTTTTATTTTAGATTAAAGTTTATCTATATTGTGTTTTTAGAATATATGTTAAATTTATAAATAAAAAAAAAATATTCAAAATATAAAAAATTAAATTTTTTAATACATCTATTTTATGTTTATTTAAAATTTTGTATTAATAGTAAATTTATCATATATTTTTAGAACACATATTAGCTAAACTCTTTAAATTAGTGTGTGGGAAATAAATTTTTTTAGCCAAGATCGAACCATTTTTTTTAAATATTTTATTTGTTTTAAATTTTAAATTCTAAATTATATATCTGAGTATTAAAATTGGTTAATATTGACTAATTAAAAATCAATTTTTTTATACTTTCTGTTAATTTGATCATTTAATACGTTAATTATTTTCATAATTAATTTTTACCCAGCATTTAATGAATAAACAAAATTTAAGTTGGGTTAAACTAGTGATTAGTTCACTAATCTACTTGAGTAAGTATCGAAAGTTCGAATTTAGATTTGCGCATGCAATAATTTATTAGTCAGCTGTAAGTTCTTAAATGAAATTTTGATCAATAACAAATTAGTCATTGACATATCGGACGAAAAAATATCGTAAAAAACTAAAAATAAACAGAAATCAACAAAAATATAAATGTTCATTGGTTAAACCGAAAAAAGTTAATTTTTCAATTTTTTGCATTAATAATAAAGAAATCCTAATTTAACATCCCATATTGGTTAAAGAGAGTAATAATGAAGTATGTCTTATAAAAGTATAAATATTTTTTTAAATACTTTTTAAAAGATAAAATATAAAATTTTTGTCATTATTCTTATCGTTTAGAATAAAAACTTAAATTAGAATGAGTATGGTAAATTTACGAATTAACATTTTTATCTAATCAAAAGGATAATATCTACAAACTTAGAAATTGAGAAATATGTGCCATTGAAAATATTGAAAGATAAATTCTTTTATTTAGACACGTTTTGATAGATAAATATAAAAAGTGAACCATTATTAAAAAAAATTATCCCAGTTGGCCAATTGAACCATTATGTAAAATTCCACTTTTCACATATTAAAATAAATAAATAAAATAGGTATAGAAGGGACAGAGTAGTGAGGCCCGCCCCTTGAATTATAAATATTAAATTAAATATAATAATGGCCTCACTATATAGTCCATGACTATAATGACATGCATGGTTTAATTTATGTAAAATAATTCTAAAGAATTTAAGGAAAAAATGCATTATAAGAGATTCGTCGAATAGCAGCGGTTTTTTTATAGATTTATGACGATTTAAAATTGTCGCAAAATAAAATTCCAAAAATTTTACAAGTCTTATTTATTAGGAGGTGGAGGTTTAATTTTGTGACCATATATATAAAGAGTTATTAATTAATTAAATAATAGTAGTGTATGCAACATGTTTAATGCGAATTTCTAATAATGTATGCATTCCAAATTTGCCATAGACTCAACCCAACCAAATGTGGCAAAAAAAAGGGTATATATGCCTCTCTTTTCCTTCAAAATGATAAATATGAATATTATATTATATTAATTAACTATTATGAATGAATGGAGGATGAAGTAGCATGTTTCTTTATTAGCCTTTTATTACCATAACAAGTGTGAGACTTTTCTGCTCTGGGAAAAAAAAGCAAATTAAATCCTTTTTTTGGTATCAAGCCCATGTATGGTTGTATTTAATTTGTTTTATTATTGGTTTAATTGCTCTTATATATTCTCTAATGCCGAAAGACACACTTTTCTTTAATTTGTTTGCTGTCTTTATATCTGTTTTTCTTTTATTAAAGTATATTATACTAACAGACATAGACTCTATGTTTATAATATAAAATAATTTTATACAAGCATTTACTATCATATCAATAAAAATAATTATTTTTTATATTAATTGCATAAATAATTATAAAAATAAAATAATTAGACAATCATATAAAAGGGGTTAATACTCAAATTCATCCTTGAAAATCACGCAATATTCATTTTCGTCCCTGAATGATTTTCTTAATCAAATTAATCCCTGAAAGATAAACTGTTAGTCAAATTAGTCCTTCTATCAATTAAATGATGACGTGTCACGTTAAGTGCCACGTGGCATGATAACGTGACACGCCACGTGGCGGGACAATGACACGTGGCACGCCACGTGATAGGTCAGTGACACGTGGCATGTCACGTGTCACTTGACATATAAAAAAGTTTTCTATTAGTCAAAATAGTCCTTGAAAGTCCAGACGTAAGTCATTTTCATCATTTAAATTTTAAAAATTAGTCAAACTAGTCCTTATATAATTTTTTTCTTCATAAAATTATCTCTCTCCTTTAATTCTTCTCAAAATCTCTCTTATTCTTTTCTATTCTAAAACATTTTTTTTTACGTTACTACATTTTGCTGGAATATATATATATATATATATATATATATATATATATACTCAAAATTAAAATATATGTACTTATTAACCTAAACAAAGTTATATGCTCAAAATCAAAATTTATGTATGTTAACCTAAACAAAGTTATACCACTATTTTTTTTCTACTACATCTTTCAGGGACGAATTTGAACATTAACCCATATATATATATATATATATATATATATATATATATATATATATATTCTAGCAAAAAGTAGTAATGTAAGAAAAATGTTTTAGAATATGATGGTTTTCAGTAGCTAAGAGAAGGGGGGTTGAATCTTAGCCCCTTTTTTGTACTCTGAACACTTGCTGGTCTTTGAAACAATTTCTGGAGACTATTTGATTTTTGTCTTGTCCCTAGCCACGAGACTTTTATTTTTGTCTCGTCACTTGGCACGAGATATTTTTCAGTTTTATCTCATGTGCAGTAGAAACAGAAATGAAGTAGAAGAGAGAGAATATTACACCCAGATATATCCTGGTTCAGCTGCTAAGTGCAGTGCAGCCTACATCCAGTCTCCATCACAACAATGATGGAATTTCACTATAATCTTCTTTGATTACAGACTGTAAAGTGCTAACCCAACATACAAGGGGATTCCCACAAAATACATTGAAGGAGAAGAAAAACTGTTAGCTCAGGATAACTCATGCAAAACCCAACATGCAATTACCTCTAGTCCTTCCTTGGTCATTAATCTTCATCAATCTGAGCGCTCCATCATTGACTTGCTCTCCAAGATGAATTTCTGGTCCTTGATGCTTCATGATGATGATAGCTTCATCTACTCCAATTTTTGCCTCTTCCATCACGTAGCCACCCTAACTACTTCCTGTGGTGGTTGAGTAGAATCAGAGACAAGTCATCCCTTCAAGGATCTTCACCTTGCTGGCCGAATCTTCTTCAACCATTTTTGGTATGGAGAAGCCAAGATCTCATCACCATATCTTACCATAAGTGATAAGAATCTCAGCCACTACATTTTTTATGTTTTCTTTTTCGTGCCATCATAGTGATGGTCTTTAAGCGTGCTTCTTCTTTTCTATGGTAGCTTGCTGTAGCTTCCATGGTTGCTGAGTGAAATGACCGAAAGAGAAGCAAGTAGAGAGAGAAGTGAGAGTAAGAAAGAAAAGCAATTAAATGTGTTTGAATAAATTAATTAAAATGATTTGTTTTTACTTCCCTTTGGTTGAGTAGCGTGTAGCATTGATGATCACCATCATGTCAATCACATTTTCTCTCTCATTGTTCCAAGATATGCAATAACTCCAATTAATAAAATTTGGATTTCACCAAAGAGTAAAAGTGATATCCGTTGGAGCATGCAGTAACATGATCAAAGGAATGGGTTTCATTTGTTAAAAGGATAAAGCAATATTGTGCCCCATCTCTCAATTTTGAAAAAAATTAAAGGAGAGAGATAATTTTATGAAGAAAAAAAATTATATAAGGACTAGTTTGATTAATTTTTAAAATTTAAGGAATGAAAATGACTTACGTCTGAACTTTCAAGGACTATTTTGACTAATAGAAAACTTTTTTATATGTCAAGTAACACGTGACATGCCACGTGTCACTGACCTGTCACGTGACGTGCCACGTGTCACTGTCCTACCACGTGGCGTGTCACGTCATCATGCCACGTGGCACTTAACGTGACACGTCATCATTCAATTGACGGAAGGACTAATTTGACTAACAGTTTATTTTTCAGGGACTAATTTGATTAAGAAAATCATTCAAGGACGAAAATGAATATCGCGTGATCTTTCAGGGACGAATTTGAGCATTAATCCCATATAAAAGATACACATTGTCTTTTGCTATTTAAATTCTTCTATATTTTTTGGCATATTTACATATCATAAAGTAAATTTTATTTTCAATAAAATAGTAAATATATGAATATATTATAAACTTTACCTAAACAAGTTTTACAATAAAACACATTTAGATAAATTTGTTCTTTAATTAAATCTAAAAGATATTACGCGTAATTAACATTTTTTTTATATTTAGTTTATATTTGAGCAAAAAATAATTAATTTTTTATTGTTAACTAAAAATATTGATATCTTAATACTTTTATTAAATATATCCTAAATTTTTTACGAATAAACCTTAAAGCACTGGTTAACAAAAATTGTAAAAAAAAAAAATATGATTTGCAATTTTGTATGAATCTAGTATTTTTTGAGGCAATATTTGACATGGCTCTAAAAAAGTAGGCTAATTTTTTTTAATAGATTAGAGGAGTGTGTTATATATGTATAATTACATAAAGTTGCTGTGTTTTTTATGGATATCGAGATTTTTTTTAAATTAAAAATTACAAATTAGAAGCTCAAATTTAAGTGAGGATAGAAAATTGAAGGTCGGATTTTGGAGGAAAGTAAAAAATTGAGAATCGATTTTAGGTGAAGGTAGAAAATTAAGGGTCGATTTTGAATAAAAAAATTCAAAAAATCTAAATTAGAGGATCTGATTTGTTTGTTCAAAATATTTTTAACATTAAAATTTAAATCTGACCTTTAAATTTGTAAACTCTTTTTTTAAAAAAATAAAAATTATAAATTTGATCTCAGATTTTTTACCTTTAAATTTATAGTATTTATACAAAATAAAAATACACTAAATTTTCATATTATTAAAAAACACTACTTGTAGTACAATACAAAAATAAAAACCCCAAAAGGTAACCCTCCATTTACGGCAGTGCACTAAAAGAGCCAACATAAAGTCCTAGTTTCCGGCCTAGGACTCTTGTAACCTACAGGGAATGCATGCATAAGGCTCAAATGTGAAAAAGAAACAAATTTTGAACACAATTCTTTTCCTTCTGTATTTTTATGGGTGAAATCTCAGATGCAGTCGATTTCACGTAAGGTTGATAGTCGAAAACCGTTAGATGTAAATTTAGTTAAATCAATCAAATCATCTAACGAATCTTAGTTATTAACTTCACGTGAAGTCGATTACACCTAAGTTTCTACATTTTTTATGTGTTAATGTATCTTATACTCTTATCATATTTTGTAACCCCCTCTTTGGTTCTCAATAGGTATTCATTTTTAATTTTTTAAGTAAATTAATAAATAACTACAATATAATGGAGTCGTCAAAGTTAAAAATTACATTAGATATAGCAACAATTACACTTTATTTGTTGTTTTTATTCTCTTTCATTCATTAATGTAAGGGTATGAATATAAAATATAATAATATTACTAAATATAGATACTTATATATTTGTAAATTTTGTTTTTTTTTTTCAAGTATTGGTTTTAGTAATACATTCAATATATAAAAATTGAAAAATGCAGAATAAAAAACTATTTTTATCATCAAGTCTCCAACAAATTTTCAAAAGCTACTTATTGAATTTTTGTTTCAATCTTAACCCCACATTAAAATTTCTAAAAATTAATACAATTTTTTTTATAAATAACACAAAAAATTATAATAAAATAACATAAAAGATTATGTACAAAAAACACATAACATGAAGAGAATAAAAAAATGAAAGAGAGAAAAACCAGAAGGAAAAAAGATGAGGAATAAGATAAATAAGAAGAAAGAGAAGAAAAAAAAAAAGAAAAAAAGAACTGCAAAAAAAATAAAAAAAAGAAACAAAAAAAAGATGAAATAGGGTAAAAAGAAAAAAAATTAAGAGGAGAAAAATGTGAAAAAAAACCTTAATTAGATATTTAATTGAAAAAGATTTTGTTTGTTTAATATTATTATAAAAAATTTCTTTTAAAATACTATATTTTTTTGTTGTCCATGGTATTCTCCAACTCGACAGGTTAAGAACTAATCCGTCGCGGATCTGAGCTGCTGGCCAATGAATTGCTGCATGTACAAGACATAATTCGAACTCCCGACACTTGTTTAAGCAGACAAATGAGGCGACCACTCGACCAACCCAAGTTAATTTTTTAAAATACTATATAATATTTCTAAGGTGGAAGGTGCATTATTATTCCCATTTGAACTCTAGAGTTGGTAGTAGGTACAAACATTCATGTATCCATCTCTTTTTATTTTGTGTCCGCCCCCTACACACACATGATTTGATTGCTAGTTGCTATGGTGTGAGCTACATGTCTCACTAGCATAATAAAGAGTAGTGCCTATCTATGTTTTTTTTCTTTTTTTAATTGTGTCAATTTGTCACAAAAAGTATTAGAAAACAACATCCCCTTGTTAATATTACACTTTGTTTGGATATATAATAAAAAATAAATAAATAAATAAATAAAAAGTTAAGAAAAAAGAAAATAAAAAAATAAATTGTTTTATGTGTTATTTGGATAAAAATAAATAAATAAATAAATTCTTTTGTTTGAATAAAAAAAATTATAATAGAAAAAAATTACATTAATATTTTTAAATTTTTTATTTTTTTAATTGGTCAAAGAATAAATTAATAATTTTATACTTATTTATACATTTTTTTCATTTTTATCTCATCTTTGAGAAAAAAATATTTTGATGGATCTCATAATTTTTTTTTACTCTATTTTCTTTCGTCATCTAAACAACAAAAAATTTATATTTTCATTTATTTTTTTCTTTATATTTTTTTCTTCTTTTATATTCTCTTAATCCAAACAAAGAGTCTAACATTTAATATAAAAAATATTATAAAAATGAATATTTAAAATTTAAACTCAATAAAAACTAATATTTAATAGATTTTATATAAAAAATTATTTAATAATTTACTATAATATTAGTTAAAATTAATTGTTATAGTATTAATTTTTTAGTTTTTTTTTAATCCAAAAAACAGTAATATCCTCGATCATATGTTAACATCCAATAGATAATTAACTAAGACAAAAGCTTTGTAATTAAGAACTTGGTACTTAGTTTTCAGAGTGCCTTTATAAAAAGATGATATACCATTAACTTCTCTCGTTAGCAAAGAACACGTACGCATGAAAAACCATATGATTAATGAAAGATGGAAACTCAGATGACGTGAAGTTGATATCTGAGAGCCGTTAGATGATTTGACTAATCTGACTAAATTTTTATTCAACGGCTCTTAGGTATCAACTTCACGTGAAGTCGACTTTATCTGAGCTTTCACCTTAATGAAAAGTACAATTTTGTTAGAAAATTATTTCTTTATATTAATTCATATTTAACCAACAAAATAGAAAACAGAGGTTGATTATACTATTTGATTTTTTATTCTTATTATTATTATTATTATAAAGAGATAAAGAAATTAAAAAAAAATCTGATTGCGTCGATTAAAGAGTTGGTTTTCAACTTTTTCATTAGTTTTTTTTTTATTTGTGTAGTGATTTCTAAATTCTCTTCTGTGAACTTGTTATCCTTTCTAAGAAAAGTTTAGTTCATATTTTTCTGTGAATATTTTCAACTTTGAAATGCTTAGTCATCCCTACAGTGAAAGGAACTTATTACTTTAATTTATTCAACTTTTAGTTCAATATAAAAAAAAAAGGTTTTTTTTTTCCATGATTCTAGCTCTCTTTTTGCTCTGTTTATTTTTTCCCAGTGAGAATATATATGTCGCTTAATTTGATGATTTAACCATAAACGAAATTTTATTTTCTGTATTATATAAAGAAGCATGCAGCAGAGTGAGAAAAGAATATGTACAAATTCATTAATTTAATAACTGTTCAACTTTGGAAAGATGCCAAATCGTGTGGTATTAGCAGTGCTGTGGCGGGTATCTTTCCAAAAATAAAATAATTTTTACTAGTTACCTTCTTAATTTGGAATTTTAAAAATGCTAACCGCAAATTAAAACCAATTATTAAAATTAATTATTATATATATTTATATATAAATATATAAAAAATATTAAAAATAATCAGAATTTATTATTTTAGTCATCACTTAATTATCTAGTTCTTTTAAAATAATTTAATAACATACTTTATTTCATAATTTTAAATATTAATGACTAATAAATAATTAAAAAATAATATTTTTATATTTTAATATATATTTTATACTAGTAATTAATTTTGATATACATAAAAAATAAGGTGAAAACTCAAATACAATCGACTTCACGTAAGGTTAATATTTGAGAACTATTAGATAATTTAATTGATTTGACTAAATTTTTATCAAACAAACTCACAGATATCAATTTTACGATTGATTTCATTTGAGTTTTCATCAAAAAATAATTATTATAATTTGCATGGATGAAGGACGGTGACTGTTAGCACATTCCCCTTCTTTGCCGCCACATCCCATTAAAGGCAATACTTACATATTATTAAATATTAATTTACATAACTTTGAGTCTCATCAATTGCATTATATTGGTACCGTTTATAGGGAGCACACTTGTGTGTGTGTATATATATATACCCCCAGTGACCTTCATCATCCTCATATACTCTTCCTCCCAAAAAGCATCTTCACAATTTAGGTTCTTAATCCCAAAGTGATAATGAACCCTCTTCTTGATAACGATCAAGTTCAACATAACCTTGAGAAATGGCCAAGTCCTAACGAGGTACGTAGTAAATTCTCATGTGCTTTTATTTTCAGGTAAAATTGAGAATAAAAATTATTATCTAAATGTTACTTGTTTCTTTTGTATACAAATCAGGCGTTTGCAGAAATGAAGGCCATAGGGAAAATATCAGGCCCAACAGCCATAACGGGCTTGCTTATGTATTCAAGATCAATGATCTCGATGCTATTCCTCGGCTACCTCGGTGATGCCGAGTTAGCCGGGGGTTCCCTCTCCATTGGGTTCGCCAACATAACCGGCTACTCTGTCATCTCCGGTTTAGCCATCGGAATGGAACCGCTTTGTGGACAAGCTTACGGCGCCAAACAGTTGAAGATTCTGGGACTCACCCTTCAAAGAACCGTCCTCCTCTTACTGGCGGCCACCGTGCCCATCAGCGTGGCATGGCTCAACATGGAGAACATACTCTTATGGTGTGGACAAGACCACCAAATCTCGTCCACAGCTCAAATTTTCATCCTCTTTTCTATCCCTGATTTGTTCTTTCTTTCCCTCCTTCACCCTCTAAGAATCTATCTCAGAGCACAGAGCATTACGCTTCCGATAACGTTTTGCTCCGCCGTCTCCGTTCTCCTCCACGTTCCGCTGAACTTCCTCCTTGTTGTCCATTTTAAGATGGGTGTTGCCGGGGTGGCCGTTGCAATGGTGTGCTTCAACTTCAATCTCTTCGTCTTCCTCTCCTCCTTCGTCTACTTCTCCGGCGTCTATAAAGATTCCTGGGTTTCTCCGAGCATTGACTGCTTCAAAGGATGGTCATCGCTTCTTGCATTGGCCGTGCCGTCCTGCGTCTCCGTCTGCCTAGAGTGGTGGTGGTACCAATCTAAACTATTTCATTCTTAGCCAATATTATTTACGTGAAAATAACAGCGAAGAACTATTAAATAAAGTGGAAAGTCAGGTGTTTTGACTTCATGTTTTAATATCAATTTTATGTGAAATCGATTTCACTTGAATTTTTATCATTAAATAATTTAACACATTTAATCACATAAAAATACTACTTGAAATAGATAACAATTTAGTCAAATTATTTAACGATTTTTAATTATCAACTTTAAATAAAGTTAAATGTACATGAATTTTTATCTTTAATTAACATTTTACCTTAAATTCTACTATTATGTGAATATAGGTACGAATTTATGATAATGCTTTGTGGACTGTTGGTGAATCCAAAAGCAACCGTTGCATCAATGGGAATCTTAATCCAAACAACATCTTTGGTCTACGTGTTCCCATCGTCTCTTAGCCTTGGCGTCTCCACCAGGGTGGGAAATGAGTTGGGAGCCAATAGGCCCGCCAAGGCCCGCATTTGCATGATAGTTTCACTTTTTTGTGCAATGGGCTTGGGCATCACGGCGATGATCTTCACCACCTTGATGAGGCACCAATGGGGAAGGTTCTTCACCAATGACGAAGAAATTCTAAACCTTACGGCCATAGCATTGCCAATTGTCGGGCTTTGCGAGCTCGGCAACTGTCCGCAAACTACAGGTTGCGGGGTTCTGCGGGGCTGCGCAAGGCCCACCATTGGAGCTAACATAAATTTGAGTTCGTTTTATTTGGTGGGTATGCCGGTCGCGATAGTACTTGGATTTGTGAGTAAGATGGGATTTGTTGGGCTGTGGTTTGGGTTGCTTGCGGCCCAAGCAACATGTGCGGGCCTCATGTTGTTTGTTCTATGCAAGACAGATTGGAATGCTGAAGCTCAAAAAGCAAAGGAACTAACCAATGCTGCTTCTTCTTCTTCTTCTGTTAATAATTCCAAAACGAAAGGAGAGGGTAACAAGAACATCAATGATCATCATCATAATCATCTCGAGAAGATTGTGATCGCCGTAGAGAATAATGAACTTGGCAAGATCACAGAACAATCATCATCACTTGAAACCGACCCACTGATCACACCTACTACCAATAATAAACAGTGTAAATTAATTAATTATTGTTGAATTAATTAACTATCTAACTAGCTTTTTAATTAGGTAAAAACTCATGTGTAGTTCACTGTACGTGAAGTTCATAATTGAGAGTTGTTAGATGATTTAATTGATTTAATTAAATTTTTATTTAATAGCTCTCAACTATCAACTTCATGTGAAGTCGACTCCATCTAAGTTTTCACCTCTTAATTATATGATCACTTGTTTCCTTGTACCCATTAATTCTTTTTTCAAATGAGAGTGGTTCCATTTATTGGATTGTACCGTAGACAAAAGTATTAATTGTGTGTGTTTATTTATTTATTTGTGTTTTGTTCAAAGGATAACTTTTGTTTCAAGTTCTTATTTTAATTTTAAAGTTACATGCTACGTTAATATGAAAATCGGCCATTCATATACAATAATATTAAAATATAAAATATATATTATAAATTAATTAATTAAATAATATATAATTTATATATAAATATATAATAATTAATTTTTTATATATACATAATATTTTTGTACTAAATATATTAATCCAATGCTATATATACCACAAAATAAGTGAATATTCAAAAAATAAATAAATAAATAAAATCAAATAGAGAAATAACAACACTTATAACTTATATTTAAAGATAGGAGACTCAAATCCATAACCTTTTAATTGAATATGAAAAAATTATGCTATTTGAATTATAATTTATTGATTTTTTAGGTACTTTTAGATTATTCTTTTCTTTGCTTTTAAATAGGAAGAAGCAAAAAGTCAAAAATTGTAACCCCGTGATAAGAACCAACCATAACACGAACAATATAGAATAAGCTGCGCATTATCGAGCTTGCGAAATTCTTTCCTCTTTCTCGAAGAAAAGACTTTTGTTCCTTCACAAAATAATACATCACCCATTAACCACAAAAACATTGAGCCTAACCGTCCTTGGAACACAAATTCTATCATGTTGGAAACTTCTACCAAAATTTTATTCTCTTAACTCATTTTATTCCGTAATAATATTTCGTTTTATTAACAAAAAATGGGACAAACGTGCGAACAATCTACACTGTAATTGAAACCATGACAACTAAAAAGTAAAGAACAAACAAACTATTTTATATCAAATAATATCTTCTCATGACACTAATAATTAAGAAAATCCTACTTTGGTCTTAGTTTTTCGATAGCAATAATTATTAATTAATTTAATAAGGACAAGCAATTGTCTTATATATTTTCCGTAGTTCATTTGAAGAAGAATAATAAGCAGGAGGAAGATTATTTTATATGCAAAACACGTGGATGAATATAAGGAAACAAAATTAAATGGGGCGGAAGAAGGGATGAAGACTAAGCAAAACTTGCATGATTATTTTTTTAATCCCGCTGAAGAGTCAATGGTGGAGTATTTATATAATGTGTATAATGAGTTATTTATTTGGTTTAATATAAGTTAAAAAATGAACATTCAAATAAAATGCTACTAATTTCTCAAATACAATATACGTATATTATCCAAAATAACCATTCAAATACCAGAGATAATAAATATATGATATCTTACTAAATCAAACATCTCTATACTTTTATTGTATAAATATTTCATTAACTTTCTATTTTTTCTTATTTTTTTTATTAATTCATAAATATAAATTTAATTTTAATACACTACAAATATATATATATATATATATATATATATATATAATATTAAGTCAATAATTAATTTTTATATTAATTATCTGAATAAATATAATTTTATAAATATTTTATAATCACAATGTATTAAAATTAAATTCTATAAATATAGTTATATCTTTCTTTGAAATTGATGAAGTGAAAGTAAAGCAAAGATAAGATATCAATAATTAAGCCACTGCCACCACAATGAAGTAGTAGTGATCGTTTGAGATTTCATCTTTTAATTTTGTGGCATTTGACCACTTTAATTTCCGATCCTAAATGTGTTAGCTAGTGTCCTTTGACTATTCAGATTGAGGTTATTTGATCTATTATCATATTTTTATTAGTTTTTAAGACACATATTAATATTATTATTAATTAAAAATTTAATATTTTTTATTTTAATAAATACATAATAAATATATTAAAATTAAAATTTTATATTTTTTATAAAAATATTAAATGATAATTTTAATGTGTTTTTAAAATATATCTTAGCTAAATCTTATTTTTATTAGTAAAAAATAAATAAAATAAAAATAATAGGCGATCTCAATTCCTTTGACTCATCACCTTCTAATGCTTAACATCATATTAAATAACCGACTTAATAATGAGTGCTAGAACAGAAAGTTGCAAAGAAAAGTAAACCAAGAAGCTACAAAAAGCACCAATCAATTAAAATAGAAGTGTAATCTCCTTTATCATTTGTCATTATTATTATTATTAGTATGTTAGGGTCATTACCTATTAGTGATGTTTGCTAGGTGCAAAGACTAGTGTGCTTAATTAAACCAATTAAGAATAATATGAATTGTTCTTTGCAATTTTCAGCTACACATGTGAGTGATTATGACCTCTGATTAGATTTGATAGTCAAACGGGCAATGCTAGCTTTTATATGTTTTTCAAATGATAACGAGAAAAGTGAAGTGATACTTTGAAGACCGAAAGACCCTGATCAAATTAATTATTAAACTTCTCTAAAACTAAAAGATGACATGGTTTCATCGTTATTCAACCATAGAAACAATTCTCGGATATTCTTTGTTATTAAGATATACTAATATAAATATTTTTTGGATAAATTATAATAATATTTTGGTATTTTATTGATATTAAAATATAAATTATTTTTTAATTATTTTTAATTATATAAAATATTTAAAAATATTTTTTATTTTAATAATTAATCATATATATTATTTTTAAACTCATTTCAAGAATATATGTTAAAAATAAGATTGAACACGTTGATACGTGATGTATTTAAGTATGGAGAATAATTTTTTCTTTTTTATTAAGATACAATTGGACACAAAAGACATGTGTATCAAACAAGTATCAATAAGTGTCATATCCAAAATATATCAAACACTAAAATACAACAAAAAAAATATCCGTACTTCATAGGTTATTATTATTAAACATATCTGATCAAATTAAATAATGTATATGCTACAAGCACAAACATATTCACTTATATACTTATATATATATTTTTTAAAAAATATTATTCGTACACTAAAATCAATCACTAAACTCAACCACCATTTAAATATTACAAAATAAAATACATAGTTGTGCTAATTGTACGTACATTTGTAGAAATACTACTGTTTCACTTGATTTTTGGTAACTTTAATGGGGTGTCGATCTCAGTTTGGAGAGAAGATACGACTCCTCTAAAAAGAGTGAGCTCAACCCGGAAATTACTTAGTATTAGTGTCGAAACGAACTGCGTCGAACTATTGGTGACAAATTGTAACAGATAAAACGGAAATATGTGAAATAAATAAAAACTTTAAATAAATGAAGGTGCAAAATTGAAAATGAAGATTGAAAGAAAGCAAAATAACAATGAAATATTTAAAATAAAGAAATGAAAAGAAACAAAACAAAAGACAATAAAATAAAATGAGTTCCTAACACTCACATGTACTTGTACTCCATGATCTTTCGTTGCGTCACTGAAATTGAAAATTTTTGCAGAGTATGTATGATGATCTAGTGTCTTTTTTTTATTAAATTTCCATTTTTCTTCTAAACTTCTTCTATTTATAGACCCTACGAATAGACTTGCTCCTGAAAAATTTTGACCACGACCTAATTTCTCCTTTTTTTTTCAGTCCACGACCTTTTCTTGACTTTGAAGAATCTTCATAGTAGCCACCCTACGTTCTGTCTTGATTTGATCTTCAAACCCCACGCTCTTGCATCATGTTCACATTTAACCACGTGGTGTATCTAGTTTCGACCCGATTCTCGACTCACATTACAAGAAAAACGTTGAATACCGTTGAATTTAGTGTCGGAAATTAGCGGCGAATTTACCAGCAAATTTACCGGCAGATTGACAATAAATTCGTTGGGTAAAAAAATTAACATCAGAATTAATTTTTTGACAGTAAATTCACCGTTAATAATTGGAGGAAGAAAAAAAAAAAGAAAAAATTGGCGTGATTATTACCGTCAGATTTTGGGTCGAAAAAATCTAACGGTAAGGTAATTAAATAAAATGTTCCATTTTGGTCACATGCTATGCATTATCAGTAAATTTTTTCAACGGTAAATTTATCGGTAAAATTGACCCTTTGAATATATACATGTGATTCACCTAACCCTAACCATCACTCCCTCTCTTCTTCAGTTCTTCCCAATTTTATCTGATAAAACCCAAATCAGTAATTCTCTCCAGTCCACCTCTCCTCTCATCATCGTCCACCATCCACCATCCTTCTCTTCCCTCGTTGTCCCGCTCTCCTCGTCGTGTTCGTCACGTCAGCATCGCTGTCTTTGTCGCGTCAGCGTTGCCGTCTTCGTCGCTCTTCATCGCCGTCTATCATCATCTTCTTCGTCGCTCTTCATCACCGTCCAGAACGAGAGCCGTCTTTGCTGTCGCAAATTTCAGGTGTGTATACAAATTGCTTTATTCCAACTTTTAAGTATGGGATACTATGAATATATTGAATCTATTTGTCAGTTATAAATTATTCATTCTTCTATTCAGTATTGAAAATGTATAGTATTGCTTGTTGTTTCTAATTGTTCATATAGAAGATAATTAGTTACATAAATTTATTTTTTTTATTGGAGATGTTATGATGCTTTTCTTGTTGGGAATTAATTATCTTTTTTCTTGTTGCAGTCTGAAACTAATATGATTAGAGTGGTATCATGGTGGTATTAGTTCAAAGAAACGCAACTATGTTCAAGAATTGTTTACTTCCAACAAGATGAGAGTCGTACGATAAAAATTTTTGTTCTAATATCCAATTTGTTCTAATTTCCATCTTCTGTATTTGTCGCAGAGAATTGTCCTCTTTACTAGCGCTCTGTATTGGAAACTAGTTGATTTTTTTTTTCTTTGATTATGTATTATAATAGAAGCTTTATAGAAAAAATCATAATATTATGTTTTTAGATTGTTATTAATATGTTTAGTATTTGAATATGTTTTGTTATTTTAAAAATGTTTGGTATTTAAATATGTGAAGAATATGATGAACATGTGATGTGTGAATTTGAATTAAGATTTTTAACCATACGATTTGTTAATTAAGATTTTGGTTATTACTGTAGATTACTAACCATCATCAAAATAATAGCTTGTACTTTCAATTTTATTAGTTTAAAAATTAAAATTTACTATCGAATATACTAGAAAAAAAAATCGACGGTAATAAATTCTAAAATCCTGCCAATTAAAAGTATATTGGTTGCTAAATTTGTCAGTAAATAATCACTGACAAATATTTATACTGTTAAATTTATTCTGTTATTAAATTCGATAATAAACTGATAGATTTATTAAAAAAATCTGTCAATAAATTCGATGCTACTCTGTAATTGTTTTATAGTGTCATTTCGGTTCGCCAAGTTTTTTAATTTGACTCTCACTCCTATCGTGGTCGAAGATGGGTTCCCCTACAGTTAAATATTTGAGCCGTTGCAATGAGTAATAATAAAAAAGAATTCTTCTAATAACTACTAATAAAAAAATTCTTCTTTGATGTTTGAGCAATGAGCACTCTGCACGCTTATTAGCAAATTGTTATACGCAAACTCAATGAATTGTTGCCACTTTGCCACCATGCTTTCACGCATTACTGGAATTGCAACAAAAACATGATATTTAATTCAAGTTTGAATGGCAAAGCCCAAAGAAGCATATAGCTAAAATAATAAAATATAGAGATATTTCTTTTGCCAGCCTTTACTTTAAATAAAAAAAAATTAATAAATTGGTCAATATTTTTGTGACATTTTAGACCAGGGATTGTGGGCTAAAGTTATTATGTGGTTTATTACGTGTTAATGCAATGCTATTATTCTTGGTTGCAATGAGTAATATTAATACGGAAGCATACCCATCACTTAACACTGCTTTTATGCGTATCATATAGTCCAATTTGTAGCTTAGAAGCCAAGACTACATTGAGGATCAAAAGGCAATTAATTAATTCAATAGAAGTTTAGGGTTACTAGATTTTCTCCTCTTCTAAAATTTACTAAGTGATCCCTTTGCTGATTAAAAAAAGTTAACACTGTGAAGATTAATTTTAAATTTTCATTTTTTGAAACAATTATTATTATACAGTTTGACAATAAAAGAAAAGAAGAAAAAAAAGGTGATAGTAAATTATTAAACCCTAAAATCCTAGTTTTTTTTTTTTTTTTTTTTTTTTTTTTTTTTTTTTACATAACCCAAAACCCTAGTTAAAAGTGAACGAGAGCTTGTGTAACTGTGTATGAGACCAAAGCACTTACCAAAAACGAAGTACTATAATCTTTTTAGCATAGATTATATTTAATTCAAAATTTTTTATGTAATTACATAAAAATACATATAAATACATATAATTTAATATGTAATTATTATATATTTATATATAAATACATATATAATTTAATTTATTTTTAATATATATTATTTTGGTGACCAATTTCAATGCACACCTAGCATAGTTGTATTTAAGTTTATGCATAGATGAAAACCTTTTCTTTTTGACTGGGATTTTTTTTTTTTTTTTGGACAGGGAAAAGATTGTTTAGTCATTTTGATTAAGAAAAAACATTGTTGAGGAAATGAAGCCTCTCTCAGTTAATATCTGGCCCACCAAAAATATGGTAGGCCCATGAATCCTTATATCGACCCAACTAATATGGGCTTTTGTTGGGGAATAAAAGGACTTTGCTATTGGACTCCGCTATTGATTCAAAAATGAAAAAAGTTATTTGAAAATGTAAATTTTAGTGACCCAAAAAGAAACAACTCTAAGAGTTTTGAAAAACGTTTATTGGGTAATTGTGTTCACAAAATTACAAGGAAAAAATATATGATTTTTGTTGGTTATAGATCAAAACAAATTAATCAATGCACATCAAAAAATTACCACCAAAAAAAAAGTTGATGAATAATTTTATTTTTTTATTAAGGATTTAACTAACATATATTCAAAAGTCACATGATAAGACTGCTATTAATAAATATAAAAAATATATTAAAAATTTATATTTTTTGTATTTTTAATAAAAAATTTAATTTATAATCTTAATATGTACCATTAAAACAGAAATTAGTTGCTAAACTTTTTTATTAAATATTTTGTAATTTGTTTAAATCATGCCTTGCTGGCTTGACTAATTTTTCTATTTACAAATAGGATTTTATTAAATACATTGATTGAGAAGACATAAATAGAAAGTGATTTTCCTTCAATATGTTTAATAAATTGATAATTAATAATTAATAATTTCATTAATCAAATAACGTAGCAAAATCCTTAGAAACAAGTAGTTGCCTTTTTATTTCCAGTAAAAATATTTAATTTTTTTTAGTTGAAGATAGATATTGACCAAAACAGAAACAGTTTAATTGAGCAACCAACTTCTCTAATATTACAGCATAAGAAGCACATGAACTTTGGAAATTAAAAGCTAACAAGTAACAAATGTGAACTGTTGAAGGTTGCTGACCTTTTGGCATATGATTTTAATATTATTTATTATTTTTATATATTGAAAACATAAAAAATTCTATTTTTATAATAAATAACATTAAAACATTTTTTTTATGAAATGCTTAATTTATATTCTTAAAACACATTATAACAAAATTCTATATTTAAATATTGTTTACATTAATTCCATGTCTTAATTTGTTAGTGATGAATAACAATCAATAGCTGAATAGCCCATCCTTGCTGAAAAATGGGAATAATAACCACCATTTTTTCAGCCTCCAATTTGATTATTATATTTTAGGATTTAATTAGTTTATATCTTAAGAGTATATTTTAAAAATATAATAATAAAAATTTTTTAATATTTTTTAATGTATTTAATGTATTAAAAATATAAAAAAAATTAATTTTATAATAATTTTTATAAAATATTTTTTTATAATATATTTAACCTATAACTTTAGAACACAAATTAGCAAAACCTACACAGGAATTTACACCATTAATGAACAATAATTATCACTAAAACTAATTCGTGACTTTGGGTTCAATGCAAGGAAAGTGTGTTCGTATCTTTAATTTGGTGAGGCAGTAATTCATTATGTATGAAATATATTAAAAATGTATAAAGTAATATACATATATATATAGTCTAATTTTTTATATAAAAAATATTGGTATTTTTGTTAGAATTGGAATTAATTGGTGTAATTATAGATGAGAGAATTTATAAGAAAAGTTTAGGCGCTAATAATTTTATTAAATTTTGATCAGCATGTAATCAGCAAAAAAAGTGAGTAATTTAATAAAACGGAAAGAGTATACAAAGATAATAAAATTGTGAAAGAATAATAATGAAAGAAAAGAAAAGATGAATAAATTTTATTGATTGTTGATTGATTGAATTGTTCACTATGAAGGTAAAACTAAGTATATATAGAGCATTAGTCTATGAAAGATAAAAGATAAGATAAAGATAAGATAGAGATAAAGATAAAGATAACTATAAGATAAGATAAAGACTAAAATTATAATTGAATTTGTGTATTCTGTTGGGCTGAATTTGTGGGCCGTGAGACGTCTTTATTGTTAGTAGAAGAGTGATTTAATACGCCCCCGCAAGCTGGAGGATGAAAGATGTCAAGAATACTAAACTTATTCAGATTAAGATGGAAGGGTTGAGGAGACAAAGGTTTGGTGAAGATGTCGGCTAGTTGCAATTGGGAGAAGTTTCATCACTCCAGCTTGAACTTTTTGTCGAACCAAGTGACAATCAACCTCTAAATGTTTGGTTCGTTCATGAAAAATCGGGTTAGCAGCAATATGAAGAGCACTCTGATTATCACAATATCAAACTGGTGGGCGGATAGGGGAGATGCGTAAAAATTGTAACACATTTAGTATCCATTGAAGTTCACAAATTGTGTTGGCAAGTGCACGATATTTTGCTTCCGTGGATGAGCGGGCAACGGTGGTTTGTTTCTTGGTCTTCCAATAGACTAAAGAATTGCCTAAGAAGAAACAATAACCTGTTAAAGATCGTCGAGTGTCAGGACATCCAGCCCAATCAGAGTCACTGAAGCCAAGAAGCTGAATTTCTGATTCCCTTGGAAAGAAAAGTCCTTTGCCGGGACTAGTTTTCAGATATCGTAACACATGCTTGGCAGCTTGAAGATGAGATTCAGTAGGAGATGCCATGAATTGACTTAATTGTTGAGTTGCATACATGATGTCCGGTCGAGTAGTGGTGAGATAGATAAGACGGCCAACCAAACGGCGATATACAAAAGGGTCAGATAGTAGGGGACTTTTGTCTTGATATAGTCTTGTGGTATTATCTATTGGAACAGAAGCAGGTTTAGCACCTAATAAACCAGAATCCTCTAAAAGATCAAGACAGTATTTTCTTTGAGATAAGCAAATTTTTTTCTCTGATTGAGCAACTTCAATGCCCAAAAAATATTTTAATGGGCCCAAGTCTTTAATTCGGAAGTGTTGGTGCAAAATAGACTTAATGGTAGCAAGTTCAGAAATGGAATTACCAGTGAGAACAATGTCGTCAACATAGACTAAAAGGATAGAAATTTGATCACCAATGAATTTAACAAATAGGTTATAATCAAATGAGGTCTGTTGATATCCATGAGATAGCAAAAGATGAGAAAGTTTGTCATACCACATACGACTAGATTGTCGTAAACCATACAGTGACTTTAGTAGCTTACAGCATTGATTCGGTTGAGGAGATGTAAATCCGAGTGGCAGAGTCATATAAACATCCTCAGAAAGATCCCCATGTAAGAAAGTATTATTGACATCCAACTGATGTATGGGCCAACGCTTCATAGAGACCAATGCCAAAACTAATCTGATGGTGGCAGGCTTGACAACAGGGGAGAAAGTTTCTAAAAAATCAACACCTTCAGTTTGAGTGAACCCTTTAGCCACAAGGCGTGCTTTATATTGATCAACTGAACCATCAGCCTTGCGTTTGATGCGATAGACCCATTTACAGCCAACCGGCTTAACCCCTGCAGGGCAATCAACAAGACGCCAAGTTTTGTTCAGCTCAAGAGTATCCAACTCATCTTTCATAGCACTACGCCAATTAGAGTGTTGATTGGCGTCCTTAAAAGACTTTGTCTCAATGTCAGAATGTAGAGATAAAAGAAACCTTTTATGTGAAGATGAAAGAGAAGAAAAAGACATGACTGAAGATAAAGGATACTTGCACTTTGAGGGAGATTGATTTGTAGAGATGAGAGAGGAATTACACAAGTAATCAGAGAGATATGCTGGAGGTCGGTGAGGCCGGTTGGAATGACGAGGATGGGGTTGCTCAAGTGGTGAAGAAGGTGATGGGTGATGAGAAGGTGATGGTGGACTGGTGTCTAGTGCGGAAGGAGAGATGGGTGTCTGTGTTGAAAGTGATTCGGTTCAACTTGGCTAGGTAACAATAGTGAGGAAGAGGGAGAGGTTGTTGGAGAAAATAAAGAACTAGGTGGAGTTGGGTCAATAGGTATAGGTGAGGGTTCAACTGGAAGACTAATTGAATCTTGTTTTTGAGAAGGTGTGTTTGGCAATGTTGGGCTGAGTGTATGGAATTGGGCATTTTTTGTGACTAAGGGCAAGATCATTTCATAAAAAATCACGTTTTTAGAAATCTCAATTCTTTTATCTTCTAAAACATAAACAATATATCCTTTAAAACCACTTTGAAAGCCAATAAATACAGCCTTTTTGGCTCTTGGATCAAATTTTGATCTATTTGCCATTAGGGTAGAAACAAAACATAAGCATTCAAAAACTTTAAGGTCATGATAATTTGGTGGATGATTGAATATAATCTCAAATGGTGTTTTAAAATTAATTGCGGATGATGGAACTCTGTTAAGTAGATAAACAGCATGTCTAACAGCATAAGACCAAAAAGATGATGGTAAATTAGATTGAAACATAAGAGCACGAGCTATATTCAAAATATATTGATGCTTGCGTTCTACCCTTCCATTTTGTTGAGGAGTTTCAACACAACTACGTTGATGAATAATGCCCTTTGAAGCATAAAAATCAGGTAAAATAAATTCTGGTCCATTATCGAAACGAATAGTTTTGACTTTGGAGTTGAATTGTGTTTCAATTAAAGTAATAAAATTTTTTATTTAATTTTGCACTTCTTCTTTTGATTTTAATAAAGTAACCCATGTAAAGCGGCTAAAATCATCAACAATAGTAAAAAAATATTTATGATTATGAATAGAACTTTGTCGAAACGGACCCCAAATATCAAAATGTAATAAATCAAAACTTGCATTGGCTTTGTTAAAACTTTGAGAAAATGAAAGTTTCTTTTGCTTAGAAAGATGACAAATGTCACAAGCCTCATCATGATGCATAGAGATAAAAGGAAATTGTTTATGTAAATGATTAAGTCTTTGCCCAGAAGGGTGTCCTAAACGAAAATGCCATATATTGGAAGGTGTAATGGGTGGAGATTGGATGGAATTTATGGAGTATGTAGTGAATGAATTTTTACCGAAATTGGGTTCAAAGACATATAATCCCTCTCTCATTCTGGCCAAATCAATCGTCCCCAAATTGTTGCTCTGTAAAGTGCAAGAAGAAGATGAAAAAGTGAGTTCACAGCCGAAGTAATTTTTGAAACAGAGATAATATTAAAGTTAAAATGAGGTAAATAAAGAACATCATGAAGAACCAAAGATAGTGAAAATTGAACGATTCCTTTATAAGAAACAGTAGCTTGAGAACCATTTGGTAAATGAACAATAATAATAGGAGAAATTTGTGTGTAAGAAATAAACCAAGACAAATTTGATGCAATGTGATCTGTAGCACCAGAATCAATGATCCAAGTATTCAAGAATGAATCTCGATTGAAGAATTGTTAACAGTAGAAAAAGTATTGAAAGAACAAAAATAATGAGTAGTTGGACTTGGCAAAAGCTCAAGTTGGTTTGAAGGACGAGCTTTTTCATTGAAAGGAAGTGCCATGAAAGAAAAGTGTTGGGTTGACGAAATGTCCAAAAGAGGTTCCGGATGAAGTTGCTGTTGTGCCCTTTCTCCTTGATCCATGGATGTCAGCAGAGCTCAAGAGGAGCTCTGATACCATAATAAGACGGAAAGAGTATACAAAGATAATAAAATTGTGAAAGAATAATAATGAAAGAAAAGAAAAGATGAAGAAATTTTATTGATTGTTGATTGATTGAATTGTTCACTATGAAGGTAAAACTAAGTATATATAGAGCATTAGTCTATGAAAGATAAAAGATAAGATAAAGATAAAGATAAAGATAATTATAAGATAAGATAAAGACTAAAATTATAATTGAATTTGTGTATTCTGTTGGGCTGAATTTGTGGGCCGTGAGACGTCTTTATTGTTGTCATGAGTTGAGGTAGAAGAGTGATTTAATATAATTTTATACTATTGGATGAAATTTCACGCTATTAAAAATATCATTGATGACTATTTGATGGTTACAAATCATAAAGTTGTTGATCCTCTAACACTTCTCTTTTGTAGGTGAGAAATCAATACGTGAGGTATATTACAACACGTGAAGAGCGTGTTGAAATATTTCAGCCAATACGTAAGAGGCGTGTTAAAACACATAAAAAACGGATTGAATATTTTTACAATAATATAATACACTTTAAATATTAATATTCAATCAAAATACTATTTTCACCTCCATATTAAAAATAATTTGCGACATATATATATAAATTAATTTTTGATATACATATAATATTTGTATTCACATGTAATAGTGCAGTTGGTTGACTTTTGTTGTGAAATGCAATTGGTTGACTTTGTTCTTTCTTGTTTCTTATATAATTAATCATCAGAAGTTTAGGTAAAAAATATGGCCTCAACCATTTTGCATTGTTCATAGAATAAATTCTAAAATATTGATTAAATGCTTTTCTTTGGACGGTGTTTACATATTATACTACCTCTTCCGTGTCTAACTGGAGAGGAGTTACATGTATTCTCTCACGTTGTTCTTATTATTATTATTATTATTATTATTATTATTATTATTATGGGAAAGTTCGAGGAACTAATAGAATAGTGTACAATGAAGGTTTAAGGAGTATTAGAGATACAATTATTAGTGTTACTTTTTTTTTATTGACTGAAGTTTTTGGGATGAGTGGTATCATGACATGGTATTAAAACTCTAAATCCAAAAGGTTAAGAGTTCGATTTTTGGTGAACCCAAAATCAATTTAAGCTTTTATGGAAATTATTATTATTATTGCTTCTTCCTTGCTTTGTTTATTAGTAGCGCCTCCAAGTGACTTAATTTTTAGGGAAACAAAATTATGCATAAATAGAAAATTAAAATATGAGACACTAATACACCATCAATTCATAATATGTTAATAGATAAGTAAAAACACAAATTTTTAAATATGTTGGAAAAATAAAAGGTTTCTACTTTAACATTAATGCCCTTAAAAGATATTTTTAACTAATTTTATTTCATAATTATATAATCCGAATCTAAAAATTTTAAGATTTGTTTTGTGTTTTATTTTTTATTTTTAATGTTTTTATTTTAAATTTCTGTAAAAATATTAAAAACAAAAAAATTGTATTTTCTAATTTTATCTCTTATTTTTATTTTTTTACTAAATTTTAAAATAGAAATATTAAAATACAAACCAAACACGCATTAAATTTTAATTTTAGTTTTCTTTTTTAATGGTATAAAAAAAACCCTTTTTCTGAGCTGCCCATGTGTTTCTTACTAGCTTTAGTGGTAAACGGATCTTCACCAAACCGAACCGAATCCAAAACCCGACCCGAGACACAGTGTCGTGTGTAGAGGCGTTGTTTATGTTTGATGACTTTGATCTGGAAAATGGACCAACCCAATTTGGAAGTTGGAAGGAAACAACTCACCTCCGCCCACCCCCCTCTCTCTCTCTCTCTCTTAAACTTTTCACTTTCTCTCTCTAAAACCATTTAATATAATTCTTCTCTCCCTCTCTGAATTTCGGTTCTTACTTTTTAAGTTTTTACAAGCTCCTGTTTTCTAGGGTTTTTGTTCTTCTTTGATCCAACTGATTGCTAATACTCATTTCTAATAATCTACAATCTAATCAGATTCAGCTCATGTAGTGAATTTTTCAGTTAACTAGGTGCTATTAATTTTTTTTTCCTAAGGCGTCAGGTAAATTAATGGCTCAATTCCGGCGAACTCTGTCGCCGGCGTATCATGATCGGCAGTACCCGAACGGCGCCGGCGGTGTCTTATCTGTTTCATCTCCGTCTCACAAGTTCTCTTCCACAAACGCCAAGTACACATCTCCGTTTCCGGCGCTGGCGACGAGTGCGGCGGCGCTCCGGAAGTTTCTCGCCGGAGTCTTTGTCCGGAGGTACGGCCGGAAAGGACAGTGGAGGAAGGCTCTGTACCGTTGCCTGCTATGCTTCTTCGTCGGTTTCATGCTCGGAATGTTTCCATTCGGCCACCACGTCGTCGTCGACGACGTTCGCCCTAGCGACATGTCGTTCGAGATCAAGCCACCTCACGCCAACGCGCAGTTGCTTCAGGAGAATCACGTTCTCAAGAACCGCGTCGGCGGAAAAGAAGGAACCGAAGTAGTTGAAGCCGCGGTCGGTGGCGGCAGCGATAGCGGCAGAGAGAGCGGTTTCATCATCGATCCGGTGAGCCTGAGCGTAGCGAACCATCACTCGATAGCGGAGCGCTTCGATTTCGTGCCGCGGAAGCAGCTGATTGTGGTAACACCGACCTATAACCGTGCTTTACAGGCGTATTTCTTGAATAGGCTGGGGCAGTTACTGCGGCTGGTGCCTCCGCCAGTGCTGTGGGTTGTGGTGGAGATGAATGCGGCGTCAATGGAGACGGCGGAGTTGCTGAGGAAAACGGGAGTGATGTATAGGCACTTGGTTTGCGCTAAGAACTCGACTGATGTGAAGGACAGAGGAGTTCATCAGAGGAACACGGCGTTGGAGCACATTGAGCGCCATAAGCTTGATGGAATCGTTTACTTTGCGGATGATGATAATGTGTATTCGCTTGAGTTGTTCGATACCTTGAGAGACATCAGGTATAAAAGAATCTAACCTAATGTCTTCTGCACCTGTTGATTTTGATTTCTATGTGATTTTAATTTTTATTATATTGATGTGTTTGTGATCCGTGGCTGTTGCAATTATATGACGAAGGTTCAGTCCTTTGTTTGTTGAATTTTGTTAATCTTCTTTCTTCAGTTATCATGGTTTGTGTAACTTCATTCCATTGGCTTTTTGATCCTTGATTCCTTACTTACTATTGCTCTTTAACATAAGTTGATTGCATGTTTTGATCTTCCATATACTTGCCAGCTTTTTTAGGATTACTATATAGTATCAATGGTTTCCATAGAAACACGGGTAGGGAAACAAGTATCAAGAAAAATTGGTTTGAATATCCGTGAACTTAATAAATGCAATGTTTTGTGGGACAATTCATTAAATGCCATCTGTGATCATTAGGTTTTATTTATTATCTTTTAGTATACTTTTGAAGTTGCTACGTTCTATTCTTGCAATCGGATCATTTATGTTGCAGTTTTTAAAACCATCTTAAACCACTATCTGTTTTGAGGTTTCTGGAATCAACGAGCAGTATATTTGTGGATCTAGCATTTTGAGGCATCTATTCAAGAACTCTGTTCGTCTACTTGTGCAGTTACCATATGATTGAGATGATTCCTATCCTAATTTTGTTTTATGTTCCTTTTGTTGACATAATTTGGTACTTCCGATTGAGCCAATCCTACTTGAAAATTACATTTTCGCAGTGAGTGACACTATTGGTTCAATCCTAACAAACTAACTATACCAAACATGTTAGGTTTGGTGGCAAGCAACCCACACTATTCATCAGAGAACCAAACTTAAAACCTTAGAGAAGGCAATTAATGGTGGAATATGAATATCCTGTTAATGAGAGTGTTCAACAGATGTCTTGGTGAAAGACGCAAACAATGATATCACTAGCTAGTTGCTGACAGACTTTCATTAAAAATTAGAGCTGATGAAATTTGTCTTGGTTAACACCTTTTCATGATGACATGAACTTGAGCTTTAATGATTTTCAGTGTTTTGGGATATACATATAAATAATTATGTGTGAAACCTGTAGTCATGAAGTTTTTTTTAGATCGGCTCCCCTACTTTTTATGCCTTTGGATGTTGTCCTCAGATATTTCTAATGCATTAACTGGTTTTGTAGTCGCTTTGGCACTTGGCCTGTTGCTATGCTAGCACCCAGCAAGAACAAGGCTATTTTGGAGGGCCCTGTATGCAATGCAAGCCAAGTGATTGGATGGCATACAAACGAGAAAAGTAAAAGACTTCGTAGGTTTCATGTTGATATGTCTGGATTTGCTTTTAATAGCACAATCCTGTGGGATCCAAAGCGATGGCGACGCCCTACTACAAATCCTATTCGACAATTGGATACAGTGAAAGAGGGTTTTCAAGTATGGCTCCGACTGTTGCTCTTTGCTGTCCTGCCCCATTAATATCTTCTGATGTCCTTACTGCTTCATCTTGTTTTTCTGCTAACTAATAAATCTCACCTGTACTTGTTATAATTACTAGCCGAATTTGCCTTTGGTCTTTACAGGAGACGACCTTTATAGAGCAATTGGTGGAAGATGAGAATCAAATGGAAGGTTCTCCTGTTGGTTGTTCCAAAGTATTGAATTGGCATCTCCATTTGGATTCTCATAACGTAGTTTATCCAAAGGGTTGGCTGCTTCAGAAAAACCTAGATGCTGTGGTCCCTGTCAACTAATCCTTCTCTGAATCTATTGTGAATGTGTGATAGGTATGACCTGATTGTCCTTGTAATGCAGTATATAGAATATTATTTGTAAATACTTAAGGAAAAACAGAACGTGTCACATCTAAAATGTCATCTTATGAAGTGATACCATAGAAAACCAATGTTAATAATTTGACAAAGAAAGTTAAACTTTTCGGAGGATGTCATGCTTGCTCTGGGCCTTGTAACAAGTTGAAATTCATATAGCTTTAAAGCTTTAACCTCATTGTAAGCAAATTAACTGGCTTTTGTTCATGACAGTTTGCCCATATTTGGTATTGGTTCGTCACTGAATAGATGGGTGCATCAGTTAGCCATCTTTGGCACTGATGCATTATGTTGCACGCCAAGACAGGAACTGGTTACTAGTCTTTTCATGAGTTCCCTTGCACAAAATTATATGCAGAGGCAAAATTTTTGTAGAATATGTTGCCTTGTTTGTTTGAAGGAGACAAAGATCGTCTGCCAAGAAAAAAAAACAAAAGAGAGGAAGAAGGAAAGTGGGGAAAACAGGACAAGGATTTTATTCAAATTACATGATGTTCAAGGTTATACACAGCTATGTATTAGGTATATATAGATCATAGATTTTTCTTGGGGGCTAATTCGATGTGGACCAAAACTGTTTCTGATTTAGGCCTTATCAAAATCTGCAGAGGGGTAACTTCTCAACTTTGTACTCTATTCCTTTTCATTCTTTCAATTGATGGTATTCTTGCAATACTTGAGTAGTTTGGATGAATTTTACTTATTAAATGACGTGCACGATAATATGTAAAGCAGTTTGAACTTTGAAGGCGAATATTTCTACATTGAACGGACTCTGATGGTAGACAATTATTTACTTGTTACAAGGACAACAATTAGGGTACTACGGCAAAGTATGTAATTGCTGTTCAAATTTCTGTGGTATTTAGTATAACATGGTTACTTGGTCGTCAATTCTGACAACTGTAAATGACCTGTTGTCCAGTCTTGGATCAATGAATTTTGTAAGATATATATACTTTTAGTATTTTAAATTTGATGTTTATCTGGGACCAAATTTGAAGCCGACATGGGCATAGTAGTAGTTGTAATGATAAAAATGTGCAGTGCTCAACCTCTAGAGAAATTGGACCAATTCGATATCACCATTTATCTTATCTTTTAATTTTGGATAAAGTATATTTTTTGTTCTTAAGGTTTATAATTTTTTTAAAAATATTCTAAATGTTTAATTTTATTCAATTTTATTTCTAACGTTTTCGATTTATTCAATTTTGTCTTTAATGTTTTTTATGTATTTTAAAACTATTTCTAAATGTTTTCAATTTTATCCTCAACATTTCGGATGAAATTAATATTTAAAGGTAATTTTGATATAAACCAAATAATATTCAAAGATAATTTTGATATAAATAAAAAATATTAGGGATAAAATTAAATACAATTAAATGTTAGGTCACAAATGTTACAAATAAAAAACATGCTTTACTCTTTAATTTTTCAGTTGAGTGGAACCTGTGATCTGAATTTGAGAACCGCCATTGCCAAATATAATTTTGACACCTTGTGGGTTAAGTCAAAAAAACGAAGCAGGTTGGTTTCCACCAAAAGATAAGTGATTTGGTAGACTTTATTTTGAGGAGGCTAGTAAAGGGAATTTTTTTTTAATTTGTGAAGAATAAAATTGGGTGAAGATTTTAAAGTAAACCAATGTTCTAAAAATTGGATCGGATTGGCTGGTCGAACTGATTCAACCGGAAACCAACAAAAAAAATAATCCGATTTAATGTGTAAAACCGCAAAATAAAAAAACACTCATGAATTGCTGAACCGGTCGGTTATCAGCAGGTCGAACCGGACCGGAATCCGGCCGATTTACAGAAAACGACCTGGTTTCCTTCCTTGAAAGGGAAAAAGTTGCACGCGTTACCCCCATTCCCCCCTTCTCCAACTCCTTCCTAGAGCAAACCCTAGCCTCCACCAATAGTTGTCGCCGTCTGTTGGATGAGAGACTGCTGCCGCCGTCCATCGCACTCAAGAACTTCCGTCTTCGTGCTCTTGGGCCTCTCGCCGGATCCTCCCCGTCGGGTGCTCGCATCTCGCCGTTCTCCTCTATGCTCGGCTGCTCGCGCCTCCCTCCGCCAGTGAGTGCTCGAGCTGTGCGTGTTGGTTGCTGCTCGTCGTCCGTGGTTGTCTCTGCTCGATTCTGCCTCCCAGTCTCACTCGAGTCTCGTCTCGTCTCAGTCACTGGCATCTCGTGGTTCGTCTGTCTCGTCGCCAGCGGCAGAAGCAACTCGTGGGGTTGTCTCTTGCTTCGTCTCCTTCCGTGGGGTGGTCGCCGACTCGCCATCGACCGTTGGTGAGTCCCTGCACCATCGCTTCCCTGTTCTCTCTTTTCAGATTTCCCTTCTCCCTGTATTTTTGCATTTTGCTGAATTGCTAATCAAATTTGCCTTGTTGCTAATCTAAATGTTGCTGTAAATCGGGACTTTACTTGGATTTGTTAAATTTGTTGCTGTAACTTGAATTTGTTGCTTCCCAGTCACAGAATCAGAATAGAATACTCAGTCAGTGCTTGGTTGATTGGTTTTGCTCACTGATTGTATTTGATGATAAATTTTAAATTGATAACTTTTAAATTTTAAATTTGCACTGCGTGTTACTGATTCACTGTTCCGTCAGTCCTTTTTGTTGTTGTTAATCATTGTGATGAGCTTTATTAAAATTGGGTTGAAAACTGTTGAATCTTTTTTCATTTTTCATTGTTCTTAACTTCTGTTCTTATTAAAAAATTTGCAATTGGTGATCTTTTGATTTATTATATGCTTCATGTTTTTAATTTCACTCTGCTTCTAGGCTTTGAAATCTGTTTATGATAACTGTGATGCAATTATTTAGTTGGATAACTGATGTAATTATTGAGTTCAAGAGATTGAGTTTTTGATTTGCAAGGTGATTTTTGGTTGATTTTTTATTTAATTTGGTAATGGTGTTTATGATTGGGATTATCTGGTTTTCATTCTTTTTGAATTTGGTAATAGTGTGATTACTTGTTGCTGTTTGTAATGTTTGTTGCTGAATGATGATTGTTCTTTCTTGCCTCTGTTTAGTAATGTTTATTGAAATTTTGTACTTTTTCAATGCATATTTTTATATGTGTTATTAGTCAAAGTCATGTCAAGGCCATGCAAATTTATTCAATTCCTCCTACTTCAAACTGCTTATGCTGCTTCTCACTATTTCTGGTGTGTAACTTGTATACTTCTGCATGATTCTCTTTTGATTCCACACAAAGTTGATGAAAAAAACTGATTTTGTTATCTGGGGTAATCTTATTCTGTTTCTGTCTATGTTTTCTTGCTAATGGAACATTCTAGTCTAGTTGTTTAGTGATCAGAATGTTATTCCTTCTTAGCTTCATGGAATGAAAGAGAAACTACATTGCATCCTCAGAGGAATCAAAAACCATTAATTAATTTATATATTATTCATTTTAGTTATATGATTCTATCAATTTGGTTGTGTACTTATTCTTCTTATTCAGCATAGGAATTTAAGCATTTTATTTTTCTGATATTTCAAAACTCTGTTTTTCTCAAGAGACATTTATAGTTTTATACAGACAAGTGGTTCTGATTTTGGAATCAACTAGCCAACAATCTTCCCTCTCCATACCACGCGTTGCTGTTCTAAAATGGTTTTTCCGGTTGAACCACCGGTTGGACTAGTTGGACCAGTAAATCAGTGAACCAGTGATTAAAACGGTTTGATGACCGGTCAGGTTTTCAGAACCTTACACTTGTAGCAGAACTTTTGGTGTCAGTCATTTTGGCATCATGCACTATATGTCTTGGGAGCGAAGCTATGTTTGTTGTTGAAATTTGGACTCTTATGGGTCTCCTTTAGCATGTAGAATTATGGTGTTTGTCTGTGTCCATTATTTTTCAGTGTGGTTAACTGGCGTGACAATGTTGTAACTTCACAACTACTTTAATGGCTTGCGTTACTTTATGACCTTGCAGCTGCTGTGAGGAAGGAAATTTCAGATGAAACAGATCGCATAACCGGGAAGACGAAACAAATTTCTAACATTCCAATTCAACTCAGCATTTATTTGCCACATGGTAAGTTGTTTGCTTATCAATTGATGGATGTAATTTTATATAGGCCTTATAATTTGTCAAATTGTTCTGTATGTACCTTTCTTTCTTCCCTTGCCATTTCATACCTTGTCATTGAACATTTGATTGCGCGGATGAATGGTGATTTAGGGTTCAAATAATGCAAGGTTATCTTTTCTAGAGTGGCGGAACAGTCCTTTATTCGTTTGCTTCTGCTTTATTTCTTTTATGTTGCCTGCAAAGCTCATATATCTAGAGTAGTCTCAATACATTATTCGTATGTACCTCTGCTAAATTTCTCTTGGCAGTTTGTTTCTGTGGTTAACTTTCTGTGGCTTTGCCTGCAGTTGTAAACTTAACCCTTATAGATCTTCCTGGGTTGACAAAGGTTGCAGTAGGTAAACCTCAAAATAAGCCCGCTTGCTCCTCCTTCACCAACCGAATCTCCATTCAGTTTCCTCTTCGTCTCTGTTCAAAGTTGGAAGCCTTTGCTCACTCTGCAACTTCAAGCGCATACACTGCAATTTCAATGCTCACAAGAAGAAAAATCCTCAATTTATTCTCAACCCAATTCGCTTCTCACCAATTCAATGCAGTTTCGAAGTTATCACGAGTTCCTTCGCACCCTTATTCTGAAATCCACAAAACCCTAAACCCCTTTAGGGTCTTTGTTTTGTGCGCATGGAATTCGACGCAAGCATCGAAATTTCCCGAATACGAGATGCCATCGGTGACGTGGGGTGTGATTCAAGGTCGCAAGGAGAAGCTGGTATCGCGGGTCATCGTATTCGACTTCCTCAGGGGTTTGGGAATCGTCCCTGACGAGTTGCAGGACCTTGAGCTACCTTCGACAGTTGAAGTCATGAGGGAGCGCGTGGAGTTCCTCCAGAAACTAGGGCTAACAATTGATGACATCAACGATTACCCTTTGATGTTGGGATGCAGTGTGAGGAAGAACATAATTCCTGTTTTGGGGTACTTGGAAAAAATTGGGATTTCAAGATCCAAACTTGGGGGATTCATTAAGAGCTACCCGCAGGTATTGCATGCTAGTGTGATTGTTGAGCTTGTCCCTGTTGTGAAGTTCCTTAGGGGACTTGATGTGGAGAGGGAGGATATTGGGTATGTGTTGCAGAAGTACCCTGAACTTCTAGGGTTCAAGCTTGAGGGTACTATGAGTACATCAGTGGCTTATCTTGTTAGTATTGGGGTTAATCCTAGGGATATTGGTCCCATGGTGACTCAGTATCCTTATTTTTTGGGGATGAGAGTTGGGACTGTGATCAAGCCTTTTATTGATTACTTAGTCTCTTTGGGACTGCCAAAGAAGATTTTGGCTAAGATGTTGGAGAAGAGGAGCTATTTGCTTGGATATGATCTTGAAGAGACTATCAAGCCAAATGTGGATTGTTTGATTAGCTTTGGGATAGGGAGGGAGTGTTTGCCTTCGGTTATTGCACAGTATCCTCAGATTCTTGGATTGCCCCTCAAAGCCAAGTTGTCTTCGCAGCAGTACTTCTTCAGTTTAAAGCTTAAGATTGATCCTGAAGGTTTTGCGCGAGTCGTGGAGAAGATGCCGCAGGTGGTTAGTCTTCACCAAAACGTGATCATGAAGCCGGTCGAGTTCCTCCTCGGAAGGGCTATAGCACTGCATGATGTGGCTAGCATGGTGGTCAAGTGTCCGCAGTTAGTAGCACTGAGAGTGGAGCTCATGAAGAACAGTTTTTACTTCTTTAAGAGTGAGATGGGAAGACCACTGAAAGAGCTTGTAGAGTTCCCTGAATACTTTACTTACAGTCTGGAGTCTAGGGTCAAACCAAGATACCAAAGGCTAAAGAGCAAGGGGATAAGGTGTTCATTGAATTGGATGCTGAATTGTAGTGACCAGAGATTTGAAGAGAGGTTGCAGGGTAATTATATTGAGACTGAAAGTATAGGTCCGACATTTTTAATGGGTGGGAAATTGAACCTGCCAGGTAATGCAATTCTTTCAGATGAGGAAGAGGAGAGTGATGATGAAGTACTATACCGAAGAACTGTTTCTTTATAGAACAATTTTTCCTTCTTTTTTTTCCCGGTTATATAATTACAAGACATAGTTGTCATCTATTTTGCTCTCAACTTCTATGCAAATTATAATAATAATGAAATCATAAAATCTATGACAAATCTTCCTTATTGTAGCATCTGTAGTATCTTGATGATCTCCAGGCCACGGAATCAATGTCATCCCTAGCTTGCTTGTACAATTCAAGCCTTTTAGCAAGTTGATTTGTTGGCGCCCAATTTCTGTTTCTGTAAAAATAGCACACACACACATTGTTATAAAATCTCATCCGTATAACGCTTTCATCAGTTCTAAGCCAACAGGGGACCACTACGAAGACACTTGGTTTATTAGGATTTAGGATAACTACACACGCAGCCACATCATTATAGTTAGATATAACGCATTGAATAAGTTAACTCATCCAATGTCCATACCATGAAACAAAATCTTTTCTTAATAAAAAAAGGTAGAAATTCCGTGTAAGGTGGCAAAACTTTAATCAAACATAAAAATCATACCTCCTCCTTCCCAACTTGAACATAAAAGTAGTTAAGCAATGATCTCTTGGTATAGAATTCTTAAGCGAATCGCAAACCATGTTGATATAGGCATTAACATTTGATATTAAGACCAGTAGAACATTGGAGCAGAAGTCAAGATAATATTAAAACTGATATCCATCAATTATTAGTATGAAGACTTGGGGAAACGTAGGTACCAATTGAACATGCATTACAAGCACTTGAACATCCACTAATTTTCTAAATTATAAAAGCTGGTCCAGCTTGCACGTGAATATTTGGAAACATGAATTGTCCGAGTATATCTACTTGAAAGATGTCGTACCTCAGTTTCAGAAATTGACTTCCGTACAAGTTCTGAGATAGCAGAATAAAAGTGTATAACTTCTGATGAAAAGAACATAATAATACTAGCAATTTGTTCCGAAAACCTAGATATGGAAAAAGAGAATAAAAAACACAGGTTAAGGTTGATATTTGATACATTGAGCTCTACTAAAAATAGGTAGATGAAAGCTGCTTTCAAATAAAAAGGCAATGGAGATGCAATGGTTACAAGGAGATAAGGCATTCTTTAGGGGAAAAAAAAGTGAAGGGCATCTAAAGAGTGAAAGTATTTCATAATTCCGTTTAGCAGTTCATATCAATAACTGATAACTCCATCAGTAATACAGATCAACAAACAGAAACCATTCAGGCGACATGGGCATAGTAGTAGTTGTAAATTTGTAATGATAAAAATGTGCAGTGCTCAACCTCTACAGAAATTGGACCAACCGATATCACCATTTAACTTATCTTTTAATTTTTAATTTTGGATAAAATATATTTTTTGTTCCTAAGCTTTGCAATTTTTTTTAAAATAAGTTTAATTTTATTCAATTTTGTCTTTAACGTTTTTTATTTATTCAATTTTGTCTTTAATGTTTTCAATTTGTTTCCAAACTATTCCTAAATGTTTTCAATTTTGTCCTTAATATTTTAGATGGAATTAACATTTAGGAATAATTTTAATATAAACCAAAAATATTAGACACAAAATTGAATACAATTAAACGCTAGGAGTATTTTTGAAGAAAATCATAAATGTTACGAATAAAAAATATTTAATTTTTCAGTTGAGTGGAACCCGTGATCTGAGAACCACCATTGCCAAATCTAATTTTGACACCTTGTGGGTTAAGTCTAAAAACAAATGAAGCAGGTTGGTTTCCACCAAAAAATAAGTGATTTGGTAGACATTATTAAAAAAAAGAATTTAATTTTAATACATTATCAGTGTAAAATAATTTTATACGTGCATCTAATTACATAATTAATAAAAATATATCTCTTATATTGGCCACGTGAATAATCATTTAAAAAATTATTTTACACTATCAGTACATAAAAATTAAACTCAAAAAAGAATAATCTTCACTTTTTATTCAATTTTACTCTTGACCATACATGTTAAGTACTTAAGTTACATAAAATAATTTTATATTATTATCTCCCTAACATTACTCAAGGTATAGTACACAGACTTTGACCTTCTTGTTAATACATTTCAATAAATATCACTTGGACGGTTGGACCCTTTACATCAACTTTAGTACCACTGTATCATAAATAATTGTGAGGTTTGTGTAATTTTTCTAATAGAGATATTTATATTTATTCTACAAGAAAGAGTAGACCTACGAACTAGCATAGTTGAGACATTAGGCATTAGAATAAGCCTTTTCGTTTTTCATAATATTTCAAAATTTAACAGATCAAGAATTAATTCATTACAGATTTAGATTTTATTTAAAGATTTGCTATTAATTAATGAGTTGATTCATACATAAGACAATTAAAACCCCAGGTACTTATTTGTTAAATCTACCCAAGTTGGTTGGCATTAGAAATTTAGAATAAACTTTTATAGGCTTTGTTATGGCCCGGCCCAAACCATCAGCGGTTTGAGTCGACCCGAGCACCACCCGACCCAGACGGTTGGGGACGAGGTGCTCGATCGCCGACCCGGACACGCGTCCCTGACAGCTGCGTCATAGCTGTGGAATGGAGGCATCAAGGAAGGTGGGCCTATCCTTGAGGGGCTCACCTCTGACATGGTATATATGGGGAAGGTCCTGCCCTTCCTCCAAGGTACGTCACCTATCACTCACACCCTTTTTCGCCTGCACACTTGCTGACTAGAGTGTCGGAGTGTCTTTGCAGGTGACCCCCCCTCCTCACACAAAGTGCTCGGGACATCGTCCACACCAGCCCGGTAGCTCACGACCAGGCAAGATCCCCCTCCATCGACCAGGATACCAACCCGAACCATCCGGTACCCGACCTACCGAACATTGGCGCCATCTGTGGGGAACGCCTGAATGAAGATCGTACCAGGTCCAGGGGATCATGGCTGCGCGGTGGGACTCGAAGGGGCAGCCTCCGTCGCCTCCCTCCGCGAACGGTTAAGGTCCCCGCCACGACGAACCGAGCCACAATCAAGAGTCCGTGAAAGACGCCCCTTCGGGGGAACGGGTAGCGACAGCACTAGGATAATGCAAGAGTTGCGCCATAGGGTGCAGAATTTGGAACGCCAATTAGCGGGTCAGGAGTACCACCAAGAGACTTCTGATCTCGACTACTCCCAGTCCCCCGAAAGCTGAGGGAGAACCTCCCACAGAAGCAGTCGCTCCCGACATACCCCCGCCTCAAGATCTGAATCAGGGAGTAGCCGAGAAGACCAGGAGCGCCCCAGGAGACGAAACGACATGATCATCTACGCCCGAGGTAAACGGGCGTGCATCATGAGGCGAGACCGCAGAAACGGAGAAGAGAGGCCGAGGGAAAAACGACAACCCGTCATTATGGGCGCCACCCCATTCCATCGCTCCATCCTCGAGGTCTGGTTGCCAAAGCACTTTGACAAACCAACGGACATGAGGTACGACGGGACCCAAGACCCCCAGGAGCACCTCACAGCCTTTGAGGCCAGAATGATCCTGGGGGGAGTTGGGGACGAAGTAAGGTGCTGCGCCTTCCCGGTCACTCTAGCAGGCCCCGCGATACGATGGTTTAATAGCCTCCTCTGCAGGGATCCGTGGCCGGCTTCTCGAATATCAGCCGCGCCTTCTTAGCACAGTTCACCACCAGAATTGCGAAGGCCAAACACCCGATCAATCTGCTCGGCGTCACTCAGAAAACTGGTGAAACGACCAGGAAGTACCTAGATCGTTTCAATGACGAATGTTTGGAAATCGAAGGGTTAACGGACTCGGTCGCCAGTCTCTGCCTGACGAACGGACTCCTTAACGAGGACTTCAGAAAATACCTCACGACAAGGCCGGTCTGGACTATGCATGAGATCAAAACGGTAGCCCGCGAATACATTAATGACGAGGAAATCAGCCGAGTTGTGGCCGCCAACAAACGGTAGCCCCCTACCCTCAACCCAGGCAGCACGGCAGTGGAGAAAGGCAGAAGGAGCACGCCAAAGACGGCGGCCCGAGCAAGGCACCCAGACCATTTTTCCGTGTGGAAAAATTCACCAACTACACTCCCCTGACCCTCCCATCATAGAGGTTTATCAACAAATAGCTGAGAATAGAATATTGTCTAAGCCCCGCCCCCTGAAGGACCGAACTGGCGAGAACAGGAGCCTCTACTGCGATTACCACAAGGGCTACGAACACACGACTCAGGACTGTTTCGACCTGAAGGATGCACCGGAACGGGCAATCAGGGATGGGAAACTAGCCGAATTTTCCTATCTGATCAGGGAGCCAAGAAGACGACTCCACAACCACGATGGGGAAGACAAGACCTGAACGGCGATGCGGCGACAAGAGCCAAGGGACACAGATCACGGTCTTACCGTGGTGAATGTGGTAACAGCAAGGAACACGGCCCCACGGTCGAAATCAGCACACAGGAAAGACGCCAAATTCCTGGCGATCTCTTCCTCCTCACAAAGCTCCAAAAGGGCCCCCTCCATTTCTTTCGGCCCGAAAGACCGATGGTTCAACGAGGTCTTGGAAAACCCTCCTATGGTCATCACGGCCAGGGTGGGAACCGGCCTTGTAAAACGGATCCTTGTAGACACGGGGGCGGACTCGAACATCATGTTTCGCAACGTCTTCGATGCATTAGGACTGTGGGACGCCGACTTGACGGCTCACCAGTACGGCGTCGTAGGCCTAGGCGATCACTTCATCAAGCTAGATGGGATAATCTCCTTACCGATCTCCATAGACGGAGTACAGGGACGGAGATCGGTTATGGCCGAGTTTATAGTTCTACGAGACTCTACGGCCTATAACATCATCTTAGGGAGGAAGACCATCAACGATGTCGGGGCAATAATCAGCACAAAGCTGCTAGTGATGAAGTTTGTCACGGACAACGAATCTGTGGGGTCCATAAGAGGAGATTTGGAAACGGCGGTCGCTTGTGACAACGCCAGCCTCTCCTTGAGGAAAAAGTCCAAAGAAGCATCAGGGGTGTTTCTCGCCGACCTGGATGCCCGAGTAGATGATAACCCCAGACCCGAGCCAGAGGGGGACCTAGAGAAATTCAGGGTCGGGGACTCCGAGAAAAAGTTCACGTTCGTAAATAGAAATCTCTCCCATGAATTGAAAGAGCCTTTCGTGGAAATGATCAAAGCCAATGGCGACTTGTTTGCCTGGACGCCAACCGACATGCCGGGCATAGACCCTCATCTCATGTCACACCACCTGGCCGTCAAGCCTGAAGCCCGACCAGTAGCTCAGAGGAGGAGGAAGATATCACAAGAAAGAGCAGAGGAGGTAGCCAGGCAAACGACCAGCCTCCTAGAAGCAGGTTTTATCCGAGAACTAGACTACTCGACCTGGTTGTCGAATGTAGTCTTGGTAAAAAGCATAATGGGAGATGGAGGATGTATGTAGACTACTCCGATCTTAACAAAGCATGCCCCAAGGGCTGCTACCCCCTTCCCAACATTGACACGCTTGTTGATGCAGCGGCAGGATACCGGTATCTTAGCTTCATGGACGCCTATTCCGGCTACAACCAGATACCGATGCACCGGCCTGACGAGGACAAGACAACATTCATAACACCAAAAGGAATTTACTGCTACAAGGTGATGCCCTTCAGCTTGAAAAACGCGGGGGCCACATACCAGAGACTGATGAACAAGATATTCAGCGGTCTCATAGGCAAGACAGTAGAAGTCTATGTGGACGACATCCTTGCCAAGACCACCCGACCAGAGGATCTCCTGGGCGACATGAGGAGCGTGTTCGCCATGAGGCTCAACCCGCTCAAATGTGCCTTTGCTATGGAGGCCGGAAAGTTCCTGGGGTTCATGATTACCCAAAGGGTGAAGCCAATCCTGAAAAGTGCCAAGCAATACTGCAGATGAAAAGCCCAGGATGTATCAAAGACGTCCAGAGGTTGGTAGAAAGGCTCATCGCGTTATCTCGTTTCCTCGGAGTGTCGGCAGAAAAAGCCCTCCCCTTTTTCAATCTAATGAGGAAAGGAATGGCGTTCGAATGGACCCCTGCGTGCGAAGAAGCATTCCAACACTTCAAAGAGATCCTGGCAGCACCACCCGTGCTCGGGAGGCCCAAAAACGGAGAACCGCTCTACCTATACCTGGTCATAACGGAAGGAGCGCTTACAACAGTCCTGGTACGGGAAGAATGAAGGACCCAACAGCCAATCTACTTCGTGAGCAGAGCGCTACACGGAGCGGAAACGAGGTACAACAAACTAGAGAAACTAGCACTGGCGCTTTTGACCTCTTCCCGCAGACAAAGCAATACTTCCAAGGCCACCAAATCGTAGTGAGAACAGATCAAGGAATCCGCCAGATACTTCAAAAACCCGACCTAGCGGGAAGGATGATGACTTGGACCATCGAACTCTCCCAATACGACCTACGATACGAGTCCCGGCACGCAATCAAGGCACAGGCAATGACCGACTTTCTGGTAGAAGTAACAGGGAACCCCACCGAGGAACCGGACACACGGTGGAGCCTCCACGTGGACGGAGCCTCCAACCAAAAGTCCGGAGGAGCCGGGGTGATCTTGGAAAGTCCAGACGGGGTCGTATACGAGCAATCGATCAAGTTTGAGTTTCCAATATCGAACAACCAAGCGGAATACGAGGCCCTTCTAGGGGGTTTGGCCCTAGCTCATGAAGTGTGTAGCGACTCGCAGGTTGTCACCTTGCAGGTAAACGGGAGCTACCAGGCCAGAGACTCGCTGCTACAAAAGTACCTGGAAAAGGTTAAAGAACTGAACAGCCAGTTCGAGGAGATCACGATCCAACATGTCCCGAGGGAAAGAAACACACGAGCAGACCTCCTCTCCAAGTTAGCAAGCACAAAACCAGGAGTAGGCAACCGATCTCTCATCCAAGGCATGCTAAAGGAACCAGCAGTTACCCTCCACCTGACAGGGGCAAACCCCTCCTGGTTGGACCCAATCGTCGACTTCCTCAAGAGCGGCAGACTCTCTGACGACGAGAAAGCAGCCAAAGCATTGAGAAGGGAGGCAGCCAAGTACACAACCATACAGGGACAACTTTTCAAAAAGGGACTCAGCCAGCCCCTATTAAAGTGCCTACATACCGAGCAAACGGACTACGTGCTCTGGGAGGTCCATGAAGGATGCTGTGGCCACCATATCAGGGGCAAAGCCCTAGCAAGAAAGCTCATCCGAGCTGGATACTACTGGCCATCAATGATAAAAGACTCCCAGGAGTTTGTAAAGAAGTGCACCAAGTGTCAAGAGAACGCCAACTTCCACAGAGCACCAGCGTCCGAGCTAAGCCTACTCACGACATCCCGACCTTTCGCCCAGTGGGGAGTCGACATCCTCGGTCCTTTTCCGGTGGGCTCAGGACAAGTTAAATACCTCATAGCCGCCATCGACTACTACACCAAGTGGATAGAAGCCGAAGCACTACCCAGCATATCCTCAGCCAATTGTAGAAAATTCTTGTGGAGGCAGGTGATAACTCGATTCGGCATCTCAAAAGTCGTTATCTCGGACAACGGGACGCAATTCACCGACAAGAAGTTCATAGAATTCCTCAACGGCCTGGGTATAAAACAGAAATTCTCCTCGGTAGAGCACCCCCAAACAAATGGACAGGTCGAATCCGCAAATAAGGTGATCTTACAGAGTCTCAAAAAGCGACTGGGCTGCAAGAAAGGTGCATGGGCCGATGAGCTCGCTTCAATCCTTTGGTCCTACCGTACAACCGAGCAGTCCACCACCGGAGAAACTCCTTTCCGCCTGACATACGGAGTAAACGCAATGATACCCGTAAAAATCGGCGAACCAAACCCGCGACTACTCCTGAAAGGGGTAGAAGAAGCAGTGGAGAAAGACCTGATAGATGAGGCAAGGGAGATGGCGCATCTGGCAGAAGTAGCGCTAAAGCAAAGAATAGCCCTGCGTTATAACGCCAACGTACTCAAAAGGGAGTTCAAAAAAGACGACCTGGTCTTGCGACGCAACGACATAGGACTCACGACTCAAGGGGAAGGAAAGCTCGCGGCGAATTGGGAAGGACCCTACAGGGTCAAAGAGGTCCTAGGCAGAGGCGCGTACAAGTTGGAAAAACTTGACGGTAGGGAGATACCGAGAACTTGGAATATAGGTAACTTAAGAAGGTTTTATTCCTAGCCCGAGCACGCCGACTCGGCGGCTCGGCGAGTTTAGTCAATCGCTATTATTTAAACACTTACCATGCTGTTTAAATGCCGACTAATGTTTACTTAACAAATCTGTTCTTCCATTTCTGCACATTCACTGTTATGCACCTAACGACAACACGTCCCTCATAACGAACAATAAGCGGGACAACAACACGGCACCCCGGGATTGATCACCCCGGGAGCCAACCAAGTTAGAAAGCCATAACGGCCCCAATAATAACAGTCACAACGCGGCCTCGCCAAAGATACCAATACAATGGTAAAACGAATTAACGAGCAACAGGCAAACGAAAGCAACATGATAAACGGAAAATATATCCATAAATTAATCAAACGACCAGTAAGTATGACTAAGTTTCAAAAGTACTACAATAAACCCACAAAAAATACAAGGTACAAGGGATCACTTCCTCGGCATGTCGACAACCTTGCCACCCTTAATCATCTTGAAAATTTCGATTGCCGATGTGTCGAAATCCGGAGCAACAATCTTTATCTGAGCCTTGGGAGCCTCTTCGGTCATGAAGATCGCATTCTTTCCTTGCTCTCTAACCTCCTTATGCTTCTTCTTGAATTCCTCAGCCTCGTCCCAAGCAGTCTTAGCAGCCGCAACGGCCGTGTCCCATTCCTTCTCCAACACGACCACTCGACCTTGCACGGCACTCAGCTGGCTCTTGATGAGCGGATAATTTATATGCTTTTTGGCATTATTTTTAGTATGTTTTAGTTAGTTTTTATTATATTTTTATTAGTTTTTAGTTAAAATTCACTTTTCTGGACTTTACTATGAGTTTGTGTGTTTTTCTGTGATTTCAGGTATTTTCTGGCTGAAATTGAGGGACCTGAGCAAAAATCTGATTCAGAGGCTGAAAAGGACTGCAGATGCTGTTGGATTCTGACCTCCCTGCACTCGAAGTGAATTTTCTGGAGCTACAGAAGCCCAATTGGCGCGCTCTCAATTGCGTTGGAAAGTAGACATCCTGGGCTTTCCAGCAATGGATAATAGTCCATACTTTGCCCGAGATTTGATGGCCCAAACAGGCGTTTCAAGTCAGCTCAAGAATTCTGGCGTTTAACGCCAGAACTGGCACAAGAATGGGAGTTAAACGCCCAAACTGGCACAAAAGCTGGCGTTTAACTCCAAGAAAAGTCTCTACACATGAAAGCTTCAATGCTCAGCCCAAGCACACACCAAGTGGGCCCAGAAGTGGATTTTTATGTCATTTACTCATTTCTGTAAACCCTAAGCTACTAGTTCTCTATAAATAAGACCTTTTGCTATTGTATTTTCATCTTGGCTCTTCTGGTTCCCTCTCTGGGGCCGAAGCCAATGATCACCATTATCACTTGTATATTTTCAATGGTGGAGTTTCTACACACCATAGATTAAGGTGTGGAGCTCTGCTGTACCTCGAGTATCAATGCAATTACTATTGTTCTTCTATTCAATTCGGCTTATTCTTGTTCTAAGATATCACTTGTTCCTCAACTTGACGAATGTGATAATCCGTGACACTCATCATCATTCTCACCTATGAACGTGTGCCTGACAACCACCTCCGTTCTACCTTAGATTGAGTGGATATCTCTTGGATTCCTTAATTAGAATCTTCGTGGTATAAGCTAGAATTGATGGCGGCATTCAAGAGAATCCGGAAGGTCTAAACCTTGTATGTGGTATTCTGAGTAGGATTCAAGGATTGAATGACTGTGACGAGCTTCAAACTCGCGATTGTGGGGCGTTAGTGACAGACGCAAAAGAATCACTGGATTCTATTCCGACATGATCGAGAACTGACAGCTGAATAGCCGTGCTGTGACAGAGCGCGTTGAACATTTTCACTGAGAGGACGGGACTGTAGCCATTGACAACGGTGATGCCCAACATACAACTTGCCATGGAAAGGAGTAAGAAGTATTGGATGAAGACAGTAGGAAAGCAGACAGACGGAAGGGACAAAGCATCTCCATACGCTTATCTGAAATTATCACCGATGAATTAAATAAGTATCTCTATCTTTATTTTATGTTTTATTCATCTTTTAATCATTAATCCTCCATAACCATTTGAATCCGCCTGACTGAGATTTACAAGATGACCATAGCTTGCTTCATACCAACAATCTCCGTGGGATCGACCCTTACTCGCGTAAGGTTTATTACTTGGACGACCCAGTACACTTGCTGGTTAGTTGTGCGAAGTTGTGATAAAGAGTTGAGATTGCAATTGAGCGTACCATGTTGATGGCGCCATTGATGATCACAATTTCGTGCACCAAGTTTTTGGCGCCGTTGCCGGGGATTGTTCGAGTTTGGACAACTGACGGTTCATCTTGTTGCTTAAATTAGATATTTTTCTTCAGAATTTTTAAGAATGAATTCTAGAGTTTCAAGGTGATGTTCTTATCATCACCAAAACTGATTGATTCTCATCAATTTAGCTCTTGAATACAATGTCCTGCTGAATCTTGGCTAGCCATGTCTAATTTCTTTAGACTAAAGCTTTAGACTAACATTGCATGATTCCTGGAATTCTCATTAAGAATTTTGATATCCTTATTTTCTTTTTCACTCAATTTCAAAAAAAAAATCCAAAAAAATTATAAAATCTTAAAACCAAAAATACTTTTTTGTTTTTGTTGAGTCTAGTGTCTCATTTTAAGTTTGGTGTCAATTGCATATTTCTATTCTTCTTGCATTTTTCGAATTCATTCATGTTCTTCATTGATCTTCAAGTTGTTCTTGATGATTTCCTTGCTCTGATCTTTAAATTCTCTTGTCTTGAGTGTTTTGTTGTTTCTTATATGCATTCTCAATTTGTTAGTGTCAATAGTATACAAACTTCTAAGTTTGGTGTCTTGCATGCATTGTTTATTTGATCTTAGTGGCATTTTGATTATTCCTCATTATTAAAAATCCAAAAAAATTTTTAATTTGTGTCTTTTCAAGTCAATAATACAGAGAATTGAAGATTCAGAACATTCAGCAGAGGAATTACACAGAAAAAGCTGGGCGTTCAAAACGCCTAGTGAGGAAGAAAAACTGGCATTTAAACGCCAGCTAGGGTACCTGGCTGGGCGTTTAACGCCCAAAAGGGTAGCATTTTGGGCGTTAAACGCCATAATGTATACCATTCTGGGCGTTTAACACCAGGATGGCACAAGAGGGAAGATTTTGTTTTTAATTCAAATTTTTTTCAAGTTTTCATAATTTTTCAAAATCAAATCTTTTTCAAATCATATCTTTTCAATCATATATTTTCAAAATAAATTTCTTTCCATTTTAAAAAATACTTGCTAACAATTAATGTTTTGATTCAACATTTCAATTATGTTACCTTTTCTGTTGAGAAAGGTTTAATGTCTGAATCATATCTTTTAAATTTCTTGTTAGCCAAGTCATTAATTTTCAAAAACAAATCTTTTTTAATTGTTTTTCAATCATATCTTTTTAAAACCATAATTTTTCAATCATATCTTTTTAATAACATCTTTTTCAAAATAGTTTTCAATCATATCTTTTTTATTTCTACTTTCAAAAATCTTTTTCAAAAATCACTTTATTTCTTTCCCAGTCTAAGTTTTCGAAAATCAATTACTTTTTTTCAAAATTTTTTTTAATTAATTTTCCAAAATTTCTTCCCCTCTTCTCACATCCTTCTATTTATGGACTAACACCACTCCTCAATGTACAATTCGAACTCTATCTTTCTTGGTAAGTTCGAATTCTTCTACCTCTTCCTTCTATTTTTCTTTTCCTCTGACACCTCAAGGAATCTCTATACTGTGACATAGAGGATTCCATATTTTCTTGTTTTCTTCTCTTTCATATGAGCAGGAGCAAAGACAAAAGCATTCTTGTTGAGGCTGACCCTAAACCTGAAAGGACCTTGAAGCGAAAGCTAAGAGAAGCTAAAGCACAACTCTCTGTAGAGGACCTAACAGAAACCTTCAAAGAAGAAGACATGGCAGCCGAAAACAACAACAATGCCAACAATACAAGGGAGGTGCTGGGTGACTTTACTGCACCTAATCCCGACTTCTATGGGAGAAGCATCTCTATCCCTGCCATTGGAGCATACAACTTTGAGCTTAAGCCTCAATTAGTTTCTCTAATGCAACAGAATTGCAAGTTCCATGGACTTTCATTGGAAGATCCTCATCAGTTTTTAGCTGAGTTCTTGCAAATCTGTGACACTGTCAAGACTAATGGGGTTGACCCTGAGGTCTACAGACTTATGCTATTTCCTTTTGCTGTAAGAGACAGAGCTAGAATATGGTTGGACTCACAACCTAAAGAAAGCCTGAACTATTGGGAAAAGCTAGTCAATGCCTTCTTGGCAAAGTTCTTTCCACCTTAAAAATTGAGTAAGCTTAGAGTGGAAGTCCAAACCTTCAGACAGAAATAAGGTGAATCCCTCTATGAAGCTTGGAAAAGATACAAACAATTGATCAGAAAGTGTCCTTCTGACATGCTTTCTGAATAGAGCATCATAGGTATCTTCTATGATGGTCTGTCTGAACTGTCCAAGATGTCATTGGACAGCTCTGCTGGAGGATCTTTTCATCTGAAGAAGACGCCTGCAGAAGCTCAAGAACTCATTGAAATGGTTGCAAATAACCAATTCATGTACACTTCTGAAAGGAATCCTGTGAACAATGGGACGAATCAGAAGAAAGGAGTTCTTAAGATTGATACTCTGAATGCCATATTGGCTCAGAACAAAATATTGACTCAGCAAGTCAATATGATTTCTCAAAGTCTGTCTGGAATACAAGCTGCACCAGGCAGTACTAAGGACGCTTCATCTGAAGAAGAAGCTTATGATCCTGAGAACCCTTCAATGGAAGAGGTGAATTACATGGGAGAACCCTATGGAAACACCTATAATCCTTCATGGAGAAATCATCCAAATCTCTCATGGAAGGATCAACAGAGACCTCAACAAGGTTTCAACAACAATAATGGTGGAAGAAACAGGGTTGGCAATGGCAAGCCTTTTCTATCATCTTCTCAGCAACAGACAGAGAATTCTAAGCAGAGCCACTCTGACTTAGCAACCATGGTCTCTGATCTAATCAAAACCATTCAAAGTTTCATGACTGAAACAAGGTCCTTCATTAGAAACTTGGAGGCACAAGTGGGTCAGTTGAGTAAGAAAGTTACTGAACTCCCTCCTAGCACTCTTCCAAGCAATACAGAAGAGAATCCAAAAGGTGAGTGTAAGGCCATCAACATGGCCGAATTTGGAGAGGAGGAAGAGGCAGTGAGCGCCACTGAGGAAGACCTCAATGGACGTCCACTGGCCTCCAATGAGTTCCCTAATGAGAAACCATGGGAATCTGAGGCTCACACCGAGACCATAGAGATTCCATTGGATTTACTTCTGCCATTCATGAGCTCTGATGAGTATTCTTCCTCTGAAGAGGATGAAGATATCACTGAAGAGCAAGTTGCTAAATACCTTGGAGCAATCATGAAGCTAAATGACAAATTATTTGGTAATGAGACTTGGGAGGGTGAACCCCCTTTGCTCACCAAAGAACTGGATGACTTGACTAGGCAGAGATTACCTCAAAAGAGAAAGGACCCTGGGAAGTTCTCAATACCTTGTACATTAGGCACCATGACCTTCGAGAAGGCTCTGTGTGACCTAGGGTCAAGCATAAACCTCATGTCTCTCTCTGTAATGGAGAAGCTAGGGATCTTTGAGGTACAAGCTGCAAGAATCTCACTAGAGATGACAGACAATTCAAGAAAACAAGCTCATGGACTTGTAGAGGATGTTCTGATAAAGATTGAAGACCATTACATCCCTGCTGATTTCATAGTCCTAGAGACTGGGAAGTGCATGGATGAATCCATCATCCTTGGCAGACCCTTCCTAGCCACAGCAAAGGCTGTGATTGATGTTGACAGAGGAGAATTGATCATTCAAGTGAATGAAGAATCCCTTGTGTTTAAGGCTCAAGGATATCCCTCTGTAATCATGGAGAGGAAGCATGAAGAGCTTCTCTCAAAACAGAGTCAAACAGAGCCCCCACAGTCAAACTCTAAGTTTGGTGTTGGGAGGCCACAACCAACTTCTAAGTTTGGTGTTGAACCCCCACATTCAAACTCTAAGTTTGGTGTTGGGAGGTTCCAACATTGCTCTGAGTATCTGTGAGGCTCCATGAAAGCCCACTGTCAAGCTACTAACATTAAAGAAGCGCTTGTTGGGAGGCAACCCAATGTTATATTTATCTATTTCCCTTTGTTATTTTATGCTTTTTGTAGGTTGATGATCATGTGAAGTCACAAAAACAATTGAAAAAATAAAAACAGAATGAAAAACAGAAAGAAAAACAGCACACCCTGGAGGAAAAACTTGCTGGTGTTTAAACACCAGTAAGGGTAGCAAATGGGCGTTTATCGCCCAGTCTGGCACCATTCTGGGCGTTTAACGCCAGAAAGGGGTACCAGACTGGCGTTTAACGCCAGGAATGGGCAAGCAGCTGGCGTTAAACGCCAGAAATGGGCACCAGCCCGGCGTTTAACGCCAGGATTGGCAGAAGGAGCATTTTTGCTTGCCACTTGGTGCAGGGATGAATTATCCTTGACACCTCAGGATTTGTGGACCCCACAGGATCCCCACCTACCCCACCACTCTCTCTCTTCTTCACCCATTCACCAATCACCTCAATACCTCTTCCCCAAAAAAAACCCCTCACCTATCAAATCCAACCATTCTCTTCACCACTCACATCCATCCTTCATAAAACCCAACCTACCTTACCATTCAAATTCAAACCACTTTCCCTCCCAAACCCACCCATACATGACCGAACCCTACCCCTCTCTCCACCCCTATATAAACCCATCTTCACCCCCTCATTTTCACACATCATACACACTACTTCTCCCCCTTGGCCGAAAAACAAAGCCACCTCCATCTCCTCTATTTCTTCTTCTTCTACTCTCTTCTTTCTTCTTTGCTCGAGGACGAGCAAATATTCTAAGTTTGGTGTGGTAAAAGCGTTGCTTTTTATTTTTCCATTACCATTTATGGCACCTAAGGTCGGAGAAACCTCTAGAAAGAGGAAAGGGAAGGCAAAAGCTTCCACCTTCGAGTCATGGGAGATGGAGAGATTCATCTCAAGGGTGCATCAAAACCACTTCTATGAAGTTGTAGCCAAGAAGAAGGTGATCCCCGAGGTCCCTTTTCAAACTCAAAAAAAGGTTAACTTTAATCAAAGGTTGGACCAAGTCCTCATGGATATCTGTGTGGAAGGAGCTCAATGCAAACAGGAGATCCCACTCATAGACATGAGCATGAGAAAATTCCTCATCATGAAATCCCTGAGATGCCTCAAGGGATGCACTTTCCTCCACAAAACTATTGGGAGCAAATCAACACCTCCCTAGGAGAATTGAGTTCCAACATGGGACAACTAAGGGTGGAGCACCAAGAACATTCCATCCTCCTCCATGAAATTAGAGAAGATCAAAGAATCATGAGAGAGGAGCAACAAAGGCAAGGAAGAGACATTGAGGAGCTCAAACACTCCATAAGATCTTCAAGAGGAAGAACAAGCCGCCATCACTAAGGTGGACCTGTTCTTTAATCTCCTTGTTCTTTATTTTTCTGTTTTTCGAATTTTCATGCTTATGTTTATCTATGTTTGTGTCTTATGATCATTAGTGTCTTAGTGTCTATGCCTTAAAGTTATGAATGTCCTATGAATCCATCACCTTTCTTAAATGAAAAATGTTCTTAATTGAAAAAGAGATGAATTGCATGAATTTTGAATTTTATAACAGATTAATTAATTTGATGTGGTGGCAATACTTTGACTTCTGAATGTATGCTTGAACAGTGCATATGTCTTTTGTATTTGTTGTTCATGAATGTTGGCTCTTGAAAGAATGATGAAAAAAGGAGACATGTTACTGAGGATCTGAAAAATCATAAAAATGATTCTTGAAGTAAGAAAAAGCAGTGAATAAAAAAAAACGAAAAAAAAGGGGAAAAAGAAAAAGAAAAAAAATAAAGTCGTGATCCAAGGCAAAAAGAGTGTGCTTAAGAACCCTGGACACCTCTAATTGGGGACTCTAGCAAAGCTGAGTCACAATCTGAAAAGGTTCACCCAATTATGTGTCTGTGGCATGTCTGTATCCGGTGGTAATACTAGAAGACAGAGTGCTTTGGGCCACGGCCAAAACTCATAAAGTAGCTGTGTTCAAGAATTATCATACTTAACTAGGAGAATCAATAACATTATCTGGATTATGAGTTCCTATAGAAGCCAATCATTCTAAATTTCAAAGGATAGAGTGAGATGCCAAAACTGTTCAGAGGCAAAAAGCTAAAAGCCCCGCTCATCTAATTAATACTGATCTTCATAGATGTTTTTGGAATTCATTGCATATTCTCTTCTTTTTATCTTATTTGATTTTCAGTTGCTTGGGGACAAGCAACAATTTAAGTTTGGTGTTGTGATGAGCGGATAATTTATATGCTTTTTGGCATTATTTTTAGTATGTTTTTAGTCAGATTTAGTTAGTTTTTATTATATTTTTATTAGTTTTTAGTTAAAATTTACTTTTCTGGACTTTACTATGAGTTTGTGTGTTTTTCTGTGATTTCATGTATTTTCTGGCTGAAATTGAGGGACCTGAGTAAAAATCTGATTCAGAGGCTGAAAAGGACTGCAGATGTTGTTGGATTCTGACCTCTCTGCACTCGAAGTGGATTTTCTGGAGCTGCAGAAGCCCAATTGGCGCGCTCTCAATTGCGTTGGAAAGTAGACATCCTGGGCTTTCCAGCAATGTATAATAGTCCATACTTTGCCTGAAATTTGATGGCCCAAACAGGCGTTCCAAGTCAGCTCAAGAATTCTGGCGTTTAACGCCGGAACTGGCACAAGAATGGGAGTTAAACGCCCAAACTGGCACAAAAGCTGGCGTTTAACTCCAAGAAAAGTCTCTACAGATGAAAGCTTCAATGCTCAGCCCAAGCACACACCAAGTGGGTCCGGAAGTGGATTTTTATGTCATTTACTCATTTCTGTAAACCCTAAGCTACTAGTTCTCTATAAATAAGACCGTTTGCTATTGTATTTTCATCTTGGCTCTTTTGGTTCCCTCTCTGGGGCCGAAGCCAATGATCACCATTATCACTTTATTTTCAACGGTGGAGTTTCTACACACCATAGATTAAGGTGTGGAGCTCTGCTGTACCTCGAGTATCAATGCAATTACTATTGTTCTTCTATTCAATTCGGCTTATTCTTGTTCTAAGATATCACTTGTTCCTCAACTTGACGAATGTGATGATCCGTGACACTCATCATCATTCTCACCTATGAACGTGTGCCTGACAACCACCTCCGTTCTACCTTAGATTGAGTAGATATCTCTTGGATTCCTTAATCAGAATCTTCGTGGTATAAGCTAGAATTGATGGCGGCATTCAAGAGAATCCGGAAGGTCTAAACCTTGTCTGTGGTATTCTGAGTAGGATTCAAGGATTGAATGACTGTGACGAGCTTCAAACTCGCGATTGTGGGGCGTTAGTGACAGACGCAAAAGAATCACTGGATTCTATTCCGACATGATCGAGAACCAACAGCTGAATAGTCGTGCTGTGACAGAGCGCGTTGAACATTTTCACTGAGAGGACGGGACTGTAGCCATTGACAACGGTGATGCCCAACATACAGCTTGCCATGGAAAGGAGTGACAAACCCCGTTTTGACGGTTTGTTTTGCATTGATTTTAGGGGATTTTATAACCTTTCACCCTCATTTATCCATTGAAATAGCATGGTTTTGTGATTGCCCCCTTATTTGTGCTTAGATGTGAAAACATGCTTTTCAACCCTTAATTTGATGGTTTTAATCTCCCTTTGATTCCACTAGATGCCTTGATATGTTTGTTAGTGATTTCAGATTGAAAAGGCTAGGAATGGATCAAAGGAGTGAAGAGGGAAAGCATGCAAAGTGGAGAAATCATGAAAAGTCAAAGAAGTTGAACTCGTCCATGGACGCGCGCGCGCACCTGGCGCTTGCGCGCACCTGCGAATTACCCCATGGACGCGTACGCGTGATGTGCGCGTACGCGTCGGTGTTGGTTTATGATTTTTTTTAATGAAAACGTGGCCAACGAATTCTGAGGGTTGTGGGGCCCAATTCCAACCAACTTTGGCGCCTAAACTGCTATTTAAAGCCAAGGATTGAAGAGCAAGGGGGATTCCATTCATTACACACACATGAGGATTAGTTTAGAAGTAGTTTCTAGAGAGAGAAGCTCTCACTTCTCTCTAGAATTAGAATTAGGATTAGGATTAGTTCTTAGATCTAGGTTTTAATCTTTGCTTTCTTCTACTTCTACCTTTCAATTCTTTGTTGTTAGATTCATTCTTCTTCTACTCTTTTATTGTAATTTCCTTTATGTTGTTCTTGTACTTTGTTGTAGATCTACTATTGTTCCTTCCATTTCCTTTCAATTCAATAAGAGGTAATTCATAATAATTGTTCTTCTTTGCTTTTCTATTGTTGATCTCTTGCCTTTGTAGTTAGATCTCTCTTTAATTCTTGTAATTTATGTTGTTTACTTTTGTTGCCTTTTATGTGTTTGTTGAAATGCCTCTTCTAGATATAGTATAGATTTTGTTCCTCTTGGCCTAGGTAGAGTAATTAGTGACACTTGAGTTATCTAATCCCTTTGTTGATTGGTAATTGGAGAGATTGCTAATTGGTTTGGAGTGCACTAAAGCTAGTCTTTCCTTGGGAGTTGGCTAGGACTTGTGGCTCGAGTCAATTCATCCACTTGACTTTCCTTTCTTTAGTAAGGGTTAACTAAGTGGTAGCAATGAACAATTCTCATCACAATTGAGAAGGATAACTAGGATAGGACTTCTAATTTTCATACCTTGCCAAGAGCCTTTTATAGTTGTTAGTTTATTTTCATTGCCATTTACTTTCATGCCTCTTATCAAAATCCCAAAACAACTTAAACCAATAACAAGACACTTTATTGTAATTCCTAGGGAGAACGACCCGAGGTTCCAATACTTCGGTTTATAAATTTAGGGGTTTGTTTTAGTGACAAACAACTTTTTGTATGAAAGGATTAGTGATTGGTTTAGAAACTATACTTGCAACGAGAATTCGTTTGTGAATTCTAAACCGTCAAAAATCTAATCATCAAAATGGCGCCGTTGCCGGGGAATTGCAATGGTGTTGTGTTATTGGTTATTGTATATATGTGAATATTGTGAATAGCTTGATTTTTTTGATTGATTGTTTGTTTTTGCTAGTCTTAGTATTTTGTTTCATTACTTCTTATTAGTTTTTGTTTCTTATTTGCTCTTGCTATCATGAATTCTCACCTTGGCTATGAGTTTGGTTATAAACATGTTGTAGGAAATGAGGACTATAATGAAGATGTGTATCAAGAATGGGATAACCAAAGGTGGGAGGAGCCATATGCTTATGATCAATCTTCTTGGCAACAACCTCCACCAATGCACTATGAAAAAGAACCATTCTATGATACATATCAATCCAATGGCTATGGTGAATCTCCTTGTGATTTTCAAGAACCACCACCATATGCCTATGAACCATATCCTCAACATAACTCTCAACCATACTCACAAGCCTCTTCTTACCAACCACCTTCATATGACCCTAACCCATATCCATCCTACCAACAACCATATGAGCCATATGAACCACATATAGAGCCACCACCATTCTAACATCAACATTTTCAAGAGCCACCCCCTCCATATTATTACCAAGATGAACCACCGCCAATATACGGAAATTGTCAACCACAAGATGAATACTACTTTCCACCACAACCTCCCATGGAAGAATACTCATGTCCATTGAACCAAGAGCTACATGATCCTAATCATATTATCCAAGAGGAACAAGAGTCAAGGGATCATCTCAAGGAAGCATTGGATCAATTCCAAGCAACCATGGAGTGTGTTGTGCAACAAGTGGAAAGAATGGAAAACATTGAACCACCACAACCCTACCAAGAAGAACCACCTTCCTACTATGAACCCTTCCCCCAGAATGATGAATCCTTCCAACCACCCCAATCTCTAATGGATGAAACCCTTGGTGTTCTTGTTCAAGGGCAAGAAGAGATGAAAAGGGATGTGCAAAATTTCATGGCCGCCTTGGATGCGGTAACAAATCAATTAGCCTCCCAATGCTTGAACACTCAAGGAACTCCCATGGCTACATGTGGAGAATCGAATGACGAACATAGCATGAAGGAGAGATTGGAAACTCCGGTGGGAAATGAAGGAAGTTGCTTTGTATTGGAACAATTGGAGGAAGCTTTAATTGTTGAAAACAAGGAAGAAGTGGTAGAAGACTTAGGAGATGCGGAGCCTCCATGGGGACATAGAGTTGAAGAAAACCCCTCCAAGATGATTGAAATTGATGCTAGGAAGGAAAGTGCACACCTTCCAAGGCATATTCCATATGAAGACTTGGATGGGATAGAGAAAGAATTGAGTTCCCTTGGTGATGAAGATCAAGCATCAAGTCTTAGAGGTGAAGAATCCTTTGAGCATGAAGAACCTTCTCCGGTTGGACTTGAAGGCGTTAAGGAGGTAAATTTTTCTCATCCTCCCTATTATGATTTGAGTAAAGGAAAAGGTTTAGATAAAATTGTTAAACAAAGGATTGAGATTAAGAGATCTTGTAAAGAGGTGAAAGTCCCTAGAAATGGAAGAACGAGGGTTGGTTATGCTTTGTCAAGATCTTTGGAAGCATCTTTGCCTAGGTTTCCATCTACACCTTCATTTGAGTGGGTGAAATTCATTTCTATTAGTTTTATTATCCCACTTGAATATGGTTTGCTTGAAACGGATGGCCAACTTAGGGAAGTTTGTGGGATGAAGCGTAAGCGGAAAAGGTTTTGTGGTGGGCGTTGCAAATCAAGGCTCATTATGGTTGATGCATCAAACATGAGATATAAAGGATGGAGTAGTGCTCAAATAGATGGGTCTAGAAGGATTGTTGGGCACTTTATAGAAAATTCACCCTACTCACCACCCGATTGGACTAATAATGATGATCAACCTCAAGACGGGTGTGAAAACAAAGTGTGGGACCCCGAATCACAAGAAGGGGATCAACTTTGGGAGCCCCAAGCTTGTGAAGAACTCCATCAAGACTTGGCTCAATCCATGAAGAATCTTGGGGCACAATGGAGAACCAAGCATTGGTGGGAGTTCCAAGATGAATACAAGCACAAGCCACCTTGATAAGAAGCTCCCCATAAGTCCAACTTAAGGACAATAAATAAAAGTGCTAGGTGGGAGACACCTCACCATGGTAAACTCTTTCCATACTCTTTTAGTTTGTTAATAAGTGAATTGAGTTGCCATTGTAGGTAGATTCTCATTTTCATTTTTATCTTTTGTAAATATTGGTAGAATTAGTTTAATTTCTTGTTTTTATTGTTTTATTGAGTTTAATTAGTAGTATAGTATGTTGAATAAGGTTCTAGGGTGTTTTGGTAGTAGCTTGGAGGTTTGGAATGCTTGGATTGGTGCAAAAATATAGCAAAAATTTTTGAAAAACAGAACACCATCCACGCGTTCGCGCACATGACGCGTACGCGCACCTGAGCATTTTTCGACCACCCACGCGGACGCGCACTGTACGCGTGCGCGTGGATGCAAAAAAAATTCGACTCCAGCCAAAAACCCGAGAGTTAGGCCTGCACTGTGCGAACATTGGGCCTAAGGCACCAATCTATGCACGCGTGCGCGCACTTGGCGCGTACGCGCACATCACCTTAAGTTCGCAATGCACGCGCACGCACGCTGTGCGCGCGCGCGTCGATTGCACGATCCACACTCCTGGTACTTTTACCCGAGAGTTGTGCCAGACTTGGGCCGACATTATGCCTCCGACCTAACTAGATGCACGCGTGCGCGCACCTGGCGCGTACGCGTCCTTCAACCAATATGCACATCGACGCGTAAGCACGCATGACGCGCACGCGTCGGTAAAAAAAAAAAAAAGAGTTTTTTTTTCATCTTCCATTTTCTTTTGTTCATCACATTCGCATACTTCTACTCTTTCCATTTTCATTTTGTTTCTATAGCACGTTTTCAGTTTTTTTCTAAGTGTCATTTCAATAATGGTGTTGGATTCCTACACTCAATTGTTGAGAAATTCTTGCATTCTTTTTGGTGCCTCTTGACTTGTTTGATATTGTTGGGTGATGAAAATTTTAAATCAATGCTTCATCTTGTATGACTCTTGTGTCTTTGTGCATTGATATGACCTCATATTGTCTTTCATGACCCACTTCTTCTCATTTGAACTTGATGCTCAATACACTCTTCATGCTTTAACTTTACTCTTGCATCGAGCTTAATGATGTGCCATTAGCTTATATTGTTTTCTCACTTACATGCGTAGCTAACATGTAGTGAGAACCATACTCTTATTTGGCATTAGCCCCCGCCTATGTTCTAATTGCCTTGATATCTTTGTTATAGGCTTAATTTTCTTTCTTTCTTTCCTTTTGGGTTGGCCACCAATACGGAAGGAAAGGAAAATTTCTACATGGGGCAACAAACAAGTCCTCCGCACTACCATTTGAGGAACTCATCAATTATAGCAACCCATCCACCTTGCTCATCCTTCAATGCACCGAGGACGGTGCAAACTTTTAAGTGTGGGGAGGTCGTCCGACTGTTCGGCGATTTTGGGTGACAAACTTTTAATCCCAACACTTTTGCATTTCATTTTAGGTTTTTAGGATTCTTATTGCATATATATACACAATAAGCTTAGTCAAAATAATGAATTTTTCAAGATTTCTATCTATAGGGCACCTCAATTGATTTGAGTGAAAACTTTTCATAGAACTTGCTTGAAATATATATATATTGTGGATCATATTTTTGAGCTAAGAACACAAGCAAGTGAGTTTTGAGCCTAATGGTGTGGTTACATATTATAACCACTTATTTTCCTTCTTGTGTGCATTATTCTCTTTCTATAATTGTAATCTTTGATTTGTTTGATTCTTTATGTCCATTATTTTGTGTATTCATGCATTTATATGATTGAGGCCATCATTTCATTAGCTCACTTACCCAAATAGCCCTACCTTCTATATTCCTTTGTTAGCCAATTTGAGCCTACGATTAACCCACTTTGTTCTTAATTTAAGCACATTACAAGCCTTAAAGCGAAAAAACAATAAATGTCCTTAATTTGGATCTTTGATTGGCTTAGGCCAGTGTGTGTGAGTATCATTCAAGTGTGGGAATCTTGGGACATTGGGGGAATAAAATGATAGTTTTGTATTTTTATTGAAATTATTGGGAATTGGGTACATGCTCATGTATTGATAAATTGTATAGACCTTATGCATTGATGTTCTTGTATATAATTTGAAAAAAAAGAAAAAAAATGAATGAATGAGAAGAACAAAAGAAAAAGAAAAGAAAAAAAATAATATGAAAAAGAATAAAAAAATATATAGAAAAAGAAAGAAAAAGAAAAAAAAAAGAGAAAGAAATGAAAAAGGGGACAAAATGCCCCAAAGCAAAGTGTAGCTTAATAAAATCAATGCATATGTGTTGTGAAACGAAAAGGGATACATGAGTATGTGAAAAAGTGAAGAATGGGTAGTTGGTTAGAACTTAATCGTATAAGATGTCATAGGTTAGGTGGGAAGTCTAGGTTAATCAAAGATTCAAATATCAAGTCCACTTAACCAAATATGCATCCTACCTTGACCCTAACCCCATTGCAACCTATGAAAAGACCTCATGATATATGTATGCATGCATGAAATATTTGTTGATTGTTAGAAGAAGAACAAATCTTGGAAAGCATGATTAGGGGAGAATTGAGAGAATCAACCCTAAACACTTGAGTGAATAGAGTGCAAACACTACCGGTGAGGGTTTGATGCTCAATTACATGTTTCCACCTATGATCATCTCTTCATGCAAGTTTGTAAAAATATTTAATAACTCAATTCAATTGTGGATTAGACTTGCTAGTCCTTAGCCCTTGTGTATATATGCTTCTTGGGAATTGATTTATTTTGACCAAGCAAGTGCATTCATTTAGATAGTTGCATATAGGTAGATTGCATTTAGTTAGTTCCATATACCATACCCTTTACTTCATTCTTGGTTTAAGCATGAGGACATGCTTGGTTTAAGTGTGGGGAGGTTGACAAACCCCGTTTTGACGGTTTGTTTTGCATTGATTTTAGGGGATTTTATAACCTTTCACCCTCATTTATCCATTGAAATAGCATGGTTTTGTGATTGTCCCCTTATTTGTGCTTAGATGTGAAAACATGCTTTTCAACCCTTAATTTGATGGTTTTAATCTCCCTTTGATTTCACTAGATGCCTTGATATGTTTGTTAGTGATTTCAGATTGAAAAGGCTAGGAATGGATCAAAGGAGTGAAGAGGGAAAGCATGCAAAGTGGAAAAATCATGAAAAGTCAAAGAAGTTGAACTCGTCCATGGACGCGCGCGCGCACCTGGCGCTTGCGCGCACCTGCGAATTACCCCATGGACGCGTACGCGTGATGTGCGCGTACGCGTCGGTGTTGGTTTATGATTTTTTTTAATGAAAACGTGGCCAACGAATTCTGAGGGTTGTGGGGCCCAATTCCAACCAACTTTGGCGCCTAAACTGCTATTTAAAGCCAAGGATTGAAGAGCAAGGGGGATTCCATTCATTACACACATGAGGATTAGTTTAGAAGTAGTTTCTAGAGAGAGAAGCTCTCACTTCTCTCTAGAATTAGAATTAGGATTAGGATTAGTTCTTAGATCTAGGTTTTAATCTTTGCTTTCTTCTACTTCTACCTTTCAATTCTTTGTTGTTAGATTCATTCTTCTTCTACTCTTTTATTGTAATTTCCTTTATGTTGTTCTTGTACTTTGTTGTAGATCTACTATTGTTCCTTCCATTTCCTTTCAATTCAATAAGAGGTAATTCATAATAATTGTTCTTCTTTGCTTTTCTATTGTTGATCTCTTGCCTTTGTAGTTAGATCTCTCTTTAATTCTTGCAATTTATGTTGTTTACTTTTGTTGCCTTTTATGTGTTTGTTGAAATGCCTCTTCTAGATATAGTATAGATTTTGTTCCTCTTGGCCTAGGTAGAGTAATTAGTGACACTTGAGTTATCTAATCCCTTTGTTGATTGGTAATTGGAGAGATTGCTAATTGGTTTGGAGTGCACTAAAGCTAGTCTTTCCTTGGGAGTTGGCTAGGACTTGTGGCTCAAGTCAATTCATCCACTTGACTTTCCTTTCTTTAGTAAGGGTTAACTAAGTGGTAGCAATGAACAATTCTCATCACAATTGAGAAGGATAACTAGGATAGGACTTCTAATTTTCATACCTTGCCAAGAGCCTTTTATAGTTGTTAGTTTATTTTCATTGCCATTTACTTTCATGCCTCTTATCAAAACCCCAAAACAACTCAAACCAATAACAAGACACTTTATTGTAATTCCTAGGGAGAACGACCCGAGGTTCCAATACTTCGGTTTATAAATTTAGGGGTTTGTTTTAGTGACAAACAACTTTTTGTATGAAAGGATTAGTGATTGGTTTAGAAACTATACTTGCAACGAGAATTCATTTGTGAATTCTAAACCGTCAAAAATCTAATCATCAAGGAGTAAGAAGGATTGGATGAAGACAGTAGGAAAGCAGAGAGACGGAAGGGACAAAGCATCTCTATACGCTTATCTGAAATTCTCACTAATGAATTACATAAGTATCTCTATCTTTATTTTATGTTTTATTCATCTTTTAATCATTAATCCTCCATAACCATTTGAATCCGCCTGACTGAGATTTACAAGATGACCATAGCTTGCTTCATACCAACAATCTCCGTGGGATCGACCCTTACTCGCGTAAGGTTTATTACTTGGACGATCCAGTACACTTGCTGGTTAGTTGTGCGAAGTTGTGATAAAGAGTTGAGATTGCAATTGAGCGTACCATGTTGATGGTGCCATTGATGATCACAATTTCGTGCACCAAGTTTTTGGCGCCGTTGCCGGGGATTGTTCGAGTTTGGACAACTGACGGTTCATCTTGTTGCTTAGATTAGGTATTTTTCTTCAGAATTTTTAAGAATGAATTCTAGAGTTTCAAGGTGATGTTCTTATCATCACCAAAGCTGATTGATTCTCATCAATTTAGCTCTTGAATGCAATGTCCTGCTGAAGCTTGGCTAGCCATGTCTAAGTTCTTTAGACTAAAACTTTAGACTAACATTGCATGATTCCTGGAATTCTCATTAAGAATTTTGATATCCTTATTTTCTTTTTCACTCAATTTCAAAAAAAAAATCCAAAAAAATTATAAAATCTTAAAACCAAAAATATTTTTTTGTTTCTTGTTGAGTCTAGTATCTCATTTTAAGTTTGGAAGGATATCCGACCAAGGAGCGCCATCTGGAAGGCAGAAAACGGAATGCGAACACCCACCTGAATAAACATGGCCTTATAGAACCAGATCTAATTGGAAACTCGGGGGGAGCAAAAATTAATTTCATACAGCCGTTCATTTGGGGCGGGGACAAAGACGTCGTAGTTAGCATCCTCGTCTGTCCCTCCACACAAGTATTTGGCTTGTCGAAATTTTGTCAACTCCCCCTCGTCCATCAGATTCGGCGAATCCTTCACATCAGAAGTCACCCAGGAGTAGGGATCGTAATTCGAAGCGGACGGAGAAGCTCGAGAAACGATGCGAGGCATACTTACAGTGGGGTACCAGTCCGTTAGTCTTTGGGGTCGGGAGTCCGGAAAAAATTCATAAAATATATTTGTCCTACCCACCAAATAAGATCAAGCACAGCTAAAAGATAAACCCAAACAGCCTATCCTGGAATGGTAACCCCCCTAACGCACCTACTTGACATTAAAAAGGCATCTATCTTACAAAAACCAAACAAACAACAAGCAGCAAGCACAGACAACAAACGTACAGAAAAGGGAACAACAAAGGTAAAAAAATATTGAAGCGGAAGAGAGAAAGGATCGATGTTTACCTGGATTGATTGCGAAAACTTGGAAAAAAGAAGGATGCACAAGAATACTAGAATGAGACTTTGGATGTTAGGGAATGCAGAAGAAAGAGATATGAGAAGCAAGAGTGGGAAAGAGAAACCAATGCAAACTGTTTAAAACTGCAGTAAAGGGAGCGCGAAAAGTCTGGGGGCAAAATGGTCTTTGCGTACAGGGTTTTCCAACCCATTATGAGCATTTAATACTCCGCAAGAGGAACGAAGCGGCAAACAGTCACCTCAACAACAAACAGACACGCACGCAAGAGGCACGTCCCCCCCACGGGTGGCCGACCTGGCGACAACACACGGAACCGCAAATAACGCGCTACCAACCTCCTTCACAACCATTGCTAGCGCGTTGGGGGCACTGTTACGGCCCGGCCCAAACCATCAGCGGTTTGGATCGACCCGAGCACCGCCCGACCCGGACGGTTGGGGACGAGGTGCTCGATCGCCGACCCGGACACGCGTCCCTGACAGCTACGTCACAGCTTTGGAATGGAGGCATCAAGGAAGGTGGGCCTATCCTTGAGGGGCCCACCTCTGACATGGTATATATGGGGAAGGTCCTGCCCTTCCTCCAAGGTACATCACCTATCACTCACCCCCTTTTTCGCCTGCACACTTGCTGACTAGAGCGTTGAAGTGGCTTTGCAGGTGACTCCCCCCTCCTCACACAAAGTGCTCGGGACATCGTCCACACCAGCCCGGTAGCTCACGACCAGACAAGATCCCCCTCCATCGACAGGATACCAACCCGAACCGTCCGATACCCGACCTACCGAACATGCTTAAATTGCCCCTTGCCTTTCGATAATAGTAAGCTGTCCATCTGTAAGTAGTGGGACAACTACCAAAATATAAACTATTTAAAATATATTTTGTTTACCTGTTAGTTTATTAAATCTGAGATTACTATTTAAAATTGTATCAAATTACACACATACATAAAGTTGTATTAAATCACACCAATCTGTAGACAATTTCATAGTCCAGTCAAACCAAGAATCGATCCATTTCTCAGGGCCATGATTAACATCATTTTCATGTGAATATTTTAAATCAAATAAATTGATCAACAATCTTAAGATTCATCAATCATTTCACTTAGACAAATAACAATTAGTCAATTACATTTTGGTACTGTAAAACCCCTGCCTTAAAAGTTTCTAGGTCTGATTCTAGATTCGTCACTGCACAACCAAATTTGTATGTTCGCGATTCAATGTTTTGTGGTTGGAGATTTACTAATTGCACGTCTTATGCCTCTAAAAAGGCCACATCTTCGAAAACTGGCCAAGGTCCAGTTGTGGATGTGAACCCCCTTCTGGTATTGTGTGTGTGTGTGTCTAGTGTGGGTAAGTTGTAACACGACAAAAAAATTCAATGTTTCTTCCCTTGGAAAAGGCAGGAATTAAATTAAACAAAATTGGATGAATAATATTACAAACAATGGAAACAAAAATTGAAAGAAAAAAAAAATACATCTATGATACATTCCTGGAACCCTAAGCATACTTGGATTTACTGGAGCACCGAGATAAGATTCTGGTCACAGAATCTTGATATCATTAAGTGCCTCAAATAATATACACTGAACCAGATGCATCAACATTCTGGTTCAAAATGCGCAATATCCATTTATGAGAGATCTCCTTCAATGGCTGCAAACGCGGGATATTTTGGCCAATCTGTCCCCAACAGTACTTTCAATGCCGACCGGGTTACTGAATTCCTGTCAGAGACTTAACTATCATGTCAGTGTTGCTCCTTGAACTGAAGAATTTGTGTCAGATGGGTGCAGTGATGTTGGCAAATGTTGCTGCACGTGAGATTCACTTGCAAGACCCAGAACTTCTAAAGTTGCTCTGTACATTGGTATATGTAGGTTTTTATTATCCACAGCAATTAGACTTAGCTTGTACAAGGTAAAAGGTAAAATGCAAAGGACTTAGCGAGAAAATAATTTTTTGCTAGGCTTTGTCAACTAATCATTCCATTGTTCAATAGGTGGAAGAATCAAATTTCTCTAAAATGAGTAAGTTAATAAAGTTTAAAAAATGAAGATCTAATCATCCTTGAATCAAGATAGCTAAGCTGACACATTATAAAGGTTACGAATTTATTAGTAATTAAAGCTTCACTTTTTACTTTACCAATCTTCTGGGCATCTTTTCCCTATAATAGGAGTCACTAGATTGAAAAAAGAGCATGAACCATCGTAGTAATAAAACAAAAACCCAATATATTTTACGTGATCAGTGGACAATTTTGGTTCAAATGTTCAACGCAGAAGTTATGGGATGCAATCTGATGAGTGAAGATGCACTGAAAGTTAACTATAGAATAAGTTGATGAACAACCAAATCGAGTCTACTAGAAAAGTTTTACCTAGGAAGTGTAGATTTTACTGCTGGTTGATTGGCATGGGAAGCAAGGGGACCTCTGAGGTTAGCATGCCTGTTAAGAGCACTTTCCAGTTGTGGCGGTGGCAACTGTAAGAATGACAAAAAATGGTTTTAATCCGTTGGCAGGTGAGAGTTTTTTTGTTGACTTTGGAAGCTTTTTATAAAGTAATGCTCCTCAGTTTCTGTTTCAAATACTGAGGGATAATAGTTCAACCCTGTAGCTCAAATAGTGTTTTCCTTCTTTATGGGCCTCGTCCACAATTATTTTTTTCCCTCAAAATCAGTTAAAGTATTGTTTTAGTACCTATAGTTTGAATTAAGTCTTAATTTAGTCCCTAACATTTAAAACATCTTATTTTTTTCTCAACGTTTTATTACATCATATATTAGTCATCTGGTAAAAATTAATTTTTTTTTTCTAAAAATATCTCTTTACTCCATTATCATCTTAAGTAGCGGCAATAATTGTAATTATGGTAGTCGTGGTGGTGGACTGGTGGTTGTAGTGATTTGGTAGGAAAAGTGGTAGAAAAATTAAGAAAAAAAGTAAAATTAAAATGGATAAAAATGGGCATTTTTGGGAGAGATAAAATTCTAATTTAACCAAAAGATAAAAATAAGACGAAATAAAATATTTAAGGAAAAAAAAAGTTTCAAACATTAGGGACTAAATCAGTACTTTAGCCTTTAAATATATTAATAGTCTCAGTTTATACAGTACCTGCAATAATACATGAAAAGAACGCGGTTGAGTCTGGTATACGCATTTTAAAAAACCAACCCAAAGTTTTGGCATGCGCCACACCTGCAGTAAGTATAAAGTGAACATCAGCAATCTTGAGTTTTATCAAAATAAGCTGATTTTCTGGAATGAAGCATACCTGTTTAGTCACAAGTTTTGAAAGTATCTCCATAACAAAATCAACCTGAAATAATATGCATATTGTCAAAAAGATCAAAATGGTACATTGTGATGTCACCTTGTATATATCCATATGAAAAAGATTATTATATATCCAGGCTTATATATATATATATATATATATATATATATAAGCCTCGAAATAAAGGTTAAAGAGAAAAACATATTGGTTGAACCATACTCGAGGAAATCCTATGATGCATAGGCACACGGGACACGTGGACACATGAATTTTAAGTTCTTACAAAACATGGGAACATGGTATATATATAAAATATAAAATATTTTTTAGATAAATTATAATGATATTTTGATATTGTATTAAAATATAAATTTATTTTTTAATTATTTTTAGTTTTTTTAAATTATATAAAGTATTTAAAATATTTTTTGTTTTAATAAATAATAATATATATTATTTCTAAACTCGTTTAAAAAATACGTTAAGAATAATACTGGATATGCTGACACGTGATGATATTTTGGTATCTAAACAGGTCCGGAAATATTTTTTATTTTTATTAAGACACGGTTGGAGTCAGAAGACATGCGTGTCAAACGAGTGCCAATGAGTGTCATGTCCAAAATATTTCCGACACACGGACACGGCAGCAAAATGTCCGTGCTTTATAGAGGAAATCAGAAGGAAAAAGTTAGCAATCAATAACCTAATCAACATAAGTAGCAAAGGGAGACGGAGGGGTTACCAATGCAGGGAAAGCGTCAATTGCCTGAATAACTGTCCTCATGAAAAGTAGAGGCAACGGAGTTTGGTCAACCTGAAAGTTTCCACAATAAGGAACAAAAATAGTGTTGAAGTAAATACGTAAACTTGTCATATAAATCAAATCTTCGTACCATCTGGTTCAATGCTTTTGCCAGAACCTGTTGTGTGAACACTGTACGCTGCTCAAAACATGCTGAACAAGCATCTGTTATCTGATGGTGCAAAAGAATAATTCAGAGGTCACAACTTACACTATTAAGGATTTTAAAAAGTTGAAGCAATATGAAACGCAACTGATGATGAATCAGATTATACAGATACAGTCAACAAACTCTGGTTAGCGAAATCCTAATAGAAAATACAACCGACCTAACCAAATTCCGTAATATATAATTAGGCTAAGAAACCATAAATGTATTCTTTTATCAGAAAGGGTTGCAACATGACTCCTTTATTATACAACTAACCATTTATTTTGGGTACTTATAGCAAAAGTTTGATAGACAATCAACCAAAAGTATAGTATAACCTTCTAATACGGGAAATTTAACTTTGCACGCGCAGGAGAAGAGAGAGAACATTTTTCGTTATATATAAAACAATAAAATGCATGCCTTCTTAAGTGCAAGGCCATCTTTCTCGGGAACAATTCCATGGATTGCGACCAACACTTCAACCGGCGTTAATGCTGGACCTGTATGAGCCGATCCCTGTGATGAACACATTGAATGCTTAGCTTATCTAGAAGAATAGAGAAATAACAGGTCCCATGTACCAAGAAGGAAACTGGAATATGGAAAAAGTGTTCAATGCCCCATATTCAAGGCAACCCAGAAAGAGCATAATTCATATTAAATATGATGTTCAGCTTGATAATTCACATATACCTGTAGTATGTGAGCAAGTGCCCTCTGAAACTTCTCCAATGGTAGGTCAACAAGGCGGGGGAATATTGGTAACACCTGCAAAACCAAATAATCTTGATCAGGGGTATAAATGGACTAATTACAGAATAAATTGTATCCTAAAACATGTTACGATAGTCATATTTTTTCTAGCCACATAATACTTTATCACGTGTAAATGGACTAATTGCAAGCAATCTTATAAGAATTTACTGATCTAATTTGGGCCGTAGAAAATGGTGGAAGAATGTTGATATGGGGAAATTTTTAAAGATGGAAAAGATGTAGTAGTTTGAAGTTGTAGAATAGCATGGCAAAAAAAAAAAAAAGAAACCCTAGAAATGTCTTATCATTAAATAATGGGGAACAAGGAAAATTTAACAATATACAATGAACAGCAGAAAAGGTTCAACAGTTTGACCTCCTTTTTGGAGAGTGATGACAGCAGTGGAACCAGAATTGAAACATCCTGAAACGGAGAACCAGTGTGGATAAGGAAACAAGCCAAAACATATCGTACCATTCTCCACCTACGACATACCTTAAATTTAGTTTCATATAGACGTTTTACAGTAGATATCAGTTCCAATGATGGTGTTGAATCTTGAGTCAATATTTGCAGTACCTTCAAGAACACATAAGTCAATGTTAATTCATTAAGATCATCTTCATCTAAGTTCCATGAACCAAAATATAGGCTATTTTGAACAATGCAAACAGAAAGCTACCAGTGTCAAAAGATTTTCACTTCCTTGTGGTGGATCAGATATAATATGAAGCAATTCAGTATAAGATTGCCCTAATGCCCTCAGAAGAATAGGAATGTGGCGATGAAAAGCCTGCAAAAACACGTGAACAAAAAGAAGCATTAAAATAAAATTCACTGGCGACAGCATTAGATGAAAAGCAAAAGCAAAATCAAAATCCACAATGAAATCTGTTTTTCATATAATCATATGTGAAGCAGCATATATTTGCATACCTAAACCTAATCCAAAAGATGGAACAAACAATTTCAAATCACAAACATTTTGTGGAAACCTGCTATTATTCTATAAACCATGGCAAAGGTGTATTCTAAGTTAAAAGACTGACAGCTAACTATTGTGTGAGCATAACATATAGACCAAAAAGAATTCTAGTAAATTAACATATATTCAAGAAAATAAGACCTGCTTAACCATCCTTGGGGCTCGCCCATAGACATCAAATACAATCTGAAGAAGACTAGGTTTCTGAAAGGATACAAAAATTGGGTCAGTTTTTTTGGAACTGGTCTGAAGAAATTATAATGTAGCCACTGTCAATTTATAAGCTAGCTTTTAAGTATGCATAAACAAACCTTTGTACATAAAGCGAAAAATAAAGAAATTAAGCCTTGAGCTTCAGAGAATGTTATAGACGGAAGACTTTGAGCCACTGGCTTAGTGGTTCTATCAGAGTCGTGTTCTGAAAGGGTAGACTCTGAGACCTGTGATGTGCCACTTATTTCCTGACATGCAACCTGGAAAGTGGAAGAGGAAAATCAGCCATGAATAAAAACCAGTCTAGTCAGCAAAACAGCAACCGAATCTACTCCCCACATGACGAAGCTTTTTTTTCTTTTTGTGAGGGGGAGGGGGGGGGGGGGGTTGATAAAGAAGCTTCTTTAGATTTTTGAAGAATTGTAAATTTAACCGTAAGGCCTTGTATTAGATTCCCTTCTCTAGGTCAGCAGCTTTAACTCTCGTAAAGAAGTAAAGATACTATGGTAAACCATGATTTCTTTTGTGCTTTGGGTTGTATATAGATGGAAAGGAATGCTAGAATTTTTCAATTCATTTTATTTCTAGTAAGATCACTTTTTGGCATCCTTTTGGAGTCGCTGTTCATGGCCTGCTTATAGTTTTGCTTTAGCTGATATGCAAAGGGATTGGTATCAATGATGGGCTTGATACAAGGTTTATCCTTATAGAAATTAGTTGTTATTTCTGCATCTTTGTAACGATATCTGATCCCCTTTTCTTTTGTATTTCTTTTCCTCTCTTCTAGTAAGAAGATATTCATTTTTCTTTAAAAACAGAGGAGTATGAGACAGAAAATGGTTGATGATAGCTACAGGATCAGAATCAAATTCAAAAAAAAATATCATCGATCTCTTAACAGCAGACAACACGAAGAATATAACCTATATTTTAAAAACAATTGAAGTGAGATAGATATTAGAACAATAGTACAAGCTTAATACCTCTACCTCAGGTCTCTGTTCAGAGGGTCCAGATTGCGAAACATCATGGTCTACGGCAGAAAGAAGAGTATCAGTGGCAAATTTCTCAACATCTTCTGCAATGTAACTAAGCTGATAGAGCTTGTTTGTCACCTGTTCAATATAAATAAAAGAATTTTGTATATTATTAGCTAGAAATATGCAATAGGTTTCATGCAATCATAAGCTTTCACAGTTTATACCAGCCGAATAGCTTTTGCTCGAATCTCATCTTGTGGGTGAACAGCACACTGTCAATATTATACACCAATCAATACATTAGCACTGTGAAGATGTAACAGAAAGAAGGAAAGCCTATGTAAATCAGAATGACCATTTTCACAAAATTAATGAATTGGTACTAAGACAGGGAAACTAGAAAACAACTTTTCAAGAATAAAATTAACATTGTCAAAAAAATCATGGGACGTCAAAATTGAACATCCAACCCCTAAAGCGACCTTGCAAAATTAAACATTCTCTTGACATGCTAAAGGGCAACTTGCAAGTTGCAGCCTCAAGTTTCATTGAACATTCTCTGAGAGATGCTATGGACCTATGCTACACCCGTTGCACTAGGTGAACAGCCAATTAGAAGTTTTGGAGTGTGTGTATGATAAAAGTATACCAGATATAACATGCTGCTAAAAAGAATAGACATGAATAGAAAACTCAATATATGATCGACTGCAAAGAATATTTGCATCCCTACTGTACATTTAGACAAATGAAGCAACATGAAATATTTTAAAAGGGTATGCCGCCACAATCTGGCCAATACAAAAGATTAACCCTAAATAGACATGAATATAACATACAATTCAGATGAGTTATATATTCAACTACCAGAGACCTGTAAATGATCATATACCTTTAATGCTATGCCCAAGCACGCTTGGCGATTTTGTGGACGCCCCAAAATTAAACTCCATATAGCACCTAGACCTTGAGTTACACGTTCGATATCACGAATAATTTTTCCATTATGATCAACAACGTCAGAACAGCAGAGATCACTCAAAATATTCAAGGCAGATTCTGGCAAAAGTGGAACTTCACCAAGAAGCCTACTAAAAGATTTGTCTGAAGCCGGAAAAGATTCCAACAAAGATTTGGCCTAGAAGGAAATGGTAAATCTAAGTTTCCTGAGAAATAAATAAAAAATAAAGGATAGAAATCAATGTTTCTAAATAAATCCAAACAATCAATAATGAACATACCACTCCCAAGAGAAACTTTTCATACAAGACAGAAGAAGATGAAGAGTTTTCAACTGAATCCAATACTGTGAGGCAGTGCAGATGGTACAAAACATACAGCACTAGTTCATGACCCTGCAAAGCCATTTGTAAGTAGCCAAGAGTCAGAATAATTTAAAATAATAATATTAGTAGTAATAGTAACCAAAAAGGCAAAAAAATACAAATTTTCAGAACTATTTTGATCATGAACTCCAAGCAATGGGATTCGAGTATGAAACTAGTCCATTTAGGATCTTTGATGCAACAATACTGTCAAAGCCTGAATTTGGTGCATGTAAACTAAAAGATCATACTTCGCATGTATCAAATCCCTCATACAGATACAAATTACTCAATGATGTGTAATAATTATCAGCAACTTCACTTAAAAAAGACTCAGCAATATTCTAACATTATAAAACAAGAAAAAGCAAAATTCAATTTCTATATTATAATAATAATAATAATAATAATAATAATAATAATAATTATTAAAAAAAATTGTAGTAGGATATTAAAATGTAAACAGGGCACCTTTTGCCAGTGGTCTTCCACAATTTGGTTTTGCAACATCACAATGAACTCATTATCGTCATCAATCTGCAAGGTAGGAGCAACAAATTATTTGCTAATACTATTTATAATCTCTGATGCAGAAAGAATGACTGAAAAAGATACATGATAAAATACACATTTCTTCATTCGCATCTTGCGATGCAGCTCATACTTTCTATGTCAAGTGAATAGCAGCAGCTTTCTGTTTTGGGTTAAAACATTCCTCCCATTTCATTTCTTAAGTACAAAAAAAGTAGGGGCGTGTGTTTGTTTCCTAAAGGGCATGTATTTGAAAACAATGAAGAGCCAGTCCAGAACATAACCAAGGCTTCTCCTCTAACTTGTCATTTCTCCTCCCAATGGTTTATATGGGTATTGTACCACGTGTAACATGTAAAACATGGCCAGCCAAAAACAGCTGTAAATTGATATTAGACTACCAATCTAAACGAACAACAGCACACACACACACACACACAGAGAGAGAGAGAGAGTAAATAGCTGATAAACATTAAAAGGAAAAAACAATTCTCTACCTGAGCTACAAGCCGAGCAAGGAGTGGCATGCAAAATTGCTGACATCCTGTCCCATCCAAATGCCTGTATGACTCTATAATATGCCTAATAGCCAGGTGCTTCACCTTAGTTTCCTGCTCATAGGTTAGATCCACATATGGTGGTAGCTGTGGTAATTCTAGACAGGTATCTTCTGATGTAGATGCAACTTGGACATCAGGAGAAAACTGATCAAAATCTAATGAGTCGGTCTCATTTGCTTCAGTATCCTCCAACAGCTTCACTGTACTACGATCTTCATCAGTTGCATCAGAGGGAATGACTGAGGAATCCAAAGAAGCAATTGCTTCCGCAATGTGCTGGGTATCTCCAGGCCTCTCCAGAACCTCTGTCTTGGGAGTTAGCCGATCAGGTCCAGAAAGTGAGGGACCTTCAGAAATGATATCCTCATTTTTCAGATTGATTGTTGCCTCAGATTGATTATTTTCTTCAGCGGAGGAAACAGGAGGTGAAGAAGGCTTAATCAAAGATACAGGATCATCTAACTCTAATTTTGTTGCCACAATATCATCTCCAACAGACCCAGCTGCCCCACCAAGAGTTGCAGCTATACGCCGTGGATCCAAGCGACGGGGATCCTGAAAATTTGAACCAGATGGTTTAAGGTAAACGCAAAATTGGCATTTTAAAATAGAAATATTAACCAGCAGCAAAAACTTCTACAACGAATAACAAATCTTACCCTGCGTGGGTCGCGCTTAGAATCAGCAGGCAAATTATTGATGTCAGACAGTGATGAACTAGTGGCAGTGATTGTAGTTGAAGGGAATGGTGCTTGGTCCGTAACAGCCAAGGATTGGATAGAACTTACTGGAGCAGATGGTGCTAAAACTTTTGATTGACTGAATTGGGAACCAACTTGTTGAGGTACTGGCGAATTCCCAATCCTTGCTAGCGGTGGGGGTGTCTTAGGCAAGTGCTTCATATTTGTTATCACAATATCCGCCAACAGATCAGGATGAATCTTGGAAACAAGGATTTCAAGAGATTCAGCACCTCTTTCTCCTTCAGCAAGCAAAGCACCAATCAAAGCAATCATTTGCTCCACTGCAGTTAATTCACCATCTAGTGCAGTAGCATTAAGTGATACTCCATTAACAGAGTTAAGATCCTGTCCAAAATCATTTACTTGAACTGGTAAAGTTAAGTGAGGGTCAGGACCAGATCGAATCCGCTTAGAGATTGCCTCATGACCATTGGCCAGATGTTCATTATCCAAAGGAATAGCTCTTTTTCTAGATAATTCCCCTGAAACATGTGACTGAATTGATGATTGATCATCCTGAAAGATAGAAATCAAACTGGATGTGATAAAATTGGAGAGAAGGAATCGCAGCTCATGCTCCATGTTTTATTTGGATAAAAGTAACTTGTGCTCAATAATGGCAGCTTGCTGTTAAATGCACTAAGTGGCTACATACCTTGATAACCCGAGCATCACGTGTAGAACGATCACCGTTTTTAATAATTTTGTCAACTTGTCTGATGACCTGATCGGCAGCATCCGCTGCATTCATGGCCCGCAGGGTCTTTATCAATCTTTCTCGAGACTGCAAAACATCAAGAGAATAATTATTTATTTAAGAAAATACACCTCATCATGGTTAACGACACAGATACCAGTCCTTCCCAAATCCCAATTCAACCTATGAGGTAACAATAAAGCCATTTATATACTATTGTTCTCTTGCCACTCATGCTTGCTCAGATGTGCTTTGTTCTTAACTAAACTATATACTAGGAGCACCAGATAATAACACAGAATATACAGACTTGTAATCTAGATGATATATTCCTAGGATGTCATCTGTAGAGTATAATTGCCATAAGCATGTGAAATTTATGAGAAGCTTATAGCAAACCTCAGACTAGAAGCTTAATAGTAATACTAAAATACAATTTGGAGGTGTGATGTATAAATATGTAAGGCAAAACTAGTAGTTCTTGCAAAATAAATTACCATAATGAATCAATGATTCCATTGGGCCAACTATTGGGGGTCCAAAAGTAATAAATTTAGATTCAATCTTTAGCAGGAACCAAAATTGTAAAATAATTTAAACAGCTTCTGTAAAGAGGATTATGATAAAGCAAGACAGAATGAATAAATAACCAGGGAACAGAGAATGCTAGGGGCCAAGTGAAATGCAAAATTCAAGCACATATTTACCTCTAGTATAGGTGAATAAGTGCACCTAAGAAACCCCAAAAAAGCAGTTCTTAAAGAGTACTGAACACTGGCAATATGATATCTTTTCGCTGTTTGAAAATTTGGATTAAAATCGAGCAATGCAGAAAAAATTGTATCGTAGTGTTGCGGCCGTTTCCTTGCAATAGCTGATAAACTGTCAAAAGAAACACATAAACGGTTGGTTAGGTTTCAAGTGACAATGTGGTATGCCAAAAAAAACCCAGCAACCCAACCACAGCAACTACATTTAATGCTAAAAGCAATGCTACATAAACTTTGTAGAAAGCCTAGAGGAAATTTAAATCCAAAGAGCGAAGCGGCATATCAGTATCAAAACCCCCAAAAGTAACAGCTGGGCATCATTCAGCATTACACCTGCACACAATCTAAGCCCCTAACAGGGATATTTTATTTAGAATATCCATAAAATCCATCAAGTTAAGCAAACTTGTCTAACTTTCTTCATTTGAAAATACGTGATCATGCTCCTAACCAATATATCATTTGAATTCAAATTATTGGCAGCTCAGGAAATTGTAGAAAAATGCATACTTGGGTGGTGGGCAAACTATCTTTATCGGACAAAAATAACCAAATGCTCACTTAAATGCATAGATAATATGTTAAAAAAATGGGAGTTTCAAATAGAACCCATTGCCACTGAATAGTTGATATAGATAGATTCACTTATACTATTCCCTTTTGCACCTCAGAAGAATCAAGGAATTTCACTAGAAGCACTAGAAAGCAGATTCATTTTTTTTAATTCATAGAACTTTATGCTTTATATATATATATATATATATATATATATATATATAAAGAGAAAACAAAAATTTAGCCTAAATGCTGAACAATCTCCTTAGTCCTTAACCCTGTATTCTACAGTCATCTTTGAACAAACACGAGTGAAACTATTCACAATATTAGAAATTACCCTATCGTCTCCATATAACTTCTAAACTTGTTCATTTCAGCCATTTCCACATAAACAAACTCAAAGTCACAAAGGTAGTGATCATGCAAGAAATAGAAAACTGAAGCACAATATGGGAACAGTTCATTGCATTACAGAGATAAGCTTGCAGCAATGGCAGACCAAACCTACATCAACAGAATCAGATTTGTGTGCTGTTGTTTCAACAAACTAGATTTTTATGCTCCACTTATAAACCAAGACAAATATAAAATTAATTAAAGTGAATAATGAGACATTAAAAAGGAAATGTTGGAGACTTCTAGAAGCAGCTTTGGATGGCTAGATTTTAAGATTCCAGAAATACATCCCCTTTTTGTGAAAAGACAGGAATGTAGTGGATAGTAGAAATAACATAGTTTTCAATCAGACACAGCATCATATATTAATTAAGGAGCATATTCTCTTTTCTCCTTTTTCTTGAAATCAATTTCTCGAGGGAACATACAAATTAATAAAATGAAATCCTATTATAATTCTGCAGAAAATTGAAGAAAACTGTAACAAAAATAGGGCCAAAACAAACACAAGTCATTGCAACAAGATAAAAACATAGTGCCACAACTACCTGTATACAAAAACATGTATCCTTTAAAAAATAAATAAAAAAGGGATCCACAATAAAATTAAATAACAGTAGAAAATATACACATGCCAATCCCTTGCATTTCTTTTCACCAAAAGAACATTGCCTTAAAGAACCTCAGTGATGAAGATAACAGATGATAGCAAACTGGTATGAGTATAACCCATTTATATTCCACAATTCAAACTAGTCAATAAGTACATTATAAATGATCTGATATCAACTCCAGATTGAGATGGAAAGATACAGAGAGAATCAAAAAGATCACATAAAGCAGTTTCAGATCAAAACTTCCATTGAAACAACATTCCTTAGAATATGAAGATGTGATTAGAAAATAAGAACAAAAGGAGTTTAGTTTAAAAGGAGGCTCTCATGAAGTAAAAAGAAAGAAAAGGAGTGAAAAAAGTATGTGAGGTATTTAGCTTTTTTTTTATACTTAACCTGAAATAATATGAAAGGACCTCAAAGGGTGCATGGCTTTTTTCTGTTTAGTTTTCAGGTATGTTCTCACTAATAATTACAAACATCACCTCATTTTCAATTTATTGCATGCTTTTAAAACATTTCTGCAGAAAATGATGGAATCAAGGCAGAGTTGTTTTCACAATTTCCTTACAGAAGTTTGGCAAACAGGAAATTAAGTTACAAAACAATGGAATTTTTGTAATTATCAACGGAATCCATCAACTGAAATTGAGAGAAAACAAGCCAAATGCCAATTTAGATTGTTTAGCTCCCAGAAGTAAAAAAGTAGCAAACCATAACTTGTGTTTCAGAAAAAATCAAAAAAATCTTATCATTTTAATATATCTGACACCAGCACCTCAGCTAACAAATCAGTTCAATATCCAGCATGAGTCCTAATCAAAATCAAAGAGAACACATGAAATATGATTACACACCTTCACAGATTAGTGTAACAGGCTCAAATGTTGACAAAAAAGCACTGGAAAACAGGATTTCTAAAACTCTCCCTACCAAGTGAAAATGCATAACAAGTTATCTGTATATACATTCTGAAACCTTCACTCAGCTTTGAACAATACAGTTGCAAATAAACACAGAATATCTTGAAAAACTCAAGTTTTAGGTATTTTAGATTGGAGTCCCGGACAATTATCCAAAATTATACTTCCGAGACATCAGACTTTAACTTTTCACTTGATCTAAATCAATCACTGAATTCCTTTTGGCATCACCACTGTCAATATTCCAATGAAAGAACTGATGTGTTCAAACATTAATTCTTCTCAAAAATGGTGAATGAAAATATTCTGCATGCATCAATATTGCGGGGAAAGGACAAACAGAAAATCAAACATATTATTAAGACCATGCACATAAATATCATCGCTACAAATAGAACCTCAATGAGTCCTGCTGTAAGAGAATATCAAATGCTAAACTTTCAATCAGAAAATATGCTTTGTTTCAACTGTTGGTAAAATTATTATCTCATTTTCTAAGCAAACCTGGAGTTGCTTGTGGTAAAACTTGTGCAAAAGATAACAAGTGAGAAATGAAACACAAATTTATAGAAAATGAGCCAGAGTATATAATAGAAGCCCGGGAAAATATTATTTGAATTATTGAGATATTAACTGTGTATCAGCTGTTATAAAATAATAAATACATTATCTGGGCATGCGCTTACAGCACAAAAATTTAAACAGTAAATGGTCTCTCTCAACAGTTTACAACAATAAACTGCATTGCTTGACCACCATCCTTGGTTCATGAGATGACCATTTTAATGCCTCAATTTCGATATCTATCACCCGACCAACTGGCATGCCACAGTAAATTAACGAATCATCTTACATAGACAATCACCATAACTTCCATTATATGAACCACCAATGCAGCAGTATCCATGGCCATTAACTCCTCGTAAGGAACTGGTCAGCATGTCGCAACGTTATAAAACAAACAAGCAGTTGAACTTGTTCTATCCATGAGACCCTGCTCCAATGATTCCCTCCATAATTTTGAACATAGTAAAAGATGTGGAAAATTTTTAAAACCTTTAGGTGATCCTAACACATTTAATTGCATCAGTAAGTATTGAGTAAGAGACAGCACCTTTTACTAACAAAAACATGAAATCATAATTCAAAAAAGTACAATGGAGTTGTAGGAGAGACACTTGTCACCTTCCTACATGAATATATACAAGTAAGGCTGAATAGAAACAATTCGAGATTTCAAATTTGGAACTAACTGATTGGGTGTATCTTACAACTGCAACAAAGGTTTCCATGTAACAAGTAACTCTGAAGATGAGTGCATGGAAACAATGCATCAACACATCAAATTTAATGGGCTGCTAAATGTGTGCACTGTTAATAGGCAAGAATAAATAAACATCCATCAAATGGGAAGAGATAAAGAGCAATAAAACACCAGATTAGCCACAGAATTGGATACACGTGTTCTTTTGGAGCAAGTGTATTTTAAAACTTGGAATTTATATATATCGTTGAAAAGGCTTAAAACTGAATTTCTCTTTTAAACTTTTGGATGGAAAAAATGACTTTATTTCAGGATTTTGATTATGTTTGAAAATACAAATATATAAAGTGACTTTCTAGTCATAGAAGTAAACTTTTTGGGCTAAGATAACTTAAATACATACACCCTAGAACACATGAAATCTTTCACAAACAGGGAGATCAGAAAGCAATTTTCATTGAGCCAAAGGGGCAGGGGTAAATAAAAGAGATATAATGAAGGAGTGCATAAATTCCTTCTATCTTTTTTCACGGATAAGTAACTAAGCACACTCAAAAAAAGAGGAGCATTATCCAGTAGTTTGTACAAGCACAATACCATGAACAAAACCTAAGTACCAAGTCACAGAGATAACATGAATAGTAATTGTATCAACACGTGATCATCGACTTCATGACTTGCCACAAAATGAAAACAAATCACTTAGTCTACTAACAATTTGCAAAGATAAGGACAAATGATAAATTGATAACAAGGAAGACAAGCAAAATAGATATAAACATTCTGCACATGCTATGAGACCCAGACTTCAAATCTGATGCTACCTATAAACCATTATCACTAGAAATGCAATTTCATATATGATTGCAATGTTTCTTATTAAGAGGTGAAGAATTAACGCTTATAAACCTATAAGGTTCATTACAAGCAGTGGACTTAACGCATGACATAGTCAAAAGAGCCCAATGAAAGGAATCAAATAGATTAAATGACATACACATGCACACACATATCAGGAGAGAAACAAATAAAAGCATGTCATATACCTACACTAGACTGTTACATCACTAACCCGAAAAGTACATTCAAATTCCTCAATACATACATGCAGCAACAAGTAGAGAGTTTTAAAAATACGAGGAAAAGCATTGTGATAGTTATTTGTACTTTATTTTATGAGGTGAAGGAAAGAATTGGTCAACCAACAACGTTTCACAAGTTTATAGCAGGGGAGCACATGAAGAAAATAAATGTTAGCCAAGATGTAGAAAAATAACAGATATATAAAAGACTTTTCCATGGGGAAATACTGTTAGCATGCCTAGCTTTATCTCTGTAATGATCTGCTGCCAGTAGTAGTTAGCAGTAAGTCAAGGAAAATAACCCTCTAGATCCAACCATCTAATTTAGAAGTGGCATACCAGAAATGTTGCACAGGTTCTACAGCTATCCGAAAATGAAGATTGCACAAAATGTTAAATGTTATGCAAACCCTTGTTATTAACCACTAGCACATGAAAACTCACCAATTTATAACAGTAATTGTTAAACAACCAGGGAGACTTGCACCAGGCTGCAATAAATTTAATAGAATGCCAATGGTCCTGTTTGCCTCCGACTTGAGAGCCACCGGATCAAGAAGAGGGTGACCACCAACCAACCATGATATATTAGCAGCTTGCCTAGATCCTGTTATTGGATCAAGATTTAAATGAACAAATGGATGAAAATTACCCAAAACAACTCAATCTCCATAGAGAAGCATTACACAAAAATTAAAGAACAATACCTTCTCCAGTTGATTTCTCAGGACTATTGTTGTCAGGAGTAAAAAGCAAGACGAATATTTCCAAGAATTTCAGTCCCAGCAACTTTATTCCGGCAGAACCAGGCTAAAATATCAAGCAGTTAACTCTCCAATCAGAAAGGAATAACCACCGACAGACCAAATTATAATGAGCGACATTCATATTCAAAAAACAAGAAAAATGCAAAATGTTTCTAGGGATGATGAATAGAAGCTCTGAAGCTAGTTATGTACATAAGTCATAAGTAACATGCTATCTTGCTATCTAAAATCTAAGCAACTGACTTATTAAGTTTAAAACTCCAGACAAAAAGTTACAAGTGATTATGATTTATGACAGTCAACAAAGACAAGTAAACTCCAAACACCATCCAATGCATAGACATGCATAACTTACAAGCCCCTATTTAAGGAGGAGCACCACAGACCTTAAAAAAAATAAAAATAATAAATAAATCAATTCAACATCTCAAAGCACCATATTACAACCACCTATATAATGATCTTGCACTCCATGAGTCATGACAAAGAAAACAAGAGAATAGTGATTTTTATCAATACTGTAGCTCGTCATGATATAGATCAATTCGGCAAAGCCTTTGAAGATGTTTATTTGACTAGATATTTAAATTGAATTTCAACCATACAGTTGCATTATTGAATTAGTTGAATACAGTTCATTAGTACATTTCACACTGATAAACCAGCCTTCCAAAAAGTAAGAATATCTGAAGAACAGCAATTATATTCTGAAGAACCGAAAGGATCTAATTACCTCAAGAGCAATCCCAAAAACAGCATCCTTGAACTTAAGCATCCACATCCAAACCCCTTCTAACCACCTCTCTACTTTACCATATTGTTGAAACTGTAAAGTTTTCCAAATTAGTGTCACTCGTCAGACAACAGTAAGTACACTACCTACCAATGTCAGGATAATGGGAGAAGTAAAATGAGCAAAGGCTCTCGTCTAAAATTTTTCCTTCCATCTAAAACATTTGGCAAAGGACGATAAAGAAGGTGCAAAATCCATCAAACAGCTAAAGAATCCAAAATATAATTCATGAACAGTCACCAGTGATATGATGCACAACTGAGTTTTATTAAAGAGGGTTTGAGATGGTACCTGCACAATCATCTCCACAAAAACATTACAGAAGATGTTCGTGCCACTAACAATAGATTGCTTTACAATTATCGGATCAGCATCTCGCAAAAATGTTAATAGTATAGAAACAAGTGCAGGAGAATGATCGACTGCTTTAAAACCAATCTCCTCAATTAACCTGGAATACAGTGGAGGAATCATCTATAAGCTAAAATAAAACAAGAAACACACACCAACTGGTAGTTTTTAAGAAGGGGAGAACACAGAGACACGGCACAAGTTATTGGGAAGAAGTAAACAACTAAATTCAGCCTATACTTGCACTTAGCTACAAGCTTCTGCTGCAAGCACTATGGAACGGCCCTGAACCACTTTAGAATACAGCAAATACAACAGCTAAACCTTTTTTTCTCAGGTAGAGTCCTATTATAAACCATCATTCGCCACAATATTCGAGTGCATTGCATTCCGGCACCAACTAAGCCATACCCAAATCTATAAAATTGATTGAATTCCATGAATATTTGACAAAGAAAGCTTTTCTTCTCCAATATATAGACCATCTTTGAAAGACCGATTTCGCGTAAAAACAACGTTGGCATGTTTGCAGCAATAAAATCATAGATTTAAAAGAAAAAAGCAGTTAAGCACCACACATTGCCCTAAAATACCAATCAATATTGAGAAAAACCAAGAAAACTCATAACCGAGTAACGATACAGCTAAAGCGACATAATTAATAGAAAAGAAAATGGTAATAAATAACAGAATTAGGGTTAGGGCACTGACTGTATGAGCAATTTGCGAACGAGGGACTCGGGAGAGGACTGAAGCTCGAGGAAGAAAGGGAAGAGGTCAGCGGAGAGAGAAGGGTCGAGGGAGAGAAGGAGGTCCTTGGCTTGGGTGAGGGATGAGAGCTTGACGTTGACGTCGCCATGGTTGTTGGCGGCGGCGAAGAGAGAGAGGGCTTGGTCTCTGGAGGAAGAGGCCATGGCTGTCTCTCAGAGTCAGAGAAGTTAGGGTTTGCGGGCAGAGTGAGAAAACTGGTCTTATATTTTATAATATTATATTTTAATGACTATTATAATGTGGAATGGAAAAAGAAGAAGAAAAAAAAGAAGAGGGAGGAGGAGGGAAGGGTTGGGAATGGAAGAGAGCAAGAAAATCGGCGGGATGGGTAATTCTAATGAGAGTGGGTGAAGAGATATGAGATTAGATGAGACGGGAACGATGGATTACAAATTTGGGACCTCTCAACCCTCGTGTTTTTTATGTCTGCTACTACTTTTATACCATTTTATTTTATTTTATTTTATTATTTTGTATTATGTACTTGGAACAAGATTTTTTATATATAAATTAAATAAATGCATTATTTATAGATATAAAAAAAATTTTGCAGCGCTTTTATAAAATTACATCGTATTAGTGTAAACAAATAATTTTAAACGTATTTTTTTACCTTGTAAATAAAATATGTGCAAATTAATATATTCCATATATTTTATTTACAGTGTTAAATAAAATACATTTAAAATTATTTTGTTTACATATTTTTATTCTTTTATTTTTATTTAATTCTTAAATTTTTAAAATTTATCCTCCTATCTTTTTAAATTTTTTTTGGATGAAGAATAATTTAATTTTTTTAAAATATTTGTATATCTTGTTCATTATTTTTATCGAATACCAATAAATACAAATATTTTGTTTTTATATATTTTATGTGTATTTTGGTATTTATATCTCATCCTATATATCAACCAAACAGAATTGTCTCCATAATTGTCTCATTGAACCAAATAGAGAACGTGTTACCGTGTCTCTAAGGCTGTTGAGTTTGTTTTTGAGAGAAGATAAGACAAGACATTGAAAACAAGATATTAAGATAAGGATACAAAATTTTGTATTCTTGTATTTTATTTGGTGATAAACGAGAACAAATTATGAAAATCAAATTTATTCTCATTTTTTCTCATTTAAAAAATTTGATAATAAAAATATAATAATAAAAAATATAATTATAAAAAATTAACAAAAATAATAAAAGAAAAAATAAAAAATAAATTGTGTCCCTTGTTAGTGTCTCTGTGTCATTCCTGTCAGGATGGACACAAAATACACTAATTCAGTGTCTTTGGACACAATGTCTCTTCTGTCAAACGCAGCCTAAGACATGGACAGCAACTAAATAGAAGTTTGTTTGGATTACCATTTGTAAATAGAAGTTTGTATAAAATTGATTTTAATTCAAATTGAGTTGATATTAACAATAAACTAAATATTGTTTGGATTATATTATTTAAAATCACTTTTAAATAAAAATTACTAAAAAAATATGAATTTAAATAATTATTTTATGTTATTTTATAATTTTATTTTAAATATTTAAATAAATTTTAATATTTTTTTAGTATTCTCAATGCTCTTTAGTATTCTAATAGGATTAACAAAATTATAATTCAAAGCAAAAAAAAAATATTCCATACAAAAAAAATAAAAATAACGATAAAAAAATGTTATAAACAAACAATAATAAGAGTTTTATAAAAAATAATAATATGCATGAGAAAATATTGGAGAAACAATATTATAAAAAAACAAAATTTATCATATAAATAACAAAAGATACAATTGGTATATAAAAATAAAACTCAGTCCGTTGAACGAAAAATTAGAAATTGTAGCTTTTAGTAGACATGATTAAAGGGTAGAATCAAATTTACGTTTTAGAGAAAGAAAAAACTAAACGAGTTTTTAATATTCCAAACGCTAAACCAAATATACCTTAAGTATAGTCACCAAAATAAATACACCTTAAGTGTTTGCAAGAAGAAGAATAGTATTTTTGTTTGAAAATTAGAGAACGATTATTTTAAAACTAAAATTAATGTTAGATATGATTTTGAACATAAAAAAATGTTAGAGACAACTTTTTTAGCCAAAATTAAAAAAAAAAACTAAAATAATATTTAATTCTTAATTTTTCATAAAAGAATAATTATTTTTATTTGGAATTTAATTTTATAGATTGAAATGACTTTAATATATTAATATATTAGTAGAATTAAATTTAATTCTTTTGTTTGAAATTATTTTTGTATAAGTTGAATTTTCTTTTATTTGCAATTTTATTATTGATAAAATTATTCATTAAACATTCCCGAATTAAGTCTTAAAGTGATAGAAAAGATTAATTATGTGTATTAAAATAGTCTATAAAATTTCGATTACACTAATTATATCTATAAGATTGACAAAGTTATATTATATTAATCTCTTAACTTTTTTCTATTAAGTGGCTCCTCATACTAAGTGAGATAGAATTTTGTCTTCTATGCTAAATTAAACAACAACTAGTTGAGATGGCGAATGAAATTTGATAAACCAATATGATCCTAATTGAAATTGAATCATTCAAGCATCCTATTATTGAAATTTTCATGAAACAATCTATTATCTATTAATATATAATAGGAGAGTAGTAGTAGGTTAGTTGCTTGACAAGTGATAGTTTGTATAATTGACAAGTGTTACTCTTGGTTACATGACAAATGGCAAAACAACAAAAATTAATATTAATAAAATAAAATAATAAAAAATCTGAAGATCTATGAACAAAACAATTGGCGGGATTTTGATTCAAATTGAAATTCAAAATGATTTTGCTACAGCTGTCTTCAAATATATGTTAGTCAAACGGTGAAGAAAGAAAAGAAGGAAAGTGAGAGAAAGAAACCAACGGTCAAAGAGAAGAGGATGGCGACGAACTAAGAAAATGACGGTTGAAGAAAGAAAAGACGACAGAAGAATAAGAGAACAACGGTGAAAAAAGACGAAGAAAGATGGTCGACATCGCAGAGAAAAAGAAAACGACAGTGAAGAAGGTAAGGACGACGGAAGAAGGAGAAGAAGGTGGCGACGACAGCGACGGTCACAGGGAAGGAAGCTAAATCGACACAGAAAAGAAGTGGAACGAGGCGACGACGCTGATGGAGTCCACTGTCGCTGTTGGATCCGCAAAGCTGCGTCACAGGACGGTGGCGCCGCCGTTTCTTCGCTGGTGAGTGCTGCGAATTAAGGATTGTTAGTTCTCTCGCTTGGATATACTTTATTTTGTTGTTTGATTGGTTGAAAACGCTAATTGAAATTGAATATGGATTTTTGTGTTAATATCTTCAGAATGACGTGCTACATTTAAAGAAGAGAACAGTGAAGGAGCAGCTAGCAGCAAGTTGATGACACCGGTGAAGAGAACGGTGAGCTTTGATATCCTATCGTCGGCGGTATTACAGAGGTAATTTACTTTTAGGTTAGAATAGGCACATAGTTGTCAGTGAATATGGTTGTGAATGAACTAGACAAGACCTTGCACCACCAAATAAGAAGCCACTTTCTGAAGGTGAGTAGAGGTATATATCTTTGGTTTTCTTTGTTTTATTTGAATGTTTTGTGATGATTGCATTCTCTAAATCTCTTTGTGATTACTGATTACGTGTTTTGGCCTTTTTTGTTTAATAATTGAACAGGATGAGGTACTACTCTTTTGTCTTCTCCTAGACATTTGTAAATCTAGACTTGAATTCCATTGTTTGCTTGAAACTCTATCTGCAAATTCATAATACAAAGCACTTATATAGAATATTTTGATAGTTGAATTTTTTAATATCTTACATTAGGCTTTAAAGGACAATATTTTTTTGAATATTTTCTGTTGTAGACATAGTTCCCAAGTTAGATAATTGTTTACATCGTTGCAGCAGGAAAAAAGCACCCCAATAAGACATGTTTTTGGTGAATATATATTTACAAATATAAAACTATAATAAGTTTTGCTTGCCTGTGATGTGTTTTGCTAAAACTATAACCAAAATTTTCATTATTATCTCAAACTGCTTGGGTTGTTGACATTCATGTTGCAATTGGGGATTTAAATATATAATAGGAGAGTAGTAGTAGGTTAGTTGCTTGACAAGTGGCAGTTTGTATAATTGACAAGTGTTACTCTTGGTTACATGACAAATGGCAAAACAACAAAAATTAATATTAATAAAATAAAATAATAACAAATCTGAAGATCTATGAACAAAACAATTGGCGGGATTTTGATTCAAATTGAAATTCAAAATGATTTTGCTACAGCTGTCTTCAAATATATGTTAGTCAAACGGTGAAGAAAGAAAAGAAGGAAAGTGAGAGAAAGAAACCGACGGTCAAAGAGAAGAGGGTGGCGACGAACTAAGAAAACGACGGTTGAAGAAAGAAAAGACGACAGAAGAATAAGAGAACAACGGTGAAAAAAGACGAAGAAAGATGGTCGACATCGCAGAGAAAAAGAAAACGACGGTGAAGAAGGTAAGGACGACGGAAGAAGGAGAATAAGGTGGCGACGACAGCGACGGTCACAGGGAAGGAAGCTAAATCGACACAGAAAAGAAGTGGAACGAGGCGACGACGCTGATGGAGTCCACTGTCGCTGTTGGATCCGCAGAGCTGCGTCACAGGACGGTGGCGCCGCCGTTTCTTCGCTGGTGAGTGCTGCGAATTAAGGATGGTTAGTTCTCTCGCTTGGATATACTTTATTTTGTTGTTTGATTGGTTGAAAACGCTAATTGAAATTGAATATGGATTTTTGTGTTAATATCTTCAGAATGACGTGCTACATTTAAAGAAGAGAACGGTGAAGGAGCAGCTAGCAGCAAGTTGATGACACCGGTGAAGAGAACGGTGAGCTTTGATATCCTATCGTCGGCGGTATTACAGAGGTAATTTACTTTTAGGTTAGAATAGGCACATAGTTGTCAGTGAATATGGTTGTGAATGAACTAGACAAGACCTTGCACCACCAAATAAGAAGCCACTTTCTGAAGGTGAGTAAAGGTATATATCTTTGGTTTTCTTTGTTTTATTTGAATGTTTTGTGATGATTGCATTCTCTAAATCTCTTTGTGATTACTGATTACGTGTTTTGGCCTTTTTTGTTTAATAATTGAACAGGATGAGGTACTACTCTTTTGTCTTCTCCTAGACATTTGTAAATCTAGACTTGGATTCCATTGTTTGCTTGAAACTCTATCTGCAAATTCATAATACAAAGCACTTATATAGAATATTTTGATAGTTGAATTTTTTAATATCTTACATTAGGTTTTAAAGGACAATATTTTTTTGAATATTTTCTGTTAGACATAGTTCCCAGGTTAGATAATTGTTTACATCGTTGCAGCAGGAAAAAGCACCCCAATAAGACATGTTTTTGGTGAATATATATTTACAAATATAAAACTATAATCAGTTTTGCTTGCCTGTGATGTGTTTTGCTAAAACTATAACCAAAATTTTCATTATTATCTCAAACTGCTTGGGTTGTTGACATTCATGTTGTAATTGGGGATTTAAATATATTTTTCTTTTAGCAATGACAGTGATTACAAGTAGAAGATAATTACTTGAAGTTTATCTTAAGGCTTCTCTTATTGGTAGTGTCTTAAGGTGGGATGTCTTTGGTCTCATATAACCAATTGCAAGTGTTTGCTTCAAAACTTATGGTTACATTAGCATGTCTCAAGCCGTTTCATTTCTCAGTAATTTCAAGCTTGAAACTGCATAAAAATCCCCTCAAGATAAATGTCTTGTTGCAGGTATATTCTTTATGAACAATTTCAGTCCCTTCCTCATAAAAAAGTTTGGCAGAGTTTATATATTAGTTTAACTATAATTGTTTATTTACTGTGATCCAATAAGAAAATAAGAAAGAAGAAATGACACTCATAAAGGAAAATGTATGCACATTAGCTGATAATAATTGTCGCATAGGTGGGAGATATTGTGAGTTCTGCATTGTATTGCCCATATATGTAGTTCTACATTCAAGATAAGAATATACCTGCAATATAATGTTGAACGAGGTCTATTTGGTAAATATTATGATTGGTGTGAATCATTTAGTACATATCTCATGACAAATGATCTCCTTCTTGCTCCCCTATTTTTGAATAGTGCCACAGGATTGATCAAATTCATTTAAAAAATTTGTTGCCTGCTATGATTATTTCATAATTGCAACTGGATTATTAGCTAGTTTTCTTTTTCCCATTTTTGTATAGAATGATTTGTTTCTATGTTAGTTAAATGCCTGAAAATACTTTCTTAATATAATTTTATCATTTTGTATTAAAGAAGTTTTCTTTGAGTGATAAATTGGGATACCGTAATTGATATAGCTGCATGCTTGATATTATATTTTTAATAAAATTTAAAAATAATTGGTAGGACAAAGGATCTTCCAAAACTAGAAGAGGTAATTGAGTAGGTGAAACGAAGAATAGTTGTTGCATCTCCGTTTAAATATATTTTGAACTTTGAACTGAACTTAACAGCCTGATCTTTTTGCTTTGCATATCATGTCTTTGATGATTGGAGTTAACACCCCTTTTGTTGAAATACCACTATCTTTTATTCATTTATGATGTATAGGGAGCTACGTAAATGTTACATTGTTGCAAACTTTTTCGTATCTTTGTGGCCAAACAAAATTGATTTTCTTTTCCTGAATATTTATGTCACCATAATCTTCTTCTACATAGTGTTACATGTAGGTATATATGATGATAAATGTATTTTGTTTACTGCAGGATTTGTGAATTTGTCTTGGCCTTTGTTTTCATTTATTTATTTATGTCGATTTTATACCGATGGTGTTTGAATTTGTTTCGATCACTATGCATATATGAAAGCATGTGGTGTTTTACCTGTGACTTATAGCTGCTGTGTTTTCTGATTTTTTTTAAATTTGTTTAATTTAGGTTCTCTTTGTGCTTCTAATAAATCGATAGGAAAAAGTGAGGCTCACAAAGTGGTACGCCGCATGCTCTCGAAAGGAAAGATCCAAGGTATATGGCCATGTGATTAAATACAAAGTTTCACATTTTTAATTAATTATTATATATTATATATTTTATAGAAGAGGATCAGAGTTCTTTTGTTAATTCAAATTATTTGATCTTGAGCTATATATCGTCATTTAGGCAAAAGATTTTAAATTGGAGTAGGAGATTGTAATTGTGTTTGTTGCAATAAAAATTTGTTACTTAAAATTGATTTGATGAAATCCATTACAAGCTATTGCAAACGGCAATTGCAATATGATACAATTGTAATAGAAACTACAGGCATAATCAAATTACATGATTGTGATTTAATGAGGTGTTGGCTAAACTATGGGAATTAATAATGAAATGTTGTCATATATGCATATGGAGCCTGGCCTTCACCACATTTTGAAAACACATCATTCAATGGAGGATGGTGGTAATTATATGAAAAGTTACTTCCTTTGATTTACAGACTTCATTGGAGATATCATTATCAATATCTCTGTCTAAATTGGAGAGTCTTAATTCATTTTTTTAATTATCTCTCTTCTACAAGTAAAAATATTTAAAAAAAATTTATTTAAAAATTAAGAGGATAAATTAAGATTTTTAATTATTTTTTTATGTCTTGAGACAAATCACGCTAAACTCGAAACCCTAAATAAAGAAAATTTATACTGCTTTAAAGCTAAATTGTTTAAAGAAAAAGCTACATCTTATTTTGCTGCTTACTCAAGTGTTTCTATCATGGAAGTGGACAATCATGCATGGAGATTTGGAAGATGATTGTGATTTAATTCCTCTGGCCTATCCTTTGTTGCCTCGGGAGTGTGAAAATATGTTATATGGTGCTAGAAAATTATTAGTTTGTGTAATTGACTTTTAAGTAGTTCACTTGCCTAAATTTTTGAGACACTTTTCTTTTATAAGGTTTTATTTCTATTAGTAGTTATGCATAGTATTTATTGGTATTAATAAGTTAATGAGTGTTCAGGTTAACAAAATAATCAGTTGAAGTTCAATTTGATCAGATAAATGTTGATAACTAACATAACTCTTGATTTATTGATTGATGGATTTATATGCCATACTTAAATTGAACAATGAACATAACCTAAATTGTTTTTTGAAATTTCATTTTGTTCATATGGCGATCCTTATCCTTTTTAATGCTATATATGAGAAAAACTAAAATGTTGATTCAGGTTGTATTTTGCAAAAAGGGCAGATTTGAGGATGGCTAATATCTTGCATAAGATGTCATCATTGGTGGGTGGAATGCTCTTCGTAGCTGACAATTTATACATTCATACTGCATGGCATCTTGCAACCGTAATTGGTTCTCTTTATTCGAATCTTAGTATTTATTTGATCTATATTGTTAGGATAAATAAATAAATAAATATGCATTGCAGCTATTCTATTTATGCTTAGTAGAATTATCTCACATGCTAGCCGATCTTCCTTTTAAGCATTTTCTATTTAGGGCTTTAATTTAGTTTCCATATTGTTTTGCTAATAGTTAAAATAAAGATAACTATGTGTAATTAAAATATTTGACAATTAGGATCACATTATATAAAGATAACTTATCCCTCACTTTTCTTATCTCTAATTATGGAAGGAAATATGATAAAATGTAATTATAAATATTATTTCTTCATACAAATAATTATATCATTTCACCCTGTTTCCTTCCATTCATCCTGTTCTGTTTCATTTCATTCCCGTACTTCCTATCGATTCAAACATAGCTTATATATGCTTTTACATGTAAATATACAATTCCTTTTAAGAATCTATGGTCACCAAGCACCATTCTCTCTATCTTTTTTATGTTCTATATAATTGGATTAAGCATATAAACATTTTTGCATTTTGCAAGAATTGTGGTGATAGAAAAGTGAGGGATGTTGCTTTGGCTTACCAATTGTCCTTGCTTTTATGATGTAGGCAGTGCTTTCGTAGCAATGCCAAGGAAATTGACTTCATTAAGGTATCTCTGTCCCTAAACTTGATCTTCAATAAATTGATTGCTACGGATTTATTTAAAACAATGAAGTGGGTAAAGATCAATTATTAGTTTCTATTTTCGGTGTGTTATATATATCAATTAATGTAAAAGAATATAACCTTCATATAACGATAGGGCCGTCAAAATGGGCTAAACCCATCGGGCCAGCCCGTTTACCCGTTTAAATGGGCGGGCTTTGCCCCTAAAATTAAGCCCGTTTAAATTTCGGGTTAAACGGGTTGAGCCCGATTAACCCGAAAAAAATGACGGGTTAAACGGGCTAGCCCGCGGGCTAAACGGGTGGCCCGTTTAATTTTTTTTTCATTTTTTTAAAAAAAAGTAACACTTTTAGCTAATATTTTTCCCGATCCGACCCAAAAATCCGACCCATCAACAAAAAAAAAAAATTTTTTTAATGGTTTTTGACCTAAAAGTGGTATTTTTTGTCAAAATATTTTTCAAAAAATAAAATAAAATGATAAACGGGCTGGCCCGTTTAACCCATCGGGCTGACTATAAATGGTCCGGGCTAAAAAATTTTGGCCCGCGAATAAAGCGGGCTTAAATGGGCCAGCCCGTTTAACCCATGGGCTTAATGGGCTGGGCCTAAATGGGCCGGGCTAGCCCGTTTGACAGCCCTATATAACGAGAAAAGATCAACCATATAATGTCACAAGAGTAGATTATGGTATACAGAAGATAGATGATAACAACATGGAGAAAGTAAAATGTGCTGTAGATAAAGGCAAAAATTCTAGCAAATGAGAAAGATGACAAAATTCGAGAACTAACTTTTTCATTGATAGAAAAGCAGGCAATCTCTTAGCACATAAGGTAGTTTCTTAGGTTCCTCATTCTGTTAGTGATGGGTCTCAGAAACATATTTTTTGCTTATCTTGCTTCATCATGGAAGTGTTTATTTACTTTTGGTTTTTTGGAAAAGTTTTGTGTTCTTTGTTGTTATTACTTTGTAAGTGTTTTGAGTTTTATTGCTTCACAGTACTAAGTAGTATTATTACTGATCTGAAGTTGAATCATTCCGATTAAACTGAATTTAGCCCTGAAGGCATGAACTACAAAATGATAACTTTGAAGTTTAGCTGTTTAGATAGTTTCATAATATGCATTTGCAGGACACACCGAAGATAACGACTATAGCCTTGCTGGTGAGAAATGGTTTTTTACAGTTTTCTTGGTAGTTTTGTCAATAATCCTATACCATATGTTATTGAAAGAAGTAATAGAAAGTTGAGGACATCTCTTTCATTTTTTATTTCTATAAACGGATGGCTACAGATAACTCATGTATGTACATACTAAAAGCAATGGATTCCATTCATAATTTCATTTTCAATCAAATTTCAATTAAGCAACAAGTCATGTAACTTCTATTGAAATGATGATAAATTATGATGAATATGAAAACCATGATTTTATTGAATGAATAAATTCTCGGTGTTAGTGCCATTTTAAATTATCCTTCTATTCTCTTTGGTAATTGTTACAGTATTTACCGAAGAAATTGCATGATGTTATGCTTTTTTTATTATCCAAAGTTGTCTTATTCTTTTATAATTGTTATTTGATGGTAGTCTCTTTTATTATTTTAAATTGATTTTTTTATGGTTTGGAGTGTCAACGTCTATAGTATAATTTTTTTATTCTTTCAAAAAATTTGGTTTTAATAATTACAAGTAGTTTGCTGTTAATATTTTTTATGTATTTTGTAAAGTACTTTGTTTACAACTAGAGAAAGTAAATTAAATAAATTGTTATCGGTCTAAATTTAAATGCTGCATTATAATAATTTTATTATGTTAATTTTAAATGCGGTAAGAAAAAACAATTGTGTATTTTATAAGTAAAAGTAATTTCGAAAGTAATTGCTATCATTACAAACAATAAATTAAATATTTTTAGTTTATTCAAAATTTTGGTGAAAAAAGACATTATAATGCAATATATTAAGTGATTAATTTTTTTATTCTTGCTATGTATACATATTTTATAATAAACATTGTTTTGCCACGAGTATTTTTTGAACAATTATATACGTATTTGCTTTTTTTTTTTGGTTAATTAAAAAAATTTAAAAATGTAATTAATTAGTAACGATTGTATTTTTGTATGTGGGTAAAAAATGTTTATTATAGGAATAGTATTTTTTATTTTTTTCATGTGTTTTACATTTTAATTAATATAATTATTTTTATATTTTTCTACTAAAATAATAACTTTTTTTTAAAATGATACAATATAGTAAGATATATAATAATATTTATTTTTTATAAACATATATCTACTTAATAATGTATACATAGGACTTTAAAAGCTAACTTCATTTATTCAATTTTCACTTATAAATTATAGTATAATATTCATATACATATTAATTAGATATATTTTATATATATTAAATATTAATTTAAAATAATTAAAAAAGTTGAAATAAATAATTCAAATATAAGTATAGTCTATTAAAGTATACAGAAAAAAATCTCGATAGTTAATTTTATTTTTATATAACAACAAACACATTTACTTATTTTTTTTAATTAATTAAAATGTGCTCAAAACAAATTATTTGAAAAAATTATTAAAAAAATAAAAATTATTAACTACCATAAAATTCATATCTACTTATTTTTATAATTAAATTAAATATCAAAATAATAAAAGTATATTAACCACTCAATTCGTGTAACATGCAAAAGATTTTGTTATTCATATATGAGATCTTTTGCGCATAAATTAAGAAAATAACAAATAATATAGATGTATGAAATAACATGCACCAACAATGACATACATACTAGAAAAACAATCGAAATAGTTAATTTATCTAACATTTTTAAAATTTAGTGAAAAAATATTTTAAAGGTTATCATTTAAAATTTTTTTAGAAAGATATTACCCAAATATTTCTATCAATAAATATATATTATTTTTTTTAGTAAACAAACTATACATAATACAATAAAGTTGATTAAATTCTGTTCTAATAATATATCTAAATGTCACTTAGATTAATTAATAAAATTGATTAAATACAGTTCTAATAATATATTTAAACCTCACTTAGATTAGTTAATATTCGTTGTGTGAGATTATAATATAAATTATTTGTATTAAAATATTTTTTTTTAAATTGTATATCAATTAACAAATTATAACATTTATTTAAACATACAAACGTAATAACTTTTACATTTAAATAGAATCCGTTAATATAGATTAAAAAAATATTAGAATTAATTGGCTTCTGAAAAATAAGGATAGAAAAGTCTCATTACTATACAATGAGGTTTATATATAAACTTTTTCAAATTAAAAGTAACACCTATTACTATTAATAGATAAGTACCAATCTATTATTATAATGAAACAATATTTGGCCCGTGCGTAGCGCGGATTTTACACTAGTTCTAAGCATGACAATTGATGGTTCAATCATTGAAGAGTGGTAGGTGGTTGGATGAAGATTCCATTGGATAAAAGAAGGCCACCCTCTTTGCTAACATTATATTCACTCTTGGAGCCATTCTCATGCCATTTGCACCTAATTCTTATATTTCCATACTTCGAGATGGACTTTCTCTTTTTTAAGTAATTGGAAAGTTGATAAACTTCGAAGATGATTATTGGATTTTGTTATATGGATAACCTGAAATAATTGGATTGGACTTGAAGGGTTGGTCCGAATGTTAATGAAAGGGGGTCTCTGACTTGATTTACTCTTGGGAGCTGTCATCCGAGTTGAGTATATGAAAAAATGGGAGATGGTACCTGTAAAGACACTTCAATGCCTAAGTTAGCAAAGGGGTAAGCAGGTTTTTGAGAGTATTGGAAATTAGTTTTACTTGAGGGTGTCAGTGTATTTATAGTAGTGATCCAATAACCACCGTTTGAGTAGTTCTACTTCTGAAGGTGGATAACTGTCCCTTTATCTTAGGGTTGGTGAGATATTGCTTCTGGTATTAGATTGAAAGATTTTAAGGAGCAGTTACTTATTTGAATAAGTGTTATCTACCAGCTCATGACGAGCCCGACCTCTTTCAATGAGATCGGGTAAGTGGCAAAGGCCAATCTTTGGGTTAGGCCTTTTTGGCTTACTTGGGCCTGGACCATAGTATTGAGCCAGGGTATGAACAGTGCCTCCTACTCAAGTCCGATCTTTTGGCCATGAGTGGGATTCGAGTATTAATTGAACTTGGGTTCGTTCAAGTTGGAAACCGATGTGATTTTGAAAACCGACATGTTTTCAAATTTCTCAACCGTCGTATCTAATCAAACGTCGCGTCTGTTTGGGGTTTCGCATTTACATGTGGGAGCAGTTACATTGGTAACGGCGCATTTTTTTAATGATTGCGTCATTTTACCGTTGTGCCCCTAGCCTGTTATAAATATTTTTCCCTCTTCTTTCTTTGTTTTCTTTCGTCTTCTCTTCAAAGTTTCTTTCCTGCCTTCATTCTTTCTCATTAAAAGAATCCCTTTGAGAGTCACTGAAGACCACTACTTTGGTTGCACCAACTTCTTCTGCTAGTTTCAACCTAACAATCAAGGCTTCATATTCTACTTGATTGTTGGAGGCCGGAAATTCAAATTTCAGGGAGACTTCTATTTGAGTTCCCTATTGGTTGATAAGTATTATGCCTGCACCGCTTCCAATTTTGTTGGAAGAACAATCCATATACAATTCCCAAGTTGTCGAGGCCTCCTCTTGATCTCCTGCTATTCTGCCATGAAGTCGGTGAGGCATTGTGCTTTAATTGCTGTCCGAGTTTCATATCTTAGGTTGAACTCGGATAGTTCTATAGCCCATTGAACCATTCTGCTCGCAATGTCTGTTTTTTGAAGAATTTGCTTTATAGGCTGGTTTGTTCAAACTTTTATTATGTGAGCTTGAAAATAAGGCCATAGCCTTCGAGACACCACTATTAAGGCATACGCAAACTTCTCAAGTTTTTGGTACCTTAATTCGGGGTCTTGTAGAACTTTGCTGGTGAAGTATACAGGATGCTGCCCGACCTCATCTTCCTATATTAGTGCAGACGCCACAGCCTTGTCGGTTACAGACAAATACATGACGAGTTCTTCCCCGATTTTAGGTCGGGTCAGAATTGGAGGTTGACTTAAAAACCTTTTGAACTCCTGGAAAGCTTATTCGCATTCAGGGGTCCATCCGAACTGACATCCTTTTCTTAGTAGAGAAAAAAGTGGTAGGAATCTCAATGTTGATCCTGCTAAAAATATGGAGAGAGCTGCAAGTCGGCCATTCAGTTGCTGGACCTCCCTTAAACAGGTCGGTAAAGAGGTCTGCATCATCCTTGGTGTTATCATAAACCCTAGAAATTTTACAGCCTCCACTACTAAGGTGCACTTTGCGGGATTCAATCTCATCCCGTGTGTCCTTATGGTGCTGAAGACTTGTGAGAGGTCGGTCAAGAGGTCTGCTTCATCCTTGGTTTTTACTAACATGTCGTCCATATAGACTTCTATTAAACTCCAAAGGTAAGGTGCAAACACCTTGTTCATCAGCCTTTGGTATGTGGCTCCTGCGTTCTTTAACCCGAAAGGCATGTCCACATAGCAGTAATTCGCTCTAGGCATGATGAAAGATATTTTTTCTTGATCCGGCCTGTACATCAGGATTTTGTTATACCCCGAGTACGCATCCATGAACGACAGGTATTGATATCCTGAGCTGTAATCTACTAGAGTATCAATGTTTGGAAGAGGATATGGGTCTTTTGGGCACGCATTGTTCAAGTCGGTGTAGTCAACGCACATCCTCCACTTGCCGTTCTATTTTTTTACTAGCACCACATTTGCTAGCCAAGCCGAGTATTTGATCTCTTTAATAAAGCCGGCTTTTAGGAGGGCTTGTATTTGCTCTTTGACCACTTGAGCTCGCTCAAGACCGAGCTTCCATTTTCTTTGCTGAACAAGTCGGGATCCTAGATATATGCGCCATGAGGTCGGGATCTATCCCGAGCATGTCAGAGGCTTTCCAGGTAAAAAGGTTAGAATTATCTCGTATGAGCCTTATCAGCTTCTGCTTCAAGTCTTCTTTCAAATTGGCTCCTATGTTGGTATTTTTTCCATCCTCTTGCCCGATCTGCACTTCCTCTGTCTTCCCTCCGGACTGTGGTCGCAATTCTTCTTTAGCTCAGATTCCCCCGAGCTCAATGGTATTAACCTCTTTGCCTTTACCCCTTAGGTTTAGGCTTTCGTTGTAGCACTTTCTCGCCAGCTTCTGATCTCCCCTGATGGTTGCGATTCCCTCTAGTGTTGGGAATGCAAAGGTGGGGGGTGTGGATACCACTTCTCCAAGCCGATTTAAGGTCGTCCTATCTATTAAGGCATTATAGGCTGAGCCCACATCAACGACTTTGAAGTCGATGCTTAGAGTTTTGGATTTCATCCCCTTTCCAAAATTTATATGTAGGGGTATGAATCCTAATGGTTTTATGGGTGTGTCCCCAATCCGTAGAGGGTGTCAGAGTATGCTTTTAACTCCTTTTCGTCCAATCCCAGCTTGTCAAACGCTGGTTTGAATAGGATGTCTACCGAGCTCCCCTGATCCACCAAGGTTCTGTGTAGATGGGCATTGGCGATAATCATAGTAATTACCATCGGATCGTCATGTCCAGGGGCAATACCCTGTCCGTCTTCTTTGGTGAAACAAATTGTTGGAAGGTTGGGCAATTCGCTTTCGACCTGATAAACTTCCTTCAAATGTCTTTTACGAGATGACTTTGTGAGTCCTCCGCCAGTGAACCCTCCCGAAATCATATGTATATGTCGTTCCGGGGTCCGTAGTGGCGGATCTCTCCGATCTTCCTCATCTCGTTTCCTCTTTCTATGATAGTCCGACTTTTTCATGAGATATCTATCTAGCCGACCTTCCCTGGCCAGCTTTTCTATCACATTTTTCATGTCGTAACAATCATTTGTGAGTGCCTATATAACTTGTGATATTCACAGTATTCGTTACGACTTTCCCCCTTATTGTTCTTAATGGGCCGAGGATGAGGTAGCTTTTCAGTGTGACAAATTTTTCTGTAGATGTCGACTATGGAAACTTGTAGAGGAGTATAAGAGTGATATCTCCAGGGTCTCTCAGCCCCGACTTCTTCTTTTTTCTTGGGCTCTCTCTCCTTCTCCTTTGATGGATGAGAGTGCCCAGGTCGCCAGTTTGGTTCTCGTAGCCTGGCATTTTTCTCCATGTTGATGTATTTTTCAGCTCTTTCTTGTACATCACTCAAAGAAGTCAAATGCCTTTTCGAGATGGACTGAGAGAAAGGACCTTCTCGGAGTCCATTTACTAGGCCCATGATTACTGCTTCTGTAGGTAGATCTTGGATTTCCAAGCATGCCTTGTTGAACCTTTTTCATATAGTCTCTTAGGGGTTCACCGACCTCTTGTTTTACCCCCAAGAGACTACGCGCGTCTTGACTTTGTCCTTCTGGATTGAGAATCGCATAAGAAATTTGCGCGAGAGGTCGTCGATGCTGGTAACCGACCTTGGGGGGAGGATGTCAAACCACTTCATCGCTGCCTTTGTCAAAGTCGTTGGAAAGGCCTTGCAGCGGGTAGCGTTAGAGGCGTTGGCTAGATACATCCCACTTTTGAAATTGCTCAAGTGATGCTTTGGGTTGGTAGTCCCGTCGTAGAAATCCATGTCAGGGCCATTGAAGTTCCTTGGAACTTTTTCCCTCATGATGTCTTCACTAAACGGATCTTCTCCCCCAATGGGGTATCTTTTCGGTCAGCGCGAGAGCCCCTACCTCGGAGATTGGATTCCAATCTTAAGAGCTTTTCTTCAAGCTCTTTTCGTCGTTCAACCTCTCTCCGTAGGTTTCTCTCTGCTTCTCGCTGTCGCTCTAGTTCTTGTTCCAGCTGCTCCATCCATCTTTAGTGGCCGTGAAGCAGTCCCATGAGATCGGCAGTATGAGGTTGCCCCTCTTTCTCCAATTCGTGTTCCCTAGAGGAGATTTCCCTTGGGTCTTTCACACCCGAGGGACCTTCTCGGTGTTGGCTATCCGCTCCTTGCAGAGATATTATGGCTCTATCGTTCTTGACTGCATCTTGATGTTCTTGCTCAAATTCTGATGCAGTATGTCCGTCCTCATTCTGGTCATCTGCCATTATGAGTCATTCTCCCAAGCCAATGTTACGTGGGTAACCTGAAATAGTTGGATTGGGCTTGAGGGGTTGGCCCGAACGTTAATGAAAGGGGGTCTCCGACTTGGTTTACGCCTGGGAGCCGCCGTTCGAGTTGAATATCTGAAAGAATGGTGGGTGGTACCTGCAAATACACTCCGATGCCTAAGTTAGTAAAGGGGTAAGCAGATTTTTGAGAGTATTGGAACTTAGTTTTACCAGAGGGTGTCAGTGTGTTTATAGTGGTGATCCAATAACCATCGTTGGAGTAGTTCCACTTCTGAAGGTGGATAACCGTCCCTTTATCTTAGGGTTGGTGAGATATTGCTTCTGGTAGTGGATTGAAAGATTTTAGGGGGAAGTTACTTATTTGAATAAGTATTATCTGTCAGCTCATGACGAGCCCGACCTCTTTGAGGAGGAGCATATGTCGAGCCCGACCTCTTTTTATGAGGTCAGGTAAGTGGCGAAGGCCAATCTTTGGGTTGGGGCTTTTTGGCTTACTTAGACCTGGACCATAGTATTGGGTCAGGGTATGAACAGACTCAATTATGAACAAAATTCCAGCCCTTTCCCCTCCTTCATTTTGGTAAGGTCCTGCTTGTATTTTCTGGACTCCCTCCTTCAATGGCACTTTCAATCTCAAGTTAGCCTACCTCACCTTTAGGACGACACGGGTCCCCCTGATCGTATTTTTAGACTCACTTAAAAATTGAATGGACTAGAAAAGTTTCATTCTTTCGTCTGGATAATGACTCGTGAAGCAATCCTAATTGATGCAAAATAAAAAAAAGATGTATGGATTAGGTTTCAAACTATTTGCGTTGTAATTCGGATAAGAGAAAGTATAGGTGACAATGTAAATATTGAACAACGTGAACAATGGTTTAAAAAAAGGTTTAATTAATTATTGAAATCAGATTCTCAATTTATTAGAACACTCAATTTTTGAATTAAATTATTAGGGTTAGGCAACGTAATCTCCTCCATTACATCACGTTCCCATTCTATCTCAGCCTTCACTCTCCTTCAATTCACGTTTTCTCCTTCTACCACGCCGCGACGAAAACGGCGCCGTAGCTTCAACCACCATAAGATGCAGCACCGTCGAACGCCGTCCACTATCGCGGCTTCCTCCTCACGCGCCGCAGCCACCACCGAATGCCTCGGCCCCACCCCACTTCGCGATTTGTAGTAGCATTGCCCGACCATCGCAATCCTTCTCTACTCTACAATTCGCAGTAGCAAAGACGACTGCCGTAGCCCTTCTTCCTTGCGTTGGCAACTGCGCCGCCTGACCACTGCAGCGACCTCTCCCTCGCGACTCGCAGAAGCACCGCCCAGCCACCATACCACCTTTTCCCTCACGATTTGTAGCTTTGTCAATCAACCTCTTCTACCGAACTTGGCGATGCTTGGATTTGGCCCTGGATAAGCAAAGCTTCTTGTGATGCCGGTTCATCCATTCTTGGCAATGCAACAACAACGTCCTCCTAATGAAATGGAGTTCATGTTGTCTAAGGGTGAACCAAATGTGGAGCTTATTCTTGAGCCTCATAACCTGCCCAGTGACTCATATCAAGATCTCACAAGTCACATGCCTCTTGGACCTCACATGTGAAATGTCATTCCTTTATTCTTTTTTTAAAAGAAACCCATAATATGCCGGATGGTCATTTTAGTAGGTATGCATATAGTTATTTTAATTTTTATCTGGATGGTTATTTGATTGGAATTTGTTTAGTTAGATACAGTTAAAATATACTGGATGTTCAATTCACTAGGTATGCGAATTATTATTTTTTTCCTTAAGTGGATGATTATCCTTAAGTGCCGATGACGGTCTTTGTTGACGAACCAGCGGGGGTGAGGAGGATCCCAGTGGCAATGATGGGGGCTGGTTGGTGACAAAGCGACGACGGCAACGACAGAGAGTTTGGGGGATAAGCTGGTGCTTTGGTAAATTAAGATATAATGGATGGTTAAAATTTTTGAATTACTGATTGAGGTTTTTTAGTTGGGTAATTCAGATGGAGTACTTTTTTTTTTTAAACTTCATTGGGCCAATTTTCTAACTCGTTGTTCACTTTGTTCAGATTCTCTATTGTCTACTTAGCGGGACTGGATCACAAATTACGTAACATACACACAAATAATTACTTTGAATAATAAATTTCTGCACAATAAACTTATTCCCACATTAATTCGTACTCAACCTCCTATTACAATTTTGAGCAGATGTTTTCTTCCCATGCTTCTCATCTTCAACATCAGAATTTTCACAAAAGGAGTAAGATAATTAATTGTTATCATGTCTTGGCGGAGCTCTTCACAAAAGTATTTGGTCAAACTAATTGGATCTTCGCCTAACTCATTTGCTCTGGCAATGATTTACAGAATTAGCAATAATCTATAGAAATTGAAAATTATATATTTAGATCATGTCATACCAATTAAAAGCAATGACTACTTTGCATAACAAAAGAATATAATCAAAATTCAATCACTACTAAATATTATTAAGATCTAAATGATGAAAATAGGGTACTACTTGAATGGTCATAGACAAGTAAAGTCATTTAACTTTATTATAAATTAGAGTCTTAAACATAAAATGATTACATAAATAATAAAGCTGTTCACATAGGCAGGCAAAATTTATAACACACATTCTCAAGAATCTCATTTCTCTACTCTACTCATTTTAAAGTGACACCAAATGCCTAATTAAAAAAACAGAATCTTAAAAATACTTTTGTTTGGAAAAAAAAAATACAACATTTTCAGAAACAAACACAAATAAAAAAAAATCAAAAGAATTGAATAAAGTAATGTAAAATAACAAACACAACCAAATGAGTTTTTTTTATCTAATGCTGTGTTCCTTTTTCAGTATCTAATCGCAAGCAAAAAACCTATTGTATATACCACAACATCATTATTCAAAACTTACACAACCAAACTATGAAAATTCAAATAAAAAAGAAAAATAAACTAATTTTTTTCACCTTGTCATCCGCATCATTAAAATTGTGAATATAAAACATTTCACATTTCAAATGCTTAAGGTACCTACTTAATTACAAAACCAACCACACAAATTCAAACTAATTGTTATCAACAAGGATATTAATTTAGGAATTTAGTGATTGAGAGAGAGAAAGAGAAAAGAATCTAAAAAGAAGGTCGAAATTGGTGTAAACGCGAGCATGGCCAATATGGCTGAGATCATAAGCGGTTACACCGCATACGTACATTCCAACCTTGGATTCTACTTTAGGCCTCAACAACTTTCTCTTCTTGCTCATTGTGTTATGCAACCACACTTCAGGAGATGGAGCCTTCAGATTTTGACCCTTTGATTTTGATGCGAAATTTCTATTCGCCATCAACAACTGTGGTTGTCCCATAGAGTTACTGAAGCAGAAAAAAAAAAACGAGGAAGAAAACTTTTTTCTTATTGTTACTGCTACGGAAGAGAATGAGACGAGTGGAATGTGGAATCGAAGAGAAAAAAAAGTTTATAGAATTTGAGAAGAGATAGTCATAATAATAATTATAATTAGGACTGTTGATTTTATTAAAGGTTCAGATTAAATATTAGACCGTATCAATTTTTTTTTCCACTTTTGTTTCCACCAGAAAAAATCCATTTCCTATATATAAGTAGTGCAATTTTATTTTTTTTTTTTTCCTAGAGAGGATCTGTTCTCTATGAGTAGTCCAATTTACTGAACTTAGAATTTGCTTTTTTTGTTGCTTTTTGGTCAAGGTTTACTTTTTTTTTTTTAATTTTGGACAGTGTTAAAATTTGGTCTTTAAATATGCCTGTTTTAGTAGGTACCTATATGGACTAGTGTTTTGTTTGCCAAAGAATCTTTGTGCTTTTATTTTTATGTTCTTAATTTTTTTTATATTTATATTGTTAAATCAATAAATATTAATAATTTATATTTTGGTTAGATAATAAATTATATTTATTTTTAAAATATTAATATTATAGATTTAATTTAAACTAAATATATATTAAAAATAAAAAATAGAATATACTTATCTTTTTAATTTAAAAACTTAGAAATTAAGATATAACTAAACAAATTCATTAATTATTATTCTATAACATATAATATATAATATCATGAATTATATATATATATATATATATATATATATATATATATATATATATATTCGATCTATCACTTACGTCTCAATTCAAACTGGTGCTTGTTGTTGCACCAGAAGCGTTGTGTATATATATATATATATATATATATATATATATATATATATATATATATATATATATATATATATATATATTTATTGATATCCGTTTTAGTGTGTTTAATTTAAATGTAGTATTTTTAATTTAAATAATATTTTAAAATTTATAATAAATTATAATTATATTTTATTTATTATTTTATTATAAAATAATTATTTTAGTTGAACTATAATTGAATTAATTAAATTAATAAACTAATAACTAAAATTATTGGATGACTAATTCGGTTTTATGAACCTTAATTAATTATTCTCTCATTTAAAATTGAGTAATTACTTAAATCATTCCCTAAAAATTTTAAAATTGGATATTTTAGTCTCTCTAAAAAATTAATATATAGATCAATCTCTAAGATTTTACTCTGGCAGACAAATCAGTCCGCTATTCATTTTTTGGTTGAGTAATTATTCAAATCAGTTCCAAAATTTTAAAAATGGACATTTTAATCCCAAAAAATTAATTTACAAATCAATCCCCAACGTTTCTCTCCGTTAAACATAACAGTCATCCGTCTAAAAATAAAATAAAATAAAATAAAATAATAATTAGTATTATTATTAATTGCATAATAATATTATACTATAATTTTTGTATTTTTTGGACAATAAAAATAATAAATTTATTCATTAGATTTATATATATATATATATATATATATATAAAGTCAATAATAATAATAATAATAATAATCAATAAAATTATCAGAGATTATTTTACAAGAAATTCAATGTTAAAATTATTTGATATTTTTGTATTTAATATAATAAAAAATATCATATTTTAAAAAATATGTTTGTATTAAAAAAATATATATTTAATATAAATCTAAATTAAAATATTTTTTTAAAACATGTTTTTTAATACAAACATATTTTTTTTATATAGGACATCTTTTGATTATATTAAATACAAAAATATCAAATGATTTTAACTTTGAATTTTTTGTAGAATAATTTCTAATAATTTTATTGATTATTATTATTATTGAGTGATTAATAAATAAATTTATCATTATTTTTATTAAAAAAATATAGTACAATATTATTGTGTAATTAATTAATAATAATAATAATAATTTTATTTTAAGATAAAAGGGTGTTATGTCTAACGAAAAAAAACGTTGAAAATTGATTTATATATTAATTTTTTGGAGACTAAAATATCTACTTTTAAAATTTTTAATGATTAATTTGGATAATTATTTTACTAAAAAATAAATTAAAAATTAATTTATCTACCAAAATAAAATTTTAAAATTAATTTGTATATTAATTTTTTTAAAAATTAAAAAGTCTTATTTTAAAATCTTAAGGATTGATTTGGTAATTACTCTTTAAAATTTCTTTCCAAAAAGATGAAACCGAATATTTTTGGGATTTGGAAGATCAAAAAATATAAAATGGAAAAAGCAAAGCATAGAATCACATCACGTATCAAACGTTTTAGCACGCAGAAGAAGCGCAAATCAGGAGGAGAAGGAGGTTTTGAAGCTAAGAAGGAAGAGAGAGAATGGAAGGTTGGGACCCGAACACGAAGTCGACGCTGACGAAGATCCCTCTGCTAGGAACAAAGGCGGGGCCACGCGACGGCGCCGCATGGACGCAGAGGCTGAAGGAAGAGTACAAGGCTCTGATTGCATACACTCAGATGAACAAGTCCAACGACAACGACTGGTTCCGGATCTCCGCCGCAAACCCCGAGGGTACACGGTGGACCGGCAAGTGCTGGTACGTCCACAACCTCCTCAAGTACGAGTTCGACCTCCAATTCGACATTCCCGTCACTTACCCTTCCACCGCCCCCGAGCTCGAGCTTCCTCAATTGGACGGCAAGACACAGAAGGTGTTCTTTCTTTTCTCTCTTAATTATTTTAATTCTTTTGGGAATTTAGGGATTTGTGTTTATTTATTTATTTATTTATTTATTTATTTTTCTTGCAGATGTATAGAGGTGGAAAGATTTGCTTGACTGTGCACTTCAAGCCACTTTGGGCCAAAAACTGGTACTTTTTTTTGTTTATTTATTATTTTGGGAATGTATACATGTAGAAGAAACTATTAGGAAAAAAAGAGAGAGTGAATGTTGGAGTGGATTTGTTTATAGCAATGATTTATGGTGTGGCTACAATGGCTACAAGTGCGGAAAACTTTGGTTATTGGAAATTGAGTGTATATGGATTGTGTATGGTGAAGGATCGCTCTTGACCTTATATGTAAAAATTGATAGTGAGGAGGAGATCCATTATTGGTGCTGTTATTTCATGTGCATAAGCATAATGGTGGTTTGGGGTTGTATGCCTCTGTTGTTCTGACCCAAAAAAATGATGGGAAATTGGCCCCGTACCAATGTGGATGCTTGTTTTTTAGATACAATGGTTTTTTTTTTTTTTTTTTTTTATATTTCATGTTTTTGAGCTCACTAAATTTGGAAAGAAAGACTTGGTTGTTGCCACGGGATACTGTTATTTCCTGTGCATAATGGCGGCTATGGTTGTATGGCCGTGTCCCTGCATGTGGCGGTTTGTGCATGGATTTTCGTTACTGGAAAGGAAACTAGGTACTGTTCCCTTGTTGTTTGTTGATGCTCCTATGGATTGCGAAAGAATAGGTTTCGCACTAGATTAGCTACCTGTTGCAGAAAAGATAGATACACATGGTTACGAAATGCTGAGTTATATGAAAATTTTTTAAGATTTACCGCATAGGAATTGAGTGACATAGCTGAAGTGGTTTTTTTCCTTTCAACTTTAGGCCATGTTTGAAAGATTTCATAGTAATGGGAGGGAGTGACCTGTAATAGAATGACAATGAAGGGTAATTTCTTTAACGGCACATTGTTCATTTAAATCTAGCCAGGCCACTCCTTGCCACTCCCTCCGCTACAAACCCCTATTATTTTGTACTTTTGTAGAAAATAGATGGAAACAGATTGTGCTTACTGCCTGAACTGGTCACAGTACAATTCACCAAAGTAAAGTAGTAGACCCTTGATCTGAATACCCGGTGGTCCTTAATTATCTTATCCACCCTGCAATAATACCTTGAATATCCAGAATTTATAGTGCTTGGGCACAATAAGATTGCTTGATTTGTGACAAGCAGATTATTGAGTAGAGCTTTCTATTTCAATCTCAAGATTGGTGATTTGAAATGTTTCCTGTTCTGCCTGGGAATGCAATTACATTCTTTGTTCATAGTGGCATAGCAAAGATCAAAACCTGCATAATCTCCATATAAATGACCTATTTTTGTTGATGAATTGAGTTCGTTTTTCATAGAAGATTTTGCTTGAGCACCTCTCGCTGTTATACTGAATTCTGAGGTCTCGTGTTATGCTGAATTCTAAATGGTTATATTCTTTTTATTTTTGACTACCTTTTGCAGCCCCAGATTTGGCATAGCTCATGCACTTTGCTTAGGCCTTGCCCCATGGCTTGCAGCAGAGGTTCCCATTCTTGTGGATTCTGGTATGATCAAGCACAAAGACGATGCAACCACATCAACTGAATCTTAGTTAATCTATTTCTTGTAAAAGCTGTAACAGTAGAGCTCAAGTTTTAATGTTACTGGATTGATCCCAAGGAAATAAAACTAGCTGTGTGACAGCAATTTTACAGGATCTTCCTTATATACATGTATCTTCTGATATTTAAAGTTTGACCCTTGTAAACTCTGTCAAAGGATAATTTATTCTGATGCAACATATCTCTACATGATTCTTAATCATCGAATGGTTTGGAAAATGAGACGCTTCATTACTTGTAGGCACCTTAATAGATGAGACAGTTGATCCAAAATTTTAAAATTATTCATGTTGAATGTGAGGATAAAGTGCTTGTTTGACCGTTATTAAATTCATAGAAAAAGTTTTTTTTTTTTTAATTTTCTAGTGTGTTTAGCAAATGTTTAATAGTAAGTGCTTGTTTGAGCATTGTTATTTTGATAAAAAATATTTTTTTCATCTTTTTTATTATTTTTTAATGTATTTGGCAAATTTCAAGTAGTAAAAGTAAAAGTATTAGAAAAATAAAAAAACATCTTTTATGAGAAGTTGTAATTAACATAATTTTTTAAAAGATTTTTTTTAAAAAAAAATGTTTTTCATGTAGTAAATAAACAGAAAAATATTTTTATATTGTTATACCTAAACATAGAGTTTGTTTGGGTGAGCTTCTACGAAAAGATCTTTTTTTGAGTTATTTTTTTTAAAAGATCTTATAGAAAAGTAAAAGTAATTTTATGTTTGGGTATCTCATGCAAAAAGATTTTTTTATTTATCAATTATGTTTGGGTATAACAATATTGTTCATACCCTGGCCCAATAATGAAGGCCCAGGATCAAGCAAAAGACCTAATCCAAAGGGTTGGGCCTCAACAGTACCAATCTTCGTCCTATGAAGTCGGTACTCACCACGACTTGTTCTAAAGAAGTCGGGCACGAGGGTTAGCTGGCGGATAAACACTCATTCAAATGAGTAACTGCCCCTAGAATCTCTCTAACCACTTCCAAGAGCCACATCCTAACCTCCCTAAGATAATGGGACGGTTAACACCCTAAAAAGGTGGCACTACTCCAACGGTGGTTATTGGTTCACCATTATAAATACACTGACACCCCTCAGGTATCTCTAAGTCACAATACTCTCTAGACCTGCTCATACCCTTGCTAACTTAGGCATCGGAGTGTCTTTGCAGGTACCACCCCCCATTCTTTCTCGAGCACAAGTCGGACGGGGGTCCCCGAGTTGCAGACCCATTTGAAAGCCTCCTCCTTCACACGTTTAGGCCAACCAACGCCATCTAGCCCATCAATCTCCGGTTACCCATCGTAACATTGGCGCCGTTGTCGGGGACCCGAGAGATCAACCAGTGATGGCGGACAGATCCCCCGAAGAGGGTCATGTGGAGTCAGATTCTGAACAAGAGAATCTGAACACAGGTAACAATGATGCAGACTTGACCCTCCACCAGGGAACTAATGATCAACACAGGGAAGGTACCTCCAGAGTAAAAAATCCGAAGGTAAACTCTTCAGAAGGGCGCGAATCAGAGAAAGAGGGACCATCCCATGCAACTGAACTCATGGGATTAGTCCACAGTCGCCTGGAACAGTTAGAACAAGAACGGGAGCGACAAAAGGAGACCGAAAAGAACCTAAAAGAGGAGATGGAACGACGAAAAGAGTTAGAAAGAAAATTCTTAAAGTTAGAATCCTCCCTCAAAGTCCGGAACTCCCGTGACGAGCAAGAAGAACCGCCCCTAGGAGGGGAGGAAGTCCACAGTGGAATCTGCAGAAATCATCTCGGAGCAAGGTCACTAGCCAGGAAAGTGATCCAAGCTGGATTCTACTGGCCGACCTTGCAGAAAGAGGCCACAGAATTTGTGAAAAAGTGCCAACCATGTCAGATGCATGCAAATTTCCACGTGGCACCCCCAGATGAGCTCATCAGTATCACTTCTCCATGGCCCTTTGCAAAATGGGGAATGGATTTGTTAGGTCCTTTTCCCCAAGCACTAGGACAAGTCAAATACCTGATCGTGGGAATAGATTACTTCACAAAGTGGATAAAAGCAGAACCATTGGCCACCATCACTGCTCAAAGAAGTCGGAGGTTCCTCTACAAAAATATCATCACAAGATATGGGATACCTTATTCCATTAGTACAGACAATGGAACCCAATTCACCGATTCTACCTTCAGAAGCCTAGTAACCAGTATGAAAATCAAACACCAGTTTACCTCGGTGGAGCACCCGCAAGCCAATGGGCAAGCCGAGGCAGCCAATAAAGTCATACTGGCAGGGCTAAAGAAAAGGTTACAAGTTACAAAAGGAGCCTGGGCTGAAGAGCTCCTACAAGTGCTATGGGCTTACAGGACGACCCCCCAATCCGCCACTGGAGAAACACCCTTCCGACTAGTTTATGGGATAGAAGCCATGATACCAATAGAAATCAATGAACAAAGCCCAAGGGTAATTCTCCATGACGAGATCGGAAACATGCAGGGGCACAAAGAAGAGCTCGACCTACTTCCCGAAGTACGAGAACAAGCCCAGATAAGAGAAGCAGCGCTGAAACAAAGGATGACTACAAGGTACAACAAAAAAGTCATTCGAAGAACATTTGCCCCGAATAACTTGGTCTTGATCAGAAACGACATTGGAGTCAACAAATCAGGAGAAGGAAAGCTCGCTGTAAATTGGAAGGGACCATACAAAATCAATGAGGTCTTAGGAAAAGGCTATTATAAAGTGACCGACCTGAACAGCACCGAGTTACCAAGGTTATGGCATGCTTGTAATATGAAAAGGTACTACAGTTAAAAGCGAACTCTACTCCCTGATGTACTCTTTTCCCAACTTCATGATTTTTTCCCGAAATCAAAGGGTTTTTTCTGGAGAAGGGTTTTTAACAAGGCATCATAGTAGGGGTTAAGGGAAATAAGCTGTCAAAAACCCTTAGTAGCAATAAAGTATCTCCCTAATTAATAAAGATCATTTTCATCTTACAAATATCTCTTAAATTCCTTTTTTTTTCTCTTTCTTTCGACGAAACGCGCCGACTTAAGCTCGACAAAACGTGAAAATCCCATGAACCGACCTAGATGGTCGTCAGGATAAAACGACGAGGTACAAGTCGGTGTAAAGAGGTTATAGAAGTTGATCATGAGGAACTCGGAAACATTCCGACTCATAAGTCGAAATGGAAAACCGAGTAAAACGAAAATGAATCACGAAAGTAGCCTAAGTCATGAAAACTCAATAAATCAAAATTGAGTACTAGGAATAACAAAAGAGATCGAAAAACCCAAGAAAAGCTTAAAAACTGTCCTAAAAATCCTTGAAAACAGAAAGGTTTAAAAAGACAGACAAGTCAAGAGTTTTCAGAAAAGACTAAGGGAACTTCCGAAACCAGAAAAAGCATGCACGCATAAAGATAACTTAAACCCTTATCCAAAAAAGGGTAGTTATTTAAATATTTAAACCCTTATTAAAAAGGGTATTATAAAGTGTTTTGTTTATGGCCTTAAAAGGCCAAAAAATTGTTCAAAACATCACCGCCAACACAAAATAAAGAGTCTAAAAAAGAGAGGGGACCCACAGGCCGGGCCTCCAAATAGCCAACAAAATTACTTTTTTGGAAGAGGAGTAGACGGATCACCACCACCAGAGCCAGGAAGAGCGCCACCAAGACCAGGAAGAGAGGCATCCATAGGAGATGAAGAGGAAGTCGGAGGAACGATAGAAGAGCTCGGAGCGTCCTTAGGGCGAGGAGGGGACTCAATGATCCTCTGCCCCCGAGTCTTCAATTCTGACTCGAAAACGATTACGGGGGCAGGAGGATCCACTATGGCACCGTCGATAACGACTTTGTCAGGATCCAAAGGAGAAAGATCCAAGTCAGGAGCAATGACTCCGACTTGCTCCTTAAAAATCCTCCAAGCCTCCTCGGCCCCATCAGCAATAGAGTCCTCCAACTCGGTATAGGCCTTCCGAGAATTCAGCAGATCATTCTTCACAGACACAAGATCTTCAAATAAACTTTGATAGCTGGCCTGCGCTGTTTTCCTTAAGTCCATCTCCATGTTGCATCGGGCTTGTAACTTCCTCTCCTTTTCCCGGAGGTTATCTCTCTCCTCCTTCAACTTGGCGACTTCCTCCTTCAACTCCCTCTCATACTCTTGAAACATAAGAAGCCTCCCTTCCAGCTCTTCGACCCTCGAGGTCATTCCCAAAGAGCTGAGGGGAACCTTCTCAAAAATATCTAAGAGTTTGCCGCAAACCTCCGCCGCCTTGAGACTCTCCTCAACCAGAGTGGTAAGGTGGCTCCGAACAGAAACATCATCCATGCTTATGCGAACATGGGGGTAGATGTTCTTTCAGACGAATGCAAGAGCATCCGCCTTAACCTCGGAAGAGCCAGACTCTAAGGTCTTGCGCTTCTTCTTCTCTGGCTCAGGAGAAGGTCGGGCGGAGGGGGGCGGCTGAGAGGAAACCGAAGAAGATATCACAATGGCCTGGGAAGGAGTCCCAACGTTCCGAGGAGGAGGAGGAGGAGAGATAACCGCCCTGGCGCCACCAGTCCTGGCGCGGGACCTTGCTCTGGCCTCCTGGACTCTCTGATAAGACTCCTGAGCATTTGTCTTCGCCATCTCTGAAAAAACAATAGATAATAGATTAAGACAAGTCGGAAAAGTTAATCAGACAAGTTGGAAATCTAACAAACAAATGAGAGCTACCTAGCTGTGCCTGGACAAAGGTCGGAGACCCCTGGAGAAACTTTTTAGTGTCCAAATATGGGGCCCTCCCCTACGCTTCTCGGAGGAACCCCACAATGGCTCCATCTACCTCATCCAGGTCGTCCAGACCATATTTCTCACAGGGGGAGGCCTCCAGCCAGTATAAATGAAAGCGGGGAGAAGAATTATCATCCAGAAAAAGGGGGTGGTGACCCTCTACAGCTTGCACTTTGAAAAAATAATTTTTGAAGTCATGGAAAGATTCATCAAAAAGGGTGAAAACTCTCCGACCTTGTATGACTCGGAAAGACACCCACTGTTGCTTATTGTTTAGCCCACTAAAGGGTTTGGTCATATAGAAAAGATAGAAAAAAATCCTCAAGGAGGTCGGGAACTCCAAAGCCTGGCTAATAAATTGATAAATTTTCAAAAAACCCCAAGAGTTGGGGTGAAGCTGGGTAGGGGCAACTCGACAGTGGTACAAAACAGACATCTCAAAATTTGAAAAAGGAAGAAAAACACCCAAACGGGTGATCATACATTCATACATAAAGAAAAAATGAGGGGCCTCCTCGTCGCCCCTCCCAAAACAAACTCGGTCTTCTGGACCCGGGACTACCAACTCATACTTCGGCTCGTCCTCCTCAGAAGTACAAATTCTGTGGCGAGTACGAAGGTGGGTGATAAACTCAGTATCGACCAAGGGTTCCTCCCCTAGGACCGTGACATCAACCCACTGAGAAAGAACATCTACGGAAGCCATTTCTTTTCTTAAAAAGGGTGACAAAAAACCTACAAGGGAAAAGAAAAGGAAAATAAAAAACACGGTCTCTAAAGGGAGGGAATACGGAACTAAAGTCTACAAACCAACCTATCTATCTACAAAATAAAAGCATGCAAATATAAGGCATGTTACAGAAGAAGAAAAAGCTAACCTTTATCTGAAAATGAAGGTTGGAAGAAGCGAAAATCTTCGGAACACAAGAGTGCAGCACGAACCAATGAAGAGGAGATTTGAAAAATCGCAGAAACAAAACAATGAGAGAGAAGGAAAGTATTTATAAGTACGTTAGGGGCACAATGGTAAAAGCGGAGCAGTCATTAATGAGAATGCACCGTTACCAAAACCATCAATCCCTACGCACATCCCTAACGGACACGACGCTTGATTAGACGTAACTATCAGAACCAAAAGGCTACGAAAAGTCACGTCGGTTTCAGACCATCACGTCGGTCCTCCTACAAGTCGGCTACGACCCCGAGTAGAATACTCGAACCCAAATCTTGAAAAGAAAATTGGGCTCGAGTAGGGAAACTGTTCATACCCTGGCCCAATAATGAAGGCCCAGGATCAAGCAAAAGACCTAATCCAAAGGGTTGGGCCTCACCAGTACCAATCTTCGTCCTATGAAGTCGGTACTCACCACGACTTGTTCTAAAGAAGTCGGGCACGAGGGTTAGCTGGCGGATAAACACTCATTCAAATGAGTAACTGCCCCTAGAATCTCTCTAACCACTTCCAAGAGCCATATCCTAACCTCCCTAAGATAATGGGACGGTTAACACCCTAAAAAGGTGGTACTACTCCAACGGTGGTTATTGGTTCACCACTATAAATACACTGACACCCCTCAGATATCTCTAAGTCCCAATACTCTCTAGACCTGCTCACACCCTTGCTAACTTAGGCATTGGAGTGTCTTTGCAGGTACCACCCCCCATTCTTTCTCGAGCACAAGTCAGACGGGGTCCCCGAGTTGCAGACCCATTTGAAAGCCTCCTCCTTCACACGTTTGGGCCAACCAACGCCATCTAGCCCATCAATCTCCAGTTACCCATCGTAACAAATATAAAAGTACTTTTTTGTTTATTTATTACATGAAAAACATCTTTTTTTAAGAAAAAAAGATGTAAATTACAGCTTCTCAAAAAAGATGTTTTTCTGATTTTTCTAGTACTTTTACTTTTACTACTAGAAATTTGTCTAACACACTAAAAAAAAAAAAATCTTTTTTTCATTGAAAAAAGTTTTATCAAGATAATGGCATTCAAACAAGCACTAATTGATAAATAAAAAGATCTTTTTGCATGAGATACCTAAACATAAAATTACTTACTTTTTCATAAGATCTTTTAAAAGAAAATAACTCGAAAAAAGATATTTTTTTAGAAACTCACCCAAACAAACCCTAAAAATAAAAGTACTAGAAAAATTAAAAAATATATATTTTATTAAAAAGTTACAATTGATATATTTTTTAAAAGTTTTTTTTAAAAAATATTGTTAACATAATAAATAAACAAAAAAATATTATTATCATATTATAATTCAAACATAATTGATAGGTAAAAAAATCTTTTTACATAAAATATCTAAACATAAAATTATTTTTACCTTTTAAAAGATTTTTAACAAAAAATAACTCGAAAATTTTTATTTTTTAAAAACTCACTAAAAACAAACTAAAACAAACAAGTTCCGAATTTTCAACACTTGGTGAAAAAAACTCCAATGCTTACGCTTCATTAAAATGGCGAGTTAAATTGTTAAGGGGTTGTTTCTTCTTTTTTAATTTTTTTTTTTTTCAAGTGGGTATCTACCGTTGAGCTTAATTAATTCCTGATGTTTGGCCTCCATATATGGCATCTCCACCATGCTTAAAAATTATCCAAACTTCCCTCGTCAAATAACATTGTTAGTGTGTTGGAGATATTGGTGACTTAGTTTCAAGTTGTTACTAGTACAACCATGAATATAGCCAACTATCTGCAGAACATTGATGTCTTTTCAATACCACACTTCAATTCAAATATAGCCAAGAGAAGAGACCGTAGCCTCATAATGCAAAATTCTAAATATGTAATAACACTCGCTCAAACATATAATGGATGGAATATTCAGAAACTTGGGTCCATTTCTTAGTTTAAAGTGTTCCAAATGCAATCACAAGGTAGGACCAGCTGCCAGAATCTCCTCTGTCAAACTCTGATCTGTCCCTATCTTGTAGCTTATGAATCCGTTGAAGTTCTTCTTGAAAAGACTCGCTAATTTCATAAGAGTATCTTGGTATGCCTTCTTATCAGCCCACTGCAAAATAAAACCAAAATATAACACTTGACAAGAGAAAAAAGAAAATAGTAACATTGAATATATCAACTTACAGTGTTCACAGGGTCCAATATTTCAGAAGGGACACCCTCAATTGCTGTTGGGATCTCAAGTCCAAATACCTCAGTCTTTGTGTACTCTGCATTCAAGAGGCTCCCGGAGTGAATGGCATCTATGATTTTCCTTGTGTATGCTAACTTTATCCTATTGCCTACTCCATATCTGCCAATTTATAGAGAAAGATAAAAGAAAATTCAGTGTTACAAAAGATGAAAAACTGATATGCATTGTGTCTTTGATTCCGCACCTTCCTCCTGACCAGCCGGTGTTGACAAGCCATCCGGTAGCACCGTGCTTCTGCATCTTCTCGGCTAGCATAGCTGCATATTTGGTAGGATGCATCATTATGAATGCTGCCCCAAAACAAGCAGAGAAGGTCGCTTGTGGCTCCTTTATACCATCCTCAGTCCCAGCAACCTGTTTCACAATGCACTTAGTTAACAACCACAACAACTCTTCGAACAACTAACTAATACTTGCATGATTCTGAAGCACAAATAGTGTGTATCCGCAATACATATTTTCTGTTTTTATATATAGCTTTCAAACATTGTAAATCAAACATGAGTATCTTAGAAATGAAAGGTATCACAAATTACCAGTGCCGTGTAGCCACTGATGAAATGGTACATTGTTTGTGCCAAGCTCAACTTGCTTACTGGTGGGAGCACCCCAAATGCATCACAAGCTAGAAGGATAACATTCTTTGGATGTGGAGCAACACATGGTATCTTAGCATTAGGTATGTACTCAATAGGATAAGCTGCACGAGTGTTCTCTGCAAAACCAACACATTCAAACTAATATTATAGTATAAATCCTAGATTTTTGAATCATTACTTTGTATATAAATTATTTCAATTATAGTTATTTCATCATTCACAGTAATATGTAAAATTTCATATTTGCGCAATTTTAGACATGGAACTTTTGCTTAAAAAATTATGTACAAAATTCCAATGACAAACTTTGTTATTGGTTTTACAAAGTAGTAGTTCACAAGTTCAGCTATGATCTCACTTACTATAAGATTCAGTTAGTTTGATTGACCTCCTTAAACATTTTTTACTTCGACATGGATCTATTAATACTTACCGGTTACGGATTTGTCTGAGAAATCTACTTCCCGAGTATGCTCATCGAAAACAACATTTTCAACCACTGCACAACGAGGCAAGCATCTATCAGGTGAAGTGTAAGGTAAGCATATTTTGCCAAAATATAACAATATTGTTACCAGTCCCAAACTTGATAGCATTCCAGATATCTGGCTCCTTTTCCCTTGAAAGATCAACACACTTCGCGTAGCAACCTCCTTCAATATTCGACACCCCATTTTCGCTCCAGCAGTGCTCATCATCTCCGATTAGATACCGGTTATGATCAGTAGAAAGAGTTGTCTTTCCAGTACCTATGAGGATCACAACATCAAAGGGGTTAAAGAAAACTCAACATAGGTTACAACATTGATGGATATGCAAGAGATGACTCTACAGCAACAAGGTACTCATTCAACTACACCTGATAATCCAAAAAAGAGCGCAACATCGCCATTTTTTCCCATGTTGCAGCCCGAGTGAAGCGAGAGAATGTTGCGCTTTGGCATGAGGTAGTGCATAACACTAAAAAGACCTTTCTTCATTTCACCAGCATATTGTGTGCCAAGGATGACCATTTCTTTCCTTGCTATGTTGATGTCAATGCTGGTCGATGAAGTCATGTGATGCGTGTACCGATTACAAGGGAACTGTCCGGCATTGTATATAGTGAAATCCGGGGTCCCAAATTCCTCTAGCTCTTCAGGAGTTGGTCGAATGCACCTGCCAAAAAAAATTCTCTTAAAATTGTGCTTCTTATAGATCTAGCATTCTTCATTGTCTACTCGACTTTTGTTTTGAAGATTGTATAGAAATATATGCTAATGCTCAAAAGCTTAGCTTCATTACTCACATATTATGCATAAACAAGGAATGATAAGCTCTTGCTGATACAATTCGGACCTTGATTCTATGTTCTGGGTCCCAATTCAGAAATTGATCATTCACAAAAACCTGAACTCAGATCAATTTACAAAGTTAAAAGAACTAGTCATAGATAATCATTAGCACGACCTACTTGATCATATCAGATTTCTACTATTGATAAAACAGTAATGGATATTTACATTGTATTTTCCAATTAATCAGACAATCCATTTGAACTTTAAGGTCTTTATTTATTTTTGATACCTCAGAGTATCTCATAGTCTAATAAACCAATGACTAATCCGCCGTAAATCTGAACTCTATTTTAGATTTGCGTTGGCCAATGAGTTGCTGCATACATAAGAAGATTCCGGAGACTTATTTAAACTAACAAGTAAACTAACTAGTTGACCAACCCAAGTCGATTGCTTTAAGGTCTTTATAGTGTAACTACATATCCTAAAATCTTACTTGTCCCTCAAGAAACCTTAGCTAAATCACTTTTATTTAGAACCAATTTTTTTAAAAGAAACTTCTAAAGCGAGTTAACAAACTTGAAGATGGCCAACTAGATATTAAATTTAGTCACATGGATTGTGATGGGTCTCACTCAATGAATATTTTATTTCAAAAGTAACATTATTCTTGGTGACTTTCTAGTTCTGACGTATCAGAGGATGATGTAATTTATAAAATAAAATAGAAAAGTTTTTAAGTATATCCGTATACTAATATTTCAGTAAAATTTAACGTGGATCTCAGTGTATCGATACACTTGAAAGTTACGAATATAAGGCTGCGTTTGTTTACAGGACAAGATATTGAGACACAAAATTGTGTTTGGCAGAGGAGACATGGACAGAGACAATGTGTACATAGACATTAAATTAGTGTATTTTGTGTCCATTCTGACAGGAAGGATATGGAAACACTAACAAGAGACACAATTTATTTTTTATTTTTTTTCATTATTTTTATTAATTTTTCATAATTATATTTTTTATTGTTATATTTTTCATCTCAAATTTTTTGAATGAAAAAAAATGAGAATAAATTGAATTTTTATAATTTGTTCTAATTTATTACCAAATAGAATACAAGAATACAAAATTTTGTGTCTTTGTCCATTAATATCTTGTCCTGTCCTATTCTCAGGATTTTGTCCTGTCTTGTTCTTAGAAACAAACGCAGCTAAAGATGTACCTTCCTGCTAATACAATTCTATATTGATATACATACACACTATTTATTTCTAATAAAAAGTTTACATAATTAATTACACAATAAATGACTTCGCACTACTATATGATATAGGAAAGTTTTCAAGTGTTCCAGTTACTTTATTGGAACTTCAATGTTCCATGTATGATTAAGTTGCAGGTTGATTTTTTGTCTTGTAGTTTTGAGAAAAAGACGAAAATAACCCTTCAATCATAAAGTAAAAAGACAAAAAGATACATAATAGCTTGAACGTAAAAAAAACTTGCACTGCTGCAAAGGAAAACCATGTGCAGAAATTTTATTTCTTTATTTATTATGAGTTATATTGTTTGTGAAATTTCATAAAAGAAAAAAAGAATTTTGTTTACAAGATGCTTAAAAATAAAATTACTTGCAATAGTTTGAGCTAAACATATACAAATAATAAATATATTAAAAGAAACAACACTTTTTTATATTCCAAAAATTATATATATCATGTTATTGTATATTGATTAAATAATTATGTATCTATTTTATATATTATTTCTTAATTTGTGAAGTTATGATTTATATAATTAACACATTGATTTTAATTAAAAAATTAAAATAATAAACTTTAATCTTATTTCATTCATGATACATAACAAATTATTAAATTTATAAAGACTTAAATTTAATATTTGTAAATATGATAACATTATGTATGTTGTTGCAATTTACTTCTTTATTGCTCAAATAAAATTATTCAATTTGAGTAATTTATTTTTTATTTTTAAAGGTATAAATTATAATTATTAATTATGATAAATGATATGCCTAGTAAAGAAAATAATTAAAACTTATTTTACTTCTATTTTTAAAATCAAAGTATTATTGATTTTTAAAAAAATTAAATAATTTTTTTAGTAGAAAATTTTCTTTTAAATGTATCAAATATGTTTAAAATTTAATAAAAATACTTTATTATTTTAAAAAGTGTTTTTTCACAAAAATTTCTAATCCAAATAAAATATTTTTTAGTAACGCTACACATCCAAGTTTTTTTATGAATCAAGTCTAACTAAGTTAAACAATAAGATTTAAAATAATACTAGCTATAACTGATATTTGTTATGTTAGACTAATTTGGTTATACTTAGTTAACAAAGATACTTAGATGTATAGCATTATTTTTTTTCTTTAGGTTATTCAATGTATTTAATATTAATATTATTTTTCTTTAATAAGTATAGATAAACTAAAAGGACAATCATACTTACCTTGCATATAATGACTTCTTTCTTATATAATAGTATTTAAATATAGCATAAACATATCGATTTAAAAATATTTTTATAATATATTATTGGAATTTGTCTTTTACTATATTTTAAACAAAAAAAACAAAGAGAAATTGAAAAAAAACTGATGATAAATATTAAATAGATATCTATAATTAAAAATAATTTTTTTCTTTTTATTTTTTTCATTTTTTTTAAATTTTCTATTTCTTTGCTTTTGTTTATCTACTTATTTATAATATATTAAAAGTGAAATTAAATATTGTTATCTTGAAAAACTAACACACAATATAGGTAAAAAATATTGCATATATATCTTAATAATAAAGTTGATATATTTTTTTTTATTTAATATTTTCTTTGTCCATCTTTAATTTACTAATGTTAAGATCTTTTCGTTTTGTTTACTTTTCTTAATTATCATAGGATATGAAAAAAACCATTAACAATAATGCTTATTAAAATCTAAATTAAAAGATGATTATTCTAAATAGATTCTAAAAAATCACAACAAAAAAGTTCATATATGCTCATTTATTTTTTCATAAGAATTATCATTAATTTTTAAAATATTAAACTAAATTTTATCATAAAATAAAATAAGAGAAAAGAGTCAAACAAAAGAATATTAATTTAAGACAATTATGATTTTAAAATTTTTTATCTAATTAATTATAAGTAGCATAAGTAACTATCCTTAACTTACAAGTGTAAGCAATTTGTTAATAAAACTGAACGAAAATATATTTAATATTAATTTTAAATTATTTATTAAATGATTTCTTATACACAAAAAAATTAATTCATTATGGCTTTATAAAATTTGTGAGTCTATAATTCTAGTTTTTTTTTTAAATTTGATTATGATTTGGTTTAGTAAAATTTTTTGAAGAGGTACTTGTCTTTTTAAAGCACAAGCTCTTTATTTTGTGTTTGGTAAATCAAAAAAGTATGTGATTATGTTTACGGTTTTTAAAAGATCAGAATACTTTTGAAAGCAACTAAGGTGGAAGAAAAACACGAATCAGGTAAAAGAAGGAGAAGAGAGAGTTGGAGAAGAAGGAGAAGAGAGAGTTAGAAAGTGTGTTGAGATTTTTAAGAATGATTATTAGATGATTATACTTGAAGTGATACTGAGTTTGTAATATATAAAGTGACTTTAATAGAGATTTTTGGAAGAGCTAATTGGCTCTTCTTCTAACAAACCCTACTGATCTACATCTAACAAACTCTGCTGATTTGGCAAGTCAACTCTACTATTTAAATTTTCATTTCCTTGCTCTCTTTCAATAGTGCTACTTGGATTCCATTACTCCCTTTTAATAAATTTTTTAAAATTAGCTTGTATTTTTCAAAATTTAAAGGTCTAATATAACTTTATATATTAACTAATTTTTGAATTTAATGTTTAAATTTATGTCTTTTATAGTATTTTTAAATTTTAAAAATTATTTTACCAAACGTAATTGTTGTTGTTTGTGTTTATTAAAAATAATTTTTAATTTGATTTACCAAACATAAATGTTACACTTTTTAAAAAGTAGAAGTTTTACCAAGGATTAAGTACTAAGATAGGGGCTAAAAATTTATTTCGTCTCCGACCTTTTTTTCGCTACAAAATAGTCCAAAAGGTTTAACTTAATTTTAAAATCGTCATTCGGATTAAAATACTCTTCCCCTTTCCCTTTTTCTCCAAAATCAACCAGAATTCCCTCCCCTTCCCCTCCTTTTCCAAAATCTACCAGAAACAAAGAAGAAGCAACAACAACAATGAAATAACAACAACCAGAAGTAGAAAAACAACAACAACACTAGCAGCAACAATAATAAAATCAAAAGTAAAATCAATGTAATCAGAAGCATAAACAGAAGAAAAATCGGATGACTATCTAGTAGTACACAACAGCAAGAAGAATTCTTTTTAATATTTAATAAGTTAAGTTTTAATATATATTTTCTAATTATCTTCTTAATATTTAATAAGTTAAGTTTCAATATATATTTAAAAAAAAAAAACAAAACAATAAGAAATTTAAAATTTTTAATTTAAAAATAAAAAATAATTAAAATAAGTTAAAATTTTTAATATTTTTCAATTGATAAAAGCAGTTTAATTATAATTGCAGATAAAAGATAACATTTATTATGAAATTAAGATGGATAAATATATAATTTTTTATTAATACTGATGTATGTCCAAAAAGAATAGATAATTTTTTAATTAGTGTTCTAATTCGTTATAATGACCCCAACATAATACATATATAGGTTATATAATTAATTATTTACCTATTCTAAAGGAAACAATGATTAATTATTTACTAGTAAATTCATTTTTAAATTTTTTTGGTCGAAATGTTTAATTTTCAGCAAATTTTAATTATTAAATCAGTTACTAAACTTATTACACAAATTAATTTTTTTTAATGTTAAATTCTGTAACAAATAAATAAATCAACCTTCATTATTATTTAAGAAAATGTTAAAAAGTTATCAAAATTTATTATTTTTTATCATTACTTAGCTATCAGTTTAATTTTTTTAGTTTAATCTTTTTAATCTAATAATCCAAAAATATATTTTATCCCATACTTTTAGACATTAATAACTAAGTGATGACTAAAAATAATAAATTATGATGATCTTTTAGTATTTTTTTATTATTTAATAAAAATTTGAATATCTATAGAGAACAAATAACTTAATATAAAAATTAATTTTTTAACAAAATAAAAGTTTAAAGAATGATTTGATAATTAAAATTTATTAGAAAACTAAAATAATATTACATAAAACTTTTCTTAAATATCGACCCGGTCATAAATTAATTAGCACTAACTTACTATGATTAAGACTAGTAATTTTGTTTAATTTAAGGCATGATGATGAATAATTTTGCATTCTAAATAAAATCAGTTTAATAAAATTTTGTTGAATTAAAGGTTATATTTCAGTAAGGTGAACTTGTTCTATCTATGATCATCAACGTGAACAATGTTTATTTATTTTCGTTAAAAGCAAATTTTTAATTTTTTGTTTTTAGGATCTCTTCTACTGCTAAGTGAAATAGATACATTGATAATGAATTAAATTAATCATGATATTAATGAATAATAAAAATTTCATAATAGTATTAAATGACATTATAATAAGGGATTGTTTTGGTCCTTAACGTTGAGGGTCAAAATTAAAATCGTTCCCAACGTAATTTTAGGTTTAGAATCATCCGTACAATGTGCAAAAAGAAAAAATAATTTATAATATAAATTTAAAAGTATTATATTATTTATAAATTAATTAAATAATATATAAATTATTAAATTTAAACATACTGTATAAAGTATTAATTTTGTGATTTGTATATAATTCAATATAATTATTCAATTAGAAGAGAATATAAAGCGAAATATTATGTATTTAAAAAAAAGATATAAGTGTTTGATATTGTAATAGTATAAAATTACATATTAATTTTTTGTTTTTATTTTATATTATTTGTAGTTAACCGATTTATTAATTTTCTTATGTGGTATTTGTTTTTTTTTCTTTCTATTAAAGTTGTTTATTTGTTTTTTTTTTTCATATGTTTTTGTAGAAATTAAATGTTTTATAATATTAACTTGTTTGAGTTTTGTACTATTTTTTTTACCTTTGTATATAAAATTTTCATTTGAAAATATCTCTTGGATTTTTTATATTTTTTTCTTTTGTAGTATCTTTGATTAATATGCGATTTTTGTCTAAAAATATTAGTATTCGTCTAATTAAAATCTATTTATAATAATATAACAATATTTTTTTATCAAATACTAAATACATAATTTTTTTACACAATATCTAATTTTTGGTATATGAACAACATGATTAAACATTAATACGAGACACATTAAAAAAATATAAAAATAAAATAAACAAAAAACTCCTAACACGACTACACTTCAGCGGAAACCATATGGTTGGGGTGGCTTTTCAAACTTGCAGGAGGAGTGGAGGGCAAATTGAGAATTTTAACATAAAAAAAACTTGATAAAGAAAGAAACAGTTGTATGATATACAAGCATTCTAAATCTTTATGTCCATAGTATATTTTATCAACAAATCTGAACCTTACATTTTTTTAATATTATATCTCAACGGTAGTCACAACTGAAATTTCAAACTTCCAAAAAAGTACATGGCATACCTGAAATTCTTCCTATGATATAATAGTGGTAACCCAAATTAGGGAAAAACTGTCGCTATCTAATGAGGTGGTGGGACTCACACGCAAAATCGGATCCCAAGTCACATGCATTGGGGAAAGCAGATAGAAAGATAGAAATTGTGACTTGTACCTTATCCTAATTCTCTCAACTTATCTGATTACTCATTGACACGTTCACCATCAAAGTCAACTTCATGGAAAATATCACAAAAGTGTGGGAATACCATCATGTTCCCGTGTTATGTATCAAGATTACAGGAAAATAAAATTTCTTAATTTTTTTTGTAAACTATAATTTTTTATTATATTTTTTCTGGGATTATGAAAAAAATGTTCAATAACAAAAAATTACACCTTAAAAAAATATTGAAAAAATCTATTTCCATCAAAACTCGTCAATGCAATGAAATAAAGAAAGGCAACACCTCACAGCTCACAACAAATATCTCCTTTTGTTTTAATTTAAGATGCTGACATTTGTATTACTAATGGTGTATGTATAAAAATGAATTTGATCCGTTCGATTGGCAATTTTTTTATTTTTTATTTTTTGCTTTGTGGTTTGTGCAAGCTTTCCGATGATTTTATATTTTTCTTATCTTGTTTTAAGTGTGAATTGAATCACCAATTTACTCAGTTCCGATCGGATCCACTAAAGATTGTGTTTTTTTTTATGGATTATGCTAAGTAATTAATAATTTTTTTGAATAACATAAATAATTACTAATTAAATCAAAATACATTATATTTTTAAATTATTCACTTAAATCTTAATATTAAAATAATAATTTGTACACATAATAAAATAAATATTCAATATATCTATTATTCACATTGTTTAATATTTTTATTGTGTACTTATATTTTTTTTTATTTATTAGTAGTATAAACTCAAAAGAACATTATTTTTTATTAACACTAACAAGAGAACATTACGGTTAGCAAAATTGTTAAATAATTCATGAGTCATGATCACTAAGAAAAAGAGTGGGAAGGTACCAATCCCAAAGATCCAGGCACAGATAAAGCCGTAACTATATACTACCATCTATCAATCTAATATAATTTCCTTATTTCACGGTTCTGATGTGTTTTTGACACGGTTCAATTAAAATACGAGTAACACTGAGTCTATTTATTTATTCTTCTAGAAAACCGGATCAATCAAACATTGTATGAACAAGGTATGTGGGCAACACAAATTGCTCACCTTTTCAAGGGAATTCAAGTAATCAACTGCTCTTTCTCTGTTGATTAAGAAAGTATGCTCATCCATTTCAATATTAGGTGAGCCCCTGGAACGGAATGGATTAATGAATGTTGGGTTTACAAAACACAAGATTAATCATCGATTTTAATCACCAAGCAGCTCAAGAATAAGATCAGTAACTAACACACACTTACTTGCCCCACCAAAGATCATGCTCAGTGGACTCATCTTTCACAACCCTTTTGTCTCTGGGAGACCGTCCAGTCTTTGCACCCGAAAGTGTGGCTAATGCTCCCGTTGCCGTAATAAACGATCCTTTCTCATACTTAATTGCTTGTTCATACAATTCTGCACCAAACCAAAACACACACAAGCGAAAATTAGTAATAAAAGTCTCTAAAAATTAAGATTAGTAACAAAATGGTTCAGTTACTTTCCCTAAAATAGTCTCCGAAATTATAATTATACTAACTTGTTGGATCACCGTGAAGAGTTTTCGACCATGAGAGAAATTTTGAAAAGAAATCAACTGAGAAAACCTTACTTTAGCATTTTCTTATCTTATGTTCTCTTACTTAATTTCTTCCGAAATTTCTCTCATAGAAATTTTGAGAAAAAATCAAACGAGAGACTTACTTTATTTCTCCCAAAATTTATATGATGATCGAAAGCTTTTCACGGTAACTTAACACAACTATGTCCTTGAAATTAACAAAAGTGCACCATGTTAATCGTGATGTGATGCACCTTTGCCAATCTCGGATATGTAACTGGTGCAATTGAGATCTCAACAATCTCAGGAGAGGGTTAATCGATTTACCAGCAGGAGAGAGATTGTAGAGAACGTGGGTGAATTTGAGAGCACTGTCACTAGCATCAAAGGTAGGAGTAATATAGTGATGATCATGGTGATGATGAGTCACCACCTTGCTAGCAGGGTCTCCTCTCACCACCTTAGGCCCTGTCTCCCGAGTCAACGACGCTAATGACGCGCTATTCAGTCAAACAAACGGTTTTCAGCTATGAGAATCGCAAAGTAGTACTCAAAGCTGACGAAGGTGTACCTGATGGATTGAAGTTGAAGGCGCTGGCGTTCCTCTTCAAGAATGGTGGAAAAGGGAGAGGTGGCTGAAGAAGAAGTGATGGGAGTGGAGGGGGCAGATGACTTCTTCTTCTGGAGAGAGTGAAGGTCGTGAATGGTTTGGGCTCTCACCGGAGGGGTGCTGTCGTCGTGACAGACCTCCGGCGTGTTGGTATGGGTTTGGATCCTAGCGAGGCCGTTACGGGCATTGCTGCTTGCGCTTCTCGTGAAGCTGAAACCGTTCTCTGTTGATGCTTCCTTCTTCGCCATTTCTCACACTCTTTTCTGCTAAACCACGTGTCAGATTCGTTTCTCTTCAACGCCACAACTAATTTTATGTTTTAAGTTATGCGATTTAACTCTCTCCTTTTTCCTTTATATAAAGATGATATCTTAAAATCGTTAGAAATTTGATTGATTTGATTTATTTAATGACTTTCAGATATTAATTTTAAATGAAATCGTCTGCACTGAGTTTTCATCTCTCATCTTACCCTCTTTTTTTATTTTAACATTGGACAAACAAAAGTGTTTTTTATTATAAAAAATATTAGAATACTATTAAAATTTAAAAATATAAGATAAAATATTTTATTAAATTATTAAATTAAAAAAATTAAATTAATAATTAAATAATAATAAAAATTAATAAATTATTATAATTTTGTAATATTTTTTATTATTATTAAAATTTGGTACGTTTTATCATGATGTGTATTAATAAATCAGATTAAATTCAAAATACACAAGTATAACTCTTAGATTTGTAGATTTTTATTTCTTTTATAAATACACAAATTTAACCTTTAAATTTATGCTCTATTCTTTTATTTGTGTTCCATTAAATTTTAAAGTTTCAGCCTTTGTAAAATCTGAAGATCAATTTTTTTAAATAATTATATTATTCTTTAAATCTGACTCTCAAATTTATTAATATTCATATTAAAAAAATAAACTAAATTATCATCACAAAATATTATACACAATGTTCTTCCATCTTTCAAAAAATCAGCCTATTTTATCGCGATTTTATTTTTACAGTCCTTCATTACGGTGGTAAATGAATGCAAATTAAAAAGAAATTAACAAGTTTTTTTCATAAATAAAATCTAACAAATTGAACAATAAAATTAAATAAACGGATGAGTGAAAATGAGAAAAATAATTTTTATTGATGTTAAATGATCTTAGTTGAATTTAATTTACAAAAAAAAAACTGTATATCATAACATTACCTTATGTAGTTATAATTGTAAATACAAATGTTAGCATTTTAGATAGAAGTATAGAACTACTTTCCTTTTTTTTTTCCCCTTTCAACAAAGAATAAAAGTTACTTATAAGTAAGTCCGATAATAATTATATAAATCGAAATAATATATTAAATTTAAACTTAGTAATAAACAAATATATTTTTTATTGAAAACTACTTAACACTATGTGGATAACTTTTTTAATTAGAAAAATTGAAATGATTATATATTATGATATTTTGAAAAGTGTATTACACCTCTTTACAACTCATACCCACCAAAATTGATAAATAGAAATGATTACGTTTATAAAAAATGATATGTGCAAATATAAAATTAGTTATTAATTTAATTATTACATATTGGTGTATACAAATATTTATAATTTAATTTATTTTTAACATATATTTTATATTTTAATATATTTTATACTAATAATTAATTTTAATAATAAATTTTAATGTACAGCAAATAATTTCATATTTAGTCACAATCTTGAACTTTATGAATGCATTATTATTGTCTTGAATCTTGATTCATCGGCCTCGTCATCTTCTTCGCTGTTTCGAATTTTTGGACGGTTGAAAGTCAGTATCTTCCTAAGAATGACATGCATGTGGACCATATATTGGATAATAATCGTTTTTATATTCCTAGATATACATTCAGATTCGCATGGATTCCATAGTTTTTTCTTTTTTGGATTGTTTTTCATTGGAGGAGAATCTTGGTTTTTATTTTTGGACAGGACCACAGGAGTACAATCTCTTTTTTTTTTTTGGTTTACAGGAGTAGAATCTTTATTAGCGGGCACTATGGATTTGGGCTTATATAAAGTGTCTTTTTTGGACTAAAGGAAGTAACTATCCTTGAATTGGGCCCAATTTAAAAGGTCAAATTTAAAGTCCCGATAGAAATTTTTCCCCACACGACATACCCAGAAACGAAAAACCAAAAACTTCAATAGGGATCGCATTGATCATTGAAGAATGGCATTGATTCAGGTCCAAAATTTAATTATGTAAGAATATCTAAAATGAAAAGAGCAAGGTGCAGCTGAGGCTTGGCACAGATGGACAATTTCTACGCCTCTCATCAAACTGCACCCGGGTTCAAAAGAAATGATGGAAGTCACTCATGGGCTGAATTTAAATATGAAAAACTGTATGATTATTGTTATAAGTGTGGGAGAATTAGGCATGACAAAAGAGCATGTGTTGAAGAGCTAGTAAGGTCATTAGTGAACCCAGAAAGGCCTAGATATGGACCTAAACTCACAACTCTGGAGCTGAGAACGATAGAGAATGAGGCAAGAAAGGCAGGAATCAGGAGGAGAAAGGAGGAACAAAACAATTGGGTGGAGGAGTTATGGGAGGCACGTGAAAGAAGTTTGTAAGGGAGAGAGTGGCTGAAAAGACAATCACAGAAAGATAGAGGGGAGTCAAGTCTAGGGGTTGTGAGAAGCTCTCAAGCTAGTGCCTCTGCAAATCTTGGGACAGATTAGCAAATTCACATGAATAAATGGGGAGAGACAAGTGGCAATACAAGAAGTGCAAGATCAAGATGATGGGGCTGATGATGATGGAATGAATGGTGAGAAGCACAACAATATCTTCAATTTAGATGATGGGACAGCAAACCACAAATAAAGAAAAAAGGAAGAGGTCATCCCACAAAATCAGCAAGTCAGTGAGTCAGTAGTAATGAAAAACGTGAATGAGGTCAGGGAATTAGATAAAGTAGGGGAGAATGGGGAGGACAGCAGCAAGATTCCTAGGAAGTATAAAGAGAAAGGTGGGCCAAGCATGAGAAGAATAGACAGCACAAAAAGAGGGGTATGGGCTTTCATCAACCAAAGGTCCAATAGAAATAGACAACAAATTAAAAGTGGACCAACTGAAGAAGAAAGGAACCTCACTATTGGACAAATATTGAAGGAGTTCAACAAAAACATGGCCGAAGAAAAAAGGAAGAAAAACACAGAAAGAGAAGTTGAAGAGGAGGCCCAAAATAGAAATAACATGGACATTGATGGGTTAATCAGACAGTATAAACCAAACGAGAAAGAGTCAAAACAGAGGAGCAAGCAACTAGTCATAGAGAGCGATGGAGGCTTCTATTATGTAGAACTAGCAGAAGAAGAAGAGAAAATAGAGCAGAAAAATGGCAAAGCAATTGTATTGGCCAGAGAATACGAAACAGAACTTGTTCAAATAATGGAGGAAAAGTTGAAGCTTAAAAGAAGAAGGGAAGAGGACCAACATGAGCAGATTGGAAATTTTCTAAAGGAGGAAGAGGAAGCTACGCAGTTGTAGACGGCCAACAAGAAGAACAAATGAAGCAGAGGCATAATAGAAGAAAGAGCGCATGAGAAAGAATCACAGATCAGAGATGACTTGGAAGACTCAATGGCTGAGGAGGCGGGCCTACACAAGCCCCCAACTCAACCATGAGTATCATAAGTTGGAACTGCCGCGGAGTAGCGGTTCCCGCGACAGTTTCTGAACTGCACAGCATGTGCAAACAAATAAAGCCTACAATAATATTTCTTATTGAGACTAGAGCTAGAGAAAGTACTATTAAGAAGCTAAAAAGAAAGTTACATTTTGAGAATGTATTTCACATAGAACCCTAGGGACTGTCCGGAGGGCTATGCCTTTTGTGGAATGAAATATATAATATTGATATTTATTTTTGGTGTGATAATCACATAAAAGCTCGTATTGATGATAGAAAAAGGAACATATGGGAGTGCAACTTCATATACGGAAACCCATGTTCTGGAAGAAAAAAAGAGCAATGGAGAGCTATCACAGCGAATAATGGCAACAAGGGGGAGCCATAACTATTCATAGGAGATTTCAACGACATTTTGAGCCAAGAAGAGAAAATTGGTCTACATCCAAAGCCTCAAAGTCAGGTGAGAGAATTTAGACAGTTTGTAGATATGAAGTATCTCATGGGCTTAGACATAAAAGGAGAAAGATTCACGTGGTTCAGCAATCCGAGGAATGAATTTATCACTAGGGAGCTGATTTTGTGAATCAGTCTTAAGCAAAGTTCCAGTGAGAGTCACGGAAGACATGAATAGGGAGCTAATTTCAGAGGTCACAGAAGAGGATATTAGAAAAGCAGTCTTCAGCATGGGCAGTCTTAAGGCTTCGGGACCAGAAGGTCTGAATAGACTGTTCTACCAAAAACACTGGGAGATAATTAAAAAGGAGGTATGTGCAGTAGTTAGGGAATTCTTTCGGAATGGGTACTTACCTGAACAGATTAGCGAAACCATAGTAGTCTTAATTCCAAAGGTCAAGAATATGGAAGAACTTAATCAGTTGAGACCAATAAGCTGCTGTAACTTCATTTACAAAATGATAACCAGGGTCATAGTGTTAAGGTTGAAAGGGCTCCTCGAGGATATAGTGTCCCCAACCCAAAGTGCTTTTGTGGGAGGAAAGTAATTGTCCAAGAAGTTTATTATAGCCTAAACAAGAAAGAAAGAGAGGGATCACAGAATATATCAATCAAGTTAGATATGAACAAGGCATATGATAGGTTAGAATGAGATTTCCTTGAAAAGGTGCTCATGAAACTCGGGTTCACTGAAAAATGGGTTGAATTGGTGATGAAATGTGTCAGAAGTGCAAGTTATAGGGTGAAGGTCAACAGAGAGTTATCTAAGAAGATCATGCCTTAGAGGGGTCTTCGACAAAGGGATCCATTATCCCCCTACCTTTTCATTTTAGTAGCTGAGGTATTCACGATTCTAATGCAGAAGGCTTAAGCAAAAGGCTATATAACAGGTCTAAAGATAGCCCCAACAGCCTTGCTTCTTACTCACTTGTTGTTCGCAGATGATTGCATTATATTCGCGAAAGCAAAGGAATATGAGATATTTCAGATTATCTCCATGCTTAATGAATACACAGAGGCATCCGGACAAAGGATCAACTTGAATAAGTCAGGCATTACGTTTGGAAGCCAGGTGTCGATACAAACGAGAGTAGACATTGAAGAGATTTTAGGAATTACAACATGGGACACACCGGAAAAATATTTAGGGTTACCAGCTATATGGGGAAGATCTCATAACAAGGCTCTAGTATGGATTAAAGAAAAAATCATGAATAAACTAGAGGGATGGAAAGAAAGGTTACTGAATCAAGCAGGCAAAGAGACACTAATAAAGTCTATAATTCAAGCAATGCCATCATATGCCGTGAATGTCACAAAGTTTCCTAAGAGCTTTTGCAGGAGAATTTGTACAAAGGTTGCGAAATTCTGGTGGGCAGCATCGGGAAAGGAACGGGACATCCATTGAAAAAAGTGGGACAGCATTACTGATAGCAAGCGCGATGGGGAGCTAGGGTTTAAAGACCTCGAGAAACAAAATATTGCCTACCTTGCCAAACAAGCATGGAGAGCATTGAAGGACCCGAGTGCAATCTGGGTACAAGTTTTGAAATTGATATATTTTTCGGATGGCAACTTTTGGACAGCGACATGTAAAAAGAGCGCGTCATGGGTCTGGAGAAGCATCTTGCATGGAAGAGAGTTATTAATGGAAAGAGCAAAGTGGAGCATTGGAGATGGTTCAAAAGTAAACATATGGAACGATAATTGGATCATTGGGAGGAGCAAGCCTCTTAATGCGAACAGCACAGATGACTCGAAGGTAAAGGATCTCAATGTGAATGGGAAATGGTGGAATAAAAGAATGATTGAGAGCATGATTTTTCAAGATATTTGCAAAGAGATTCTCAGCACCCATGTTAGTGTAATGAACAAAGAAGACCAATTGTATTGGCCATGGAAGGAAGATGGAAATTATTCAATAAGAATAGGATATTATGCTGCAAAAAGAGTCGGGCAGAACATTAAATATGAAAATCTATCAACAAGTGAAGATAAAAGGGAGATATGGAAGGAGGTATGGAGAATAAAAGTCCCACAGAAGATCAGAAAGTTCTTATGGAGAGCATGTCATGATATATTACCAGTAGGTTCTAACTTACATAAAAGAAAGATGTCATCGGATCCAATTTGTCAAATATGCTTGAAAAGTTTAAAGACAGTAGAACATGCATTACTGTTATGCGATTGGGCTAGAGCAACATGGTTCGGAGCGGAATGTCAATGGACCCCAACAGTTGAGACAGTCAGCTCAATCGGAAATTGGATAGTGAAATGCATAAGAAAGGTGAGAGCATGTGGTGGAGAGGACCAGGAGAAGAGATTTAGCAAGTTAGGATTTCTCATGTGGGAGATATGAAAAATGAGGAACAGCAAGTTGTTTCAACAACAGAAAGTAAACCCTAGTTGGACAATCAGCATGGCAAAAGAACTAGAGACAACATACTGAAAACTAGCAGAAAAATAGCAGTCACAGAAAACAGAAGCTAATAGGAGCAAAACTAACCTGGTGAAATGGAGACCTCCCCCTGAGAACTGGTTGAAAGCAAATGTTGATGCAACCTTCAGAAAGGATACTGGAACAGGTGCAATAGCTGTGGTCATCAGAGATAGTAAAGGAAGGATTATTTTAGGTTTCTCAGAAAAGATTCAAGCCAAATCAAGTATTGTGGTAGAAGCCCAGGCAATAAGGCAAGCATTAATCATGGTGAACAATCTACAAATGGGCAGAACTCTAATAGAATCTGACAACTTAAAGCTCGTTCAAGCAATTAAATCCAAGACAACATTGGTAGAGGCAATGGCCATAATCCAAGATATTCAAATTTTAATGAAGAATGTACCTGAAAAGGGAATGACTTAGACTCCCAGAAACGAAAATCGTCTAGCCCGTGCAGTGGCAAAAGCAGTAGAAGCAGAAACATTACGAACGAGTTGGAGCACTAAACCACCTGCAGACATACAAAGCATTAATAGAAGTGAATTTCAAATGTGAAGCAATATTTATAAAGAATGATAGGAAAAATCAAATTAGGCAAAAAAAAAAAATGCTCGGACCAAGCAAGGAGGCAGGAAAGTCAGGATGCCATTAATGAGAATAGCGCCACTGAATGGAGAGTACAACATCATATTCATTCACTCAAGATCTAAGTAATGAAAGAGGTTGTGAAGGTAAGAGGAACATTGCGGTGGCTAGGGAGTGATCAAGCTGTTCGCGCAACGTCTATCGAACAACGGCATGCACGGGATAGACCAGGCAAAGATTGAAGTAGCAACAAGGAAGGGTACGAAGCTTGGTTGGAAGATTTAATGGTGTTCTCCGGCGATAGAACTTCACCAAAATTCATCTCGTTAACCTCTGAGGCGGAACTGCTTGCCCAGGTGATGCCAGCAGAGAGACCTGATTCGGATCTCATCAACTGATTCGCGACTTGAATCCAGACCCGAGAATCAACTGGAAAGAAGGTTAACCATAGTCATTGCATGGTGGCCATGAAAAGAGCTTCTCGACGCTAAGGTTCAAAATTCTGAGAGAGGAAAAATCAAATTGAAATTTGATTCGGATGGATTGGAAAAGTAGGTTCGGATAGGGTTTTTGGCCTTAGTCCAAGACAAAAAAAAAAGAGCACGGTCAAAAAAAAAAATTAAAATGAAAATAGTGGTGGCTGAGAGTAACTGACTTGATGAAAAGAGTGGAAGAAATATGAAATATGAAATATGAAAAAGGTATTTTAAGATTTATGAATCTAAAATGAGGATATATATAAAGAATATGTGTTAAAAATAGTGTTCATGTCTCAAAATTAGTATTTCACTTTCACCCTTTCTTGTAGTAATACAAATTTTTTGTCTTCGTATATTTTTGTATATTTTTGTATCCTTCCGAATCTACCAATAATTTGTGTTTTAACTAATCAAATGATAGACACGAATCATTATATCTATATTTGTGATAGACATAGATACTAACTAAATACTGCCTTTGCCTTTGGAGAAGCAACTGAGTTTCTTTTCTCTTATTTTATATTACTTCAAGGTTCTAATTACTCCATCAAATTCTATATCATTCATAATTGGAAAGTATCTGACTGAGTAATTCATATGCTAAAATCACAAAGTAATTACTAATTTATTTATTTATTATATATTTCTAATTTTACAACCAAAATATACCACATGTCATTTTTTTATTATAACTGGAATCAAATCTTTTCTTCTAAAATGAAAGAATTTTCTTCTTTTTCTTACTAATTTTACAACTAAAATGTGCCACATATTACTCTCTCATTGTAATTAAAATTAAATCTTTTCCTCCAAAATTAAAAAATTATTCCCTCCTCTTTATTAATTCTACAACTAAAATATACTACATGTCACTCTCTCATTACAATTGAAATCAACTTTTTTTTCTTCAAAATTAAAGAATTCTCCTTTTTATCTTACTAATTTTACAACTAAAATATACCACATGTCACTCTCTCATTGTAATTAAAATTACATCTTTCCCTCCAAAATTAAAAAATTATTCCCTCCTCTTTACTAATTTTACAACCAAAATATGCCACATGTTACTCCCTCATTATAATTGAAATCAAATCTTTCCCTCTAAAATTAAAGAGTTCTCCCCTCCTCCTTCTTCCTTTCTCTATTTCTCTTATTCCTTCAACCACTCTATTTATTTTATATATCATTATCAACATCAATGACTAATTACTAATTTGACAATCAAAATATGCAACATGACATTTTTTAATTGCATTAAAATTAAAATTGAAATTTTAAAATTGAAATTAAAATAGACTTATATTATGTATCTTATATTACTATCTAATTTAATAATCCAATGTGTCACATGACACTCTCTTATTAAAATTGAAAGAAAATATTTTTTTTAAAAATTAATAAACTCCCTTCTTAAATTCTCCCATCTTTCTCTCTCTATTTTTTTAATTCTCTCTACTATTTTTACTTTATATATAATTTATATTTTATATTAGTAATTTGACAAATTAAAATATGTCATCCGATATTTTTTACAATTAAAATAAATTTTTTTCTTCCAAAATTAACAAAACTCTGACCCTCACTCTCATTCTTCATCTTTATCTTTCTCTTCTACAGAAAATAAAATTAACAAAATAATATAATTTACATAAAAAATATTATTATTATTATTGTTATTATATACGTAGTTTTTTATTTAGTTTAAATTTTCATCGCTTATCTTTCTAATCTATATTTTTATTTCTCTTCTTTCAAATATTTATTACATATAATTTGGAGAGAATACTAATGTTTTAATTAAAATTAGAATCAAGATTCAATTGTTTTGAAAAAATTAATTTTAAGTTAATTTTTATAACTATCAGTATAATTTTTTATGCTAATATCTAATTATATTTTTATATACAGATGGAGAAAAAATATTATTTTTAAATAGAAAGTATAAAATTTACTTATTTCTATTTGTGTAACAGACTTAACAGTTAACACCTAATTAAATATAAAAGTATACATGTTAACTTGTTTTAAATTTTAGATAACACTGTTAAAATTAATTATTAATAAAAAATTAAATTTTTTCATATAAAAATAATAACTAAAAATTTTATTATTTAATTTTTTATCTACAAATATATTGGTTTTCTTAGCCAGAGACTTTTGTCAATCTATAACTTTTACATTTTATAAATTTTTTGTGTCATGCATAATTTATACTGTCAGAACAAAGTGGATCATAATTTTAAAAAATTTATATTTCTGTAATGTTATTATAGATAAAAATACTAGCATGAGTGACACTTGGAGAAGAGTAGTCCAAAGTATACCTTAGGACACAAACCATGATTCCTATATAAATAGAAAGAAAGTTATTTCAAGCCAAAGACAACTCAATAAAAATCACAATTAGTTGGAATGCATAAAACATTGATTATTTATGAAACAAATTTGAGAAGCACTCATTGTACTAGTCAATGCCTCAGCAAGACGTGTGTGTAAGAACATAGCTGCAAATGCTTAAACCATAAGGTTGGAGGAGAAAATGTAATTGTAACAAGAAACTATAGTGTGAACCAAGTTAAGGTTGTCGGAGCTATTTACAGATGTTGGGCACAGGTAGCAAAATATCTCTGAAACAATGTTTGCTTGGGATTGGAAATGAAACTATGTTTTGTTTGCATTAAAGGAAACTAGCTCATGATTTTGCACATCAAGTAATGGTGATCTCTCTAAGCAATATGTTCTTACCAAACATCTTAGGTTCACTTAGGTCGATATGTAATTTCTATTATATATATGCCCTTCTAACATTTCCTTGAAAGTTTGCTTAATTAATTATAATTTTGTGGTGTAAACAGTTTTTTTGTAGACATCATACATGATAGAAGTCAATGATATCATTTGATTCATGTAGTCGACCTCATCTAGTGGGACAAAACTTTGTTGACATACTAAAACATTTAATTAGTAATACCATAAAAAGAAGGAAAAAAAAAAGGTTAGATGATAAAATGAAGAAAAAGGAGAGATTGATTGGTAGTAGAAATCACAAGTATTTATTACCGTGAAAATGTGAAATAAGCAGAGATATATCAAAGTGAAGTGATACATCGTTGAAAGCATGACCTCATTATTTTCATCTTAACGGCAATGTCAAAAGGAACGAGTATGCTAATTCTCTTTACTTGGTGAGTCAAATTGTAAACATATACCTTCCAAAAGAAAAAAAAAAAAACAGAGATAATAAAGAAGATAAAAAGTTGACACAATTCTTCAATTATTTATTTAGTACAAAATAAAAAAATGAAAGTTTAATACTTTTTAACTAGATTAATATATGATTAGACACTTATCTAAGTATGTAACAATATTTTTTTTATTAACCGTATGTCGATGTTGAATATTATGTTTGTTTTAACTTAATTTTTTATCACTGATATAAACCAAGGGGAGAAAATATTTACATAAATCGGCCAAATTAAAAATTGGTTTATAAATTAATCAATAGACATTTTTATATAGTTCGAATTGACCTAATTTAAACTTCATCTCTATGTACACTGATTCGAATTACACACACGCACACACCCACTAATTCGAATCAACCTGATTCGAATTACACACAGTAATTCGAATAAGGTGATTCGAATTACACCCACGCACATGTTCTCAAGTAATTAGAATTTGACTGATTCGAATTATTTATGGTATAATTCGAATTATGCTGTTAAAAAATTAATAATTTATTAAAAAAAATTATTAACAAAATTAATAATTTAAAAATTTAAAAATATATATTTTATTTCATACATTAAAAAAAGCTAACAAAATATTTAATTACGAGACTTCTTTAAAATATTAACGAGCTATCAATTCGAATTCCATACAATACTCTTTTATCCATTTTTAATAGCTCATGAATATTTTTTAATAAATTTTTTTAATAAATTTATTTAAATTATTCTACAAAAAATATTTATTCTATGCAAAATAATTTAAAAAAATGGTTTGAAAAATATTAGGAGTATTATAAAAATTTGTAATGTCCTAATGACTTAGGACATTAAAGAAATACTCTACATAGTCAAAAATAATTTAGAAATTAAAGAAAAAATATTTTTATCATATATTTACCTAAATCACTAGAATATTACAAACTTTTATAGTACTTATAACATCTTTTAAGCAATTTTTTAAAAATTATTTTGTATAGATAGAATAAAATATATTTTTTAATTGTTTTCTATGAATAAAATATTTTTTTTAATTTTTAAATTATTATTGACTATGTAGAATATTTTATTTAAAATTTGAGTATATGCATGTATTTACCTAAGTCATTAGAACATTACAAATTTTTATAGTACTCCTAACATTTTTTAAGCCATTTTTTTTAAATTGTTTTGCATAGAATAAAATATTTTTTGTAGTATAATTTAAATAAATTTATTAAAAAAATTTATTAAAAAATATTCATGAGCTAATAAAAATGGACAAAAGAGTATTGTATGGAATTCAAGTTGATAGCTTATTAATATTTTAAAGAAGTCTTATAATTAAATATTTTGTTAACTTTTTTTTAATGTATGAAATAAAATATATTTTTTAATTTTTAAATTATTAATTTTTTAATAAATTATTAATTTTTTAACGACATCATTCGAGTTATTTGGGAACGCGTGCGTGGGTGTAATTCGAATGATTCGAATTACTCTGTGTGTAATTCGAATTGATTTGAACCATATAAAAATGTCTCTTGATTCATTCATGAACCAGTTTTTGATTTGGCTGATTTGTGTAAATATTTTCTCCTCTTGACTTATATAAGTGATTTGCCCCTTTTTTTATTTTTTATTCTTAAATATTCTTTGTGAAGTAAGAAGGGTTGCATTTCATATTAATAAACAAAATTTAATTTTTTATTTATTATATTTTATCAGTACGATTAGCTATCCTTTAAAAGTTATTATTTATTCAATCTTTTATTGCAATAATTTAAAAAAATTAAAACAAATATATCTAAATAGATTTAGTATTTTTTTAAATTAAATACACATTTAAAATACAAACTAAATAAAATTAAAATTTAAAATTTAAATTTTCTATTTTAGTTTTAGAATTTTTAATCATTAACCGATTATCATTTAAATACACCTTCAAAAATTAAATTCAGTAAAATTAAAGATTTTAATTTTAAAATTCAAATAAATAACAATAAAATCCAATAAATAATTAAAAAAATAAGAAATATTAGATGAGTTTTTATTGAATAAGATATAAAAAAATTAATTTTATATTTAACGTTTAAATTTAAATTTCTAATTTATGATTTTGGATGTGTTTCATAAATATTTTGTGTATCACTTAATAATTTTAGATGTGTTACAATTGAAAAAAAAAGGAATTTTTATAAACATACATTTTAATAATTTTAAAAGCATTAATATTCAAATAAGTAACAAAAAAATCTAACTATTAAAAAAGAGAGAAATATTAGATGAGTTTTTATCAAATAAGATATAAAAAATTAATTTTACTTTTAATGTTTAAATTTAAATTTTAGATTTATGATTTTGGATGTATTTTAAAAATATTTTTTATATAATTTAATAATTTTAGATGTATTACAATTAAAAAAAGAATTAATTTTTACGAACATATATTTTAATAATTTTAAAAGCGTTAATGTTCAAATAAATAATTAAAAAATTCAACTAATAATAAAAAAATTGTTGAAACTATAAGCTTTTATTAAATTTTTATTTATCTTTTTTTTTTCTCCCGAATACTTGTAATTGCTCTTTTATTTATCTTTAATTCGATCTAATTATTTTATGTTAGTGGTCTTCTCTAATTATTCTAGAGATAAAGATTAAAAAGATAAAAAAAAAGAAAGAAAAAAGAAAGTGAAGAAGAAGAAAAGAATATTGATGTATAGACTAATAATTTATTTATTGTTTAATTTAAATGTTGATATAATCTTATTAAAATTTTATTCGACAATGACGATGAATGAGTTTTGAGTTAGCATACAAATTAAATCACTCGAAATAGAAACAAAATACCACAACTCATTTAATAATAATAATAAAATATTAAATATAAAATAATAAATTTACTAATATCCTTCTATGAAAATTTTTGTGAAAAACATGAGCGAAGGAGAAGAAGAAAAGAACTTACGAGAGAGGAACCTACAAAGTAAAAAATTAGAGAAATAACTATTTTATAGAGTAGGTAGAAAATTAAAAAAATTTTAGTATTTAAAATTTAAATTAATTTTAATCACTAACATATTTACCTACAAATTAAGAATGTGTTTTAATTAAAATTTAATTAAATAATATTATTTAAATTTTAAAACTGAATTTTATTGTAAAAGTAGTATTTTTCATATTTTATATAAGTAATTGAGATTTAAAAGGATAACCTTTTAATTATATTAACTATTTTTTAATAGATTATAAAAAATAAAAACCCAAAACTAGTTAATTTACTTGTTATTTCTAAGCGTATTTTTTTAAGAGTGCTGTATTTCGACGATTTTCTACTTTTTTTTTTCTTCAAATATATAGCATTCACCTTAAACTTTACATGTTTTTTAAGGATTTTTCACACAAAAATAATATATATTAAAGATTAGTTATAAAATTAGTTATATATTATTATATATTTATGTATAAATATATATTATTTAATTTATTTTTAATATATATTTTATATTTTAACTATTTTTTGTCTAATTTGATAATTTATACATAATTGACACGATATTGTATCAAGAAATATAAAAAATGAGAGATAATTAAAAAAAATTAGACAAAAATCTTTAGAATTAGAACAAAAGAAAGAAACCAAAATTTTCAAAGAAACCAAAATTTTCGATTACACCATAAGTATTCATGCTATTATATCATAGTGCTATTTATAGCATAACTTTTTAAATAAGCTATAAATTTGATACTAATCCTAATAATTATATATTTATTTTTTGCAAGTTTATATATTTTTTTTCTAACTAGCCTCTCAATAATACTACTGTTAAGTCTTAAGAGTTTAGTTTTATTTTTTTATCCATCACCTCTATTTAGGACAAATAATTTGTCAAAGATCTGTAACTGACTTGTGTTTAGTCTGATCTAGCCTGATAAAAAATAAATCTAGGCTCAAGTTATTTTAAAAGTCTAAATTTTTTAATAGACTAAACCTTGATTTATGAAATAATTTATTGGCCTATTAAGTTGGTCTAAAACTATAAAAATATATAGAGTTTTATTATACTAATAAAAATATAATAGTAAAGGTTTGAATTTGAATCTTTTATAACATTTGAATATTTTTATTTACTAAGTTATTTATTTCTTTATAATGAATAAATTTAATATCTTTGAAAAAAAATTATTTATTTCTTTAATTATATATCTACATTATTTATCTAATATTGTATATCAATATTAATTAATTTAATATTGTATATTGACATTATTTATTTATTAAAAATAAATTAGGACTATTGAAAAATTTTAAGTCAGACCAAATTTGAGAACATGTTAGACTTAATACTCATTAAAAAATTTATACTAGATTATATACCAAACTTAAATTGATATACTTTATTGCAAGCTTAATCTATTAAGAGTAAACCTTGATCTAAACTAGCCTATTTTTACTGTTACTTCTACTACAAATCTCAGAGTTAATACTCAAAGTGATCATGAACTTGCAGTCGAGTCTCAATATCGTTTCTAAACTTACAATTGTTCTAAATTTGTCTTTAAAATTAACGATTGTCCCTCAAATATTTTTTGGTGACGGAATAATGACGTAGTTGGACGGAGGTACAATGAAAGTTACGCTGTACTGATAAAATGTCGCCGTTTCATTTTTGGCGCCAAATAGAACATAAATGATTTTTTTAGAATTTAAAATTCCTCAAAATAATTTATAAACGATATAAAAAATCCCTCAAAATATCCTGAAAGACATGTTTATGTTCTATTTAAACGCAAAAAATAAACTAACGATATTTTACCAGTCCAGCGTGGCTTCTATTCAATCACATAATTATTTCGTCTTCAAAAAATATTTCAGGGATAATCGTTGTTAAGTTTAGAATTAAATTTAAAATAATTTTAAATTCAAAAGTAACGTTGAGACTAACAAATTTAAAAATCATTTTAAATATTAATTCTAAATCTCACATCTTTCAAAATTTTTCTACCAACAAATCCTTTTCCGTCATATCATAACTATAAGCATGAAGTTATGTTTGGTATCGGTTGTGACGTTGAGTTTTTGAAAAGTGAATGGCATTGGGAAGTAGAAGTGGTAAGATTTGGGGAATGGATGTGAGTTTGAGCAAAAGACAGAAATGGGTGGTTATTGGAGGAGAGAAATGTGGGTGCAAGTGCAAGGGAAGAGGCAGAAATGGCAACACCAAAAGAAAAAACAATGGTGGCGGCACCGAAGAGGTGAAGCAGCGGCAGTGAAGGGATTAAAGATATGTAGACAGTGAGAGAGAAAAAGAAATTGATTTTTATCTACTTGATAGAAATTGACTATTATATTATTGATTATTTAATATTATTCTTATTTATTAAAGTAATCAGTGATTAAATTATTACAAAATCACTTTCTTATTCAAAATTTTAAATTTTAACATCTGCGCATTTTAATTTTTTTGTAGTTAGAATTTTTATTTAAATAGTTTTATCAAATTCTTAGAGTTTAAGTTTTTAACATTTGTAAATTTTAGACGTGGTACGTGATTGTCCAACGAATAAAATAATAAAATATCGGTAAAAATTCAAATACAATCGATTTTACGTGAAGTTAATAATCGAGAGTCATTAGATAATTTGACTAATTTAATTAAATTTTTATCTATCAACTTTATGTGAAATCAAATTTTGACCTAAAATATCACTTTATATTATACTTTAAAAAACTAATTTGAGACCTCTTTAAAAATTAAATTGATCCTCAAATGATATTTTAGGAACAACTGATTAACTATATAACAGTTGCTAATGGCAACATTAACACATGTTATATGAAGAGTGGTCTAACTTTAAATTCTTATTACGAGCTATGCATTAATGGCTTTATGCCACAAAGGCCTCGACGAATTATGTGAGAGGGAGGAGGAGGGTCTTGTTCTTTTTCCTTCTTCTTCTTGGCACCAATTCCACCCTTCTCTCTCTCCTTCACTTACCAAAATTTCCCAATTCCCTTTGATTCCTTCTGCAATTTGATTCCCATTTGACCCTCTAAGATTAGGGTTAGGGTTCTCGTCGTAGCTGCCACAATGTCTGCTTCAACAGCTCTCTCAGCCTCCAAGTTGGAGACTTTACTGCCTTCAATGCCATCACCATCATCATTCTCATCGATTTCTAGCACCAATTTATCGGTAATTTGCAAGAACAGAAGTACCTCTCTTCAGAGAGGAGTGATTCGCTGCGACGCGGTCTCACCTGATGCATTTGTGAAGATCAATAATGGTGCGAGCGATGCTAGCAGTAGCAGTGGCACCCTCTCTGCTCTAGAGCAGCTCAAGACTTCTTCTGTTGATAGTAAGTCCTGAAACTTAGCTGAATTTTAATCATGTAGTTAATTGTGTGTTTGTTTCTGCTTTTGAGAACTTGATTCTAGGGAGAACTAATTCTGTCATAGTTGATATTATTGGCATTGATTTTTGGAGTAAAGAGATCTATGTTTGGTAGATTGAGATTCTCTAACAGTGATTACGACAGAAAGTATAAGAATTTCATTTCTCCCATGACCAATTATAGAAGGTAGAATCAATTCTAAGTTGTGCAACAAGTAACTAAGTTGCGTTGGTTTAGTGGTTAGCTCATTAGTCTTTGGAACTCTGATCCGTGACGGATTAGTCTTTGGACTTATTGGGGGATACCGTGGGAAATAAAAAAAAAAAAAGTTGTGCAACAAGTCAACAACCCAAACATGATATTACATAGCCAAAACAAAACCAATTCTACCCCATAGGATTGGTTCTGCAAACCCCCAAATGATTTTCCAAACACACTATTTTTGATTTGGCATGCCACATTTTGCCTGTATGAGTGTGAAGTTCTGCTGCATTTTGTTAATTTGTTTACATCTGTTTACATATTTGCATTAAATTTTGTTACCTTTGTATCTCATGTTTTTTGACCACCAGTTTCAGAGTGAGTAAACTTTCATGCATTAATCAATGATATTCGTTCTGTTGTTTTCAAAAAAAAAGAAAAATCCTCTGTGAAAGTTTTCATAGTGCAATTTACCATGAAACATATGATTATTATTTTATTAGCATTCAAGATATTCCCTTGTTATGTCAAAAGCTTTTAACAATGATCTAATGAAATACATCATTGATAGAGTTTTAAGAACCACCACTTTAATGATACAATTCATAGAAATTGAGCCTTTCAAGATTTGTGTAAAGTCCATCTTGTTATCCAACAATGAAAAGAAAGAATAGATGATTACCTGCTTTCATTAGTTTATTTCTGCTTGTTGGTTATCTGGAACTTGCAATTTTTAAATAACCAAACTTTCACAGGGTATACAAAGGAAAGGAGCAGCATTGTGGTTATAGGGCTCAGTGTGCACACTGCACCTGTGGAAATGCGTGAAAAACTTGCCATTCCAGAAGCAGAATGGCCTAGAGCCATCACAGAGCTATGTAGTCTAAATCATATTGAAGAAGCAGCTATTTTAAGCACCTGCAATCGAATGGAGATATATGTTGTTGCTTTGTCCCAACACCGAGGTGTCAAAGAAGTCATGGAATGGATGTCTAAAGTAGGTGTGAAGTTTCTTTCTTTGATGACATTTGTGTTGAATTACTAATGTTTAACATCACTGTTCTTTCTTGCAGAAAAGCTCGATTCCTGTTTCAGAGCTTCGCCAACATAGGTTTTTGCTTTACAACAATGATGCGACACAACATCTTTTTGAAGTTTCAGCTGGTCTTGACTCTCTTGTATTGGGAGAAGGTCAAATCCTTGCTCAGGTTAAGCAAGTTGTCAAAGTTGGACAAGGAGTTAATGGCTTTGGGAGAAATATTAGTGGGCTATTCAAACATGCAATTGCTGTTGGAAAGAGGGTTAGAACTGAGACCAATATTGCTGCTGGAGCCGTTTCTGTAAGCTCGGCTGCTGTTGAACTAGCATTTTTGAAGCTACCTCAGGCCTCACATGCTAATGCGAGGATGTTGGTTATTGGTGCTGGTAAGATGGGAAAGCTTGTAATAAAACATTTGGTTTCGAAAGGTTGCACAAAGATGGTTGTTGTCAATAGAACTGAGGAGAGGGTGGCTGCAATACGTGAAGAATTGGATGGTGTTGAGATAATATACAAATCCCTATCCGATATGCTCACCTCTGCTGGCGAAGCAGATGTTGTTTTCACCAGCACATCATCAGAAAACCCATTATTTTTAAAAGATCATGTTGTGGACCTTCCTCCAGCAAGTAAAGATGTTGGAGGCCGACGCCTTTTCATAGATATTTCTGTTCCTAGAAATGTGGGTCCATGTGTCTCAGATCTTGAGTCTGTACGAGTTTATAACGTCGATGACCTCAAAGAGGTTGTGGCTGCCAATAAGGAGGATAGAATAAAAAAAGCAATGGAAGCTCAGACAATCATTGCAGAAGAATCAAAACAATTCGAGGCCTGGTTGGACTCACTAGAAACTGTCCCCACCATTAAGAAATTGAGGGCTTACGCCGAAAGAATCAGGCTTGCCGAGCTTGAGAAATGCTTAGGTAAGTTGGGTGATGACATCCCAAAGAAGACACGGAGAGCTGTCGACGATCTTAGCCGAGGCATAGTGAATAAGTTGCTTCATGGTCCAATGCAGCACTTGAGGTGTGATGGGAATGACAACCGAACTCTAAGTGAAACCCTGGAGAACATGCATGCCTTGAACAGAATGTTTGATCTGGACACTGAAATTTCTGTTTTGGAGCAAAAAATTCGAATAAAGATGGAACAAAACCAGAAGTGAGATTGATATTTAACATAAATTTCATTGATGACACTCATTTATTTCCTCAACAAGAATAAGAGGAGAAACATCCTCACCATGATAGCATTGAGGATTGTGTAATATTCAGTTGTTGCATAGTTGAAAAGAGTGTAATATTCACCATGATAGCATTGATATTCATTGAGGATTGGGCTTTCTAGTAATTGTTGGGTCATGTGTTTAGTTGTTTACACTACATGTTCTTCCACAGCCATTCGGCTTTGTACTATAGAAATAGAGCATTTATTGTAAGCTATGTATTTACAATGAACAATGTATGCCTAAAATGTGTTGTATAGGGACTCATGTTTATGGAGATTTTATAAAAATATTTCAAACTGATGATCAATAATTTATCTACAAGAATTTTCTTTTCTCAGCCTCATTTTAGGGAATTCCCATCTCCTTTTGTTTTGAGTGTGAATAGTTTGAATCACGTGGCCTTAAAACTTCCCACAAGAATTCAGAAGCGTTGCTGTACTCTCCATTGTGTGCATATTTATTGTACAAAGAGATACAATGGACCCCAACATTCACATGAATTCAGCCATTAAGTACACCAATTTATAATTTTTTTGCCCCTTGTATTTTCTTGTTCCTCTGGTTCATCATTATAAATTCCTGCCCAAATTTATCCTGTTACAAATTTGTCAGAGATCACGAAATGAATCTATGGAAGGTACAATTATGCATCATTCGTATAGCAAGTATATAACTATTATTTATGATTAAATGAATTATTTAAATATTTTTCACATTACTTCGTATTTTTAAACTGTTATTTTTTTATTCAATATGTTTAAGAATAACAAGTATAAAACTAATTAAGTTGATAAATATTTAAAATTTTTAACTAATATATTGGATTTAAGAATCTTCTAGAAATAAAAAAATTATTTATGATATTTTTTAAAATTTTACAAAACAATCAATTTTTATGGTTAAAATGGATAGCTAAAGTTTCAAGGAAAATATATTAACAATATTAACAGAGAAACAAGAAATTTCTGCTTTGGTTAGGAAATTTTTTTTTCAAAAAATAAATATATTTTTTGGAATAGAAAAATAAAAATATTATTTATATATTAAAATTAGTTACTAATATAAAATATGTGTTTGAATACAAAGTATATATTAAAAGTAAATTAAATAATACATAAATTTATACACAAATACATAGTAACTGATTTTAGTATATACTAATAGTTGGTATAAAAATTAACCAAATGTCAATGGAACTTTTGAAGACTAAAAAACTTTATAATGGAAAAAACACGTGAGCTTTTGTGGAAATGGAACCTTTTAGTGTATATAAAGGTAGGTTGACGTTATAGATATAGCAGGTGTAACACGCAAGTCACGTGATGATTCAGCACACATGCAACGTGATGAATATGTGTCCAAATTAGAAGCAACACGCACCATGCGTGTTGTCCATGTGGTGACTATCCAGGCAACATGCACCCCGCGAGGTGAGCCCTCTGCTTATAAAAATCAAAACTCGTTATTATTTTACTTCATTGTAAAAGAGGTGTTTTATTGCACTGTTGGTGTGATGGAAGGCATCGCAAATATAGTAGTTTACCACAACGGTGATGTTATACTAAATACATATGGCGAGGTGAGCTTTGCGTGTGAGAATACATTTTCGTTTGTGGTTCTGTGCACTATAATGTTCACGGAACTATAGTCCGGGCTCTGTCAGAGCATAGAGAGTGATATTTTAAAGAGGGAGAGCAACATTCTCTACAGGAGTCCGGCTGTCATATTTGGTGGCCTAATCTAGTTTGAGGTTATGCCGATCATTGACGAAACAAGTATTCAGCGGATGTTTCATATTCACCAACAAACTCAGGTGCAACACCTAAGGATTGAGTTGTATGTTGAGTTTGAACATATAGTTGTGAATTAGATTCAACATAACCCAGATGTGCAAGATGACAGAGCTGAAGCATATGAAGGAATGAACAACATAGCGATGAGGAGTTCGAAGCTACGTACAAAGCTGGTGATGAGGACGAGGACAACGATGCGAGAGGTGAGGCAGTCGCAGAAACTTTAGTGGTTTCACCCGCTGTAAGTGAATCAATCGATGTTCCACCTTTTATGCGTAGCTTGGATCTTGACGCCATGCATGCACTGAAGTTTTCCGAATATGCAAACATAGGTACGTGCGGAGTGGATAGTGTGTTTCCTTAATTTTGTTTTGACAGATCGATGAACGACAATTTATTTTTTTTTTATAGGTGTTGCTGATTCTGAGGACCCCATCCATAATCAAAATGGAATACAGTTTTAGAAAATCCGTCATTGCGACAATTCAGAATTACACTATCTCTAGAGGAGTCGATCACGTTGTTCATGAATGCGAGCCACAAACGTTCTATGAAAAATGCAAGACTTACGGACGTAGATACGATTGGCTTATCCAAGTCAGCTTGATACAGAAAAAAGCTTGTTGGAAGATTTGGAGATACAACGAGAAGCACACGTGTTCCATGGGAACGATATCACAGATCACTCCAAATTGGATTCAGACATGATTGTTGAGGCTATGAAGCCATAATAAAAAAGTTACAGTTCAAGTCTAACTATACAGATATGTATACCTGGAAGCCAATGAGAAGGAATAGGTGTGGAATCCCCGCTGCCTGAGACTAGAAAACCGCTAAAAAATCCATGACTGCAGTAGCTGCAGGGGGCCTGCCAAGTTTGTCACATTTCTGTTGACCACCCGACACATGCAACGTTATAGCCACGCCAACGCTGCCCACCCCCAACTATAGTTGCCCATATCATCAAGCGTCGCCACAAAGGGCAACCACCGTATATGAACCCGATTTCCACTCTTGTCACCAAACAACTGAGTGGAAAGCAGCATCATAATATAAGTCCGTACATATATGCGTACGGTCTCCTCCGTAGCATCATCTGGTAGCACCTTGAACCTCTCATGAAACCAGGTGAAGTGGACTGTATATTGCTTAACCTTATTCTGTGGTGGAAGCTCACCAAATAGTTCCTGAAACCACTCCCACGCCGGTTTGCCTTCTTTCATAAGCATCTCAAAATTTGTAAGGCACCCGGATACAGGTAAACCATCCACGGGCAGCCCCAACTGGTATGCTACATCCTGCAACGTGATAGTGCACTCTTCAAAAGGCATATGAAAGGTATACGTCTCAGGATGCCACCTCTCAATGAAAGCGTTAACCAAGGTCTTGTCCAACCAGAATCACCTGACGTTGAGTCTCGCCAGGTGGTACAAACTAGCCCTCTTCAGAAAGGGTACGATCCTGTCATGCAGAGGCATGTTCTGCTGCCTCCGAACTCTATAAATACACCTAGTTGGCTGGAGCATGTGAGAGAAGAAACCAAACATATAAAAAATCCAACACTAATTTAAAGTAATCTAACACAACATATACAATATAAAAGTTTATGCAAGTAACATACAATTTCTAATCACAAAATTCAATGAAAGGCATAAACGGTTCAAGACCTTGATCTAAATTAATTAAATATTAAATAAATATTTTATGATTTAAAATAATAATTTAAATCTAAATTTAAAAACCTAAATCACAGTCATTGAAAAAATATTATACGAAATACATCAAGTAAAAATAACCAAACTAACCTCTTCGTTTATATTGCCAACAACGTGCGCAACGCCGTTGAACCTGTAAAGACTGCGTGCCTCCGCCATAGTCCCGGCCCGATCTCAACTCAACCAAACTAACCACACTTTTCTCTCTTTTCCTCTCTCTAGAAAACTTCTCCTTCTCTCTCTTAAAACTTTATAACTACCACAAATGTAATCCGGGAGACCGCTAAAGTGTATTTATACTAACGCATAAACCGCTAGACCCCTGTCGCGGTTTATGCACAGTCACTCAGACATAAACCGCAACACCCCTGTCGCGGATTATGCTTATTTTCCCTAAAACGTAATCCGCGACACCCCTGTAGCGAATTATGTGTATTGGTAAACCGCGGTACCGCTGTCGCGGTTTATATAGATTATGCAAAAAATGCATTTGGGTATGCGTTTTGCATTTTATGCAATCTGGTAGTATTGGATCCCCATTTATTTATTATAGTAAATTGTCCTATTATTTATATGGTAATATTAACCAGATAAAAAATAGTTTAAATTTATTTTATTTAATATTTATTAATTATAATAACAAATAATTAATGTTAAATAAAGTAAGTTTAGAATGTTTGGCCAATATTTTTTGTCTTTCAAACATTATTATTAACTATATTACGTGTACACAAAAAATCTGTTATGAAATCAATCACCAGTATAAAATATATGTTAAAATACAAAATACATACTAAAAATAAATTAAATAACACGTATATTTATATATAAATACATAGTATCGAATTTTCAACGTACACGTTAAAATTTTTGTATTTCTATTATATACGAAATATTCAGTAAGCTTTCCCATTCAGTAGGACTTTCACGGGTCATAATTTTTTAACTCGGACCGTTTATGACTAGTCTGACGGATTAAATAAAAAATTCTGTTTACTTTTTTTAATAGAAAAATATTTTAACTAAAAAAGCTACTTTGTATCAAAACCTTAATCAAACATAGTTTTTTTAAAATTAGTAGGTCAGATTTTTTAGTTGAATTAAAAAATATTTAACAAAAAATTACTAATTTTTTCTTATGAAATGCAAAATAATTTAGACGAATTGTCTGTTTATCTTGTCATTTTTTGGGTTAATCAAATTTAATTTATTTAAATCAAAATTTAAATTAATCTAATTTTAAAAATAAAGGTCGACTCATTTTTATGGATAAATAAATTTATCTGACGAGGTCTGTTTTTGACTGTTGTACCATTCATACGTAGAATAGAATATTTGATCAAATTGAAAAAATAATGATGAGTTAGATTAGATACACTTTTACATAAAGTAAAAAAAAAAGGGAAAAAAAAGAGAGGGTGGAAAGAAATTAAAAAACAAAAGAAAATAAAAAGAGAAAAATAAAGAAAAACGTGGATTAATTCACTTTTTTTTAATTTAATAAATATTTCTCTCCGTTTTGTTGTTGTTGTTGTTTTTTTTTTTAATTGTCAGGGAAATCAAAATAAGAGGTAGCTAAATGAGTAAATGTGGGCCTCCTAGTAACACTACAAAGAGCGTAGCAAAATAAGAGGGCCAATAAAACATGACTGAGATAGTGATGGATTGGAAAATTCAGGCACTTATTTGGGCTCCACATACAAACATTTCTGTGATTAACATCATCCTATTCTTTTGATTAACGAAAATGGCCCTCTCCCCATTAATGATCAACACCATCTTATGTTGCCAATTGGCAGTTATGTACCCGGGAAGTAGCTGGAAAAAATTTGTTTTAAAAGTTGGAGTCTAAGCTTGCTGATAGAAAATGTCAAAATGTACTAAGAAACATTGAATGTTAGCAACAGCAGAGCATTGTGTGTATATAAAGAGCTTATGATTTGTATAACTTTGCTGCAATTTACAGTTTGAGGTAGATGACAACAAAATACAATAGTTAATGTAATGAAATTAGAGAGTTGGTTTACTTGGGTATATGGAAAGTGTCTTCTGCTTTTCAATATAATAATTATAGAAAAATGTTAGATGATTATTTTTTTTGTATATGTTTTATATGTGAACCAATAATAATTAACTCTATTTTTTCACTAAAAATATTAGCCTCTTAACACTCTCCATAATTATATTCATAGTATTAAAGACACATTAGAATAATTTTTAGACAAAGATAATAGTTTTCTTGGTGTATAGAGAATGGTAATTATTAAAATGTGAATTGTATTATATCGGATAACTTTTTTAAATATGTAAAATCATCTAATTATGTTTCAACTTGATGAGTTTGGAAAACTCTAAACCAAATTGATGATGATCAAACATTATTAACAGCAAAATTATTAAGCTAATTTTGATTAATGTGCTGATTAAAATAATTTTGTTGTGCAGATTTTTGTTGGGCCGAAACAAAAGAAAATTAACAAAGCCCAACTGTTGCATTATTAATTCAGCTTTGTGTTTAAAAGCTAGTTATAATTGGGCCAGAATAAATGTTAATGTTGCAAGCCCAAACAAATGCTTTCTTGTTTGCTTCCTATGCTTGATCCGCTACACAACTTATCAGGAAAGCAAATGCTTACTAATTGGGCCAGCTTTTAATTTCAACACTACAAGCCCAAGTCTCACAAATGATGAATGCTTCCATGCTTGGTCCGAAACAAAAGAAAAATGAAAGCCAAGTGCTTTCAACGGAACCAAGGTGTTAATCATGTGATGGATTTCAAAATCTATTACATTGTTAATTAATGCATGGGGAACATGAGAGAGAAAAATTCAGCTGATGTGATTGATGGTTATTATGACTTACACACCACTCAATAGGGAAGTAAAAGCAAGCTATGCCTAATTAATTTGATCAACCACTTTGTATTGCTTTTCTTTCAGATTCTTTATTTCTCTCTCATCTCTTTCTTCTTTTCTCTTTGGTCCTTGTCCAGTAAACCATGGATGCCGTGCTCTTCAACGAAGAAAAGGAAAGAGTAGCATGCATCAAGACCATCAAGCTAATGATGGCAAGAAAACATACCAAAAGAAAGATGAGCTGTGGCTAAGATGCTTATCAAATGTGGTTAGATTTGGTGAAGCTATCTTGAGCCTTTCATGCTCAAAAATGGAAGAAGAAGATTCGGCCAGCTAGAGGAGATTCTTGAAGCATGGCTTGTCTTCGATTCTGCTCAACCACCACAGGGAGTAGCTAGAGTGGCGAAGTGATGGTTGAAGGCAGGGATTGAAGCAGATGAAGTCATCATCATCATGAGACATCAAGGGCCAGAAATCCATCTTGGAGAGCAAGCCAAGGATGGAGAGCCCGGATTGATGAAGGTTGATGATCAAGAAAGGACTAGAGGTAATTGCATGTTGGTTAATGCATGGTTATCTCTTCTCTCTCTGAGTGGCCGAACCGGTTCTGTGTTTGTTGAAGGAGGAAGAAAGTTGGTTCGGTTTTGGCTTCAAGTGTGGAGGCTTTCCTCTTCTTTAAAAAGGGGGAACAACCACTGTTTGAGGCAAGGAGAAAATTTGAGAGTGCAAGGCACAGAGTTCTCAGAGCTACCTGAGCTAACAGATTTCTCTTCTCCTTCAATGTATTCTGTTTTGTAATTTTCTGTTTAATTTTGTCATGTCTTGAGTCTCATGGTAAAAGGCAAACAGTGAGGTTTGTAATGAAAAGCCATAGAGCGGAAAAAGGCAGAGAGTGCAAAATTGAAAGAAAAGCCATAGATGTCTTAGAGGTCCTTTGTACATCTTTGTTGTGTATCATGATTCTGTGGGAATCCCCTTGTAAGTTGGGTTAGCACTTTACAAGTTGTAATCTGATTGATTATAGTGAAATTCCATCATGTTTGTGATGGAGACTGGATGTAGGCTGCACTGCACTTAGCAGCCGAACCAGGATACATCTTGGTGCAATCTTCTTCTCCTTCTACTCCAATTCTGTTTTCAATTACACAGGAGCAAAAGCCAGAATTATCTCGTGCCAAGTGACGAGACAAAACAAAAAGTCTCGTGGCAAGGGACGAGACAAAACTGAGTTGCTCGTGTCAAGTGACGAGCAAAAACAGAAAAGTCTCTTCTGAAGGTCAGCAAGTAGTAGCTTCGAAAAAGGGGGCTAAGATTCAACCCCCCCTTCTCTTAGCCACTGAAACCATCAATTGGTATCAGAGCTTGGTCTCAAAGAGATCAAGCTTTGCAGCTTGGAGTAAAGATCCTCATGGCAGAAAACAGTGGCACAAATGTGTTATCATACAATCTGGCTGAAGGTCAATCAAGCAACAGACCTCCCCTCTTCAATGGGAAAAATTATACCTATTGGAAGGAGAGGATGAAGATATTTGTACAAGCCGTGGATTACAGACTTTGGAAGATCATCTTGGAGGGTCCTAAATTTCCAACCACCACAAATGCTCAAGGTGTAGTCTCTCTTAAACCAGAAGCAAGCTGGACTGAGGAAGATAGGAAGACGGTGGAGTTAAATGCCAAGGCAACCAATCTGCTCAACTGTGCTATCAGCTTTGAGGAATACCGACGAGTATCACGATGCACAACGGCAAAGGAAATCTGGGACAAGTTGCAAATCACTCATGAAGGAACTACCATTGTAAAGAAGACTCGGACAGATATGTTAAATAGGGAATATGAAATGTTTGCAATGAAGGAAGGAGAGTCCATTGATGAACTGTTCGAACGGTTCAATATCATCACTGTTGGCTTAGATGCTCTTGGAATCACACATTCAGAATCTGTGCTAGTGAGAAGAGTGTTGAGATGTCTCACAAAAGAGTGGGAAACAAAAGCTTTAATTATTTCTGAGAGTAGTAACTTAGATTCTATGACACTTGATGATTTGAGAGGAAACTTACTTGCCTTTGAAAACTCCTATTTGAAAAAAGATTCAAAAAAGAAAGGAATTGCTTTTTCTTCTGTGACTAACCCTCTGGATAATGAATCCAGTGATAACTCTTCTGAAAATGAGTTTGTGTTGTTTGCAAAAAAATTCAGGAAAATGGCAAAGCTCAAAAGCAAAGGCAGCGGCTCCAGGAGGACAAAGAAAGATCTTAGCAAGGTAACCTGTTTCAATTGCAAGGAAATGGGTCATTTCAAATCTGATTGTCCCAAGTTAAAAAAAGAAGAAGAGAAGCCGAAAAAGGTGAAGAAGAAGGGACTGATGGCCACATGGGAAGATTTGGAAAACGACTTAGATGATGATGATGAAGAGTCTGAGACTAAATCACAGCACTGTCTCATGGCAAATGAGATAGATCAGGTATCATTTCAAAACTCTAACACTGAAGACCTTCATCTCATGATAGATCACCTTTCTGAAAAAATAAGATGTTTTCTAACTGAGAATCAAGATCTTGAACAGCAAAATTTCATTCTTAAAGCTGAAAATGATTTCCTCAAAGAAAAACTAAGAGAGGCCAAAACTGCTTGTGATCTTGTGGAAGAAAACAAGTTGTTAAAAGCCCAAGTTAGAAGCTGTGAAAGTGATCATTCTGTTCTTGCATATGTGAACTGTTTTAAGCAAAATGAAGAGTTGCTCAAAGAGGTTGAAAGACTTAAAGATGACTTAGCCAAGTTCACCCAAAGTTCTGAAAATTTGAACCAAATATTGGCTAGTCAAAAACCTCTTTATGATAAAGCTGGGTTGGGATTTTATAAATCTGAAAAATCACATTTTGAAAATATTGCCTCATCTTCAAATAATGTAACATATCAAGACCCAACTCACTTTAACAAAACTACAACTCCAAGATTTTGTAGAATGTGCAACCGAAGTGGTCATTTTCCAGTTCAATGCTTCTTTGGTGAAAGAATGATTGGTGACAAAGTTTACAAAGTTGTTTTTGATTACAATGATTTGGGACATAAGAGATGGTTTAACGTGAAAGGATCCAAGAAAATTTGGATACCTAAGGTCACTTGAGTTTATTTTGTAGGTCTGCCTAGCATCCAAGAAAAAGGAAAATATGTAGTACATGGATAGCGGATGCTCTAGGCATATGACCGGAAAGACAACCTTCTTCATAAAGCTTGATGAATATGATGGAGGACTTGTTACATTTGGTGATGATGCAAAAGGAAAAATAGTGGCTGTTGGGAAAGTTGGTAAAAACTTTTCTTCTTGTATAAATGATGTGCTTCTTGTTAATGGTTTGAAACATAACTTACTTAGTGTTAGTCAATTGTGTGATTTAGGTTTTGATGTTATCTTTAAGAAGTTTGTTTGTTTGGTTGTTTGTGAGAAAACTGGGGATGTTTTATTTGAAGCTAAAAGATGCAATAATGTGTATGGATTAACTCTTGAGGATTTAAAGGAACAAAATGTAACATGCTTCAGCTCTCTTGAATCTGAAAAATGGCTTTGGCATAGAAAATTGGGACATACTAGCATGTACCAAATTTCTAAGCTAGTCAAAAAGAATTTGGTTAGAGGAATTCCAAACATCAAGTTTGATAAGGACCTTACTTGTGAAGCTTGCCAATTGGGCAAACAAGTAAAATCCTCTTTTAAATTAAAAGATGGAATCTCAACCAAAAGGCCATTGGAAATGTTACATATTGATCTTTTTGGTCCTACTAGAACTCAAAGTTTGGGAGGTAAACATTATGGACTTGTTGTGGTTGATGATTACTCTAGATTTGGTTGGGTACTTTTCCTTGCTCATAAGAATGATGTGTTTTATGCTTTTTCCACCCTTTGTAAGAAAATTCAAAATGAAAAAGATTTGAAAATTGCCCATTTGAGAAGTGATCATGGAAGAGAATTTGAAAATCAAGATTTTGAAAAATTCTGTGATGACTTAGGGATTTCTCAAAATTTCTCATGCCCTAGAACACCCCAACAAAATGGGGTAGTTGAAAGAAGGAATCGAAGCCTTCAAGAAATGACTAGGGCTATGCTATGTGAGAATGAAATTCCTAAATTTTTATGGGCTGAAGCTGTGAACACAGCATGTTATATTTTGAATAGAACAATCATTAGAAAAGGGTTAAAGAAAACTCCTTATGAGCTATGGAAAGGAACCCCTCCAAATCTTAAGTACTTTCATGTTTTTGGATGCAAATGCTTTGTACTTAACAATAAAGAAAATCTTGGAAAATTTGATCCAAAATCCTATGAAGGAATGTTTGTTGGATATTCCACCACAAGCAAGGCTTATAGAATTTATCTCAAGGAACATAGGGCAATAGAGGAATCCATACATGTTACTTTTTGTGATTCTAACTTAATTCCCAGTACTGTGATAGATAATGATTCAGATGGAGAAGGAGCTGGAACAAGCAAAGAAAATCCCAAATCTGTCCAGAATGAAGAATCTGCCAGTCCAGTTTTGTCTCGTCAGATTGAAGGAGAAACTCCCGATTTGTCTCCTGAGCAGGGACGAGAAACTGAAACAGTGAGACCACCAGAAGTTCATCAAAACTCAACACCTGTTCGAAAGCCTAGAGAATGGAAGTCTATGAAGGTTTATCCTCATGACTTCATCATTGGTGATCCCTCTCAAGGAGTAACAACAAGATCATCCACCAAAAGGCCAACCGAACCTAGCAATCTTGCTCTCTTGTCACAAACAGAGCCCACCAATATCAAACAAGCTCTTGAGGATCCATCATGGGCCAAAGCAATGCAAGAGGAGCTTGCTCAATTTGATAAGAATAAGGTTTGGACTTTGGTACCTCATCCGGATGGTAAGAAGGTAACGGGTACTAAGTGGGTTTTAAAAATAAACTTGGTGAGGATGGACAAGTTGTTCGTAACAAGGCTAGATTAGTGGCCCAAGGTTACGATCAAGAAGAGGGTATTGATTTTGATGAGTCTTTTGCTCCGGTTGCTAGAATGGAAGCAATTAGGTTGCTTCTTGCCTATGCTGCCCATAAGGGTTTCAAAATGTTTCAAATGGATGTTAAGTGTGCTTTCCTTAATGGTTTTATTGATAGGGAAGTGTATGTGGCTCAACCCCCCGGTTTTGAACATAAAGAATTTCCAAATCATGTTTTTAAATTAACCAAGGCTCTTTATGGTCTTAGACAAGCTCCAAGAGCTTGGTATGAGAGGCTTAGTGCCTTTTTGTTGGAAAATCATTTTCAAAGGGGAACCACCGATACTACCTTATTCATTAAAACATCTAATGATGATATCCTTCTTGTTCAAGTTTATGTTGATGACATTGTGTTTGGTTCGGCCAATGTCTCCTTGTGTGAAGAGTTTGGAAAACTCATGACTAGTGAGTTTGAGATGAGTTTAATGGGAGAGCTTACTTTCTTTCTTGGCCTCCAAATTAAGCAAACTCCTAGTGGTACTTTTATTCACCAAGGAAAGTATGCAAAAGAACTTATCAAAAAGTTTGGCCTAGAAAATTCCAAATCAATGGGCACTCCTATGCATCCCAATACTAAACTTGAAAAGGATGATGATGGCCAAGATGTGGACGAAACAAGGTATAGAGGAATGATAGGTTCACTCATGTACCTTACCTCCTCTAGACCGGATATAGTCCAAAGTGGGTGTATGTTCAAGGTTTCAATCACATCCAAAAGAATCCCACCTTACGGCTGTTAAACGCATCATTAGATACATTAAGGGAACTTGTAATTATGGATTATGGTATCCTAAATCTGATGACTTTTGTGCAGTAGGGTTTTGTGATGCAGATTATGCGGGAGATCGGGTGGATAGGAGGAGCACCTCCGGCATGTGTTGCTTCCTTGGAAGCTCACTCAACATGTGGTCAAGCAAGAAACAAGCCACAGTGGCTCTATCCACTGCTGAAGCCGAATATGTTTCCGCATCTGCTTGTTGCTCAAAATTAATTTGGTTAAAAACACAATTGGAAGATTACAAATTAAAAATCAATAGTATACCCTTATTTTGTGATAATATGAGTGCTATAAACATTTCAAAAAATCCAGTTCTGCACTCAAGAACTAAGCACATTGAGATAAAATATCATTTCATTAGGGAACATGTGCAAAAGGGTACTATCGATATTCAATTTGTAAAATCTGAAGACCAAATTGCTGATATTTTTACAAAACCTCTCTGTGAAGACAGATTCTGTACCTTGAGAAAAAGTTTGGGAATGCTTGATTTAAGTTTTATTGAAAATTTGTGAATATGTGACTCTGTTCTGTTTTGCTCGTAGGTTTGGACGAGATAAAAATAAATGGCACAATGGAAGAGCTGTGGTCAAGGGGGAGGCATCGCAGAATTCAAAATTTATGGGCCCCGCCAAAATTCCATGACCCCACAATAACAGTTTTGTTACTTATCTCTCCATACAAATAAAGAACTTCTTCTTTGTGTCACCATATCTTCTTGGAAGTGGTTATTGTCAAATCAAATCCTTCTCTCCATCTAATCCCTTGATTTAAGGCAACCACTTTTCAGTTTTTGATTTTAAAAGTTAAAAGGGAAATCATCTTTTTGGGCAATAACCGCCCATAATGGTCATTAACCGCCCACTAATGATCATTATTTCCATCATTCTCTCTCTCCAAGCCACATTTAATGCGTCACCCACCTTGCTTCTCTCCCACTCCACTCGGTTAACAACCACACCCTTTCATATTCTCATTCCTCCATTACTATGAAAAAGAAAACCGCGCCAAGAAAGAGTGAGAGAATTCTTCTTTCTCAAAAACCATCAACACCTCAAACCCACACTCACATTCACATTCATTCAACCTCATCTTCTTCTCCTTCACCACCATCCAAACAAACAACCACCATGAGAAAGAAGGTGATTGCTCACAAGAGCTCAGGCCGAGGAAAGAACAAACAACCCGCAGTTGAAGAAGAAGAGCAAGAATCTCATACTTCTCCTACTCCTTCACCTCCTCCATCAGCACCGAAGAAGACTACCCCCGGAAAAAGCTCAAAGAAAAATCAAGGGTTTGCACTAAATGACACAACCGAACCTCAGAACTTGGAATCCATGGAATTCCGAGACAAGTATGTCAAGTCTCACTCTCATTTTGATCCAAGCAGATTTAACTCATGCACCTCTTATGAGTTTCACAAAGAGGTTGTGGAGAAACGTCACTTGTGCACTACATATCTTGTTAGTCTCGAAAATCTCAAGAACACCAACATTCCCTCTCTGTTTGAACTTCTCAACTGGAAACCTCTGCTCCTTATCAAAAAGCCAGTGTACCCAGGTCTTGTTCGAGAATTTTATGCTAATATGCGACTCATTGATGGAACTCTTCATTCCTATGTCAAAAGGGTTCAAATAGCCCTTGATGCTGAGACAATTGGAGCGGTACTGGGCTTCAAGGATGAAGGTCCGCGAGCATATATGGCGGAAAAATGGGACACACAAGTCGGTGTTTCACACAATACCGTTCTCCAGCACATTTGCAAGAATCTCTCTGGATTGCATGGCACCATTCCAACCCACAAATCCCTTGGACCGATCAACTCCCTGCTTCACAGGATCATCACTCATATTCTGACACCCCAAAGCGGCTCACATAACCGAGTAACATTTTCTGACTGTCTCATATTGTTTTCTTTGGTTACTTCTACTCCTATCTCTTTTGGTTATATTATGATTAGACACATGTGGGATTCTGTTAGAAGCACCAGAAAGGCTAACCTGCCTTATGGTATGTTTTTAACTGGAATATTTGAGTACTTTAAAGTTGATTTGTTGAATGAGAAGGTAGAAAACGATGTGTCTACAATCCGAGGTGGAGGAGTGACTAAAGAAACCAAAGGGAGAAAATCGGACAGTGAGCATGAAGGAAGGCCAGAATCTTCCAAATCAATCAGGTCCTTTCAACAGATCTTGGGAGAATTCTCAAACATGGCTGACATGATGTTTCGATCTCATAAAGAAGCCCGGAAGCAGGCTTATGAGAATGAGAAAGCTTGGAAAAACTGCAAAGAAAGGGTCAACTTGATGCTGGAACATCTTAACAAGGATTTGGGAGAAGAGAGTGAAGGAGGCACTGAAGAAGAGGACATGCAATTCTCTGATGACTAGTGATTTTTTCTGTTTGATATTGGCTCCATTAGGCTCAATCTTTTTTTGTATAAGCATGACTTGATACTCACTGCTTTAGGATAATCCCTAGGATGCTTTGATACATTTCTGCTACTTTATCTTTAATATTTTGTTATGTTAATCATGATTTCTGCAGGTGCCCCTTTGATGACAAAAGGGGGAGGAAATTTAGGTTCCAAAATTGAAATTGGAACGAAACAGGGGCTGAAAAACAGGGCAACAGGGGTTGAAATTTTCAGTTTTGAAAATTCATGATTACCCTTGTTCAAAGAATGCATGTTGTTATATTTGTTTTAATATAGACATTGCTGTTTGAACTGCATGTTGAAGTTTATCATGATTAGTTTATTTGGCATTAGGTTTATAATGTTTGATTTATTTTGATGCCTGGCTTGTTGATTCATCATTGATAAACTTGTTTGTTTGAAAATTTATTTTTGGCAGTTCCTTTAACTATGTAGCATATCAAAACTGCCTTGTTTTGTTCTTAAAATATTTTTCATCATGTTGATTTGCTCTGAACAGGAAAATGTTTGAAAAATATTTGGATACCTTTTGAGGTTGAGCAGTAAATCAGTTTATGATATCAAATGAGTTTTGATTATCAATTAAAACTGCTCATAAATCAAGCAATTTAGCATTATAAAATTTGCTAAATAACATTGTTACTTGAAGCTTGATTTAAATGTTACAGGTTTATGCTTCCCTTGGTAAAATAGCATATATCAAGGGGGAGCCTTGTGACATTTTGAAAGGGGGAGAAATTTAAAATCAAAGGGAGAATTCCTTACTCAATCTTTTAATTTCTTTCCATTTCAATTTTAATAATGTTTGTCATCAAGGGGGAGATTGATGAGTTTGGAAAACTCTAAACCAAATTGATGATGATCAAACATTATTAACAGCAAAATTATTAAGCTAATTTTGATTAATGTGCTGATTAAAATAATTTTGTTGTGCAGATTTTTGTTGGGCCGAAACAAAAGAAAATTAACAAAGGCCAACTGTTGCATTATTAATTCAGCTTTGTGTTTAAAAGCTAGTTATAATTGGGCCAGAATAAATGTTAATGTTGCAAGCCCAAACAAATGCTTTCTTGTTTGCTTCCTATGCTTGATCCGCTACACAACTTATCAGGAAAGCAAATGCTTACTAATTGGGCCAGCTTTTAATTTCAACACTACAAGCCCAAGTCTCACAAATGATGAATGCTTCCATGCTTGGTCCGAAACAAAAGAAAAATGAAAGCCAAGTGCTTTCAACGGAACCAAGGTGTTAATCATGTGATGGATTTCAAAATCTATTACATTGTTAATTAATGCATGGGGAACATGAGAGAGAAAAATTCAGCTGATGTGATTGATGGTTATTATGACTTACACACCACTCAATAGGGAAGTAAAAGCAAGCTATGCCTAATTAATTTGATCAACCACTTTGTATTGCTTTTCTTTCAGATTCTTTATTTCTCTCTCATCTCTTTCTTCTTTTCTCTTTGGTCCTTGTCCAGTAAACCATGGATGCCGTGCTCTTCAACGAAGAAAAGGAAGAGTAGCATGCATCAAGACCATCAAGCTAATGATGGCAAGAAAACATACCAAAAGAAAGATGAGCTGTGGCTAAGATGCTTATCAAATGTGGTTAGATTTGGTGAAGCTATCTTGAGCCTTTCATGCTCAAAAATGGAAGAAGAAGATTCGGCCAGCTAGAGGAGATTCTTGAAGCATGGCTTGTCTTCGATTCTGCTCAACCACCACAGGGAGTAGCTAGAGTGGCGAAGTGATGGTTGAAGGCAGGGATTGAAGCAGATGAAGTCATCATCATCATGAGACATCAAGGGCCAGAAATCCATCTTGGAGAGCAAGCCAAGGATGGAGAGCCCGGATTGATGAAGGTTGATGATCAAGAAAGGACTAGAGGTAATTGCATGTTGGTTAATGCATGGTTATCTCTTCTCTCTCTGAGTGGCCGAACCGGTTCTGTGTTTGTTGAAGGAGGAAGAAAGTTGGTTCGGTTTTGGCTTCAAGTGTGGAGGCTTTCCTCTTCTTTAAAAAGGGGGAACAACCACTGTTTGAGGCAAGGAGAAAATTTGAGAGTGCAAGGCACAGAGTTCTCAGAGCTACCTGAGCTAACAGATTTCTCTTCTCCTTCAATGTATTCTGTTTTGTAATTTTCTGTTTAATTTTGTCATGTCTTGAGTCTCATGGTAAAAGGCAAACAGTGAGGTTTGTAATGAAAAAGCCATAGAGCGAAAAAAGGCAGAGAGTGCAAAATTGAAAGAAAAGCCATAGATGTCTTAGAGGTCCTTTGTACATCTTTGTTGTGTATCATGATTCTGTGGGAATCCCCTTGTAAGTTGGGTTAGCACTTTACAAGTTGTAATCTGATTGATTATAGTGAAATTCCATCATGTTTGTGATGGAGACTGGATGTAGGCTGCACTGCACTTAGCAGCCGAACCAGGATACATCTTGGTGCAATCTTCTTCTCCTTCTACTCCAATTCTGTTTTCAATTACACAGGAGCAAAAGCCAGAATTATCTCGTGCCAAGTGACGAGACAAAACAAAAAGTCTCGTGGCAAGGGACGAGACAAAACTGAGTTGCTCGTGTCAAGTGACGAGCAAAAACAGAAAAGTCTCTTCTGAAGGTCAGCAAGTAGTAGCTTCGAAAAAGGGGGCTAAGATTCAACCCCCCTTCTCTTAGCCACTGAAACCATCACAACTAATATTTTACATAAGCTGATAAAAGCTGTTTTAATATTTTAATAATTTTCTCGAGTCAACCTGTTCTGGCTGTGAAAACGGAGGACTAGTTCGAATCAGCTTAATTCGAACTAGTGTGGGTCACGTTTGCATGTAGTTCGAATCAATATGATTCGAATTACTCCTTAAATTAATGTATACATAATTCGAATGGTATCCATTCGAATTATTTTAATGGGGACTAATTCAAATTTAGATAATTTGAATTACTATCGCTTTAGTTAGTTCAAATTAGCTTGATTTGATTACATTAAAATATGTTTTTGGTGGATCCATATCACATTTTTTGTTTTGGTAAAATCACTTAAATTCTTCTTCTATTTAGTTTAATATGATATAAATTTGCATGCCAGAGAGTCACATACATACATTCTCCTTCACCATAGGGATTAAATCTACCTCATTTTGGGATATATAATGTTATTTTAGTAGTTTCCACCTATTAATGTTTTTGCTGGGAAGTGAGATTTCCCATATAGCCTTGCGCAATGCATAGTATATCTTTTTCTTTTTTGGTGTCTAATGCGTAGTATATCTCTTTCACTTATGATTGAATATTAATACTTTTGGTCCCTTCTTTTTTCATCTGAGTATGATTAACGTATGGCGAAAAAAGCTTCACATTGCCATATGAGATGTAATCATTTCTTCATCATTAAAGTTGTGTCCTCTACCATGTTTTTCACCCATAAAGATTATTTTTAGCCCCTTTGAGAGTCCGTTCCCTAATAATTAGCAGCACAAACCCACTTCATCCAAACGACAGCCAGAATCTCAAACTATCCCAACATCCATCATATCCAAAAAGCCAATAACCGAAAAAAGAACGAAAAAAGAAAAGTAATTCTACAAACATAGCATAACAGCATATACAACTTTTCCATGCCTTCCATAGAAGCACCGTCACATACAAGTTTCGAGTAGTGTTTTGTTTGTTTTTATCATCACAAAAGTTTGTGTGTATACATAATGGAATTCAAGAAGTAAAGTACTACTACACATCATCTCCTGAGCTCTGAATACTCAAAAGCAAATGATTGAACATTCTAAAAACCAAAAATTAAAAAAGCACAAAACAACAAACAACTAACTAACCAATCAATATCTCAAATTATACAATGGGGCATACCCCTAATTATATAACTCCCTTTCCCCTCTGTAGCCATCTTGTATATCAGAAAGAGCCATCACCAAATGTTCTAATTTCCCCCCTTTTTTTAATATATAATTAAAATTACAAATAAAAATTGAAAAAGAAAAAGAAAAAAACTAAAACCTAGCATTTTCAAAGCCGTGCAAGTCGCTGACTCTATTCAATGACTTCTTGATCATGGCCATCTTAGCCAGCTTCTCGGCGGCTTGCCAAGCCGATGTTGGCGTAAGCGGCTCGCCGTTCTCATCCACAAAACTCATTTCCTTATCCCTATGATCTCCCCCTCTCCGCCGCGACTGCATCGCTATCATATGCTGCTGCTGCACCTGAACCTGCTCCATCTGAACCTTCTGATGCTTCAGCCAATGAATCTCTGCCAGCTCAGCTTCCAAACCTCGAACATATTCCGAACCCGAACCAGATTGCAAAATAAGCGCGCGAGCCGAAGCAAGCAAATGGTGCGCGCTGGTGAAATCGTTACCGTGATCTACCAGTCTTCTAGACTCAGCTATGGCGCGCGTCGTGATGAACAAGTTCCTCAGCTTCTCGACTCTCGCGCCAGAAGAACAACGCGTGCTCTGCGGTGGTGGCACCACGAGTCCCTGCTCCCGACCGTACACAATCTCTTGGCTCGCAGGGTCCTTGTATAGGCACCGTACGGTGATGACGTGGCGAGTGGTGAAAGCGGGAACAGGAACTCGAACCTCAACAAGAAGCTCCCTCTCTTCCTCCGCGTAAAGATCGCCGAGCCTCACGGCGCCGCAGCTCAGAAGCGTTGGCCTTCCGCCGCAAGAGTATATAGCACTGATTTCAGCGGAGTCGCACTGCACGCCGAGCTGGACTCTAAGATCTTGAACCACCACGCTTAATAAACCGCCCACGCGCTTCGCGAACGCGTCCTCTGAAGGTTCGTTGCTGTAACCGCTTTTTGTGCCGAAACCGGATGAGTGAACCGGGATCTCGATGTGTGCGAACCGAGTCGATGACACGTGGCTTGATGGTTTTCGTTGATTGGATTTGTTGCTTGCTTGGACTCTCTCGTCTTGGCCGTCCGACAGGAGCATCACGCTCGCTACAGGATTTCTCTCTCTCCGATCTTCCAAGACTTTCGTCGCTTTGCGGAGTGCCTCGCCAGCGTTGCCGTTTCCGCCTTGGCCAGCGACGAGGCGGTCGAGGATGCGGCGAGCCATGCGCTGTCCCTGAGGTGTCATTCTCCGCAACGGTAAGAGCCGTTTGGGCGAAGCGGAGAAGGCCACGATCGAGAGCCTATCTGCGGGGCCGAGTGATGAGATAACCAAACGCATCGCTCTCTTCAGCATGAGCAGCTTCGCGCCGGTCATGGTTCCTCCAACGTCAAGAACCGTCACAAGATCTATCGGTGCTCGCTGTTGCGACATGTTCCGCACCGGAGTAAGCGGCGGTGGTGGCGGAGCCTTCACTTTGAGCACCAAAGCGTTGGTCTCGTGAGTTCTTGAGACGGAAATGACGGCACACTCCGGCATGAGCTTCACTTGAACGGTTCTGGAATCTGCCTCAATATTTTGAAACTCATCTGAGTAGGATTTGACTGAGGAAGCAGAAGATTTTGGATTAACGAAGAATCCTTGAAATTCACCGGCATCGTCTTCGTCGTCTTCGTCTTCCGCATTTTCATCAGCTTCGGGAATCGGAATAATCCTGCCGCCGGAGGTCGGAGAAAGGAGAGGTTCATCATCGTCGTAGAACCTTATCGACTCTGAATGCTTCTGTTGCTGAGGTGGCTCCACAGGCTTGGTGTTGAAAACTGAAGAATTGTTATTTTCTGTGGGATTCTTCATGTCGCTGGCATTCTGAGACTCTGAAGGGAGGTTCTTGTGCGCAGCAAGAAGTGGCACGTCTTTCCACGTAGCGTTGCAAACTGGACACACAAGGCTACCTTGCTTGCGAACATGTGAAGCTATGCAAGGAAAGTGGAAAGCGTGGGCACATTCTGCAGTGTATATCGCAGTGCCTTGTCCCGTCTTCACGCTGTTCAAGCATATTCCGCAGCTACTCTGTTAAACGTGAAAAACAGCCAGAATTAAGAACCAAACGGTACAATAAAACGATGCGTTTTGAGTTTTGAGTTTTGAATTTTTAACTTTGCATTGTACACAGTACACACCCTGAATTTGAAGCTGTTCTTGAATAGGGACAATTTGAGAGGGGAACGTGGTGAAGATGGATTTGAAGCTGCAAGCGTCTTGGGGGACTTGCTTGCTCTTGGCGTGCTTAATTTGCTTGCAACTCTGGGGCTCTCATTTGATGCAGCTGCTTCGGCGATTGTACGGCAACGCAGGCTTGGGCTTGAAACGGATTGAGATTGCTGTTGATGCAACCTTGGAGTGGAAGGATTGCTGAGGAAACCGAGTCTGCCACAGCTTCTCGGGCTTGGGCTTGGGCTTGAGCTTCTACGATGCTTGTTATCGGATAGGGTGGATTCTGGGTCGCGTGTGCAAAAGGCTCTTCTCCAACCAGTTCCCATTTTTCAAAGACCAAAAGGTGTGAGATGAGGAGGAAAAAAAAAAAGAAAAGACAGAACTAATCCACAATGAGAATAGCAGGTGCCTTCTTCCTTAGCTTCTATCCCTTTCTATCGCTTTTTATTATTACTATATAATAGTATTGCTTTTGCTGGAATGAGAAGGAGAAGGAAAAGAAAGGAATAGTTTTGTTTGTTTTGTTTTAATGGATCTGGAGGTGGCACAGAAGACAAACGAATTCAGTGAGTAGAGCATGGGATCAAACGGAAAATAAAACAAAGAGACAAACTCGAACCCGCACTAATAAGATAAAAATGATAAAGATATACACTCAATTGTCCAGCCTAGGCTATTCTGTTCCTCTCTCTCTCTCTCTTATATTGAGAAACGCAAAAAGATCTCTGCAATTAAACGCCTTGAGAGAGATCTGTCTTACCCCCTTTCTCTCTCCCCCCTTTTAACTTGTACAAAAAGGGAAGGCCCCTCGTCCTTTAAATAATTTATATAGTATAGTATTATATAATACACAGGCCTAATTATTAATTAAACTGAGTTCATCAAAGAATTACCAGGATTAATACCATAATACACATGTTTCACCCACCGTAACCGCCACTTGTTGGTTGGTTATCTTGAATTAACCGGTCAAACCCAACTACCTATTAAATTTATTTATTGTTTTGCCATTGTATTCTGTCTCACCAAACACTGATCATCGTTCATCACCGACCTGTTGTGAGGCCACAAGTTGATCTTAACCAAACAGAAGATAAAATATAAGATATATATACAACGCCTGCCTATCTATCCATCTACTGCTCCCATCCATGCACATCACCTTGTGACTCATCCACAGGGTACACGTGCCTTAGCTTTCACTTCTCACCTTCCAAATTTGATCCAAAATAATAGTATTGAACTAATGCGACATTGGCCTCATACTTATTTTGGTTCCTGTAAATACATGTATGAATCATTTTAGTTTTTAAGTTTATAATAGATTAGAATCATTTAATTTACATGGACTCAAATCAACTTCTTCGCAGTGAATTTGATGGTGGTGACACTATATAAGTATATAGTGAATGTTATGTGTGTACTTGAAATCCCACGGCTGAAGCTGAACGCTTAGAATGGCCGTCTGATTAGTCACATCCTGATCAGTGATCACCATCGTGATGAATATCCCATCCGTGAGGCTGAGAGTGACAGTAACACACAAAAAACTGTGGAGCCTGTGTGCAACAGACTGAGAGAAATGGACCACTAGGGAGACCCACTCTTCTAACAAATTCCAAATTTTTACTACAGACTGCGACTTCACAAGTTTACATGCCTATTGAGTATATACATGTACAACCCCAAAAATTTTACCCTGAGCTTGAACCTCGGATTACAGTGTAGTAATTTTCACTGCTGTAAAAAGAGGGGAGTGGACACAGTAAAAACCTAGATGTCAGTGTGTGAGGGCAGGGACAGGTTTAGGAAGTAGAGTAGTAGTGTAGTACACTGTTCCATGCATGTCTCACTGTCTTGGGCCGTTGTATTAATTGGCGCAGATTGGAGTACAGAAAGGTTAATACATCAATTGCCATAAAAAGATTCAGAATTTATACAAAAGACTCACTGATCACACATTCACATGACCCGTCCCTTCTTGGTCTGTCAGTAGTTTGGAGACCCAACCAAACACACTCTTATTATCCTTTGGTAATAAAACCTCATTATACATCCACTATCCTTCTCCATAAAGTTTAAACTATTAATAATTTAAAGCCATTATTACCCTTATGGCATAAACAGCATCACATTAACATGCTTTATGCCCCCACCTGCTTGGCCTAGTTAGCCAAGTCTAATACTATTAATAATGAATGAATTTGATTATTCACCCAAAGCCATAACAAGAGGGGTCCTCTTTGTTTTTCTACTTTTCTTTCTTCAAAATTCAAAAAGTGTATTATTTTAACCACTTGTATGAGCGTACAATAGTTAGTAAAAATAAACAATTGTTACATGTAGCTAGAGTAGAGACTAGAGTTGGAGAAAGAATCGAATAAAAAAGGTGGATGGAGAAAGTTCTTGGATAAGTGCAAGGCCACCAAATTCAACCACTAGGAGTGGGTTTCTTAAAACCAGCAAAACGAGGCAGAGAGGGAGTCACAGAGGGGGGTTGGTACCTTCCCAAAAGGACATAGTAACTTATATATATTTAGAGAGAGAGAGAGAGAGAGATTTGACTGGCAGTGTAGTGTCATCAAAGAGTCAATAATTTCGACACGAACGGCGTTTGGGCATCTAAAGGATGCTGACGTTTTCAGAGAGGTCATACTCACAAAGCTTTAAGCTTAGCTCGTGCATTGCATTGTGCATTGCATAGCATAGGGAGAAAACATCGCTCGCCACTCATAAAAACTGCGTTTGTCAAATCTCTCAATTGTCAACTCACCCCGGGAATATAGTATGCACTATTCAGTATGCATGCTATGCCATATCCATTTAGTAATATTTTATGCCTTATCATTCTCACTTTCTCACTTATAATTTTTGTTGAGAAATAATAAACTATCATAATTTATTATTTTTTTATTATTTAATTATTAATTTAGTTTTTTAGTCTAATAATTTAATAATATATTTTATTTTATATTTTTAAATAATAATAATTAACTGATAACTAAAAATAATTAATTTTAATAATTTTTTAATATTTCTCTTTTTTTGCCAATTCTACTGTATTTTTTATTTAATTTTTAACTTTATTTTAATTTATTTTTTATAGTAAATTTTAAATTTTTAATAAAATATTAATTATTTAATTATTTTTAACAATTGGACACAAAATTTTAAACAACACAACAAATTTTTTTCCTTTTCTTTTTTGTATATAAATAAAGAAGAGTATATATCACTAAGATATATAGAAGAACAATACAAGAAAATCAAGAACAAATGATTCTCCATTTTTTAAATTATTTTCACCATCTTTGATTAAAGACTCTTAATTTTGTATAAAATAGAAGTCAAACTCCTAAGTTTATTTCACGATCATACAATTTGTTTCTTTGAAAACAAATAAACTTTTTTACTCTACATTTAGTCAATTTTAAGTTCAATTTTTTTATTGGCTAAGTTATTAGTTTAAAAAGAAATGTCTTCCCTAATTTAACCATTAAAGCTAAAAGAATTGTATTCTAACCAAACGCTCTACTCTAGATGATAATGTTGTATTGCAAAGTGTCACAAATTTGCTTCTTAATTTCCTAAATCAGCGAACCTAATAATCAAGAAAAACCGATCTAAGATTCTCAACTGTAATATTCATCTTTTAACCTAATCATTATTTTTAATTTATTATTGCCGACGCTTTTTAGTTTTTCTTTATCTATATAGCTAGCTAAGTTAGGCAGCTAACTAAAGTCACTTTGGATTAAAAATAAATGGATTTCACCGGTAATTCGATTTCTTCTAGAAAAAGATTTCGTGTAGGATAAAAATTTCACTTTATGCTCTCTTTAAAAATTTGCTTCTCTTCTTTAAGGATGGTCTCAAGGCTACCTGGGTTTAGCTTGTGTTTAAACCAATTTTTTGCCTTATTGCCTTTGTTTGGGGAGACATCACTCGATCCCCCTATCATAAAAGAACAGCTTAATTTAAAACCTAGAAGGGAACCAGGACAATTTATTCCAACAAAATAATTAAGATGGTTAGTTAAGATCTATTATTCCTTAAAAGAACTTGATGATTTTCTACTCTACTAATTATTCTAGTGCCACCAAGTACACAGGTCATCATGAAGGAAAAAAAATAGTGGCACAGTTGATAATGACAATAACTTATTATTAAATGTGTGAGAACTTTCTTCTAATGAAAAGTTCTTCATACAAGATAGTAGTAATAATAAATAATTAATATTACGTCTCTTATATTTAATTACTACTAGGATTATTTGCTTGCTTAGAGGGAAATGGGAGTAGCATGTAGTAGCTGATGGTGTAGCCAGCAAAAGCAGTGTGCCATTTATTTCAAATGAAAGATATGCATATCGTCAAGGGCCCACGAGGGGCACTTAAACGCATTATGTGGTCAACAAAATTAATGCATGCACATCAGTACATGATTGTGAGTACCGAGGTAGTTATGTGTTTTTCAATGTATGTGACGAATTTGCCAGTTTGTGATTTATTGTGGCTAATTTTTTTTGTCCATGGAAGTGTGATAAGTAATATATTAAAACATCGTAATTTTTGTATTTTTAAAATTATAGAAGTTGTATAAATGGGAGGATGTGATTTTGGTACCTTAAATTTTTTTAAATAGAAATTAGATGGTCGGAATTTAAAAATCGAAAGGTGTAATTTTTATATTTTAAAAATTGAATAATCTAATTTCCATATTTTTTAAAAATAGGAAGGTCTAATTTTTTTATTTTAAATTAAATAGTATCACATTTAAAATTAACATCCCAATAATTAATATTCTAAAAAATACTATTATCAATTTAATATTAAAAATAATTTATTATCCATTAACATTTTTAAAGTGTTAATAATTAAATTAATTTTTTAAAGATAAGTTATTTTTTAATTTATTTTTAAAAAATTTATAATTAAATTAAATTTTTTAAAAATTATAAAAATTAATTTTTTTTATTTTTTATCATTCTATTAATAATTTTATTAATAATTGATGATATAAAATATTAATTAATAAGATACATAATATTTAGTATGTTTAATTAAATGTTGAACAAATACATTTATAAAAATATATCAATTTATTCATTAGGTTATATTAGGACTAAGATTTATATAATTAAAAAATAGAATAATTAAACTCATAGAATTTCATAAATAAATATATTTGATCAACATGTAATTAAATATGTTAGTAATTATATATGTTATTAATTAATATTTTATATTATTAATTATTAATAAAAATTGTTAATAAAATAATTTATAATTTTAAAATATTAATTTAATTAATAATATTTTTTATGAATAAATTTAAAAAATAATTTATTTTTTAAAAATTAATTTCACTATTAAACTCATTTAAATTTTAACTACTATAATGCTAGTCAAGAGAAGGAAGAGATTTATATATAGGGTAGAAGAATATGCAGGAGTGAATTCTACTCCTACTTTTGATAAACTATAGATACTACTACTTACAATATTAAAGCATTTTGTTCTTTGAATAATACGTTTAAAGCATGTATAGTTAGAAAGGAAGAACTATTACTATTTTAAAAGAGGATCTTGCTAACTAGGAATATATATCGTAGCGTAATTATACAATATTTGTACTTGAAATAAATAATGAATATCTTTCCTATGTGCATACGCAACCGTTTGACACCGATCCAAGAGTTCCAATACATAATATAAAAAAGTTTTTAATATATTCGAAATATTGATGTTTCAATAATTTTAATTATTGATTTTAATTAATATATATTATATATATTTTTGATAATTAAGATCAACAATTAAAATTATTAAAATATTAATGTAAAATAATTACAGATATTTTAGAACATGTTAGTACGAAATAATATTCTTCGAAAATGTTCTTTTTCGGGTGTACTCTATTAGGTGTGTGTTTATGAAAGCAAAATATTTTATCTCCAATTATTATTTGAGTTATTATATATGATTATATTAAGGTGATTATTATTCACTGTATTCATATAAAAACGATAAAAAAAATTATTAAATAATTTAAGAAGAGTGTTATGAATCAATAACTTTTGTGATTTGTAGTCATAAAATAGTCATTAATAATATTTTTAATGATGTGAAATTTTATCTAATGATATAAAATTATTTTTTTTTTTGATTATATGTTAGTCAGAATTTAATAAAGTTGTTAATTTCTAGATTTTTTTTTATAATTTAATATATATAATTAAATTATTATATAATAACTTTTAATGATCATCTTTATATTTAAATAACTTCAATGCATCATATGCTGTCAGCAGGCTTCAAAACGTTATATATACACAATAATTAGTGGCAATTCCGTGGTTTTAACTATTAGAACAACTTTCTTTCCAAAAAAAAAAAAAAAAACTTAACGAGAATAACTAGCTATTATTAAATGGTAGAGTAACATGACCAAACAGCATATAACTTTTTGACTAAGTATAGAGCAGGTAACATATATAAAATATTCGGATATCATGGCATTGGTATCCAAAACACCAACTTCTTTAGTTTAATACTCCCTTCATCATCACTTTCTTTAATTTCTCCCTTTCCAAATCTCAAATAAGAGATGCTTATATAAATATATCTTAATAAGAGTAGAAGGTATGATTCAGTGTCAATCATTGACATGTGGCTCGATAGTCAAAATTAAATTCACACGTAAACACTATAGTAATAGTGCTATTATTCCTTAATCATAGAGTTACTTTTGCTTTTTCACGTATATTAATATAACTTAATATTATATCATAATACAATTTATGTTTTTAATATAATAATATATATAGAATTATAGATAGATCACGTCTCTGGTGGCCATAGTTTTGATGGTTAATAATAGCTAACTATCAAATGAAAAACCGACAAGTGGAATGCGAAATAGTGTGATTAAGCTTTGATTAAGAGATTAAGAAGGCAGAAGGGTAACTGATTTCTCTTTTATCGCCGGAGATAGTAGTGAAAATAAGGGGTAAAGTATTAAATTAGTTCCTTACGTTTGGGTGTAATTTTTAAGGTTTAAAGTGTTCTATTTGAATTTAAAAAAGTTTCATTTAGTTTTAATTTGGTCTCACCGTGAGGTCAAAGATAAATAATTAATGAAATATCTTACATGACAGCAGTATGAGAACAAGGATGATAATTTGGAGAATAAGTACAAGCTCTAGAGACACAAAATCAACCGTGGATGCATTAATATATGTATTTAATATTTTTTTAGTTTTATAGAAAATATTTCGGTTGATTTTGTGTCTCTAGAGCTTGTACTTATTCTCCAAATTGTTGACCTTGTTCTTATACTGTTGTCATGTAGGACATTCCATTAATTATTATCTTTGACCTTCGGTGGAACTAAACTGAAGCTAAATGAAACTTTTTTGGATTCAAATAGGACACTTTAAACCTTAAGGACCAAAACAGGATTACGTCCAAATGTAGAAGACCAATTTAGTACTTTACCCTGAAAATAAGTGATGTCCGAAGGATATGAATGTCAATGAAAAAAATCTGCTTGAAGTTGAGAAAGCAGACGTTAGTCGCCGGAGGTATGGCAGAAGGGGAAAGTTGTTTAATGGTGAAGAAGGGGAATAAGGTGATTTTTCTTTTTTGTTTTATCGCTAGTTAATGAGTTGCTATATGTACAAGGTAAGATTCGAATTCAAATTAATTAGAATAAAGTGACATTGATGCTTAAAGATGAGTCTTTTTTGGATCAAGTTGGCTAATTTTGTGTTGTCCAATCAGGTTTACCATTTAGGATCTATTTATACCCTGGTCGAGCTGTCCGACCCAGGATGATTAGCAACGAGGCGACCGACCTCTTCAGACCAAACTACCCGACCTCTTCTCAAAGAGCTCGGCCAAGCTGTCAGGAAAGCCCAATAAAGGGCCCAAACAGAGGAACACGACCCAAATCCAAGGGCAGCCCAAAGCCTATAGAGATGAGGGCGGTTCCCTTGAAGATAAGATGACCTCACTCAAAAGATAAAGATAAGATAAGATAACTAACTTATCTTATCTAAAGAAGGTCGCTCTACACCATTATAAATACATTGGAGCATCCAGGTATAACTCATACTCTGATTCTACTAAAAAACCTGCTTAATACCCTTGCTAACTTAAGCATCGGAGTCCCTTGCAGGCACTGCCACCCTCCGGTGACAAAGGATCAGCAGCATTGCCAGTCCAACAAGTCGGACATGACAGCTCCGGCTGCCACGCACAAGCCGGATCCATCATCTCCAATCCGTACAGAAGATCTCGTCCGAGATCGACCTACAATTTCAGGTAACCCTCGGAATATTGGCGCCGTTGCTGGGGAACCTGGAAGTCATCCCATCACCATGGTGGACGACCATGACAACGACCACGATTCAGGTCTAGAAGACCGAACGCCGCACAAAAACATGGATACTAAACCAAAAGATACCCCGCAACCTAACGAAGACAAAAATTCACCAAACTCGGGAGCCCCTGAGACACTTCAAGATCGTTTAAAACAACTCGAGAAAGAAGTCCAACATCAGTGAGAAGCTGGGAAGGACCTATAAAGAGAGATATGGCGACGCTGAAAATTGGAGGACAAACTCCTAAAATTCGAAACCGATCTCAAAACCAAAGCGACTCGTTCCACCCACGAGGACAACTCCCACAAGGACCAAGATCCATTCACTAAGGAGATCATGAAGACCAAAATCCCAAAGACTTTAAACTCCCGGATATGTCCTTATATGATGGCACGGCAGATCCCAGCCACCACCTCATTAATTTCAGAAGTCGAATGTACCTCACTGACGCCTCAGACGCAATTCGCTGCAAAGCCTTCTCAACTACCTTAACAAAAACGGCGATTAAGTGGTTCGACAATCTACCCCCCAGGTCCATCTCAAGTTTCGACGACCTAGCCATGAAGTTTCTAGCCAGATTCTCTATCCAAAAAGACAAAACCAAGCATGCCCCAAGTCTATTAGGAATCAAACAAGGAGATCAAGAAAGTCTCCGTAGCTACATGAAAAGATTCAACAAGGCATGTCTAGACATACAAAGTCTACCCACGGAAGCGGCCATCATGGGCCTCATCAATGGCCTACGAGAAGGGCCTTTTAGCCAATCCATATCAAAAAAGCATCCCACATATCTAAATGAGGTACAAGAACGAGCAGAGAAGTATATCAACATGGAGGAAAAAGCTCGACTAGGAGAGAACTCAAAATCCGGATTCTCCTACTCCTCCCAAGATAAGGACAAAGAATCTAAGAAAAAAGGAGATCGACATGGGGAAAAGATAAAAAATACCACAATTATACCCCTCTTCGGGTATCCCTTGTGGATGTCTACAGAGAAGTATGCCATACTGAAAAATACCCCCAGCTCGACCACTCAAAAGCAAAAAAGGAGGAGAAAATCGGGCAGAATATTGTGAATATCATCGAATCTACGGACATTCCACCAACGAATGTTTCGACTTAAAAAATATCATAGAGAAACTGGTAAGAGAAGGAAAGTTAGATCGGTATTTGGCGAGCCCAGCCGACGATCCCAGAAAAAGAAGTAGGGATGAAAATGTCAGACAGGCAGAACGACCACCCTGTACACCCAAGAGACACGTCCACATGATCCACGGAGGATTTGCGGGAGGCGGAATCTCCAAATCATCTCGCAAAAGATTTCTCAAAGAAGTATATCACGTTGAGGGAAGAAAGGAAACACCCGACATCTCCACAATTACTTTTACCAAAGAGGATGCATCTGGCACCATCCCAGGACACGACGATCCTATGGTCATCACTATCGTATTGGCAAATGCAAATCTCCACCGCACACTGATAGACAAAGGAAGCTCCGCCAACATATTATTCAAAACTGCATTCGACAAACTCGGCCTAGAAGAAAAAGAACTCAGAGCATATTCGAACAGCCTATTCGGACTGGGAGACACCCCAGTTCAACCACTTGGATACGTCTCACTACACACGACCTTTGGAAAAGGAAACCAGTCAAGAACACTCAAAATAGACTACATTGTGGTCGACGTAAGCTCAGCCTACAATGCCTTAATAGGTCAGACAATAATTAATCTGCTCGGTGCAGTAGTCTCGACTCCACATCTATGCATGAAGTTTCCAACTGCAGAAGGAATAGATACAATAAAAGCAGACCAGAAGACGGCGCGTCGCTGCTACAACGAGAGTTTAAGCCTCAGAGGCAGAGGAGAAGAATTCCACACCATCGAACTCGGTGGAGCTCAGAGGCGGGAAGAACTCCGCCCACAACCCGAAGGTGAAGTAGAAAAAGTCCAGATCGGAGATATCCCAGACCAAACAATCAATATCGGTACAATCCTAAAAGGAGACATAAAAGAATCACTCGTACAGGTCTTGTGAGATAACGTCGACCTCCTTGCATGGAAGGCTGCAAACATGCTAGGCATAGACCCCAAGTTAATGTGCCACAAGCTAGCAGTCTACCCAGGATCTCAGCCAGTACAACAGAAACGTAGAAAGCTCGGGCCAGAACAATCTCAAGCTGTGGAAGAGCAAATACAGCCCTACTAGAGGCAGGATTCATAAGAAAAGTCACGTACCCGCTATGGCTAGCCAACATTGTCTTGGTGAAAAAATCGAATGGGAAGTGGCGGATATGCACCAACTACACTGATCTCAACAAAGCCTGCCCAAAAGATCCTTATCCACTCCCAAGTATCGACGCTCTGGTAGATGCCTCCTCCGGGTATAAATACCTCTCGTTTATGGACTCATATTTGGGATACAATCAAATCCCGATGTATCCGTCTGACCAAGAAAAAACCTCGTTCTTAACCCCAAAACCAAACTACTGCTACATCGTCATGCCTTTTGGACTAAAAAACGCAGGAGCTACCTATCAGAGATTAATGAATAAGATCTTCACGGATCACATCGGAAAAATCATGGAAGTATATGTGGACGACATGTTAATAAAGACACAAAGTGAAAAGACACTGCTGTCCGACCTCACCCAAGTATTCGACACTATAAGAAGGCATGGCATGCGACTTAACCCTGTAAAATGCACCTTTGCAGTAGAAGATGGCAAGTTCTTGGGTTTTATGCTCACACAAATAGGAATTGAGGCAAATCTGGATAAATGCCGGGCCATACTCGACATGAAGAGCCCGACTTGTGCCAAGGAAGTACAACAGAGTGCGAGCAGGCCAGGGAAAGAGGTTTGAATGAACAACAGAGTGCGAGCAGGCCTTCCAAGATTTCAAAAGATTCCTGGGGCAGCCACCTATCCTAGCTCGGCCTCGGGAAGGAGAACCACTTATATTATATCTCGCAATAGGAAGTCGGGCGGTTGCCTCAGCACTAGTCCGAGAAGACAATAGTGGGCAACAACATGTGTACTTCATTAGTAAAGCATTACAAGGATTCGAGCTGAACTACCAAAAAATAGAAAAATTCGCCTATGCTCTCATATTAACATCTCGACGACTTCGTCCATATTTCCAAGCTCACACCATAAGGGTTCGGACCAACCAACCCATGAAAGAAATTTTACAGAAAATAGATTTAGTAGGTAGAATCTTGCAATGGGCAGCCGAGTTGTCCGAATTCGACCTTCAATATGAAGCTCGGACAGCCATCAAATCACAATATCTATCCGACTTCATTGCAGAATTTACAGACACCCCAAAAATCCCTACAGAATGAAATCTCTACGTAGACGGTTCCTCGAATAAATTAGGAAGCGGCGCAGGTGTGATAATTGAAAGCGACCAGGGAACCCAAATCGAACTTTCTCTCAAATTCGGGTTCCCTGCCTCAAACAACCAAGCAGAATATGAGGCGTTACTAGCTAGTTTGAAGCTGGCCAAGGAGGTTGGAGCCCAAAAGCTTATCATCTTTAGCGACTCACAAGTTGTCACTTCACAAATAACAGGGAGCTACCAGGCCAAAGATCCCACCATTAAAAAGTACTTGGACAAAACTAGGGAATAGCTCGGACAACTCGAAAAATATGAAGTCCGCCACATACCACGAGAACAGAACGCCCGAGCTGATGCACTCTCAAAACTAGCCAGCACCAAACCAGGGGACAACAATAGAAGCCTCATGCAAGAAATGCTACAGAACCCGTCAATCTCGGAAGAAGAAAAATCTTAGCCATCACAGGTCAGGATCAAGGATGGATGACCCCCATAATTAACTACCTCAAAACAGAAACGCTCTCAACAGATGAAAAGGAGGCAAAGAGGTTAAAACGTGAGGCACAATACTACACTATCATAAACAATACTCTATACAAAAGAGGGATCTCAATACCATTGTTAAAATGTGTGCCGACTTCCAACACAAAGGAAGTTTTAGAAGAAGTACACAGCGGCATCTGTGGCAACCACCTCGGAGCACATGCTCTCACCAAAAAGGTTCTCCAGGCCAGATTCTATTGGCCGATTCTACAAAAAGAAGCAACAGAATTCGTAAAGACATGTCCACCATGCCAGAAACATGACAACTTTCACATCGTCCCACCAGAGGAGCTTATCAGCGTAACCTCACCCTGGCCATTCGCAAAATAGGGACTCGACCTTCTCGGCCCTTTCCCTCAAGGATCCGGACAAGTCAAATTTCTCATCGTAGAGGTAGACTATTTTACAAAATGGATTGAGGCAGAACCCCTACCTAACACCACCGCTCAAAGAAGCCGAAAATTCCTATATAGAAACATTGTCACAAGGTTTGGGGTTCCATACTCCATTATCACAGACAACGGTACTCAATTCACAGATATGGGCTTTAGAAAATTGGTGGCCGATTTGAACATAAAACACCAATTCACGTCCGTAGAACATCCTCAGGCCATTGGACAAGCAGAAGCTGCCAACAAAATCATATTGGTCGGGCTAAAACGAAGCTTACAGGATGCCAAGGGAGTCTGGGCCGAAGAGCTCCCACAAGTCCTATGGGCATATCGAACAATGCCACATTCCACCACAAAGGAATCCACTTTCAGACTAGCTTACGGGATGGAGGCAATGATCCCAATAGAGGTCGAAGAAGGGTCGCCCAGAGTGATCCATTATAGTGAAGAGGCCAATTCCCAACTTCAAAGGGAAGAACTCGACCTACTTCCAGAAATTCAAGAAAAAGCTCAGATCAAGTAAGAAGCATTAAAACGTCGAATGGCTTCAAGATACAATCAAGAAGTAGTACCGCGAGGATTTGCTGAGAATGACCTTATCCTAATCCGAAATGATATCGGAACAACTCGACTCGGAGAAGGAAAGCTGGCGGCAAACTGGAAAGGACCCTACCGAGTTGTAGAGGTACTTGGAAAGGGCTACTACAGACTGTCCAAACTCGAAGGGTGAGAGCTTCCAAGGTCATGGCATGCCTGCAACTTAAGAAGGTACTACAGTTAGAGGTAATAAAGATCATAGGATAAGGTGCACTCTTTTTCCTGAAAAAGTTTTTTCATGAGGTGCAAAACTAAGATCTACAAATTGCACGACTTAGAAACACCCACATGTATATATTTGCATTCTCTTTGAATAAAGTTTTAGATTCTCTACAAATATTCAAGACGCATTAATCTGAAACGCTAAAATTTATCGCCCGATTATAAAGCTACAAGGTCAGTAGAAAGTGAAAATCAAATTCACTGCTCGATCACAAAAAGGACCAAAAGAGATGAAAATAGAATTCATCAAAAGGTCAACCAAACAAGGATCAAACCTGGCTTCGACAAAATCGGCAAATATGAAAAAGCAACAAAACAGAATAATGCAAGAAGTTATCAAAAGTGATCCATAGAAAGGACCTGACGAGGTCTTAATAAAATGGGTTGATAAAAATAACTTAAAAGACAGGCCGACATAGAGAAGTCGGACCAGTCGATAACCAAAGTTATAAAAAGTCAATCCCTGGAAAGAGGTATGGCCAGCCCTAAAAAAAAGGATTACTAAAAATAACTTAGAAGGGACCGACGCAAAGAGGTCGGCTCCAAAATAAAAAAGTTATAAAAAGTAATCCCTGAAAGAGATCTGACAAAGGTCCAAAAAAGAGGATTACTAAAAATAACTTAGAAGGGACCGACGCAAAGAGGTCGGCCCCAAAATAAAAAAGTTATAAAAAGTAATCCCTGAAAGAGACCTGACAAAGGTCCAAAAAAGAGGATTACTAAAAATAACTTAGAAGGGACCGACGCAAAGAGGTTGGCCCCAAAATAAAAAAGTTATAAAAAGTAATCCCTGAAAGAGACCTGCAAAGGTCCAAAAAAAGAGGATTACTACAAATAACTTAGAAGGGACCAACGCAAAAAGGTCGGCCCCAAAATCAAAAAGTTATAAAAAGTAATCCCTGAAAGAGACCTGACAAAGGTCCAAAAAAGAGGATTACTAAAAATAACTTAGAAGGGACCGACGCAAAGAGGTCGGCCCCAAAATCAAAAAGTTATAAAAAGTAATCCCTGAAAGAGAAGATTACTAAAAATAACTTAGAAGGGACCGACATGACGAAGTCAACCTCCTACAAACATGTTATAAAAAGTAACTCCTAACAGAGACCTAACAAAGGTCCACACAAAATGGATTACTAGAAATAACTTGTGACCAAAGCAAGGAAGTCGACATACAAGTTGGACCCAAACATCCACAACCTCAAAGAGAATCAAGCCACAAGTATGAAAATACAAAGGAAATCCAAAGAAGTCGGACAATAAAAGCCCCAACACTCCCAAAAAACCTAAAAAGGTACCAGACAGATGCAGACAAACATGTCATGAAAAGCAGCATTTTGAGAGTAATAAAGCCCAAGAGGCCACCAAAATCAGCCCCAAGAGCTTAAAATCTACTTTGTTTTTCAAAATAAAGTTGCTAAACAAGCAACTAAAAAAGCCGCAAAAAGTCAGAACCACCGTTTACAAAAATATTAACAGTTCAAAAGCCCACAAGCCGGGCTATCTACACAAACACCCAGAATGATCATCGAGGATCCAAAGACTGCTCAGCAGCATCAACACGGGTGAAGGAGGACGAGTCTGAAGGGGCACTGCATCTAATGTTCCATCATCTCGGTTCAGAATTTGAACATCGGGATCAGACTCCGGTTGAGCGACTTCAGCCGAAGTAGAGGAGGGCGGCATATTAGAGGTTTTTGCAGAAGAAACAACAGGAGGGCCGACACCATCATCATCATCAGGATCATCAGAAACAATCTTACCATCCCTAAAAATTTTGTCCAGGCTAAAAAGCGAAAGGTCAAGCTCCGGCGCAAGAACTCGAACTTGCTCCGTCAGATTTTCATAAGCAGCATTAACACTGCCTACAAGGTGACCTTGGAGTTCGGTATAATCAGCCCGAACAGACTCCAAGCTGTTCCCGAGATCCATCATCTCTCTATAGGTGGTAACATAGCTATCCTTATGTTTCAACGCTGTGTCCTCAGCTAATTTCACAGAGGCCGCCAAACCAATAGCCCGAGTCTTCTCCCCCTCCAACTCCTTCTCCAGCTTAGTCACCTTCACCTCAAGCTCCTCTTTTAAACCTTTAATCCGGTCAAACTCTGACTTGGCCTCCTCCATAAAGGTCTTTGTAGCATGGATAGGAAGATCTTGGGCGGTCCGGTATAAAGTTGCTCCCATGTGTGCCAGTTTAATGCCACTCCGAGTGATAAAATCCAAATGATAAAGAATGGATACATCATCAGTTGGCATGACACCATCAGGAGCAATCTGTTGATCAACAAACCCGATAGTATCAAAGTCAAGAGCATCCAGATTAAAAGACTCGACAGACTGGGGTCTTTTTGGAGGAGGAACGGTAGTAGGAGAAGAAATAGCAGCAGAGGTCTGGGGAGGATTAACTAAATGGACCTGAGGTATTGGGATCACCCTCCTCGGCCCAATAGAACTCAAAATCGGTCTCTTAGAAGGAACTTGAGAAGATCCCTCCCCTGCAGCCTTGGCCAAGATATTTTGTGCAGCAGTAGCTTTCCTCGCCTTTTTAAATGCTTTCATGGAATCATTGGTCTTGGCCATCTCTGAAAAAACAAATCAAAATAAGTTACAAAACTGGAGGAAAAGAAGTAAAAACAAAACATAACAAAAAGAAGTCGGTCTCTACCCAGTTCGGCTCGGACAAGAGAAGGGTCCCCGAAGAATCTCTTTGTGTCAAGATGAGGATGCTCCCCCCAAATATCCTCCAACACAGTTTCAAAGGCCTGCTCGACCTCATCAAGCATCTCCCACAAATATCGAGACACTATAACATTCTTCTGCCAACACAAAGGGAAGGTAGGTTCACCATTCACTTCTAGGAAAAAAGGTCGAGCTCCCTCAACAGCTCAAACCTTGAAAAAGTAGTTCTTAAAATCCCTAAAGGACTCATCATACATGGAAAAGACTTTGTGCCCTTGGGCAGACCTGAAAGAAACCCAAGAAGCTTTGTTTTTGGTAGTCCCATGCTTTGTCAGAACAAAGAGGTATAGAAAGAGAGTTTGAGAAAGCATAACATCTAATCTTGGCAGAGCAACTGAAAGATCTTGATAAAACCCCAAGAGTTCGGATGGAGCTGGGATGGAGCAACGTTACACGACCACAACAAGTCAGTCTCAAAGGAAGTAAAAGGGAAAGTGATGTTCAGCTGGCTGAAAAAATAGTCATAGGCATAAAAGAAGGGACGCTCCCCCTGAACCGAGGTCGGAAAACAAACCCTCTCATCAGAATCAGGCACTACAAGCTCATAATCTTTCTCCTGGGCACAATTACTACAAATCCTATGATGTTTTCTCAGCTCTGCACAGAACTCAGCATCTACCACGGAGACATACATCAACACGAGGGAGTCCAGCCAGTCGGACATACCCTTAGGAATCTGGGAAGATGTCTCAATAATATTTTTGCGAGAAGACATAGCCAACTAGTCCTATAGTAAGAAAAAAGAAAATGGATTACTAACCAAAACATCTCGGGCAAACATGACTTCAAGCATACAAACAGTAAAAGGAAGACTCCAAGACGCACACCGAGGTCCATGGGCATCCTTTGGAGGCAGCGACAGAGTAAAGGCTTAGAAAAAATCTACAAGGCTAACATCCCAATAAAACCCTCAGCAAAGAAAATAACGCTCTTCCAACAAGCAACATTCCGAGAAGAAAAAGACGAAAATCAAAGGAAAGTCATCAAAAAATCATCGTCTCTATAAAAAAAAACTATCGACAGGACGAAAGTCATCAAAGGAGAAACATTTTTCAAAATAGCAGTTCAGAAAGCGGCAACATGCGAAGCCCTAAAAGCACCAAACTACCAGGAAATCCTTCCGAAAGCATACATAAGGTCGAAAGAAAACCAGAAAATATGCATCACAGTGACAACCAAGCATGGTAATATGAAAAGGTTCATGCTTTCCAACATAAACTCAGGCAAAATCAAAACTTCACCAAAGAATCGAATGCAAAGCGGCAAAATAAACAAAGAAGCAGAAAGAAGAACCAACCTGGAAAAAGAGGAAGCTTCGAAGAAACTAAAGACGGAAAGAAGGAAACTGGAATCACCTTTTAGAAGCAAAGAAAACGCCAACGATCACCAAACAACGTCGCAAGGAGAAATGCGAAAATGCAAATTTCAGGTGAAAACAGAAAAGCGAGAAAGAAAATAGGAAGTTACGAAACAGAGAAGAGAAACCATTTTTGTGAAAAGTTCAAAAAGAAACAAAGAAACGGAGCATTAAAAAGAGTTAACAAGGTTATTAAACCTTCGCACATTCCCAAAGCAAGGAGACGCGTGTTTTCAAAAGAATAAAATTCAAATGGAAACGTTCTGCATTCAAAGGAAAACTCTACATAGAAGAAATCGACAAAATGCTCGAGTTCGGCTTCACCAGAAAAGGATCGAAGTCCTAAAGCTAAGACTCGACCTCAAAAAAGACCGAGCTCGAGTAGGGGCACTGTTCATACCCTGGGTCGAGCTGTCCGACCCGGGATGATTAGCAACAAGGTGACCGACCTCTTCAGAACAAACTACCCGACCTCTTCTCAAAGAGCTCGGCCAAGCTGCCAAGAAAGCCCAATAAAGGGCTCAAACAGAGGAACACGACCCAAATCCAAGGGCAGCCCAAAGCCTACAGAGATGAGGGTGGTTCCCTTCAAGATAAGATGACCTCACTCAAAAGATAAAGATAAGATAAGATAACTAACTTATCTTATCTAAAGAAGGTCGCTCTACACCATTATAAATACACTAGAGCTCCCAAGTATAACTCATACTCTGATTCTACTAAAAAATCTGCTTAATACCCTTGCTAACTTAAGTATCGAAGTCCCTTGTAGGTACCACCACCCTCCGGTGACAAAGGATCAGCAGCATTGTCAGTCCAACAAGTCGGACACGACAGCTCCGGCCGCCTCGCACAAGCCGGATCCGTCATCTCCAATCCGTACAGAAGATCTCGTCCGAGATCGACCTACAGTTTCAGGTAACCCTCGGAACAGGATCTTTGTACATTACAGAAACATATATTTACCGTGTTTCGTTAATGATTTTACTCTTGTTAGGCTAGTCAAATTGAAAGTCAAACGATCTCCAACTCTCCAAATGTCAGACACGTATTGGTGCAAGAAGCCTAACCATCACAGCCAGTGAACATTAATTACCGCGGCACCATATATATGAATTATGCTACAAGTTCACTAAAGTTATCCATCAAAATCACTTAATAGTATAAAATACATATTAGAATATAAATATATATTGAAAATAAATTAAATTACATATGTTTTTATATACAAATATATTGGTGACTGATTTTAATATATGAATAGCATTTTTGTATATATATATATATACACTTAAATAAAAATAACTATCAGTAAACAATTTCACTAAGGAATCAACTAAGAGTGTAGCTAAGTAGAGCCAACTAATTGAAAAATAGATTTGTTAAAAAAAATAACTCTTCACTAACCTAATTTTTAGAATTTCAAAATTAAACATAAAAAATTAATTTGAATTGGCTCATATCGTAGTTGGCTCCTTAAACTTTTTTATTAGTAAAAGTACTTATGGATCGAGTTTTGTTTTGAATGAAATCTAACCTAATATTTTGATTAGACTAATTTTTTTAGACTTTTATCGGATAAAACTTCAATACTTTTGGGTTATACTTAAACTAGGTCTATACCAAATCTAAACATTATATATGTGAGAGCACATTAACAATAGCAAACAAAGCAATGATAATAATGGGAGCAAATGGGTAGAAGATATCAAATAGTGAGTAGAAAAGAGAGGAGAATAGAGTATATTTTGGCTAAATAGTGATGGAGAGAATCTATCAGCGACAGAATAAAGAAAGAAGAGATCAGTAAATGAGGAGGAGTTAGCGGCACCAACAGCAAGAGTAAATCAGTGGGATTGTCGAATTTAATATTAGAGGTTAGCGGCAGGTTTACTAGCGAATTTTGCAATAAATTTGTTAAGTAAAAAAGTTATTGTCAAATTTGGTTTTTCGACAGTAAATTTGTCAATAATAATTGAAGAGCAAAAAAGAAAAATTGTCATAATCATTATCGTCAGATTTCTCTCCCTAAATCTGACGGTAAGGTAATTAACTGAAACGTGCTGTTTTGGTTACAGATTGTGCGTTACCAGCGTAATTTTTCGACGGTAAATTAGCAGATAAAATTGACAATAAATTCAAATTGCAAACCATTCCCTTCCATTTCTGCAATATCATTATTAACCTCACTTCTCTACTCTTATTCTTTTCTCTCACCTCAACCCTTCATCCCCACTATTCGTTGTTGTTTCGCCGTCGTCAACTGCTTCCTGTAACGCCCACCACACAGAACTTTACACCTAGGATGTAAAAGAGAGATGACGATGTGCTACGACCTCTAAAAGTGTGTGTGTGTGTGTCTATATATATATATATATATATATATATATATATATATATATATATCTAGGAGTTTTGAAAGAAAAAGGGTACAACGAAAACAAAATTAAAGGTACAACGCTGACGAGAAACAGAAATATAGAAAGCTTATACAGAAAATCAAAAGACAGATATATAAAAATAGAGTTCCAAATGATAGTTATATAATCAAGATCTATACTCGACCTGCGAAGCTAAGGTCGGATAGAATATATATATATATACAACCCCAAAAATAAACAAACAGATAAATATAAATCCTATTTCTCCAAGTCAATCTCTAAGAGGGATAAAACATAATATATATAAGATGGAGAATCTATACATATATATAAACATAAACCAAATACAAACACCAAGTCCCAAGATAGTTCTTCGCTTCCAAGAGTCTCCAGAATGCTCAGTGCGGTGCCTCGCGTCCTGCATCTGAAAACAACAATATATGTATGGAATGAGAACCGGGGTTCTCAGTATAGTAAAGGTGCCCGCATAGATAATATATAGGGTCCCGGAAAAGCCATAGACATTCCTAGAACTCCAACACTCAGATATAAACTTAAAGGAATAATAAATTAAACCATAAATTGGTAAAACTCTCTAAGGTATCCAAGTCTCAATCTAACTCTAATTCTACAGTTCACTTTCTGTCTCATTATACTCTAACCCTACAATTCACTCTCTATCTCCTCCAATCTAATTGTGATCCAATCCTTCACTTTTTATTTCTTCCATTCCTCCAAAACTCTGGTTCACAGACAAGCAATACGGACAAAGCAAACACAAGCAGGATATAGATACAACAAGTAGCAATATAGCAGGTAAGCATAATAATCACATAGGCAAACACAATTAATGCACAATCAAACAAAACACACATATGCATATGATATATGCCTGTATTATGACTGATAAGTCTCATCTGTTGGTTATAAAGCTAAACCCGACATGTCAAGTAGCTAACCCTGGACAGAATGCCAAACACAGAGCAAGTGGGACAACGCCACAACTCTTGCATCTTACCCACGTACCCAAAGCAGGGACAACTCCACCCTGCCTCTTACCGAGGTGGTGTTACAGTTCTCAACCCAAAGCAAGCGGCGACAGAACTCAACCCTTGCATCTTACCCGAAGTCTAGAACTCTTATCTGGAGCAAGTGGATAAAATCACTGCATCTTACCCGACTTATTAACTCTTACCTGTAGCAAATGGATAACACCACTGCATCTTATCCGGAGTCACATTCAGAAATTCATTCTCATTATCATTACAATTTATTCATATTCATTCAAATTCGTAATCAAACTCAGTCCTCAACCTTCTTCTTCCTCATAGGCAGCATCATCCTCAATCATATCTCATACAACTTCATCACTGACCCGGAGCGAGTGGACAATGCCACCGCATCTTACCCGGTCACACATATCTCATTGTCATTATAATTCATTCATATTCATTCAACAATTTGACTTAAAAATCAATTCTCATCATCCTTCATTCCTTATTATCACACCTCCCATTTCGTTCATGAACATTTCATACTCAAAACACAATTCATTATTGTCAAAATAAAGCAAATTCAAAATGTAATCCTTTTCTTAATAACTCAAAATCAAATTATAAAATCTTTACAAATATAAATCCTTCTAAATAACCACTTCAAACGAAGCCTCCTATTTTCATAAAAATGTCGGCAGCAACTCTTCTAAAATTTGGACTTTGCCACCCCTCAAGAGTCCCAACCACTAAACCAAACACCTCTCAGTCATTCAAATAATTCTTTGTATCAAATTATTTCAAAATCAAACCAATTCCAATATTAAATCTTTTCCAAAAACCAACTAAGTCCAATAGCAAAACCGTTTACGAAATTGAATCTCACTTCACATACCATATACACAATTCATCAATAATTCATTCATTTCATTTCTATCTTAAGGCCTTCTAGCCTAAGTTTTCATGTGACATTAAATATTAATTATCAGAAACCAAAACTATTCCTTGGCTGATTCCTCCCTAAACACGGAACACCTAAAAATATCTCATTTTACAAGCTCAAAGCTTCTAAACGACAATTCCTCAAGCTTAATCACCCGAATTTTGTTCCAAACCGCCCAATTGAACTCCAAATCAACAAGAACACAATCTAATTCACACAATATCACTATAATCATTATAGGGTTCACTAATTTAATAATCACAAGGGTTCAACAATTCTTTACCTTACCCACGGATCAATTGGACAAAACCCAATGATTATCCGTTGCTAGAGTTCACCTAAACCATCAAAATTATTCAATTTCTCAATACCTAAACTCAAAACCCACAAAATTTAGGAGAGGAGGAACTGAGCAATAAATGCAAATTTCTTACTAAATTAGTTAGTGGGCTTTGTAGAAAATTTTGAGACAAACGCGTGGCCATTAACGGCTCGTCGATTGAAACTTTGGATTGAAAGTTAGAAGGATTTAAAAGTTGAAGTGAATTTGGAACTTAGGGTTCATTCCTTTACCCCCTTCTTCAACGTGATTTCATTTCTCTGAGGAGGAAAGGCTGTGTTGGCATTTTATATATGGGCCTTGGGCCCTACACGGGTTCGATCCAATCGATTTGGCCTGTTGTCCTATTTTTTGGTCAAAATCTTTAAAATTAGTGTCAAAACTCATTTTTAATTATTTCTACTTCATTAAATTATAAAATTTAATTTTTTAATTTTTTTAAATAATAATTCATTTATTGGTTACCTATTTATTAATTACCCGAGGTTTACACTTCCCATGACTCCAGCCATTATCACCATCGAGAAGCGTCTACTTGGAGCTTGTTTCTGCTATGGAAGAGCTCGTTTCTTTCCTGCGAGTTGCTGCATCCGTTGTTCGCCACCGTTGCCACTTGCCTTGGTCAGCTGCGATGCTACCCTTCCTCCTTCATCTAGGTATGTCTTCTGCACTTTCTTATTCTATTTTGTCGACATTGTTAGCATTTGCTATATTCGAACCCTATATTTCCTTATTCTATTTTCTTCCCTGTTTTATCATGTTATTTGTTCATGCTTAGTGGGTTTTTGTTACTTTTTTACTTCCATTTTGATGATATTTAAACTTGTTTGTAAATTTTTAACTAAAAGTTATAGATAAATTATTATTAAAAATATAAAACTTTGAATTTTGTTAGTTTAAAATTATTAAATTTAAATATTTAAAATTATATATTTAACTTTTAAATAAATTTAAAAAAAATTAAAGTTTAAGTTTACTTTGGATTTATCATCGGTAATTTCGTCAATAACAACAATTTAATTATTAATAATAAATAATATATTACTGTCGAATTTATTTGGGAAAAAATTTGATGATAACAACCTCTAAAATTTTAGCAATTAAAAGTTTATATGTGCTATTAAATCTGTCGGTCATTAGCGGCGAACGAAAAAATTCGTCAGTAAACAATTACCAACAAAATTTATACTAATGAATTTTTTTAATAAATTCGACGGTATTCAACAACTCTCTTGTAGTAAAAATAAATGAGTAAATGAAGTGACCGTGGTTGCAGCTTCTATGTTCTATCTCAGCAGCAACAATAACGAAGAGAGGGAGATAAATAGTGACGGCAGAGAAAGCTTAGGCAGCAAAAAAGTTTCAATAAAGCTGCAAGGAGATAACTCGAGGTTGAAGGCTTGAAGATTGAACAATATTTGTCACCAATGAAAAGTGGCTACTATAAAGGTTAGGTGGAAGGAATTGTCGATGAACTAAGGAAGATTATGAGATTTTTCGGGGAGGGGACAAATTGCTGTTGTTAGGTAGTGAGTATGAAGAAGTATGGAATAGAATGAGGATTTAGGGGAATGAATTCATTTAATTCTTTTTCTCAAGTGATATTATCAAATGTAAGATTCTATCATACAATATTTTTTTATATATTTCTTTTAGTTCTACTTAAAAAATATGTTAGGAAATCACACTTTACAACATTAACAGAAAGGCAAGATTAAAAGCACTCATTTTTTAGAATGTAGTGCTATTCATAAACCTTTTTTTTTTTTAAATAGTTTATGACCTATGATGCACGGACATTGACATAGATACGGGACACGACACGACACAGGACACGTAAATACACAAATTTTAAAATTTTATAAGACACGGGGACACGACATATATATAGAATATAAAGTATTTTTTAGATAAATTACAATGAATTTTTAATATTTTATTGCTGTTAAAATATAAAATAATTTTTTATTTTTAATGTCTTTTTTAACTATATAAAAGTATCTAATATATTTTTTGTTTTAATAAATAATAATATATATTATTTTTAAACTCATTTCAACGATATATGTTAAGAATTAGGCTGGACATGCGGACACATGATGGTATTTAAGTATGTCCAAGTGTATTCAGAGAAGAATTTTTTATTTTTTATTAAGATATAGTTGAACACAGCAGACACACGTGTCAGACGAGTGTTAACAAATATTATATCTAAAATGTGTCCGATATGCAGACACGACAACTCAACAAAGTGTTTGTGCTTCATAATTTAGAAAAACTCAACCACCATCCAAAAGGTGAGAGAAAGTTTGGCATCACAACCTACACCAATAGGAATTAAAACAAAAGCAAAATAGAACAAAAGACAGCATTACATACTCAAGCATTCCATATAACTTCATCAAATAATCCATACTCAAGCACTCCTTCGGCATTATCATTGACATGAAAAAACGAATCGAATTTTAGACGAACTTATTATTAATTTTATTATATTTTTTATTTTATAAAAATAATTTAGATATAACATATGGTTAGTTATTAGAATTAATTTTTCAAAAGGTCTATCATATATTAAAAAAATTATAAATTCTTTTTTATAATTTTATTTTTTAGTATGATAGTATATAAAAGAAACATAACAATATTAATAGTACATTATGAAATTATAAAATATTAATAATTTATAGTGTGTAAAATAAAAAATTATCACATCTTATTAATTAAAATTAATTTTTTCAAAAATTTTAAAAAACATATAAACAAATTATAAACTATTAATTATGTGAAAGATACAGTATCTTTATAAAATTTTTTTGTTAATAATGTAAATTTAAAAAAAAAAAATTTTTTTATGTGAAAAGAATATTTAAAATACACAATGTGATTATCAAAATATAACTACGTAAGTCGTTATTAATATTTATATAATAATATAAATATTAAATATGTTAATATTAAAAAAATACATAATTTTAAAAAAAATAGATATAGAGATGATTATATAAAATTTAATTTAAAAAATATAAAAACTTAAGAGTATGATATTAAATTGATTAAGTAAAAAATATTAGTAAGCTAAATAATAGAAACATAAATCTATCACATAATAAAATATAATATATATAAATTATTAAATTACACAATAATTTTTATTTCTTTAAATACAACTTTTATATATAAGAATAATTTCTTAAAATTTTTGGGAGATCGAAACTACTATTCATCTCTCTCTAAATCTATCTGTGCATGTAGACCCACAAAATTCCTACGAAGTGTATGATTATCAAATATTCTTAATGTAATATATGTATATGAATTTTTTTATTAGAATTTAGAACCCTACTTTCTTACCTTTAATCTCTCTTCCAGATTTCTCACATAGTGACACAAATCTCACCATCATCAGAATCTCTATTTCAAATTATGTTAATTTTTTATGATAAATATTAATACTATAAATTTTAGTGGATAAATTGGATTATGTTAAATTGATCTATTTATGATTGTTATGTTATTTTTTGTCTCATTTAAAGGTGATCCAAATTGGACCCACTTAAAGGTGATCCTACTTTGAAAATGCATAAAATTAGTATTTTTTTTTTGGATAAAGTAATGTAACATAAAAGAAAAAAAAAAGTGATTTAAGCAAGGAGATTGATAACGACTTGTGATAATAATTTTAATGAAATAGACTTGAAGTCGTTGAAATCATGAGGGCCTTAAAAATTTATGGATGCATTTTAAGTATACTGAAAAATAAAGTGTTTTATTATTTTTAGTCATTATTAATCTCAAAATTATATATATTACGATTAAATTCAATAGCTAAAATTAGTAAATTACTAAAACACTTTAATTTTTCGTATACCTGAAATGCTTTCTAAATTTACAATCTAAGGCAATATATATCAGTTGGCATGAAGTACGTTTTGTCTTTTTCGGATTAGTTTTAATGACTCAATGGTTTGTGGAGTCGTATTCGTATTCACGATTAATTCAGGAAAAAATAAATAAATAAATAAAAGGTTCTTGTACGAACATAAAGTTAACAGATTATGTTTAACAAATTAAAATATTTTTACAAATACCGAATACATTACTAAATTATTCATCATTATTTTAATACACTCATAATTTTTTAAGTGCTAAATTAGAATTTAATTACTTTTATTTATATAACAACACATACTTAAATGTTTATAAAAAATACTTTTATACTATGAATACATAGAAATTAAATTCATATATTAATCTGTATTATGTTATGGAAGGATAAATGAAAAGCTTTCTTTATGGCTGGTTGTTCAGATGTTGCCATTATTGGGTCACATGTCATGATGAACTCGTTAGTTAAGTTAAATGCTAGCATACATAACAACCACTTATTGTGGCGGCTACCTCCCAATTTTGTATAATAAAAAGGATTAATTAATCAGTAGCAGTAATGTTTATTTTTCTAGCGTTTTCGCAAATTGTCATTTGTGGTGAGAGTTTACGCTATAAGAAAATCGTTGGATATTATTGTATTTATCGACGGATTTATTAAAAATATTTATTGTCAGATTTATTTACTGTTAAAATGAATATAATGGTAGAAATCTTATCAATAATTATTTATCGACGAATTTTTTTATCCGTTAATTATCGTCGAAAATTTTGTCAAAAATTCTTACCATCAGATTTATCTCCCGATAAATTCGAGGATAATATGTTATTTAACTAAATACCGACGGATTTATATCTACTGGTAAACTTAATTTTTTTTTATAAATTTACTCATCATCATCCTCCTCCTACAACATAAGAGAACAAAAGTATATATAACTTATCAACCAATCAAACAAGTAAAAAAAGATAAAATTAAAGTACAAAAAAAAAGTATAATAACCAACTACATTATAGGACAGTAACTCCCATATTCTACAAACAGAAAAAAAATTTAAGTATATATGCACATTATAACTAAAAACTTGCTTTAAAGTATTATTTGCACATTTATGAAAAAATTAAAGCTAATGAAGAACTTTTTATGTTCAATAATAGATAATCCATATATGATATCTTATTACTCTTAATAGTCTATGCAGTTGACTTAGTAAGCTTAATACAAATTAAAATTCTACCTACTACCAACCAAATCAACATATAAATTTGTTCACTTTTTTTTCAAACATTAAGGTTTTGAAAGTATTAAAAATAGACTATAAAACTTACAGAGAATGTTCACCCTATCAATGTTTGGTATCATCGTATTCTCTGAATTAAGATATGAACAATTGAACATTAGCTTTATAGGCATAATCTATTGAGAAAATGAACAAAGAATTAACATAAAACTAGAGAGAAAGCAATAGTGGAGATAACTAACGTGTGATTGAATTTTAAGTTTCAATAGACCAATAAAAGAACAATTATAAAAATAATAGCAAAAATCAAAAGTTAAAAACAAGTAATTGAGTTTTATGTGCCACCACTAACCTTATTAACCTAATTATTTTGAAGCTGCAACGACAAAAGGAATTAAAATTTAAACATGTTAAAAATAATTTGAAAACTAATTCAAAATTCTTTAAAACAAGTATTGAATAATATTTTACATAAATAAACACTCACAACTACAATAGATTTGTTATTTGGGTGCTATTTCTTGTATTGTTTTCTGAGCTTAAACTTGCAAAACAAAAACATAACAACAAATCTCAACCAAGAATTAAGAACAAACTAAAAATCATAACAAGAGAGTTAAATGCAACTAAACAATAACTAATTACGTCAAATTAAACAAATTATCTAAACCTACATCAAAATTTAAAATTGAAAAACTCAAAAAATTCAATATAAAAAATTTATGGAATAAAAATAGAAAAAAACTCAGTAAAAGTGAAGTCAGTGAACTCACCCACACTGCAGAAGCAGAACCAAGAACACTGCGATGAAAGAATCACGAAAAGAGGAAGCAGAGGACGGCGATGTGGCAAGAACTAAGTATGACTGGTAGCGAGAATGCGAGGCGGCGAGAACATCTAAACCACGGACCACGGTCAGTGAAGATTGAGCAATCAAGATAGGGTTAGGATTCATAAAGAGATTAGGTTTTTTATTTATAATGAAGTAAAAATGGGGATGGAATAGGAAGAGAGTTGAGGGAAACCTACTTGGAGGAGGAAGGAGTGACGCAGGTCGGCGATGAAGAGAGCAACGACAGCGGTAGCAGTGACGAAAATGGCGGCAACAGAGTGATCAACGCATCACAAGGAGCACCTAGTCGAGTTCGCGCAATCTTTAGACATAGTTAGTGGTGGCTGACGCTGGCAGAGGGATTGCCGGAGGTGGTTTGGGGGGAGAGAGAAGTAGAGAGAGAGAGAGAGAGAGAGAGGAGAAGGTTAGAGAGAGAGAGAGAGTAGTTCGAAAATGAAAGGGAAGAGAGGATTCACAGTTCAAATTTAGGGTAAGATTACCGTCTGATTTATCGGCGAAAAAATCCGACAGTAACGCTTTGAAAGTGACCAAAACGCAGCGTTACACTAATCAGGGATTACCGACAGATAAATCCGATGGTAAATCCGACAATAATCTAGGCACCAATTTTTCTTATTTTTCTTCCGATTATTACCGACGAATTTACTGTCGAAAAATCAAATCTGATGGTAATCTTTTTAACCGATAAATTTATTGTCAAATCCGCCAGTAAACTCGCTGCTAACGTCCGACGCTAAATTCGACAGTAAACTCGATGATATTTAGCATTTTTCTTGTAATGTTAATTTGTCATTTTATTGCAACACTTTTTTTTAATAAGTGAAGATTCTACTCACGTAGATTAATCTTTGACTTGCTGAAAGAGAGAATATCATAAAAAATAAAGAGAAGACATACTATTTTAAAGAAAAACTTAAATTATTAGAAACTCTTTTCAATATTTAAAAACTTTACAAATCTAAATTCCACACCTACCATTGATTCCTCAGGACTAGGCAATTTATACACAGGAACATAGGGTTAAGCTAACTATAGGGATCTTCTATAACCTTTATATGTATGGGGTTGCAGGGGACAAAGATTAGAGGGAAAAAAGAAATGAAAGCGAATTGAATGTAAATTATTATTGAGACATTTTGAAATGTTGAATCCCTCACTTAACTTAGATCTTGTCTACATGAATGTCCCATTCATGTTGAATCCCTCAAGTAAAACTAGTCAGCAAACTTTAATAACTTCTAATATTTTGAATAAGAAAAATGATGCACATAATTAGTTTGTAATCTGAGAAAATAATTATGATGTATATATATACATACTTTACATGGAATTTAATTATCTAAGTAAACAATACAATAGATAACCACCGATAAATAATCCAAAGATTATGGTTAAGCGAAAATAATTTATCATTTCTTAATCAACATTATGGTTAATTAATATTTGGTTATCACCATAGTTTCTATAGGAACTATTTTTATTTTTAAAAATAGGAAAAGAGTACATTAAGAATAAGATGAGAATGAGATGATTATATATTTTTGAAGATCAGAACATGCATAATTACATGAGTCACCAAGAAGATACAATATTGGTGACAAAATCAATTTAATGGTTATAACAAGAATCAAGAGTAAAGGGGGGTCCCTATAAATTAAATTTTAAAATGGTCCACAAAATCGTAGATAAGGGACCTTTCATTTCATCGTAGTCCCCACACATGGATGAGATCGGTCCTCATCAGATTCCGTACACCAAAGAAAGAAAAAGAAATATGTATCAAAATAATGGAGATAAATAATATCTGTATTATTTTTTTATACTTTTATTTGTACATTTTTGTTTATTTTCACTTTTTATTAGTCATTTTCAATATTATAAATTAAAATATATAAAAATGTACATAAAAATAATACATCTATCATTCATTCAGAAACATCCATTGCATGAAGTTGTGACCCTTAATAAAAATATACATAAAAATTATTTACACATAAATATAATCGATTTAAATTTATTTTTATAAATTCTTTTTCAGTTGGCAAAATTTAAATTTAAATAATTTTTAGTTTATTTTTTAAAACATTTAAATTGTTATAATAGAAGTTTAGGATCTCAAATAATTTAGAATAAAAATAATTTTTTGAATTTATTCCAATACAAAAATATCGGTATTACTTCTTATTCCTATACAAAAATATCGGGTATTACTTCTTATTCCTATACAAAAATATCGGGTATTGCTTCTCATGTGGATGAGCCACACTATGACTCTACTAGAAGTTCTTTTGCTATTTTTTGGTGAGACCAGAATTGATCATGTTGTGTTACTCATAGATTTGTACTTTGACAATATCTTGATATCAACGTTCATTGAAAGGTAACAGTCAGAAACATACACATTTCATCTACTGTGGATGAGTGCACAATCATTTTGCAAAATGCGATATATTAATAACAAAAAATTTAGCCAAATATAAAAAATATCAATCAATAGCTAAGTTGTAATATGGAAATATAAGTAAATATAAATAGTATCAATTTGTATATAATTTAGGATAATTTTTGTTGTTTAGTTTATAATTAGTCTAGATATTTTAGAAAAGTTTTGTTGCTGTGTAAGAATATCAATTGTAGATATGTGTGATTTATGAAATGAAGAAAAAAAATTGGGCAGAACAATTTCTACTATGGTATCAGAGCACGTGCTCTAATACCCGACAAAAAAAAAGAATGAAAGACAACTTGTAAAACCATGACAGTAGTTGCAGAACCAGAGAAGAATATTAGAGAAAAACCAAAAATTCTAAAAGGAAGGACCAAGAACACTTACTCACCATATGATCTCAGTGCGAGTGATAACCCCGACAACATAATCACGCAAGTACAACTGCGTGGAGAAAATTATAATGAATGGGCTAGAACTGTGAAAATCTCTCTTTGAGTTCGGAGAAAATGGAAATTTACCGATAGGACACACACTAACCAAAGAAAAGTGTGACTGAAATTAGAGGATTTGTGGACGATGTAGTACATGATCGTATTTTGAATCTGAAACACAATCAAATCAAGCCTTCATCAACTATTGCATATGCAGAAACTGTGCAAGAGCTATGGAAAGACATCAAAGAACGATTTTTGTGGTGAATGACTCGCGGATCTAGCAACTAAAGGCGGATTTGTCAAGATGCAAGAAGAAGGGTATGAACATGACAACCTATTTTGAATATTAAAGGTCCTATGGGATGAACTAGCAAATTGTGAACAAATACCCACTTGTACCTGTGGCGGTTGCAAGTGCAGGAGTTAAACTTGAGAATGGAAGAGAGAAAGAAAAGGTTCATCAGCTGCTGATAGGACTGGATGATGCAAGCTATATGGACGAAGAGACATTTGTTAGATAAGTAACGAGTGATTTGAATTTTTGAGTGTAAAAAAAAAGACATAGATCATGTTTGAATCTTACTACATATGTGATTTTTGTACTTTCTGAAATCTTCTTTCTAGATCATATGAGTTTTTACCAAGGATATCTTGATTTTTTCCTTTCTGACAGCTTTGTTTGGTACTAGTAGTACTACTTTGCTATAATTATGATATTCTTGTTTTTTTAAAACATTACCTTCATTTCCACAATATTTTAAGGATACATCCTTGTTTTGCAGGTTCTATTCTTTGTTTTATTTTCACTACCTTGATGAAAAAAGAAGGAGAAAAATGTATATATGAGACTTTATAAGGGTTACTGAGTTTTGATTAGTCTTGTGATTGTGAACTAAACTCGTTTGAATTTAAAGTCTTTTGAACTTTATAGATACTTATATGCTTTTGATTATATTGAACTTATACTTGTGTTGTTGAATTGTTGCTTACCATGTTGTCATACAAGACTATTTTTAAATAGTTTGCAATATTTACATGTATGAATTATTATACTTTTATGCAACCATGAAATTCTAGATAAGCATGTATATACATTGGATTATTTTGTTAGCATTATTGATTGTATTCTCAAGTTAAGTGATAAGCATACATTAAGGGGGAACAACCCTTATGGAAGAAAGGGGGAACAACCCTTATGAAAGAGAGGGGGATCGGAGCACATATAGTTAATCTGGTATTATCAAAAGAAAGTCTCTAAACTTGGTCTATTTCAATTCTTTTGATTAATACCTCATATATTATATTTGTCATAAAGGAGGAGATTGTTGAGTTTAAGAAATTATATATTAACTTTTGATGATGACAAACATTGATAGTTACTTAGTTAGTTAGGTTGAAAGCCCAAAGTTGTTTGAAATGTGTTTTATTTTGTAGGTGCATAATAAAAAAGATGAGTGATGAATATGTTAAATATATTGGGCTGAATTTTGAACATTAAGCAAAGTAACAAGTTGCTGCTCCTCTTGACCCAATAAAGACATTCAAAAAAGGCCTATTACTGTTGGTTCTTGCGCAAAAGAATTTAAAGTTGTACTATGCCCAACGTAACTTAACACTAACCAAGGCTTAAGAACTTCACAAGCAAAATAAGCAAGTTCATAATTAGTTCAAGTTGAAATGAAAAAGTTCCAAAAGTCATTGTGCAGCCCAAACAATGAAACCAAGTATCTGAGCCATAGCTACTTGGACTAAGCCTCCAGTCCAGCCCAATACTTTCATGAATAGAATAGCTTATAGATGATAGTGGTGTTATGATTCAGTTATAGCACTAAGAAGGAAGAGAAAATCACTTTTCTCTTGAACACCAAAGAGGAAGAAAGAAAAAATAATCTCTGATGGCTATGTCAAATCAAGATTGAACCCGAAAGCAAATTTTCACGTTAAGAAGGAAAAAAGTAAAATATTTTCATAAACATGCAAGTTAATTACTTGTTGATTTCACCTTCTTATCTGCACAACCATTTTAGGTAACATGAAGAAAGCGGATGTTACTTTAATCTGCTATAAATCAAAGGCTAATATTGAAACTTGAGGTCAAAGCACTAGATTAATGGTTTTGATTTATCAAACCTATTGAGAATCTATTACCAATGAAGTTGCTGATGTTAATCTACTTACTGCATTACTTACCTCTAATTTCAAATCTCTAATTTTTGGGGTCTGAGTAAAGAAAAGAAAGTGAAGACCTCACCTGGTTTAAGAATCAAGGAGCTGAGTTTGAAGAACAAGCAACTTCATTCCATACAAAAAGAAAAATCAACTTTAGTTTTGACAAGGAGAAGAACCACAGTTTGAGTTTCATTGAGAGCTTCTCTATTGTTCTTGTTCAACGTTTTGGACAATATTTCTACATCAAAGAAACATTTTGCCAAGATAGAGAGCTATATATGAGAGTGTTGAATCCGGTTCATCTTATAGCTTCAGAGTTGTTCTACATCATCTCCTTCATGGTCTATTATTGAATATTCTGTTTGTATGTTGTATCTTTCTTTGTTTCTATTCAGTGGTGAAAGACATATATATGAGGCATTAGAAAAAATGTTGAGTTAAGAAATTAACTAAATTAATTAATGATGACAAACATTATTTTTGAGCAAAATAAATAATTAGTGTTGATCAATTATATCTACTAATTAACTAATTGTTTATTGTTGCAGGCCAAATGGTAATAGCCCAAATGGAATAAAAGGCATTCAGCAAAGAATATTGGGCTGAAAGCAAAATAAAAAGCCCAAGCAAAAGCAAAGGAAGAAGCCAAAGAGATCAGATGGGCCAAACGGGTTACATGATCCAAACCCGAATTGATTTTCATTTCCCACCATAATGCTCCAACCAAAGCAACGTTCTTCTTCCTTCTAATCAAGTCACATCAAGATTTCAGAAAAAGCAAGAAAGAGAAAGAGAAGAAAAGCTTCTTCCATAAGCCATTAACCAAAGAAGCAAGAGAGAGAGAGTTGAAGCTTGAAGCACAGAAGCTAAAACAAAAATCCCAAGCTAAATCAAGCTTAAGAAAGGTAAACCATATCATCTTGCATGAATCAGATCTTCATCCTTTTCTTCCCTACTCTCTGCTCTATCCGAAAATGGCTGTGAAGGGAAAATTGCTATCTGCTCTATTCTGCTGTGCATCTACGGTCTTAATCAAGACTTGGGGACCAAGTTGGTATTCAAGGGTTCAGATTTTAGTTGACTATTGGAAAACAAGTTCAGTTACATATTCATGGCTTTCGGTCAAGTTGAAAAAGTCAGAAGGAAAGGTTCCAATTTGATGATTGAAAAGAAAAAGTGAATCTGTGGTTGGTGAAGCTCAAGGCTCAAGATGTTGACCTTGGAGGAAGAACCAAGGAACATGCAGGGAGATAAAAGAAGAGCTTGCTGTTCATTCAAGGTAAGGAGAGAAAACCAGAGTTTGAAACGTTGAGTTCTGTGAAGTATTCCCTGTGAAGTTCCTCTACTTGGACAATGCTCTCTATCAAAGAAGCATTCTGCCAACATTGAAGAACAAATTCAGAGGTTTGCAAAGCTGGTTTTTCACATAGCTTAGAGGCTGTTGATGAAGTCAATCTCCTTCATGTTGTTCTGATTATAATGTACTTTTCTAAAGCTTATCTTTCTGTAATTTCTTGAGAGAAAAGGCATTGTGAGAAAGTTTGAGAAAAAGCCATGAGTGGAAAAAGGCTGAGAGATACACTTGAGAGAAAAGCCTAGAGTTATTTTCAGATTTCTTTAGGTTGGTCAAGTGTCTTGTATCTTATTCCTGTTTGGTATCCCTTTCTTAGTTGGGTTAGCACTAAGAGAAAATAGTTAGATGTTAGCATAGCCAATGTCAAGTTAGAGTAGAACTTGAGTGTGAAATTGGTGAATGTAAAACTGTTAACTATAGTGAAATTCTTCCACATTTGTGGAGGAGACTGGATGTAGGTTGCATAGCACAAGGCAACCGAACCAGGATATATGCTGGTGTTAGCTTTTTCTTCTCTGTCATGTTCTATTTTCTGTTTTTCATGAGACAAAAATAAATTGTCTCATAAATTTCCGCTGCTGAGTTCAAACAGAATCAGATTTGTAACTTTGATTAAAAAGGTCAGAAACAGAAACTGAAAAGGAAGGCATAGATTCAACCCCCCTTCTCTAAGCCTACCACAACCTTCAAAAAAGTCATTGACAAAAAAGGTAAAGAGGTACTTGGAGAGAAAAGCTAAGATTTATGTCATGTCTCTTTTGATTGTATTTCTGCTTTGTATCATGTACCTGTAAGATATCCATTGCTAAGTTAGGTGAGCATTTAGTGTGTTGAGAATCTAGGAAGTTACCTAACCAAGTCAAGCTTATGTTGAAGCTTGGTTTGCCCCTGATAGGGTTAGGTTGAATCCTTGGGAATTGGTGTATGTAATACTTGAAAAAATAATAAAAATTCTATCACTATTATGGTGGAGACTGGATGTAGATTGCATTACATAAGGTAGCTGAATCAGGATACATGGCTGTGTCATCTTCTTCTTCCTTGCTCTGATTATATTTTTTACAAGTTATGAGACAAAATAAAATTGTCTCCTGCATAATCAATCTCGTAGTCTAAACAGAAACAAAATTTTATTTTCTGGTTTGAGAATTTATTAATCAAGATTAAAAGAAGGCCATAAATTCAACCCCCTTTCTCTAGGCCATCAAGAACCTTCAAGGATGAAAATTGTTTGACTTGAAAAAGAAATTTTTTGTGTCACGTGATGTTCATTTCATTGAGCATATATTTCCCTTCAAATAAGCCCAAACCAATGCTCTTGGAACAACTCTTACTCGGACCCCTATGATTGAAGAAATATTTGAAGAAGACATTTTTCATGAGCTATGGTCAATTTCAACACTTGGGTCCCAATTATCTAACCAAAATGAATGTGTGGGGGAGTCTCACATAATCGCAGACTCTAAGAATGACAGGGAGTCACATACTCGAGGCTAAAACTGCCAACCAAGCCGCTACTGTGTTGGACCCAAGACTAGATGACTCAGCACCATTCGCTGAACCACCATCCGTGGATGTGCCGACTGTTGATTTGCCCCCAACAATGGAAGCTTCACTCGATCACGGTCACCGTGTGAAGACACCCTCTGTCTGTCTTTCCAATTTTGTCATCGCTGCCACGATCCAAATGAGCTCATCCATCCAAATTCCTTCTCCATCAGAATTCTCAGGTGTGTCTTATTCTATACAAAATTTTATCAATTGTAATTCTTTTTCACCACAACACCACGTTTTCCTTGTTGCTCTCCAAATAGAACAGAAGCTTTTATTTTTTTCTCAAGAAGTGAGAGATGAGCGATGGTAAGAAGCTATGTCTCGTCAAATTCATGCTCTTTAGATCAATAATATGTAGACGCTCACTACTCTCTCTCTAGGAAAGAAGGCACTTGGTTGTAAGTGATTATACAAAATAAAATATAATGCTAATGGGACAATCAAATGGTTCAAAGCAAGACTAGTCATTTTGGAAAATCATTAAGTGGAAGGATTGGATTACAATGAAACTTTCTCTTCGGTTGCAAAAATGGTCACCATTCGATTGACTCTTTCAATAGCAGCAGCTTAGAACTGGAACTACACCAGATAAATGTCCACAATGCTTTTCTACGTAGAGACCTTGATGATGATGTTTATATGAAGCTTCCTCCAGATTTTCAACTGTCTCAATAAGGTGTCATCTATAAGCTCCAAAAAATCTTAGTATGGGCTAAAGCATGCTTCTCGCTATTGGTTTGTAAAACTGTCTTTTGTTCTTATTTGATATGGTTTTCATCAATCTTAAAAGGATTATTCCGTATTTAGTCTTTGTCGCTCTGGTGTACAACTAGTTGTGCTAGTGTATGTTGATGACCTTGTAATTGCAAGAAATAATGGTGCTGCAATTCAAAATTTTAAACAATATTTGCACAAGGCTTCCACATGAAAGATCTTAGTAGGCTAAAGTATATTTTGGTGGTTGAGGTTGCTCGGTCTCCCACTGACATTTTCTTGTGTCAGAGAAAATATGTTTTGGACATCATCACTGAAGCATGAATATTAGGTGCTAAGCCAGCCATTACACCACGTGAGAAAAATCATCAATTGGCATTAGCTGCTGGTCCTATAATTTTTTATCCTAGTATCTATCGCCAACTTGTTGAAATGTTGATTTAGTTATGTTTTACTTGACCTGATTTAGTTTACAATGTGAATATTTTGTCTCAATTTATGTAAACTTCTCACATAGAACACTAGTAAGCTATTTTGAGAGTTATTCGTTATCTAAAGGGCTATCTTGGACAAGGTATTCATGATTTACACCTATATGGATGGCGTGACTCTGATTGGGCGAGTTGTCCTCTAACTCGCAAGTTTCTCACAGAGTGGTTTGTTCAACTTGGCAACTCTCCCATTTCATGGAAAACTCAGAAACAACAGATGGTCTCTACCCCTTCTACTAAAGCTGAGTATCGCTCAATGGCTAAGGTGATACAGAAATTGAAGTGGATTAAGGATCTTCTTTCTTATTTATTCGTACCTCATCTTGCCCCCATTCGCCTATACTGCGATAGTCAACCCTGCATATCGCTAAAAATCCAGTTCTTCACGAACGCACGAAGCACATTGAGGTTGACTGCCAAATGAAATTATGCAGCAATGTCTTCTTTCATCATATGTCCCAACACAAGTTCAATTGGCTGACATCTTCACTAAGGCTCTTGGTCCCCACAAGTTTATAACAATTTAGGTCAAGTTGGGCATTCATAACTTACATGCTCCAACTTGAGGGGGATAATAACAAAAAACTTAGCCAAATATAAAAAATAATAGAAAGCTTAGTCAAATATGGAAAATATCAATCAATAGCTAAGTTGTAATTTGGAAATATAAGTGAATATAGATAGTATTACTTTGTATATAATTTAGGAAAATTTTTGTTGTTTATTTTATAATTAGTCTCGATATTTTAGTAAAATTTTGCTGCTGTGTGAGGATATCAGTTGTATATATGTGTGGTTTATGAAATGAAGAAAATAAATTAGATAGAATAATTTCTATTATATATCACATCGACTTACATATTGACGGAGATTCTATTGATAGATGCATGAGAGATTTTCAAAATTTGCATTAGCATCCTAGCTATTTGAGATTGGGTGGAGAAATTCTTAGGAGCTAGGTCTCCTTTATGGCTGCAAGTGAGAAAGGAGATCTTCGCCTTCAAACTTAGGTGGCTTAAGATTGGAAAATATGAATAAAAAATTACAAAAATTTATATTTATTGTGATTTTAAGATACGATTAGATAATTTTTTTTAAAGAGATATTTATCTTTACATTTAGTTGCTATAAGATTGATAATAATAATCTACAAAAAATAATGAAATCTATAAATTTTTTATTTAATAATAATAATAAAATTTGCTATTCTCTAAAATAAATAAATATAAGAACTCTCTACATTTGAATAATTGCACTCTTAGTACTATTTTTCTTGAAATAACGAGCAATTGTGGCTCATTTTTTTCATTATGGATTTAGTATAAGTGTTATCTAATAAAATGGATGCATGAGAAATATTTTCACTGCTATGGAAGTTAATCAAAACGTGGGTTACGTTTAGATTTGTTTTAATTTATTTTATTTTATTGTTTTGAGAGAAAAGGACAAACGCAGCATGCGTTTTGTTTTTTCATAACGTTTTATTTTTTTTATTTCCTTTAACTCAATCGTAGGCCACGTTTTGTTGTTGATATAAAAAAAAATTTTTTGAAAGTAACCAAACGCATCTTGCATTTTATTTTTTGGTGGCAGCTTTTTCATAAACGCAGGTTGCGTTTTATGGGCTGTCAGCTTTTTTTGGAGAAACTAAAAACGCATGTTGCGTTTTGTTTAAAAAATAATAATTTAAAGAAGGGTCCAGCCTATAAATACGAAGCAACACTCTCATTCAGCTTGCCTTGCTCCATTTCTACTCATTGTATTCTTCTTTCTTACACATATGTCGTAGTTCTGAGTTTTTTTGGCAGTCAAGTGTATCAAAAAAATCGGATTAGGTGAGGTTGCAGTTATAGAAAATATTGCAAATTTGCGAGTATATTATAACGGTGAGGTTATACGAAACACACATGAGGGAGTAACTTTTGTTTGTGAATGTCCGTTGTCATTTGCTATTCCATGTACCATGAGTTTTGTAGAGTTGCAAAATGGACTTTGTAATAACATTCAAAGCCACATTTCGAAAAGGGTGAGCAACATTTTATACAGGAATCCTGTACAAGTATTTGGTGGGCTGATACAGTTTCAAATGATGCCCATCACTGATGATGCTAGTATGCAGCAGATGTTATGTACTTATCAACAAACCCGATTTCATGTGCCGATGATAGAGCTGTACGTTGAGTTCGAACAGCAGTCAGAGTTGGGCGCGGTCGAGGAGGGTGTCAATGTTGATGAGCTCGGAGATATAGGTTGGGAAGAAGATAATAATGACAGTGAAGAGGAATTCGAAGCTAACTATGAAGTCGATGACGAAAACGATGACGGAGACTTGGTAGGCAATCTGGCGGTGCAAAATGAAGCAAATCCGATTGTAAGCCAGCATCCGTTTGGTGTTCTGTCTTTTATGCGGACTCTAGATCTCGAAGCCATGCATGCCCCGGAATTTCCTGAGTATGCGAATACGGGTATGTTTTGATTATTAACTCAAATTTTCTATAGTGCTTATTTTATTTGCCTTGTCTGACTGATGGTGGTGCGCATGTCGTAGGTGAAGGCAACGCTACGGCAGAAGATGGCGAGTTTAGGGTCGGAATGGAATTTGGTTCGAGAGAGTCGGTGATATTTGCAATCAAAAGCTACACCATCTCTAGAGGAGTTGATTACATTGTGTATGAGTCTGAGCCGCAGACATTCTATGCGAAATGCAAGGGGTATGGTGCAGGGTGCGACTGGCTTATCCGAGCTAGCTTGATTCGAAAAAAGGCTTGTTGGGAGATCAGGAGATACAATGGCAAGCACACGTGCACCGTGGGCATGATTTCACAAGATCATGCCAAGTTGGACTCGGACACAATTGCAGATGCCATTAGGCCGTTGGTTGAAGCAGACCCCTCAATAAAGGTGAAGTCTGTTATTGCAGAAGTCCAAGGCAGGTTCAACTACACTGTGAGTTACCGGAAGGTTTGGTTGACAAAGCAGAAAGCTGTCACAAAAGTTTTCGGTGATTGGGAAGTTTCTTACCAGACTCTGCCAGTATGGTTGAAAGCAATGACAGTGAAGATGCAAAGGTCTCATGTTCAAATTAAAACACTCCCCGTTTATCGTGAGAGTGAGGAGATTCTGGGTGTAAGAGTTCTGCACCGCATTTTTTGGAGCTTCTATCCGTGTATTGTAGCATTCAGACACTGCAAGCCACTGGTGCAAATTGATGGCACGCACCTGTACGGAAAATATAAAGGTGCACTTCTGGTAGCGGTTGCACAAGATGGGAATCAAAACATTGTGCCTATTGCATTTACGATTGTCGAGGGTGAGACAGCAGACGCATGGGAGTTTTTCCTAACCAATTTGCGAAGATATGTTGTTACCATTGATGGTGTGGGTATTATTTCAGACCGCCATACCTCCATCGACGCTGCAATAGCTCGCAGTAACGGTGCATGGTCACCACCAAGGGCGTGGCACATGTACTGCATCAGACATATTGGGTCCAACTTCTTAAGGAGGTTCAAGGCTCCATATTTACATAAACTCGTGGTGAACACAGGTATTTCAACTCACTGTTATGATTCTATTCATAGTAAATTTCTGGCATCTGCTTATGATTAAATGGTTTGTTCTACAGGCTATTCTAGGACAGAGCAGGAGTACAACAAAAACTACCAAAGGCTTAAAGAGCGGGGTGAGGCATATACTCAATGGTGCGATGAGATCGGTGTTGAGAGATGGGTGTTGGCATTCGATGGTGGTCATCATTGGGGACATATGACGACAAACTTGGTAGAGTGTATAAATTCTGTCCTGAAGGGTGCACGCAACCTCCCTGTGACTGCCCTTGTCTGGTCAACTTTCTATCGACTGAATGAGTTGTTTACTCGGAAGAGTACCGAGACTCATGAGCGTCTCCGCAACGGATTCACGTATTCAAAATTTGCAACGAAGAGAGTTGAAGAAAGCTTCCGACGTGCAGGAAACATTGTGGTCAACCGGTTCGACAGGCGTAACGAGATGTTTGAGGTTCGCGAGATGCAGGATGGTACCATTTACACAGTTAACCTTGCGCAACGACACTGCGACTGTGGCCATTTCCAGGTCGAGCGACTCCCATGTCGCCACGTGCTTGCATGTTGCGCCAACCAGCGTCTTGATTGGCAGGTGTACGTGCACGACGCGTACAAGATGTCTGAAATTTGCAAGGTATACAGAGGCGAGTTTGTTCCTATGGATGACCCATCTACATGGGATAGATATGAAGGAGCGAATGTGATTGCCAATTGGACATTGAGGCGCGCAACGAAAGGAAGACCGAAGTCAACCCACTACTTAAATGAGATGGATTCGCGGGATATGCGTGGTCCTCGCAAGTACACTATATGTGGACGCGAGGGACATAGCCGCAGCCGATGTCCTCAGCGCGCAGGTCCAAGCTCCGTTGGAGGTCATTAGTGATTAAGCTTTTCAATGTAACTTTGTTATGATGTACTTCACAATTATGTGTTACTTTTTATGTAACCTCGTCATTTATTTTAACCTAGTTAACAATTTATAATGATTGAAATATTTAACCTCGTTATGTAACTTTTTAATAAATAAACATTTCATTCCAAAAGTACAACATGATAATCTAAAACAGAGTTATACGAGAACAAGCTAAATATGTCATAATAATAATACTGAGTGGAATCATCTAAATACTCGGTACGACAGTGAATACAAATCTGAATACAACATAGAATACAAGATCAACTGCAACGGACTACTTCCTCGGTGCCTTCTTTGAATACAAGGATGGGGTGTATTTGTTCGGAGGCGCAGTCTGTGTCCGTAAGTTATATGGATGACTCTGAGACACACCAGCATCCAGCTCACTGCTTGCACTGAAATCTATCATGCTCGCACCACCAGTGTCATACAAACCGGAACCACTCATCTCCGGATCACTCGCTCCACCAAGATCATACCAGTGCTGCAAGTCGTATCCCAAATCTCCCTCTTCCTGCTACGGATACTCATTCAAATCAAACAACTGAGAGCATGGTGGTGCGGAAGGACCGGGCGTATCTACATGACCCGTCGACTGATCACAGTCGAAGTCACTAGCATGACCTGAAGTGGCGCGACGACCGCAGACTGCTGAGATGTAGCAGGCCCTTCCTGTGGTGACGTCAGAAATAGATAATCTGAATCTGTCAGGACCTGAAAGAAACTGATAGTGTCAGATCCACCCAACGGACTAATAATAAATTATTAAAAATAATAAATATTTATTTACCATTTATTATCACAACATAATAATAAATATTATACATTTCTATAATAATAATAATAATAATAATAATAATAATAAAACCGATAACTAAACGACATTATTACCATTATTATCTTAAAAATTAATAATAAATTATTAAAAAATAATAATTTATTTATCATTTTTCAAAAATAATAATAAACATTATAGAGTACTCTATAATGCCTAAACAATATTATTACTATTATTATCTTAAAAATTAATTATAAATATTAAAAAATATTAATTTAATTTTTATTATTAAAAATTAATTATAAATACTATACAGTATTTTATAATAATAATAATAATAAAAATAATTAAATATTATTTATTTTTTCTTTCAAAAACATAATGATAACCATTCTTTTTATTAAACTGTATTATATGATCTAAGTACTCATAAAATTTAAACAGTATTATATGATCCAAGTACTCATAAACATTATTCTTATTAAATATTATTCTCATAAAATTTTAAAAAAAATTTAACTTACCCATTGAGGATGATCTAAGTACTCAATAATGTGATATTCAGGTTTAGTAAAATCTTGAACTATTTTTTATTTGATAACCAAATGAAGCTACGCTTTTCACTCTTCTTCTTCCTACCACAACCCTTCCACACACAACAACACTCTTCACTCTTCACTCACATAACACTTACTCTTCAGTAACTCTCTCATCTTCAGTAAACTTACTCTGCGTTTTGCATTTTAAACACTCCCGCAACAATCTTCTCCACCACGTGGCACGCATGCAACTAGGAACACTGCAAAGCGCAACCCACGTTTGGATGTGTAGGTCTGACAAACGCAACCTGCGTTTTACTTAGCCCTATGCTGGTCAACACTGCCCCTCTCAACATGCAGACCACATTTCGTTTCCTGGTTTCATTGCCCAGTCCAATCGCATCCTGTGTTTTGTAGGTATGCAGATTTTTGTTTTTTACGCCACTGTAAAATGTTACCTGCGTTTTGCATGTCTCTAAATCACCAGGTCCACATTGATAAAAAACTCACCATACATTCATATTCAAAGTTATCACCATTATTCTCTCCATAACTAAATTAATTTCCGAGCAATTGTATATACAAGCAAATAGCACAAAGCAACCATATAAATCACGTACATTTACATTAGTTGTCACTTTTCATTAATATTCCAATAGGTAATAATTAGAACGGTAATAAACTGTTCCTTTAAATATTAATAAAACTAATATTAATTTATTAAATTTGTAAATATTTTTTAAAGATGCAGCACATAACTCGTGGGAATTAGTCTTAAGATGTTGTATCAGTACCACGATATTACATATTAATGTTGATTGGGGGATACATGATGATAGACAAATTACATAATCTTGTCCATATTTTGTGTTGTAAAAGGTTGTGCCAGTAACCTTAAACGAATTATTGTCTTGCATTGCACAGAGATCCAGAAAGCCAAAGTGACTCGCAATAAATAAGTATTAAGACTATATTTAGAAGAGAGACTAAGATTGAAACTGAAAAATTAAAATTAAAATAAATTTTTATTGTATTTGATATAAAATATATTTAATTGAGTTAGTATTATATTTAGTTTAAAATAAATATAAAAATTAAAAGAATAAATTTGGTATTTAAAAAGTTAAATAAGGATATTTTTTAAAAGAAATGTTATTAAAATTTCAATCTCTATTTTAAAAAATTTTAGTCTTTTGTATTCTTATTTTTAAAAAGTATTAAAGAGAATGAAATTTTTTATTCTGAAATTAAAATTTTAATTTTAATCTGTGGCCACCAAATATAATATTAAATTTCAGTCTCCTATTTTAAGTTTAATATGTGAAAACAAATGCTATTTAAAGGTTTTTCTCCTTTTTTTAATAAAAAAGACAAACTTTAGTTCTTATTTTAATTCTACTTATTTAATTAATTAAAATAAATATAATTTAATATAGTTAATTTTTTATAATGTGTTAACATATGTTATGTAAAATTTGGTTTAAAAAATAAAACAATTTATTTTTTAATAACAAGCTAAGGAGATAATCTTTGGCACAAACTCTTTAGGCACAAAAAAATCGCTCTCGTTGGATTCAGTTGCATATTCCTTGTCTGACTATAAATCATCCTCCATATATATGCACTCTGAAAATTTTCTAAAAGAAGAATAAAATATTTAGAAAATTTGGTACATATGCAATCACAATATATAGAATCACTTATGTAGACCTTCAATCATCATCGAGTTAATCTCGTTTGTACAGTGACCTCAATGATATTACTCATATTTCATTTGTAATGTCAAACGAGATTCATTCATAATCTTTTTTAAATATATCTCATCTGATCTCTATAAATAAAATCTGTGCATTAAATTTTTTTTTATCTCATTGGCAATAACAATAATATAAGTGTAATATTATTTCATTTACACGGTTAATAAAATAAATAATATTATATAAAAATGTTATCTTTTAAAAAATATATAAATCGATAAATATTATATTTATTTTATTTATTAAAAAATCTTAATTACTCAAGCGTCAGACACATAAACAACAAAGCAAACCCTTGTGTTAACTGGTGACTAATATTGTTTTTGTTAAATTATTTTGTTAGTTTTTATAATTTTATTAAATTTATAATTAAATTTTTATAATTTATTTTTTTTAACTGAATCTTTATATTATTTTAAATTTTATAGTTAAATTTATGTTGTGTCAAAAATATTAAAATTAATAGATTATTTCTTTTTAAATAGAAGATAAAAGAAAAGGTATTTTATTTAGAAAAAGAATATTTTCTTAACTTTAATATTTTTGACATGGAAAAAATTTGATACAAAATTTAAAATAGTATAAGAACTTATTTGATAGAAAAAAAATTACAAAAATTTAATTATAAATTTAATAAAATTATAGAGACTGATAAAATAATTTATTTTTTTCTAATTTTTTTTTAATTCCAACTACTATTACTATCCTACTAGGAGTGACAATGGATAGGGTAAGGTACGGTTTGGAACCAATTATAACCTTATCCGCAGGTTAAGATTTTTATATAAACTCAATCATACTCTATCCACGGGTTGAGAATATTCCAACCCTAACCTTATTCGCTCTTAACCTGCGGGTATCCGACTCTACCTGTGGATTACAAAAAAGATGCAATATTATTATATAACTTGATGATAATTTAAAATAGAACTGACTTTTATGTAAAAAAAAAAAAAATTTAAGTTATCAATTAAAAATCTTCTTTTAATGACTAAAGATCTTTTGCATCTAATGAGAGGTCTTTAGTTCAACATCCATTTAAAACATATTTTTATAGAAGTATATAACATATACATATATAGGGTGCGAGTTGGCCAAATAGTATTGAGACTCAATCTGCACCTTACTCGACCCGCACAAAAATTTTACCCATTACAAATTGAATTAGCAACCTTACCCGATCAGATGAAGTCGGATTGAATATTCGCGAATAGAATACATATTACCACCTCTATACTCTACTCTTAATTAGTTGTTCGTCGTTTTCCTCTCTTATTTTCCGTTTAAAAAAAATCAATTTAATATAAATTGATTATTCAGTCAAGTTCAAACAAAAAATCCAATAATATAATTTGTTAGATGTACTAATATTTTTATTAGATTAAAAATATTAAATCAAACTAATTTAATTTAAATTACGTAATAATTTATATGTTTCATTTTATTTTTTTTTAAAATTAATCCAAACCCCACATAAACACTTTATTGGGTATCATCATATCTCTTACCTAGACCTTTTTTAATAAACTTCGATGACTTAGTGTTTCAACCCTTCGCTTCTTATGAGAGTTTGAGAGAACTTGTGGATAATATATAGTCTATTTTTTAGGATTGTCTTTATTTACAAGAACAAGATATTGATATATAAATACAAAAATATAAAATTATATTTAAAAGATAAAACATAAATAAAAATGTTGAATAAAGACATAATTTATTTTTATTTTATTTATTATTATTAATTTGTTATAATTATATTTTTTTATTATTTTTTTAAAATTTTATGTGAAAAAATAAAAAAAAATTTGATTTTTATTATTTATTTTATTTTATATTTAATTTATCACCAAACAAACTATAAAAATATTAATTTACCATGAACTATAAAATATATTATTGATATGTAGGCACTCGAAATTTTAATTTCTCCTTAATTCGTTACCATACACTCATTTTGTATATACATCATTATATATACGCGTTTAAAATTTAGGCTTTAAAATTAAAGTTTACCACGACATACGACACACAATTAAAGTAATATATATACGTATATGACAAATAAAATTTTGTTAAATAATAATGTTAATCATGAGAAAGAGGTCAAACCCTTATTATGACTAACTTCTAAAATGGGTTTCAAATAAGGTTCTATTATGCAATCTAATCAGTAGGGTGGAGTAACAACATTGCAATTAATTAGTGGTCGGTCATGTGAATTGCTTTGGAAGCAAGTTAGAATTCAAAGACACATAACACAAAATTAGCCATGAGACCCCATGCTTGTGTTTCCTACATCACCATCTGATTTGATAACATTGATTTGAACTTTGAAGCATCTGGTTCTGGTGAAGGTGATTCCCCGGGGGTCTCTTTCTATCAAGATTTCATTTCACTTTCTCTTTGATTCATCGTTCCAAGGGATAATTAATTCTTTTTCAATTATCATTAAATATAATTCATTTAGGTTAGTCTAATAATTGATTCACTAATTTATTTAAGTAAGTATTTTAGTTTAAATTTGTTGGCCAATAACAAATTCTTAAATAAAACATATTTGATATACCATGAAATGATTCTTAATTTTTAGAATGAGAAATACGGTGAAAACAAAAAGTTGTCATTAAATATTTTGATCAAGTATATATATTTATTTATATGTGTTGATTTATTTTTTGTTTTCTATTATATTTTTTAACTCAATAGTTAAAGATTAATTCGACTTAAGTAGATGAATAATTCGACCAGTTAACTATTATATGTTGATTTATATATTTTCAAATAAAATAATTAGCCTTTTTTCTATATCTAATCGAATGAGGTTTGAATTATCAGTATTTGATTAAAGAAGAATAAGTTTCACCTACTCAACCACACTTTTGAGAAATGTTTTATTTAAATTAAATAATGGAAAAGTCTAGGGAGCCAGTAATTTTATTGCATTTTGGTCAACATATAATCAGCAGAAAAAGGTGAGCCATTGGATAAAATCTCACATCAATCTCACACAATCAAATTATCATTGATGGCTAGTTGATGGCTACCAATCACAAATGTTGCTGGTCCTCTAGCATTGCTCTTAAATAAATATAAAATTTGCAGAAATACGTAAAATATAGAATAATTACTTAAATACACAATGTACTCAAGATACATTTCACGTCGAGAAACGGGTATTGAACACCTGAAATACGTCCAAAAGCCTATTAGGATCTCAATTTTGTTCTTTATCCTTCAATTTTGTTCGCATAGATAATAATTAGTTTTTTTTTGTTGTAATTTATCCTATGAGATAGTAAGAAACAATTATTAAGGAGTGATTTTTTAGTCTAATTCAACTGTGATGTTACGTACTATCCGTGTTAATATCCTACATGTGTTAAAGACTGTCATATTGAGCAATATGAGAGAATAAACTCTAAGGAGGTTGGGCGGGTTGCATATAGATTTTTGCACGCACTTCTGAGCTGTAGATTTACCAACAGATTATCTGGCTTGAAGGGGATCAGCATGTAAAAGTAATGTTCGACATACATGCAAGACTAATGCCACAACATGTGATGGAGTGGTATGCTTTGCGGTTCGTGACGTAGTTGGTGGTAGTGGGCCGTCCTATTCGAATCCTCAAGTAGTTCTGCTAGATGCAAGACCAATCCACTTCGCCCAACCTCGTGATAGTGCCGAAGAAGACGACAGTAAGGGCGATTCAGATTATGTTGTCGAATCTGGGTCATCGAACGAGACTTTTTCCTCTCGCGAGTATATGCCAGAGACTCTGACTGTCAGTGGTGTTTAGTTTCTCCCGCCTCCTCTTTTACCCATTCCTCAATTGTTATAAGTTCCAAGTTATTATTGTACTTTGAATTTAGACGCAATGCAGCTGGATGATCCTTTCAATACCGGCCAAAGGGAGAAGGTTATAACACCGATAGTGGGTTGGAATTCCGGGATGGTCATAGGTTCAGGAACCGTGATGCTGTTCTAATGGCGGTGAAGAACTATAGTATTCGAAGGAATGTAGAGTATAGAGTTCTAGAGATGGATAGGCTTATATACCATTGTTGTTGCAAGCAATTCACCTACGGTTGTTTATAGAATCTGCTTGTGGCACTACATCAGAATTTGAACTACTGCTATATTTTATTTGTTAGTTTTGATGAAATTAAAGGCTATTATGTTAAAAAATATCTCAAGTGATGACTTAGATGCTATGACCTAATTTTTGCGTTTGACCGTATCTCGGATACTGAAATCGTAATAATCTTTTGAATGCATCTCGGGTGTTCAGTACCCGTTTTTCAACGTGAAACGTATTCTGAGTGCATTTAGGATATATCAGACTTTTGTTATATCATAATCCAAAATCTCAATATTCGAGATACGCTCATAATTGAATTCCTTCACAGTACTCGAAATGTGGTACATTATATATTTAAGTAATTATTTTATATTTATTTAATTTAAATAAAAACATCCCACTTTCGAGTTGTTTTTTATTTTACTTTGATGAATTTAATTTAACTTTTAATGTTAATACAAACAGTAAAGATTGTTCAGAATTATAAAGATCATGATGATCATTTCAAGAAATACACAATTTGTAGTTCACACTATAACATTTATCAAGACTAACCATTTTGAAGCATAACATTTGTAGAATTAAATATTTGTTCATTTTGTTGTAGCGCAAGTAATGAAACTCATCAATATATTTTCATGACATATATTAAAATGAAAAAAAAATCATCAATTTAGGTTGCTCTAATAGTTAATTTATCAATTTATTTAAACAAGTATATAAAATTTTAATCTCGTCTTGTATATATAATAATTTATTAGCTAACAGGAAACTTTTAAATAAAAATCTGATTCATAACTAAATAGTTTTTAATATGTCTGAGTTAAAAAATATCATTAAAAAAAACCTTAAACATCAAATATAGTCATTCAATTTAAACATGGCAGAACAATGAAGCTCACTCATTCAAATAACAACATGATGTCCTAACAATTTAAACATACAAAGTTAAGCAAGTCACATCTTGCTATCTAAAGAAATATCAAATACAAAATGTCATTCAAATGCCATGTTAGTCAGTGAACATTGCCAGTTAGGAAGAAAACATGACACTTATGAACACCACTTTTACATTGCCCACAACCCCCTTTTGACCCTTTGTCAAAAGCTAACCCACTTTTCACATTAAAAAAAAAAAAAATCCATAGTGGGAAGGGTCCTATATATATTAATTAATTATAGCATAGCCAATAAATTCAGTGAGTTATATCCATGGTTCATGACTTCTAAGCTTCCTTCAATCATGCAATAATATAATAATGTACTCCATTTCAGGCTTTAATTTGTTTAATTTTGGACCCTTCATCCGCATATAACTACTTCTCCTATATCATTTGTTTAATACACACTTTGATTAAGCTTTTCAAATATGGGGATTTAGATGAGGTGGGGTCCATAGCTAGAGCATTAGTGTTGAAAATTCAAAGCTATAGTCTCAACCATTTTCCACATGCAATGTATAGTTTATAAGGAAGCCTCTTATGGTGATGAAATGTCTTTATCTTTTTACCTTTAAATTTATATTAATATTGTATAGTGTTAATAATAAGGTTTAATTATTCTGTTGGTCCCTATAGTTTCGTGAAATTTTCAATTAAGTTCCTATACTTTTTTTCTTTTTAATTGGGTCCCTGTACTAATTTTTTTTTTAATTAAGTCCCTCTTAGTAGTAATTGGCTTAATTTTATAGGAACCCAACTAAAAAAAAAGAATTGGTATAGGGACCTAAATAAAAGAAAAAAAAAAGTGTAGAGACCCAATTAAAAAAAAATTTGGTGCAAAGACTCAATTAAAAGAAAAAAAAGTATAAAGACCTAATTAAAAATTTCGCAAAACTATAGGACGAACAACGTAATTAAACCTAATAATAATATGAATGACTTCATGTATTAAGAGCTTGTTATGTATATTATCTGAGAGAAGTATTTGATTATTCTTGTTGTCCAAATGAAAGGTATTTTAGCCCTTTAACCTACTTATGTTTCCGAATTCGATGAATGAATGATATTTATTAAGTAATTTTTCATTCGACTATATTACATATATACTAAAATTAGTCATTAAAATTAATCACTAATATAAAATACATATTAAAATATAAATATACATTAAAAATAAATTAAACTATATATATATTTATATATAAATATATTAGTGACTAATTTTAGTGTATGATTAGTATTTTTGTTTTTCACTACATAAAGTATTTTCAATGTTAATTTTAAGTTTAATTTTATTTTTGATTCCATAGAATGATATATTAATTATAGGATCGGATGTTATAAATATTAATTTAAAATTAAAAATATAATTTGTTATTTTAATGTTAGATTTTAATTTAATTAAAATTTTATATTATTTTTAATTATTCTATCAAATAAAATAGTTATATAAATAGTAAAATTTAATTACTTTTTTATCAAAATAATATCGTCTCTTTAAGATAAAATTAGTTTTATTTTATCTATTAATTCTAATACAATTTAATTCTAAATTAATTTATTTTTTAAAAATATCAAAAATGATATTTTAAAATTATTACATTAAAATTGCCATAAAATTTTGGTAACATATACTAAGAAAAGTCTAAAATTTTGGTAACATAAAATTTTGATAAGTTTTCCTTCTTTTTTTTTTTCTCTTATAATGAATTTCTACCTTTTGAATTAGGTTGATCTTGCACTCAAAAACTATAGCACACTCTGAATTTATTATTATTATTTTTTTGGGACCTACATTCAGTCAACTTTAATTTTCTTTTTTTCTTTTATTTATCTTGTATGTCGTCTTAAAAAAAATTAATTCCCTAATTGAATCACACATAAATAAATAGCAAAATTTCTGCCTCGTGAAATTCCTTTTTATATATATTTTCTATCTTCTCAAAAATAGGACAGTAAAAATAAAACATCAAGACAAAAAATTAATCTCTAATTTGATTTTCTAATATCTCACTTTATGTTTACATTTAAATTAATATCTGACAGACAAGTTTGAAACACTATGTTTCAGAAAATTTGGTTAAACATGCATGCTATCACTTACTTCTTTAAACGTAGCAATGTATGGGTATTTGCCATCCCTTGCTGCTTCTAAATTTCTGCAAGCTCAACATGGATGCTGACACACTAACTTATAACAAGCCTCTCCCATTTTGTTTTTCTTCAATGTGAAGGTAAATTAATTAATTAATGGACCGACCTTAGATGTAGAATTCAGCAATATAATATTAAATTTAAAATACTAGTAGTTGCTTATTAACCAATTAACTCATCAAAAGATTAATAAAAGTAACCATGCTACATTATTATGATATTTAATTTTTACGAAATAAAAAATGGGTAAAATATTATAAGAATTGTATTTTAAATAGATGTTATATTGGTATATTAACCAGAAGTCACTGGGTAAAATATTATAAGAATTGTATTTTAAATAGATGTTATATTGGTATATTAACCAGAAGTCACTCAGATAAAGACGTTTAAAATGTTATTTTTTAAATAATTAAAATTTAACACATATAATCAATTAAATCGTGTTATTTTTGTCAAATTATGTCAAATAAATTAATTTAACCAAAAAATAGTGGATCAAATTTTAAATTGGTCTAAATTAATATTATTTTTTATAGAAAATAACTACAATACTCTTATTATAAAAAATAACTAAAATATTCTTATTATATATTAATATTTTAAAAATTCTAAATTCTAGTTATTTTCTTTTCTGTTGTCATAGGATTAGAATTTAGAATTTTTAAAATTAATATATATATTATATAATAGAAATATTTTAGTTATTTTTTATAATAAGAATATTGTAGTCATTTTTTTATTAAAAGTATTAATTTAAATCGATTCAAAATTTAATTTATTAGTTTTTTGACTAAACTGATTTGTTCGATCTAATTTTAATAAAAATAACACAATTTAATCGATTATATATGTTAAATTTTAATTATTAAAAAATATCTTAAAAAAATATTTTTAATATCTTTATTCCCGTATACGAATGAAGCAACTGATGCAAAAAAATATATATTTTGGTAGAACCGAAAATATAACATTTCAGTGTGAACGAAAAAAAAAAACAATAATTATTTTAATTAACCTTTTTTTAGAAAAATGTTACTCTATGTACTATAATATTTAATTTATTAAAATTACCTTGCCATTTGCAAAGTTTTTCACCCTAAACCTTTGTTCCCACTGAATTGCATGTTCCCAAATACACAAAAATCACCCAATCAGAATCTTCCATTGTATATACACCCATAACTTTCATATTTAAATTTTTTAGCCAAAATAATTTTTCATGAAATAAATCAGTGTTATTGACTATGGTCAATATTAATGAACATCAAACGTGACAGGTACGGTTATTTATTATATAACTTAGTAGTTATGTATAACCATACCATACATCAGATTCAGTCAGCAAAAAAAGCCAAAGTAGTCCAGAGTTGACCGCTATACATTTGTGCTTTGACTTTTATAATATACAGTATAATACTTTGAATTTAACTAATTAATAGAGGGACATGATTTAAAAATTAGCACAATGAATCAGAGCTTACGTTAGAGAATTATTTATTTTTTATATGAAAACCTTACAAAAATAATTGTGGTAGGGTATTGCACAGAATTAATTAGGTAGTTGCTAATTTTTATAATTTTAAAATATATATGATTAAAACCGTTGACAGGTTTTTTTTTTTTTATATGAGACAAATTCGGATCATTTTTCTTTATTTATGAATATTATATGTATATTTTTTTGTTAATATATATTTAAAAATAGTGACTGGATGCATAATGATGGTGCATGCATTAAGCAAGTTGACCTTATTTTGCTTCTTTCTTGAAACCACATGGCTTGATTGTCAAAACAATATAATCTGATTGGTTCTGAGAAGATAGACAAATATTAAAATGCATAAATTAATATAGTTAGTTATATATTAATTATTTCATCTGTCATGTATCATGTTCTACTTTGATTATTGCATGAGCATCTTTTATTTATTTTTTTTATATAATTTAAAAAAAAAAGAAAACTGGTAAAAGTGTGCATTGTTTAGCATATGATTGTTTTTAAATATGAATGAAATTAGTTGGATAAATCTTTGTAATTATTGAAGGATCACACTTGATGATCAGATATTGCACATGTCTTTCAATCGGAAAACTAGGATTTAAATCTAAAGCTTATTATGTTCATATACAATAAGCAGATACTTTTTCATATGTTTAATTTATGATTTTTTTTTTTAAATTAAGATCCATTAAGGTCATACTTGTTAGCGCCGTTAAAATAGGCTAAATCCATCGGGACAGTCCGTTTATCTATTTAAATAGGCGGATTTTGTCTCCAAAATTAAGTTCGTTTAAATTTCGGGTTAAACGGACTGAATCCGATTAACCCGAAAAAAATAACGGGTTAAACGGACTAACCCGCAGGCTAAATGGGTGGTCCGTTCAAATTTTTTTTAAAATAATAGCACTTTTAGTCAATATTTCTCTCGATCTGAAAATTCGACCTATTAACTAAAAAAATTATTTTTTAAAAATTTTTTACATAAAAATAATATTTTTTGTCAAAATATTTTTTAAAAAATAAAAAAAGAATAAACGAGCTGATCGTTTAACCCATTGGACTAACCATAAACAATTTGGACTAAAAAATTATGACCCGCGAATAAGGCGGACTTAAATGGGCTAGTAATACCTGTTAGGAATACACATTTGATAACAACTCGCATAAATAAAGAATTTTAAAGCTTTCAAATTGCAATACAAAATTTCCATCTAATTTTAGTGTTATATCAACATTTATGTGTAGATGTATAATATATGTTAAAAAAGATACTTAAAAGTGGACGGAATGAGTATTATTAAAAGTATATTACAGAAAATGAAACAATCAATAAATCTTAGTGAATCAGATAAAAATATCAAATAAAAAAAAAGTAGCACTTATATCAAAATTAGAAGAATTGCCATAATCTAAGCCACACACATTTGCTATTTGTTTTTTTTTTTCACACTTTTGGTTGTACTATTTAATGTTTTAATTTTTTGGTCCTGCTATTTGGGTTAATATGTCATAAAGCCCAAATGGCCCATGAAGATCTAAGGCCCAAATCTGAATCATATACATACTTTCTAGTCCTTACACAAATTCTTTAAATTCTAAATCCAATCCCAAAGCCCAAAAATAATATGTAATTGAAGTTATTAAAAAGAGAGTATCTCAAGGGGGTGTGTGAGGGGTGGGTTTGTGTGTTCTATGTTTTATTGACCAAAAGAAAAAAAGTTATTTAATCATTTTGTTAGTTCTATTTTCAATTAAGTATTTATATATTTTTATTTTTTTAATTGAGTTTTTATATCATATCAAATTTTATAATTAAATCTCTACCGTGACAAAAATGTTGGAATTAATGAAATATTCCGATAAACAAAACGAATATGTAACACTTGATTGAATATTCTATTTTGTTTAACAGAATATTCAGTTGACTCTAATATTTTTGTTATAATAGGAATTTAGTTGTAAAATCTAATATGATATAGGGACTCAATTAAAAGAAAAAAAAAATAAACCTAACAGAAAATTCGATAAAACTATAAAGATTGACTGAGTAATTAAACCAAAAAAAAAAAGAAAAACTAGTTAGTTGGTTATCTCATATCCAAAAAAAAACCTTTTTTTTTATAATTTCCAACTTCTACCAATATGTTTAATTGTGTCATACAAGTAATTAAATAAAATAATATTTTTTATATCAAAATAAATATGCAGGGTAAAATATTTATTTGGTATCTGAAGTTCGAGTTAAATTATAATTTTGTTCCTAATATTAGAAACATTTTATTTTTGTCACAATTATATTATCATATTTTTATCTTCTGGTCGAAATTAACATTTTTTCAAAAATTATTCCTTTTCATTATCATCATCATTATTATTATGATATCATTGTCATTGTGAAATCACTGTAATCATTATAATGACTACCATAATTACAACCATAATTACAATGGTTGGTACTATGTAGAAAAAGATGATCATGGAATAAAAGTGTATTTTCAGAAATATATATATATAATTTTGATTAGATGATTAATACGTGATGAAATAAGACTTTTGAAGAAAAAAATTAGGACATTTTAAGAGTCAGAAAAAATTGAGGATTTAATTAAAATGTTGAGAATTAAAATAATATTTCATTCTAAATAAATAATATTTAATATCAAAATAGATAGTGTTCTTGTATGGATACCTGGAGAGAGAGCTCAGTCTCTAGGAGTCAGCGCCGAGCTATTACTTTCGGTGCCGACCTTCAAGTCTTGTGATAATCCGAGCTTTTCTCCAAGAGTGTGTCCAATCGCGTAGAGCTTTGAGTAAGAAACAGGGGGGGGAGTGTACCTGCAAAGGCACTCCGAAGCTTAAGTTAGTATTGAGAATTCAATATATCTTTAAAATAGAAGATCATACTTTTTTATAGGTGATAGTATATAAATCGGTTACGTTCCTGTTTTATTGTCTGTGTTAAAGAGCAATAATAAGGGTAAATGTCAGGTTGGACATTTCACATTTGTGAAGCAGTCCGTTGAGCTGATTTGTAACATCACATTTCAATAAATGATATTGATTGTTGAATAGTGGCTGCAATGCCGAGTTAATGACTGTAGTGCCGATTTAATGACTGTAATGCCGATTTAATGACTGTAATGCCGAACTGTAACGTTGATTTTCTGAGGAATGATGTGAATAATGCCGAGTTATGAATAGTAAAGCCGATTTATGATATTGGATTTATTATGAACGGACCACAGCCCCCAAGCTTGGCCTGGGAGAATGTTTAATGAAGCAGGTTGAGCTTTTAATGATGTGTGAATTGGTTGCTGAACAGTTCGGCGTGTGGTTTAACCTTGTAGCCCCCAGTTCAAGATGCTTTATTGAACAGTTACTGAGGCTAAGCATGCATGATTAGGAAAGAGAAATAATTAAATGAGGGTATTAATGAGTTTGCGTGTTTTCAAGGTGGGTTTTTTGGGTTTGACACGACGGATTTGATGGGAAGGGAAATTTTGGGTTTAAAGTGGGTGAATTTAAAGTTTTGGGAATTCTGAAGGGTTGCATGCTTGCTGTTTTAGTTTCCTCAAGTGTTATCATCCAAACAATGAGTAAAAGAGATGAGTTAGTCTTGGTTATTTTTGGTTTTTCTGTGTAACCGTTGCTTCTTCTTCTCCTTTTCTGCTTTTGATTTTTCAATGGGTTATGAGAAAGAAACGAAAAGGGAGATAGATTGGTCTTATGATCGGGTGAATGATGATGTAAGGGATCGTGTCTCTTTGTTTCTGGATGTTGGTGCTGTGAGTCAGATAGATAAGTTGAAGGTTGTTAGGGCTAATTCTGGGGTTCGATTTGAACTGTTACCCTGTACTGTGGATGATAGGGTTTTTCATAGAGGGGAGGGTTTTGAGCATTTCTTTATGTATAGCTCTGTTTTGGAAGAACTGAGGGTGAGAATCCCTTTCAGTGATTTTGACTGTAAGGTTCCGAGGTAGTTAAACTGTGCGCCTTCACAACTTCACCCCAACGGTTGGGCATTCCTTCGGGCGTTTGAGATTCTGATGGAATTTTTGGAGGAAAATCCGTCAGTGGAGCTGTTCTTCTCACTGTTTCAGGCGAAGGGAGTTTGGAAGGGTGGTTGGGTAAATTTGAACAGCTCTCTCGGTTTTGCTGTGTTCAAGCTATACAAATCATCTTTTAAGAATTTTAAGGAAATGTACCTTAAGGTAAGTAGCTGCGAAGATGACTTTCCGTTTTATGTTGATGAGCATTTGGGGGAAAGATTTCCTCTCTGGTGGTGTTCAGAGCCTCAGAACATTTTGGGTCCTGAATCTATAAGTCCGAAAGATGAGTGCGTGATTGAGTTTTTGACCGAGTTTGTTGATCGGCAAGAATTGATTTCTGTTTATGACCTGCTGCAATGGGAGGAAAATAAGGCTGCTGTAGTAGAATTTTTGGGTAAGATTTTGGATTGTGGATGTTGTATTATGTTTGAGGTTTTTGACCATTTTTTGTGTTTCGTGTTTTTCAGGTGGGAAGTACCCAGGTATATCTGCGGCGAGTTTGAGGTCTCGGGTGAAGAGCAAGGGTTTGGATAAAGAGGTATCCTCGTCCAAAGTAGAGAAGGTTGGTGTAGGCGAGGTTGATCAACCAAAGTGGGGGAGGAGGAAAGTTATTGTTAAGAAGAGAAAGGGTGATGTGGTGGATTTGTCCGATGTTTCTGGTGATGAGAAAGGTGATGTTCCAATGGAAGATCTTCATAGGTTTTGTGAAAACCAGAAAAAGTTGCATGATTTTGTTGAGCGGAGTGAGGGGTCGTCTCTCTGGGGGAAAGATCATCCTTTCATGATTACTGTGGATGAGGTATGCCAGACCCCGTCTGATGTTAGTTTGGCAGAAGAGGTGGGGGATGTGGCAATTGATCAGTATATGCAGGTAATTTTTGTTTTTTGAGGTAAAAAGTGTTATTTGTGTGAATGTTTTGGAAGATTAATGTGTTAATCTTTGATCTTTAGGTGGTGGGTTTGCGACTGGCGAGTTTGGGGCGCAGTCGTGAGAAGATTCATCGGAAGGTGGTTGAAAAGAAAGAGGATCCGTGTTTGAAAGAAGAATTGGCTGTAAAAGTTGCTAAGATTTCTGAACTTGGGGGGAAGTTAGTTGAGGTTGAGAAACATTTGAAAGAGGTGAAAGAGAGCTATGCCAAGGATGTTGAAGAATTAAAGAAGAAAGAAGCTGACTTATCTTCTTTGAGCGCCCGTATGATTGAGGTTACTGCCCAGATGAAGGAGTTGGAGAAGAATAAGCAAGGAGAGATTCTGGATTCCTTCCTTGAAGGTTTTGAGAGGGCTGTTCTTCAGGCCAGGTTTCTGGCTCCCGAGGTTGATTTATCGGCAATAGATCCAGGCAAAATAGTGCAGGATGGTGTTATGGTTGAGGATGATGGTGCTGCGGAGCAAGAAAATGAGAATGTGTAATTTTGGTTTGTTTGTTTGTAGACTTGTTTTGCTCCTGAGTTGAGCTTTTGACTTGTCAATGTGTGGACATTTGTAGTTGGCTTTTGTTATTGTAGCCTATATGTTGCGACTTTTCTGGTAGGGGAAACACTTGCATATTATGATAATATAATGTTATTGCTGTATGATAAGTCGGTTTTATCCGGTTGAGACCAGATTTTTGTGGTAAAAATTTGTTGTAATGGTGAGTCGCCTTTTTTAAAAAAGGTGAGTAGACCGAATTTGGTATGCCGATTATAGGCATGGTAAGAACTGTTATGGTCATTTGGCAATGATTGTTAATTGAGATTCGCCGTTTGTTATGATTATACCATAACGTTGTGAGTTTGACTACAATCGGGTATTTGATTGAGTTGGAAAAATTAAGCATTATTGGGTTCGGAGATAGGTTGCTTATGCTATCTTGAATGGTCGGATTCCGAGTAAGATCGGAATGTTGTCTGATGATAGGATTCCGAGTTAGATCAGGATGTTGTCTGATGAAATGATCGGAATCTGAGTTAGATCGGATTGTTATCTGATGAAATGATCTGATTCCGAGTTAGATCGGATGTTTGTCTGATTAAATGATTGGAATCCGAGTTAGATCGGATTTTGTCTGGTGAAATGATCTGATTCCGAGTTAGATCAGATTTTGTCTGATTATATGATCGGAATCCGAGTTAGATCGGATTTTTTTCTGGTGAAATGATCTGATTCCAAGTTAGATCGGATTTTGTCTGATTATATGATCGGAATCCGAGTTGGATTGGATATAAGTCTGTTTTTGATGATTTTATCTGGATGCTGATTAAAATCGGTTTTGAGTTGTGACAAATTGAAAAGTATAGAATGCAAGTAATATTGACTGGATAAGGGAATTTATTAATGTAAGACCTTTGATTTTAAAGGCCCAGATAGGCTAGCTTCGTTAAAACCTCTCCAAGCAAAACCCTTGTGGGAAAAATTTTGGTAGTAGAAAAAAGAGTACTTGCTTGTCCCTGGTATTAACTGTAATATAACTTCAAGGAAAATAAATTTCAAGTGTTAGGGAGATCTTTACCCTCTAATGTTTGCAGGCGATAAGCTCCATTGCCGATTACTTCTTTGATTCTGTAAGGGCCCTCCCAATTAGCTGCTAGTTTGCCATGTGCTGGGGGTTTCCTAGCTTGTTCTGTTTTTCTGAGTACAAGGTCGTGGACTTGGAAAGATCTAGGTTGAAGTCTTTGGTTATGTCTACAGGCAATGTGCTGTTGCATTGCCAAATGTTTGATTACTGCGGATGATCGGAGTTCTTCAATGAGATCAAGTTCGGTTTGCCGAGCTATGTCTTGTGTAGTTAGGTCGGCCAATTTTGTGCGTAGTGAGGATTGGGAGATCTCCACAGGTATCATTGCGTCTGAACCGTAGACCAAGCGAAAAGGTGTTTCCTTTGTGGTTGAGTGAATTGTTGTATTGTACCCCCATATGATCTCTGGAATAAGCTCTGCCCATAGACTTTTTGCATCGTCCAGTTTCTTCCTTAGAGCGTGTAATATTACTTTATTTGTGGCTTCAGCTAACCCATTTGTTTGTGGGTGTTCTACTGATGAGAAGTGCTGTTTGATTTTTAAGTTCTGCAAAAACGATGTGAATTTTTGATCGGCAAACTGGCGACCATTATCAGTGATAATGTGCCGAGGAATGCCGAATCGACAGATAATGTATTTCCAAATAAAGGAAAGCATTTGTTGTGATGTAATCTTGGCTAGAGGTTGTGCCTCTATCCATTTGGAAAAATAATCAATTGCTACTACAAGGAATTTTACCTGTCCTGCGGCTGTGGGGAAAGGTTCGAGGATATCAATTCCCCATTGGTTGAATGGCCAGCTAACCTCGGAACAGTGTAAGAGTTCGGCTGGGAGATGTGTTATCGGACTGTGTTTTTGGCAATTGTTACAGCCTTTCACTTTTGTGTGACAATCTTGCCTGACAGTTGGCCAGTATAATCCAGCTCTGAGGATTTTTGAATACAGACTTCGGGCTCCGAGGTGTGTTCTATAGATCCCTTCATGTGCCTCAGCAAGTGCAAGCATTACTTCTGTTCTGCAAAGACATCTAAGTAGTGGACGAGAGAATCCTCGTTTATATAGGCAATTATTATAAATTGTGAAAAAGGAGGCTTGTCGGCGGAATTGTCGAGTATTTTCGACGTCGCCTGGCAAGATCCCTGTTTGGAGATACTGTATGTATGGAGATCTCCAGTCTGCTTCCTGTGTCACACTTAAGACATGGCATAGTTCAATGCTCGGCTTAAGTAGTGTTGATTGATAAAGTGAGGATTTATTTGGTTGAGTGCTGGCGAGTTTAGACAGAATGTCGGCTCAGCCATTACTCTCCCTTGGGATGTGGTGTATTTCGTATTTGGGGAATTTTGAAAGGAGATTGTGTACGACACCCAGATATTTTGAGAGCAAAGGGTCCTTTACTTGGTATAGATTATTTACCTGTTGGACGACAAGTAAGGAGTCGCAATATACCTTAAGTTCGGTGATGTTAAGGTCGGCTGCGAGTCTAAGGCCGGCAATTAATGCTTGATACTCACTTTGATTGTTGCTTGCTTTAAATGAGAAGTTGAGGGAATGTTCGATGACATTGCCGTGGCCATCATCAAGTATAATACCTGCGCCACACCCGTGTGGGTTGGATGATCCGTCGACGTATAAAGACCATTCGATGTAATCTTCAGTTATATTGGGTACTGAGAACTCGGCGATAAAGTCGGCCAAAAACTGTGATTTGATGGATGCTCGGCCCTCGTATTTGATATCGAATTTTGACAGCTCTACCGACCATTTTACTAGTCAACCAGCCAGCTCAGGCTTCTGCAGCACTTGTCGCAAAGGTTGATCTGTTCTAACATGGATCTCATGGCTCTAAAAGTATGGCCGGAGTCTTCTGGCTGAGAAGACAAGGGATAGTGCCAGTTTCTCAATGTTCGGATAACGAGGCTCGGCGTTCTGTAAGGTCTTGCTTGTGAAGTAGATTGGGAACTGTTTCTTCTCCCTTTCTGCAACAAGAGCGGAGCTTATAGCCCAGTTAGTGACAGATAAATATAAGAATAATGGCTCCCCTTGTAGGGGTGTGTGTAAAATTGGTGGTTTTGAAAGAGTTTCTTTTAAAGTTGTAAATGCTTGTTCACATTCATCAGTCCATTGGAAAGCTTTTTTTGTTTTTAAAGATTGGAAAAAACATGAAGATTTAGAAGCTAGGCAAGGTAAGAATCTAGAAAGTGCAGCAAGTCTCCCTGTTAACCGCTGGACTTCTTTGATGGTTCGTGGGCTTGTCATGTCTAAAATAGCTCGGCATTTTTCAGGGTTTGCCTCAATACCTCGGCTAGTGAGCATGAAGCCGAGGAATTTACCGATCTGAACCCCGAATGCACACTTTTCAGGCTTTAGCCGCATGTTGTATTTTCTTAGCTGTCCGAAAATTTTTGTGAGGTCCTCAAGGTGATTATTGCCAATCTTTGTCTTGGCGACCATATCGTCAACGTAGACCTCAATGTTCTTGCCGATTTGTTTGGCGAAGACTTTGTCCATTAGACGTTGATATGTTGCACCTGCATTCTTAAGGCCAAATGGCATGACTTTATAACAATAATTTCCATATTCAATAATAAAGGCTGTCTTGTTTTGATCGGATGGATGCATTTGGATCTGGTTATAACCAGAATATGCATCCATAAAGCTGAGTTTCTCAAAACCAGAGGCATTATCAACTAAACAATCAATAGAGGGTAAAGGGTATGAATCTTTGGGGCATGCTTTGTTGAGATCGGTGAAATCAACACACATGCGTCATTTACCGTTATGTTTTTTAACCATGACGACGTTTGCCAGCCATGTTGTGAATCTGATTTCTCGGATGAAGCCCGCGTTGATGAGCTTCTTGGTTTCTTCTAGGGAAGCTTGCTTTCGATCGTGCCCGAGATTTCTCTTTTTCTGTGCTACAGGTCGGATAGATGGATCTAATGCTAACTTGTGTGATATGACGGATGGATCGATGCCTGGCATGTCAGCTGGGGTCCATGCAAACAGGTCGGCATTTTGTTGTAAGAATGCTTGGAACGAAGATTTTTCTTCTGAAGATAATGTTGATCCGACGTATGTAAACTTATCCGTGCTTTCTGTGAAATAGATTTTATCTAGGTCTTCCGTTGGAGTCGGCCTTTCCAGCGTTCCTGCTCTAGGATCAAGGTCGGCTAGCATGTGTTGGTTGTTTGTGTTGCCGATATTGTGGATCTGGGCTTTAGTGTTACAGTGAGGTCTTTTGAGGCTATTGTTGTAGCACTCCCTGGCCTCTTGGGCATCACTATGAATGGTTGCAATTGTGTTGTCCTGCAAAGGGAACTTAACGCAAAGATGAATTGTAGATACTATAGCGCCGAACCTATTTAAGAAAGGTCGGCCAAGTATAATATTATAAGGACTGAAGCAATCAACAACTAAGTATTGAATGTCTGAAGTTTTCGACAAAGGGAACTTACCGAGTGTGGTTTGTAACCACACAGAGCCCATAACCGGGACTCGCTCACCTGAGAATCCTACCAAGTCACCAGTGGAAGGTCGGATGATGTTATCGCTCAGTTTCATTTTCTGGAAGGTCGAATAAAAGAGAACGTCGGTGCTGCTGCCTGGGTCGAGCAACACCTTTTTAATGAGGAGATCTCCGAGCTGTAGGGAGATTACGACTGGATCATCCAGATTTGTTACGCTGTTGTCATGATCGGCTGTCTGGAATGTTATCTGTGGAGATGTAGGTGGCGACTGTTGTTGACTTTGGTCGGCGTTGATGGAAAGGATAGCTCGGTAAGATCTTTTCCTTGCCGAACTTGTGGCTCCTCCACCCGCAAAACCTCCGAAAATACAGTCAAATTGTACGTGTTGGTAGTTCGGAATGATTATTGTTCGGTCGATCTCTGTCTCGGTTATGTTGTGTAGCCGAGCTTTGGTCTCCTGGAGCAGGTGCTCGCCGCTGCATTTGGCCGCTGATGAATTTGTCCAGATGACCTTGACGAGCTAATCGCTCCAGCAGGTCTTTAGCGATGACGTAGTCGTCGGTATTGTGTCCGTGCTTCTGGTGGAAAAAGCAGTATTTTGATCGGTCAATGCCTTTTGAATCTGGGTAATTACCAGCTTTTCGTGGTGGCTTGATTAACTTCAAATTCAAGATCTCCTTGATGATGTCATCGCGCTTGGTGTTGAATTTGGTGTAGGTTTCATATCGTGGGATTGGTTTGAAATTCTTCTTGCTGTCCCGTGGCTTGTCGTCGTCTTTATAGTGAGGATTTTCTATTTTCCGAGCTTGTCGGAGCTCTTTGATGTCAATCTGTCCTTTAGCTTTTTCACAGAATTCGGCCATAGTTTTTGGTTTGGCCACAGCAATAGTTTCCTGGAACTTTCCTGGTCTTAATCCACTTTTTATGGCGTGTAGTTCTACCTCGGGGTGGAGGTCGGGTATGCTTATGGCTATCTTTGTGAAGCGCGTCATGTAGTCCTTGAGGCTTTCGTGCTGGCCTTGCTTGACTGTGTTCAGGTAATCGGAGTCGTGGAGGTAGATGGCGGATCCAGCGAAGTGCTCCTCAAAGGGTTTTAATATGTCTCGGAATCGAGAAATGGAACCTGCAGGCAAAGAACAAAACCAATCAAGTGCAGGACCGTCTAAATAAGATGGAAAACAACGACATAAAACTTTATCAGATGCACCGTTTACTATCATTATGGAGGTGAACTTTTTGATGTATTTCTTCGGATCACCTAACCCATCATAGGGAGTTAGGGTGGTCGGCAGAGTAAACCTTCGGGGCAGTACGAAGTTCATCACCTCCGCCGTGAATGGTCCAGGGGAGCTTTCCTGATCGTCATTTTCGATGTTTTTCTGAGTATCCTCATTATGTTCGGGCCGCTCCCCTTCCTGTCGAGCAGTGTCTGAGACATGTGTTGGTCCTGACTGTTGCTCAGCTTCTTCTGTCCGTTCTTGTCGATCATTGTTTTCGGTTCGAGTGTTATTCAAGTTGGCGATTTGATTTGCCATTCTTTGGCTCTCCTCAGCCACGACTTGCCGCAACTCGGTCACCATCCGAAGCAATTCGGATGGCGAGGGTGGAGGTTGTTCAGCCATGACTTCAAGACGGGAATCTCGAGGCCGATAATATAGAGAGAGAGGTTTATATTCTCGGCCCCACGGTGGGTGCCAATTGTTCTTGTATGGATACCTGGAGAGAGAGCTCAGTCTCTGGGAGTCAGCGCCGAGCTATTACTTTCGGTGCCGACCTTCAAGTCTTGTGATAATCCGAGCTTTTCTCCAAGAGTGTGTCCAATCGCGTAGAGCTTTGAGTAAGAAACAGGGGGGAGTGTACCTGCAAAGGCACTCCGAAGCTTAAATTAGTATTGAGAATTCAATATATCTTTAAAATAGAAGATCATACCTTTTTATAGGTGATAGTATATAAATCGGTTACGTTCCTGTTTTATTGTCTGTGTTAAAGAGCAATAATAAGGGTAAATGTCAGGTTGGACGTTTCACATTTGTGAAGCAGTCCGTTGAGCTGATTTGTAACGTCACATTTCAATAAATGATATTGATTGTTGAATAGTGGTTGCAATGCCGAGTTAATGACTGTAATGCCGATTTAATGACTGTAATGCCGAACTGTAACATTGATTTTCTGAGGAATGATGTGAATAATATCGAGTTATGAATAGTAAAGCCGATTTATAATATTGGATTTATTATGAACGGACCAGATAGTATTGAAAAAATATAAAGCAATAGGCATGTACTAGTAATCATAAAAATATGACCAATGCCAATTATACAGAGTATATAACTTTTTTTAAAATAAAAAGTTAATTTGTTAATATGTGAAAATATGAGTGTTTTTTTTCAATATACAAATATGAGATATTATATTAAGTGCAAGTTACCTAAATAAAATATTTAGAAACCAATATTATCAGAATATAATTTTTGAACATTACAGACGAAAATACAATTTTTATATATTTATATATTTTTTTCTAACAAACGAGAGAGAAAATAACCAACGAGTTATAGCTAAAATGACATAGTCTCTCCATACTTATTTAGAGGTTGCGGATTCGAGTCTTTCTATCTTTGATGAAAAAAAATGAGAGAAAAAATAAAGAGTTGGAAAGGAAAACAAAAAAAATTCCGCATATAAGTTGGTTCCTAAGTATTTTGGCCAATGCAATTATTTGTTGAACCTTGAATCTAAGAGCGAAAATAGGGGATAAAATTAACAGAGTCAATTTTAACATTTAAGCATAGAAACAAAGACGACCATATTGTCACAAAACTTTTAGAAGTTACTTTTTTATTTTTTTCTGATTTTAATTTTTCTGTTTCTTAACTATTTTTAAATTTATTTACAACAATAATATTATAGTAGTTTATTTGTGAACAATTTAAGAGTGGCATGACAAGCTCTCAAATCGACTTCTTCTTGTTGAGGAGAGTCGACTGGAAATTTTGCATTAACTGTAAAATTATCCCGGGAGAGAGTTTGACAACACAACATAGGGTGCTCGTCATGGATTTTTGTGTTAAGCAAAAGTTGAGAAAAAGACATCATACGAAGAACCCAAGGACGAGGTGGTGGCGGATGAAATGTGAGGAACAAAGAAGCTTCCTAAGACGGTAGGAGAAGAGGCAAAGTGGGATGGGAATGGAAGCGCGGAAGAGATGTGGAGGGAGATGACAGAAGTTATTAGAAGAATAGCAAAAGAAAATTTTGGTGAATCTAAAGGAATAGGACCAAGAGACAAGGAGTGCTGGTGGTGGAATGCGAGTATACAAGAAAAGATAAAGATAAAAAGGGAATGCTTTAAAGAGTGGTCTTTATGCCGCAATGCAGATAACTGGAAAAATATAAGGCGGCTAAGAAAGAGACAAAAGTGACTATAAGTGAAGCAAGAACAAGAGCATATGAGAGTCTCTACCAGTCTTTGGACACGAAAGAAGGAGAAAAAGGTATATATAAAATCGCAAAGAGTCGGGAAAGAAGAACGAGATATTTGGATCAGGTTAAGTGCATAAAGGATAAGGATGGAGAGGTGTTGGCTCAAGAGGAGAAGATTAATGAAAGGTGGAAGAGCTACTTCTACGAGTTATTAAATGAGGGACAGAAGACTCTTCCGAGCCTTGGTCGATTATGCTCAAGGGAAGAAGATCAAAACTTTGACTACTATCGAAGGATTCGAGAATTCGAGATAAAAGAGGCTCTAAAGCAGATGAAAAATGGCAGGGCAATAGGACCTGATAATATCCCGATTGAGGTTTGGAAAGGTCTTGGAGAAAAAGGCATCAACTGATTATCCAAGCTTTTTAATGAGATTTTAAGGTTAAAGAAGATGCTTGATGAGTGGAGAAAGAGCACCTTGGTATCTATCTACAAGAATAAGGGGGATATACAAAGTTGCGGAAACTATATAGGGATTAAGCTTATGAGTCATACTATGAAGTTATGGAAAAATGTGATAGAACAGAGGTTGAGAAAAGAGACACAAGTAACAGAGAACCAATTTGGATTTATGCCAGGAAGATCTACTACTGAAGCGATATACCTATTAAAAAGGATGATGGAGAAGTATCGTAGTAATAAAAGGGATCTACATATGGTGTTTATTGATTTGGAAAAAGTGTATGATAGGGTACCAAGGGAGGTCTTATAGAAGGTTTTAGAAAAGAGGAGAGTAAAGATCGCATATATTCGGGCAATTAAAGACGTGTATGATGGGGCCACTAGTGTGAAGACTCAAGGTGATGTGACAGAGAAATTCCCTATTGGTATAAGATTGTACCAGAGATCATCCTTAAGTCCATGCCTTTTCACATTAGTCTTGGAAGTACTCACAGAGCACATCCAAGAGCCTGTGCCATGGTGCATGCTTTTTGCCGATGATATCGTCCTTATGGGAAAGTTAAGGGAAGATCTAAATAAGAAGTTGGAGTTATGGAGAGAAGCTTTAGAAGTGTATGGTCTGCGCATAAGCCGTAACAAGACGGAATATATGGAATGTAAGTTCAGTTTGAGAAGGGAAAACCCCCAATATAGAGGTGAAGATTGGAGAAAATATCCTACGAAACGTTAAAAGTTTTAAGTATCTTGGGTGCATCATACAGGATAATGGAGAGATTGAACAAGATGTAAATCATAGGATCCAAGCAGGTTGGTCAAAATGGCGGAGTGCATTTGGTTTTATATGCGACAAAAAATGCCTCTAAAACTTAAAAGTAAATCTATCGCACTGCTATAAGACCGGCTATGCTGTATGGTACGGAGTGTTGGGCGGCTAAAGAGAAACACGAACATAAGCTGAATGTGGCAGAGATGAAGATGTTGAGATGGATGAGTGGTCATACGCGATTAGATAAAATAAAGAATGAAGATATAAGGGAGAGAGTTGGAGTAGCACCCATTGTGAAAAAGATGGTTGAATCGCGTCTCAGGTGATTTGGACATATGAGAAGAAGACCGATAGAACATCCAGTCAAGAGGGTGAATGAGATGAAAGATGGACAAAGGGCGAAAGACATAGGAAGACCCAAGAAGACCATCCATGAGGTGGTCAAACGAGATCTACATGTAAACGGTCTCTCTGTAGACATGATACATGACAGAGCACAATGACGTCGTTTGATTCATGTAACCGACCTCACTTAGTGGGACAAGGCTTTGTTGTTGTTGTATTTGTGAACAATTTATTATTTTTCTTAATTATTCATATCAAATTCACAATTTCATAAATAAAAATATAAAATTAATTTCTTAAGACAATTTATTATTTTTAAAACGAGCTTCCATAAAACTAGTTATTTTTTAGAAACCAGCTTATTTTTAAACCAATTTAAAACCGATTTATTACTTTACAAAAATGAATGATGAATAAACAAGGTAGAAATTCAGGTGCAGTCGACTTCACGTGAAATTAATAGATGAGAGCCGTTAGATGAAAATTTAGTCAAATCAGTCAAATTATTTAACGGTTTTCAGCTATCAATTTCATATGAAATCGACTGCAGGTGAGTTTCCACCGTAAACAAGTCACATGACACAGAACAATAGAACATGCTGTCATTTTAAATCACAAAAGCACACAAATCAAAATTTACACACTACATATCATATCCTCCTTCAACCACATCGTTAATTAACTCACAAATAGTCAAGTCTTAAGGGGTTATAAGAGTTGAAAATCATATGATAAAAAACGGCTTAGTTAATATATAAAATGCCGTGAAGAACACATCAAACACACAGATAATGAACATTAACACAAATATTAAGATAGCTTAGTATTATAATCTCTCCCTGGCCAAAATGTCTTTGGTTATGATGGATTCTGTTGTTGTTGCCATGTCTAGTTCCTGCTCTTGCTTTTTTCAACATCCCTTGGAGCTGCAAGCTGACACAAAAAGGGTAAACTCGAATAAGATATGCTGGGATTCGAAGCCGAGTACCCATGTTGAATAACATATGCTGGGATTCCCTTGAATCTTATGTTTATAGATAGTTTGAAAAATACTAACCAAGGCCAATTGCTTCTGAACTCTTCATGATCCTCAGCCTTCGGCATGTTTCGATAAACATCCTGCAAAGATAAAGGGTTGAAGTTACTTTGAAGATGAACAAATAATGTAAAATGTAAATTTGTATCTCAGATGAGTTTTCAATGCCTATAAGAAAACAAGTGCATGAAAGAATTAGAACTTACTCCCATGGAACATCACCCACAAGCATCCAATCATTATCTTTGTCTTCATAGGTAAGAACATATTCCGACCCATGAAGAAGATCCTTCAGTTTGGTTTCATTCAGCAACTCCTTTCCCAGAGTCCCATAAGATCCGCATTGACCTGAAATCATACCGAAACAAGCAGTAACTGGATCCAGGCAAACTGACCATAAATTACTTAAAGACTAAGTTTTCTTGCATCAAACGAATTCTTCCTTACTTATAGTAAAACCGCGGAACATCTTCTCTAGAGCAGAACATAGTTCCGGGTATGTAGAGTAATTCTTCAAGTCTACTTTCCTTAAATAGGGAGCACCCTCCAAGCTGACCTTGACAAACAGTGGACCGGACCCCGGTTGTCCATCTACTTCTTCTGTGTTTTTCGAATTAGTTGCCAGTGAATTCTTCCTAAATGACCTTAGGGGAGGCCACCCCACGACCTGAGCCCTGTCGCACGAGGAATATCAGAATTCAGAAATCATTTCCACAGTTATGCTCAAACTTAATGTGATCGGTTCGAGTATTCTACTTACTTGGTAGCTGGTGCACTGCTATTATTATTCGCAGAACCATTAAGACTGGGTCTGGTCTCATTGAAAGCATGAGGCTTCTCGACCCCAACATTTGTAGTCGATACTTCTTTCATTTTGGCTTGTTGAACCCCAAGACTCTCGAGCAGAGAACCAGGTTTTAATCCTAAGTTAGAAGAAGGCCTCGGCGACAGAATTGTATTCGCTTCTGAATTAGATAAAAAATTCCCCTGCATGATAGATCGGCGACTCAGTATCTCGCTTAGCAGTTATCTCACTTCGAGCAGATAAAAAGCTATGATCAGAGCATGTTACAGTCTTACACATACTAAAAACAAGATTTCAACCAAGCAAGTTCTTTTAAGATTACTTTAAGTACCCAAAGATCATAGTTAAAAAGGATATTTCCTCAGACTAAATTGACATTTACCTTCTGGAACCCATTCATTACATCTAAGAATCCTCTTTTGTTACCCAAAACAGCAGCCTTTGCAGGGGAATGATGATGATCATCGGTCGAGGGGCACAGGGGGAAAAGTGGTTTCTCATCAAACTGAGTTGAGCTTCTTAAGCAATGATCAGAATCTCTCTCAGGAGACTGAGATCCCGGGAGACCAAGCCTGAGTTCAGTAGCTTTCAGGTTCAGATTACTTTTATGCTCGTCCGGTAAGGGCGAAACCGAGCTGTCAGCAGAAGAACAACCAGACAATTCCATGTAGTTTCGCACTTTCAACTCGGAGCTCTCGATGCGAGCACATTCCATGGCAGTCGACGAAACCAACAAAGTGACATTGCTTTTGCCCTCCTCCTCCCCCACTATGCTAAATACCGGCAGTGACATCAAAATTCAAACCAAGAAGTTCCCAAATTTTGTGTTTTCCCTATCAAACAACAAAAACAGCATTTGAAATGGTTCATGAAACAAACAGAATCTTGCACCACACTCCACAGCCTTCAAACTTATCAATCAAATAGAGAAAACAATACATTGAAACACAGCTTTCCCACAATATTCATAAGCAACCTCAATGTCATAAATTCCAATAATACATTAAAAATTGAATCATACCTTTGCTCAAATTTTCTTTGCTTTGATCCAAAGAAGCTCCAAATGAACAACAATAGCCAAGTACAAATTCCTAAATTGCAATAAGGCAAAGTTAGGAACTTTATATACCCAATGAAAACAAATAAATATAAGACAAAATTAAAAAGAAAATGAGAATCGCCATTCATTGCTGCAAAGACTCACAGATAGAATGATAGATACACATATTAAGTAATAATTACTTTTCGGTGGAAAAAGTTACAAGACAAAGTTCTAAAAATAACCCAAGGGGAATAAAATTAAAAACATAGTACAAAACAAGCTGTAATAAATAATAATAATAATAATAAATTTAAAAAAATTCACATGAAAATTTATGAGTCAGAGTCTTTCACTCTTGGCTGAGTCATCTTCCATCAAAGCACATTTCAGTAGATAGACGGAAAACAAAAAGCAGATTCTTTTTTCAATTTCATTTTTTGAAAATAAAATAAAATAAAATCATCCTGAAGTGAAGATAACAAACACGGACTCAGTTTGGTTTTGGTCAGAAAATAAAAAGGGAAAGTGAAGAAGAAAAGTTGAAAAAAAAAAACAGAAACTAGTGAGCACTACTTTGTGTTAATAATGCACTGAAAGAAAAAGAAAAAAAAAAGAGTTTTTTGAGAGTTTTCTCATCCATTACTGGAACAAAAATAGGAATTAAGAAAAAGTGGAATAAAGATGCATGTCCCAGTTGAAAGCAAAAAAGGGGAAAAGCAAAGGGACACAGAGAATTGCAGAAGGGTTTCAATGAAAAGTCCATGAAGCAACATAAGAAATTAAAATGAAACAAAAAAAAAACTTAGGAGTTTTACTTACTCGTGTTGAAGAATAATGAGAAGATCAGAAAGAGTGAAGAAGAAGAAGGGTGTTAGGGTAATATTGAAAGAGAGAGTGGAAGAAGAGAGAACTAAGGACCCTCCATTGGGGAATAAAGTTACAAGAGCTTATTTTTGGTGTCTCATGTCAATGAAGAAGCACCATGCATTTAATTAAATAAAAAAACATTCAGAACTTGTTTGAAACCATTTATCATAAGAAAAATAATTCTATTTTTTAATTTTTTTTTTTTTGTTTGAAATTTAATTTTATAATTTAGAATAATTATAATATATTAATAGAATATAATTTAAATTTAAAAAATGTGTGCGTGTATTTAAAAATCAGACTCCTTTTAATCTAATCTATAAATAAAGAAAAAATGAAATTTTGAATTACTAAAAAATTTAAATTATTTATTTTTTAGTTATTCTAAAATAAAATAAAAAATTCAACTCTTGAGTGAATTCTAATTTCTAACCTTCTAAACAAATTCTTATAATAGTTACATACCAAAAAACAGTGATTAAATTCTTATTAATATAAAATATATGTTAAAATATGAAATTTATATTAAAATAAATAAAATAAAAAAAAAATTTATTTTTTATTTAAAAGGTAAATAAATTCTATATTTTTTATCTTTTGAAATGTGAGATATCTAAATCTTTTGAGAGAATCAATTTATGTTTATATATTTTAGATAGAGAAATTTAAATATCTTATATTTTAAAAATTAAGAACATTTTTTATATTTTTAATTAGTTTTAAATTCATATCCCTTTGAATTAAAAATATTAAGAATTTATTTATTTTTTAAATAATATATACATAATAATTAATTTTAATATATAGATATAACTTTTGATAAAAGAATATTAAAAATAATATTTTTTTAAAAATATTAGTTAATCTTTTATATTAGTATTTATTTTTATTCTATTAAAATTTATAATTTTTAAATAAAAATATTTTTGTTAACTAACTTTAAAAAAAATAATAAATTTTATTCGCTGCGTAATATTGCTCTTAAATAAGATTATATATTTATATTTATATCACCTACCATCACTTCTCTTTCTGTGTAATTAATTTATAATATCTTTTAATGTAATGTGGATTATACATTTATGGTAGATGGTCAAATAAATAAATGAAGAGTTTTATTGATGGGTCGTTAGATGATCATCACATGAAATATCTTATCTTATTTTTGTTAATTTTAAAATAAAATTAGGTCATTCCTTTCATTTTATTTTATGCATGTCAAAATTAAAAATTAATCTGTCGCAGTACTGAGTTTCATTTAAGGGTTTGTCGCTGGCCAATGGATTATTGCATGCAAAAGGTAGGATTCGAATCTCCGATATTTACTTAAACGAACTAGTGAGCTAACCACTAGACCAACTCAATTTGATTTATCAAAATCTATTTTTATGGCACTGGCTTTTTCTTACTCGTAGTCAGTCGTAGATCATATTTGTTTAGCACAGAATATTGAGATATAGACACTAGGCACAGATCTAAAAAAATAAAGGTAAATAGTGGCCTTTGTTTTTTTAAGGTTTTGAAGCAGTATATATATGGAATATGTACTTGATAAAACAAAATATATTTAGTAATTTTATATGTAATTATTTTAATAATATGATAGATTAAGGTTTTAATTATTTCTTAATATTTTTATTTAATTAACTTTATATTATATACTCAAATTTTTATATTTTTTAAATTAATTTTTATATACTTATCTTTATGAATATAATGATTAGATTTTTTCAAGTAAATAAAATAAAATTTAGCAAAGTATATAATTTGTAGTTTTTTTTTTTTTATCAAAATGTACTCTATTTCTTATCTCGTTTATAGTATAAATGAAATAAGAGATAAGGTACATTTTATTAAAAATGTTATAAATTACATATTTTGGTAAATAAAATCCTATAATAATTTACATCATTTTATTTTAATAATTATATTGTTTATTTTAGATTTTATTTTTAATAGAAATTACTAATTTTTTTTTCTAATCTTATATTATTGAAAAAAATTATATTTTTTATGATAATTTATTTCGATTATAGTTTTATTTTGAGAGTTCTATTTTATATTCTATAAAACTACTAGTACCTTTGAGATGATTAATAATTTATAATTTATTTTTAAGTTTTTGAAATTTTTAAAAGAACTAATCTTAATTAAAGAGATATGTAATAACTTCTTAACTAAACATACCATAAAAATAATGGTATCTTATAATTTTATAGAATATTATTGATATTGTTATTTTTTTATGTAATTCTCATATCAAAAATAAAATTATTAAAAAAAATCTATATTTTTTATATATATTGCTAAAAATTAAAAAAAGAGCAATTCAGTAATTACATATCATGCATAAATTATTTTTATATAATAAAAAATACAAAAATAATTAAAAAATTTTGTATAAAATCCGAACTCCGTATATCAAAATTTTTATATAAATACAAAGATATATAATTATATTTGAGTATTTGACAGATGAAATATAAATAAAAACATTATATTCTGATATATTAAACTAAGGGCAATTTACCTAAATAAAATGGTTGGGAGAAATTTTTACTCAAATATAACATGATACGAAAATAAAAGGATAAATAATATAAGAATTGAAATTAGATAAAAAATATATTGAAATTGAAATAGAAACAAAAATGATAGATTGAAATTGAGTACAAAGAGAATCACTCTACTTCTACCCAATTTCTTGACACAACAAGAAAGGGACTACTCAACCTAACTTGTCAACGCCATGGCTTGGGAATTGATTCGAAGGGACTCCTCAACCTTCTAACCAATTCCTCGATGCAACAAGAGAGGGACTCCTCAACCTCAATTGTCCACACCATGGTTTCATCACGAAACCAAAAAAGGTTTAAAACCTCTAAATCATTTAGAATGTCTAAATAAGGTTTCATCGCAACTTTCCTAAGATAAAAGGACGGTTATCCACCTTAAAAGGTGGAACTACTCCAACGGTGGTTATTGGCTCACCACTATAAATGCACTGACACCCCTCAGGTATCGCTAAGTCCCAATACTCTCCAGACCTGCTCACACCCTTGCTGACTTAGGCATCGGAGTGTCTTTGCAGGTACCACCCCCCGTCCACTCACGCTCACAAGTCGGACGAAGGACCCGAAGGTGCGAACCCATTTGAAGGCTTCCTTCCTCAGACGATTGGGCTAACCTAACGAGTCCATCCCATTAATCTCCGGTTACCCATCGTAACATTGGCGCCGTTGCCAGGGACCCGAGAGATCAACCAGTAATGGCGGGCAACTCACCAGAGGATGGTCATACAGCGTCTAATTCCGAACAAGAAAATCCAGATACCAGAAACAACGACGCGGACCTGACCCTTCACCAAGGAACCAACGACCAGCATAGAGAAGGCACCTCTGGGCTTAAGAACCCAAAGGTAAACTCCTCGAAAGGACGAGAATCAGGAAAGGAAGGGCCACCCCATGCAACCGAGCTAATGGGGTTGGTCCACGGTCACCAAGGTCATTTGGAACAATTAGAACAGGAATTAGAATGACAACGAGAGGCAGAGCAAAATCTCAGGGAAGAGATAGAGCGACGAAAAGAGTTGGAAGAAAAACTCTTGAAACTCGAATCTTCCCTTAGAAGTCGGAACTCCCGTGGCGACCGAGAAGAGTCGCCCCTGGAAGGAGAGGACCCGTTCAGTGAGGACATAATGAGGGCAAAAGTTCCAAGAAACTTCAAAAGCCCTGATATGAATCTCTATGACGGAACCACAGACCCGAAGCATCATTTAAGCAATTTCAAAAGTTGGATGTATCTGGCTGACGCTTTTGATGCGACTCGCTGCAAAGCGTTCCCGACCACCCTGTCGAAAGCAGCGATGAAGTGGTTCGATAGCCTCCCCCCAAGGTCGGTTACCAGCTTTGAGGACCTCTCGAGAAAGTTCTTAATGAGGTTCTCCATCCAGAAGGATAAGGTAAAGCACGCACCGAGTCTCCTGGGAGTTAAACAGGAGGTCGGAGAACCTCTATGGGACTACATGAAAAAGTTCAACAAAGCATGTTTAGAAATTCAAGACCTGCCCACAGAGGCAGTTATTATGGGGCTAGTAAATGGGCTTAGAGAGGGTCACTTCTCTCAGTCCATATCAAAAAGGCAACCCACCTCTTTGAGTGATGTACAAGAGAGAGCAGAAAAATACATCAACATAGAGGAAAATGCCAGATTAAGGGAGCCAAGCTGGCGACAGGGGCCCCCTCACTCAGCAAAAGAAAAAGAAAGGGAGCCCAAGAAAAAAGAGGAGGTCAGACCCGACAGGCCAAGGAGATATCACTCCTATACTCCTCTAAAAGTCTCCCTAGTGGACGTATATTGAGAAATCTATAATACTGAAAGGTTGCCGCCCCCTAGACCCATCAAAAACAAAAAGGGAGGAAGCCGCGACGACTACTGTGAATACCATAAGATGTATGGCCACTCAACAAATGATTGCTACGACCTTAAAAATGTGACAGAAAGGTTGGCCAGGGAAGGCTGACTTGATAGATATCTCATGAAAAGGTCGAACAATCATGGGAAAAGAAAGCGAGATGATGAGGACAGAAGAGACCCACCACAACAAACCCCCGAGAGACACATACATATGATCTCTGGAGGATTCGCAGGAGGGGGACTCACTAAATCATCTCGCAAAAGACACCTAAAGCGAGTTTATCAAGTTGAAAATGAGTCTCCCGATCTCCTAATCATCTCGTTCACCAAAGAGGACGGGCAGGGGATCATGCCCGGGCATGACGACCCGGTGGTGATAACCATGATCTTGGAAAATGCCAACCTCCACAGAATCTTGGTGGACCAAGGGAGTTCGACAGACATCCTCTTTAAGCCCACATTCGACAAACTGGGGTTGGATGAAAGGGAGCTAAAAGCTTACCCGAACACCCTGTATGGGCTAGGAGACATGCCAATTAAGCCACCGGGATACATCCCCCTCCATACGACCTTTGGAAAGGGGAAAAATTCTAAAACTCTGAGCATTGACTTCATCGTCATCGATGTCGGATCGGCGTATAATGCCTTAATCGGCAGGACTACGCTAAATCGGCTCGGAGCGGTGGTGTCAACACCTCATCTTTGCATGAAATTCCCAACACCCAAGGGAATAGCAACAGTACGGGGAGACCAGAAGTTGGCAAGAAAGTGCTACAATGAAAGCTTGAACCTCCGATAAAAGAGCTAGAAAGTTCACACCATAGAGCTCGGAGGTATAAAAGCTAAAGAATAGCTCCGGCCACAGCCGGGGGAAAGGACTGAAGAAGTTCAAATCGAAAAAGAGGAAGGTAAAAATACCAACATAGGGGCCAGCCTAGACGGAGACTTGAAACAGAGGCTGATAAAGCTCCTGCAAGATAATTCCAACCTCTTCGCTTGGAAGGCTTCCGACATGCCTGGGATAGACCCTCAGCTCATGTCCCACAAGCTTTCAGTACACCCCGGATTATGACCCGTACAGCAGCGCAGGCGCAAGCTCGGAACAGAATGAGCTCAGGTGGTGGAGAAGCAAGTGCAAGCCCTCTTGGAGGCCGACTTCATCTGAGAGGTCAAGTATCCGGCATGGCTAGCAAACGTAGTGCTAGTCAAAAAGCAAAACGGCAAGTGGAGGATGTGTGTCGACTACACCGACCTGAATAAAGTGTGCCCTAAAGATCCATGTCCACTTCCCAGTATTGACACCCTAGTAGATGCAAGCTCAGGGTATCAGTACTTGTCGTTTATGAATGCTTCCTCGGGATACAACCAAATCCCGATGTACAAGCCGGATGAGGAAAAAACTTCATTCATCACACCTAGAGCAAACTACTGCTATATGGTAATGCCTTTTGGATTAAAAAATGCTGGGGCCACATATCAAAGGTTGATGAATAAAGTGTTCGCCCCCCACTTCGGGAACTTAATGGAGGTCTACGTAGACGACATGCTGGTGAAAACAAAGGAGGAAACCGACCTCTTGACAGAGATCCTGGGCCGCATTTCAACCCAGTTTTCGGCCCAGAAACACAGATTAAAGTCAGGAAACTTGCAGAGACTCATCATGCTCTCATAATTCATAATTTTAGTTTTAGATGTAGTTTTTAGAGAGAGATGTTCTCTCCTCTCTCTTAGGATTTAGGTAGGATTTTTAGAAATTAGGATTTAATTCGACTCTTCATCAGGTTCAATATTTCCTTTACTTTATATTTATCTCTTATCTTAGATACTTTAATGCTTTTATTGGTATTTGATTTGTGTTGCCCAATTGGCTTATGAACTTTTCATGTTAGGATTATACATTATTGAGATGTTTTTAGATTTATGATTTCAATTCATCTTTCCACCTTTTTAGTCTTGGTTAAGAAATCAGTAACTCAGGAGTTATCTTAGCTCAACATAATTGATAACTGTTATCTTTGCTAATTGAATTGAACTTCAATAATTCCAACCTTTTCTTAGGAAATAAATAGGATTCGAAGGTCAAACTAATTAGTCCCTTGACTTTCCTTTGCTTTAGCAAAGGTTAACTAAGTGGAATTAAGATTCAACTTTCATTATTATTGATAAGAATAACTAAGTCTGGACTTCCAATTTCTCATACCTTGCCAAAGGGTTTGCTTTACAGTATTTATTTATTTTAATTATCATTTGAATTACTTGTCATACTTCTTCCTTATTTCCAAAACCCCCAATTTTACCTTTTTCATAGCCAATAATAAGAACATACCTCCCTGCAATTCCTTGAGAAGACGACCCGAGGTTTAAATACTCGGTTATTAATTTTAAAGGGGTTTGTTACTTGTGACAACCAAAACGTTTGTATGAAAAGACTTTTGTCGGTTTAGAAGCTATACTTGCAACGGGAATTTATTCTGAATTCTAGACCACGCAAAAGTTCTCTCATCAAAATGGCGTCGTTGCCGGGGAATTGCAAACGTGTGCCTTATTATTGGTTATTGTAAATATTTTTCAAAAAAAAAAATTTCTTTTACTTGTTTATTTGTTTTTCCTTTTTCCCCCTTATTTATGATAACTACTATGAATTCTCACCCCTCTCGCTTTGAGTTTGGTTCTAACTTTGTTGAAGGAAATAGAAACCACAGCAGGATTATGCATCAAGGTCAGACCAATCAAGGATGGATGGAGCCAAGAGGATCTAATCAACCCTTTAGGCAACAACACCCTCCAAGATATCATGGACAATGACCATTCTACAATGCATACCCAGTTGAAAGATTTGGTGGACGACCTTGTAACTACCAACAAGCCCCACCCTGTGCTCAGAGACCATCCTCTCGACATAATTTCAAACCACCACACTCACAAGCTTCCTTTCACCATTCACCGCCATATGATCCTTATCCGTCCCAATGCCAATCCAATTACTCCCAAGAACCACCACTCTCCTACGCACCATGTCTATATCCATCAAGCCAAAAATCACAGGTTCGCTTCGAGGAATCAGTAAACCAGTTCAATGCAACCCTTCATCAACTGGAGCAAGCAATAAATCAATTATCTTCCAGACGTTCAGACACTTAATAGACTCCCATGGCTTCACGTGGAGAATCTAATGAAGAACGCAGCACGAAGAAGACACTAGAGACTCCAGTGGACAGCACAGAGCATAACTTTGTACTAGAACAAGTAGAGGACGCTGTCATTGTAGAAGAAGAAGAGTTGGTTGAAGATTTAGGAGATGCTGAACCTCCTAGGAAATATAGAGTCATGGAAGACACCGTCAAGGATGTTACAATTGACGCTAAAGAGGAGGTTGCACAGCCTCCAATGCAGATATCTTATAAAGAACTAGACGGAGTAACTCAAGACACATGTTTCCTTGATGATGATAGTCACCAGTCAAGTCCCCCTAGTAATGAACTTGCACCCGGAAGTGAATTCTTTGAGACAGAAGAATCTTCCCCAAGTAAATACGAAGATGATGCAGAGGTCGACTTTTCTCAACCTCCTAATTATGACTCAAGTGATGAGGAAGATATGGAAGACTTTGACCAGGACATGGCTGGAATGGAAAAGGTTTACAAAGAAGTGGAGGAATTCACTAAAGAACACAAGGGAGTAGAGCTTGCAGAACCACTAAAAACACTGATCCCAAGGCCACTACCAACCAACACAGACTTCAAGTGGGTGAAATCCTTGACTCTTATCTTTATTTTTCCACTTGAATACAGTTTACTTGAGACAGATGCCCAGCTTAGAGTTCTCTGTGGCTTTAAGAGTAAAAGGGAAATGACTCGCACTCAGAGATGGTATGCAAGATTCAATGAGGTTTCGCACTTCAATTTGAGGTGCAAGGATTGGTGTCAAGCTCAATTGAAAGGATCTCGGAAGCTGTTGGGTCACTGTAGTGAGAATTCAGACTGCTTACCACCCGGATGGAACAATATTGCTCAACAAGAAGACGGGTGCAAAAGCAAGGTTTGGGACTGATAAACCACTATTTTATGGTTTATCTTATGCTCAATTGAGTGGTTTTTATCAACTCTTTACTCACTTATTCATACAATTCGCATGTTTTATATTTTCCTTCCTGATTTTGTGCTATGATTGAAAACATGCTTCTTTGATCTTATATTTGCTTATTATTAATCCTCTTTTATTACCATTAGATGCCTTGATATGTGTGTTAAGTGTTTTCAGATATTATAGGTCAGGAATGGCTAGGAGGATGGAAATGAAGCATGTAAAAGTGGAAGGAATACAAGAAGTTGAAGAAGTTGTTAAGCTGTCCAGCCTGACCTCTTCGCACTCAAACGGCTATAACTTTAGCTACAGAGGTCCAAACGATGCGATTCCAGTTGCGTTGGAAAGCTAACGTCCGGGGCTTCGATTTGATATATAATATGTCATAGTTGCCCTGACGATAGGCGACACAAACCCGTGATCCACGCGGACGCGTCGCATCTGCGAACTTTAATCCGCGCGGCCGCGTGGGCGACGCCTCCGCGTCACTTGGCCGCGACCTGTACGGACCAGAAAGCGCTGGAAGTGACTTCTGGGCTATTTCTGACCCAGTTTTTGGCCCAGAGAACACAGATTAGAGGCTATAAAGTGGGAGAATGCATCCATTCATAATCATGCTCTGATAATTCACAATTTTAGTTTTAGATGTAGTTTTTAGTGAGAGAGGTTCTCTCCTCTCTCTTAGGATTAGGATTTAGGACTTCTCTTAGTTTTAGGAGTGACTCTCAATCCCCGGTTCAATGTTCTTTGTATTTATTTATTTTTAATGTTCCATGTTTAGATTGATTTTCTTAATTAATGTTATTTGAGATATTTCAGTTTATGATTGTTTTATTTATGAATGCTTTTTATTTAATTTAGATAGTTTCCCTTTTTTTGGCTTTGGTTAAATAATTGGTAACTCTTGAGTTATCAAACTCATTGTTGATTGAAAATTGGATTTCTTCATTTCATTAATTCAAGTTCCAATAACTCTGACTTTTCCCAAGGAAAGACTGGGATCTGAGGAATCAAAATTAATTCATCCACTTAACTTACCTTCATAGTTAGAGGTTAACAAAGTGGGAGAAAAATCCAATTCTCATCACAATTGATAAGGATAACTAGGATAGGACTTCCAGTTCTTATACCTTGCCAAAGGTTTATTTTATAGTTATTATTATTTTATTTTACTTGTCATTCAACTAACCTTTTACCTTAATCCAAAACCCCAAAACACACTTTTTCATAACCAATAATAAGAACATACCTCCCTGCAATTCCTTGAGAAGACGACCCGAGGTTTAAATACTCAGTTATCAATTTTAAAGGGGTTTGTTACTTGTGACAACCAAACTTTTGTACGAAGGGATTTCTGTTAGTTTAAAAGCTATATCTACAACGCGAATATTTTTATAAATTCTTTACTAGCAAAAATCCTAACGTCAAAATGGCGCCGTTGCCGGGGAATTGCAAACGTGTGCCTTATTATTGGTTATTGTAAATATTTTTCAAAAAAAATTCCTTTTTTGTTAGTTTTTGTTTTTATTATCTCTCACTACTATGAACTCTCACCCCTTTGGCTATGAGTCTGGTTACAATTATGTTGCAGGAAGAGGAAATTACAATGAGAACAAGCATCAAGGTTGGAACAATCAAAGATGGGAGGAGCCACAAGGATTTGATCAACCCTCATGGCAACAACCACCTCCAATGGACTATCAACAACCATTCTGTGATGCATATCAAGGCAATGGCTATGGTGAGCACTCTTTGGACTACCAACAAGACCCATATGCCTATGAACCCCCTCCTCCTCAATATAATTTTGAACCACCATACTCACAAGCCCCTTTTCACCATTCACTTCCATATGACCCTAACCCGTATCCACCATACCAACCACCTTATGAGCCAAATGAACCATACACAGAACCACCACCTTTCCAACATAACTACTCTCATGAACCACCACCTCAATATTCACCATCTCCATATCATTATCAAGATGAACCACCTTCCTATTATGAACCCTCTCTCCCAACCAATGAATTCTCATATCCACCCCAACCTCTAATGGATGACAGACCTCGTGTTATTCTTCAAAGGCAAGAAAGGATGAATAAGAGTGTGCAAAATTTTGCGGCCGCTTTAGGCAAGTTAGTAAATCTAATAGCTTCCCAACATCTGAACACTCAAAGTACTCCCATGGTTGCATGTGGAGAATCAAAAGAAGAGTAAAGCATGAAGGAGACACTAGAAACTTCGGTGGACAATGAGGAACATGGCTTTGTATTGGAACAAGTGGAGAAAATCATAATAGTTGCAGAGGAAGAAATGGTTGAAGGTTTAGGAGATGCAGAATCTCCATGGGAAAGTCCAGTCATAGAACCCCTTTCCAAGACGTTTGAAATTGATGCCGAGGAGGGTGTACAACCTCCAAGGCATATCACAGTTGAAGACTTGGAAGAGGTTGATCAAGAAATGGAGATTCAAGAAGAAGAAGCACAACCTCCCATGCCCTTGGAAAGCAATGAAGAGGAGATTGAATTGGAAGAGAGCTGCCAAGAGGAAGAGGTTGAAATTGAAGAAGCTTGCAAAGAGGTGGTAATTATCAGAGAAGAGCACAAGGGAGTGGAGCTTGCAATTTCATTAAAAATACCCCCCCTAAGTTGCCATCATCCTTCACAACATTCAAGTGGGTAAAATTCATATCCCTTAGCTTTCTAATCCCACTTGAATATGGGCTACTGGAGACGGATGGTCAACTTAGAGCTCTTTGTGGCATTAAGAGTAAGAGGAAGATAGCCAGTGGTAAGAATTGTCCTGCAAGGTTCATCATGGTTGGAAGCTTTAAGTTTAAACGCAAAGGTTGGTATAAAGCTCAACTGAATGGGTCTAAGAAGTTGTTTGGCCGCTTTAGTGAGAATTCAGATCACCTACACCCGGCTGGAAAAATGCAGATCAAGACAAAAACGGGTGTAGAAGAAAAGTTTGGGATCCTGGAGTCTATTCTGACATTCAATACTCCGGGAGCCTACAAGCCTGTTTGAACTCACACAAGGGCTTTACGTACTTTGTTTGGGACCCCGGAGGATGCTGGCATTCCAAACACTGGTGGAGATTTCTGGACGAATTCAAACATAAGCCACCATAGCAGGAAGCTCATCAAATGTCCAACTTAAGCACTCTAACTAAAAGTGCTAGGTGGGAGACAACCCACCATGGTATGATTGTTCATTTTGCAATTTTAATTTTATTTAGTTTTGTTTGTTTTTGAGATTTATTTTATTTTATTGAACCTGAAATTTTGCATAACATTCATGGCATCTGCATTTGCATCTTATTCTGCATAAAATAAAAAAAAGCACGCACGCGACGCGGCAGCGTCAGCTGTGCGTTGTGAAGAAGAGAAATCGAACAGAGAGTCACGCGAGAGCGTGGCTGGAGGCGCGCCCGTGGCATAAATCGTCCCACGCGACCGCGTCGCTGATGCGTCCGTGTCGAGTGGGAACACTGGCCTCCCACGCGACCGCGTCACTCACGCGGCCGCGTGCCTTGGAATTCGACGTAGAAAAGGTGCACGACCGAAAGTTGTGCTAGAGTGGTGTTGGATTGGTGCTAAACGCATAGTTCTTCCCACGCGGCCGGGTGACCGACGCGACCGCGTCATATCCCCATATTGGCCACTCACGCGATCGCGTCACTCCATATTTGGCGAAAATAAAAATTTTGATCAGAGAGTTGTGTGAGCGCGAGGCTGCCCTCGTGCCAGTAGCATGAATTGTGTCACGCGACTGCGTGACCGACGCGACCGCGTCAATCAGTATCAGCGCCAGTCGCGCGACCGCGTGCCCCACGCGATCGCGTCGCTTGCGCCGCACAGCTTCTCCTAATTTGCCAAATATCTTATCTTTTCTTCCCCAATCCTAATTTTTCCTCCCTCCTTTCTTACTCACTTCTTTCCCTTCTCATTCTTCTTATCTTTCATTTTCTTTTACTTAATTGCATACTTTCATTCATTGCATTATTTTCAGTGGTGTTGGAATTTTATTTGGGTCATTGTTTTTTTTCTATATTTTTGTGGATTATTTGACAATTATATATTACTTTTTAAAGGGTTGCTTGCATATTCAATTTAATATTTTCAAACAGCTTATTTACCATGCATGCTATGTGCTTGTGAAAACACCCGTATGGCATTGTGCACTATTCTTAAGATTTCTTTTAATCTTCTACTATAGATGCTTGCTTTTCACAAAACCCTTTTTATATTTTATTAATTAAACATAATTGTCAATACAAACGTTATTGTTAGTTTCTTACAACTAACAATACATTAAAGCTTTTGATGCTTGATGTATGCTACTCATGCCCTTGCCGGCATGCTAATAAACATCTTGCATCTAATACTCCCCATGCCTTGCTATATTTCCATTGATGAACTGATCACATGGAATCGCGACCATGTATTCCATTCACTATTTTCCTTACTTGGCATGATATTCACTCGTACCGCCCTCCTCTTTGCTCTACACCTTTGACTTCATATCCCTTTCTCTTCTCCCTTTTTTAGGCCGGCCACCAGAACGGGTACGGAGAAAGCTTCTACAACGAGCAACAGCTGAGGAACCACAACACCCACCCACCTGTACTTCTCAGTATGCACTGAGGACGGTGCAATCTTTAAGTGTGGGGAGGTCGATATCGATCTCCACGGGTTAGTTAGCCCCTTCTCAACACCAATTTTTATTTTTCATTGTTGCATTTGCATGTTTGATTGCATGTTTGTTTTTTGTGCATATTTTACCACTTGGTTAAAGTAATATTTTCTTTTTTAAGAAATTTTTATAGTATTTCACTAATTTGAATAAAACTTTTTGAAAAACTTGTTTGAAGAAGTATTATTTTGGAACATAGTTTAGAGCTCGAACACACAAAACCAGTGAGATTTTGAGCCTATTTGATTGGTTGCATTTTATCAACCAATATTTTATTTTTGGTGTGTGTTTTTCTCTCTAAAATTGTGATCTTTGTCTTGCTTAATTCTATATTTCCATTGTTTAATGTATGCATGCACTGATATGATTGAGGCCTTTATTTCACTAAGCTTACATACCCATATGGCCTTACCCTTTCATTATCCTTTGCAAACCAATTTGAGCCTAATATACCCATTTGTTCTTTACTTTAGCTCATTACTAACTCTAAGTGGAAAATAATAATGTCCTTCATTTGAATCCTTGGTTAGCTTAGACTAGTAAAAGTGCTCATGATTTAAGTGTGGGGAAGTTGGGTTTGAAATTATTTGGTTTGAATAATTGGGTGTTGTATATTTTAGTGAAAATATGCAAAATAATAGTTGAGCACATATTATTGCATTCAATACTTTAATCATATGCATTGAGAAAAATAAAAAGAAAAAAAAAAAGAAAAAGAAAAGAGCAATTAATAAAAGGGGACAAAATACCCCAAAGTAAGTATTGGTATTAATGCATATGTACTAAACTAGATGTTAGGATGCATGAACATGTGGAAAGCACAGTTAATGGGAAGTTAGATTTTGTATTTTAATTAAATGGATTATCTTAAGTTAGGTGGGAAGTTTATGTTAATTAAGGATTCAAATTTTAGTCCACTTGGCCAAATACAATCCTACCTTGACCCTAACCCCATTACAACCCTTAAAAGACCTCTTGATTTGTGTATTGGTGCATTAAATTTTTGTTGATCGTTAGATGAAGAGCAAGCTAGAGAAAGCAAGATTAGTAGAGAATTGAGAGAATTGACCCTAGACACTTGAGAGTTAGAGTGATATACACTACCAAGTAAGGGTTCAGCGCTTAATTCTATGTTTCTTGTTTTTATGAGCTATCTTCTTCTTGCAAGTTATTTGTATTGTATTTTGTGATTTGAATTAGTGAAATCCAGTTCATATTTATTCTTGAAAGATTTATTTACTTTTTCACCAAGTAGGTAGAAACATTTTTGCATTTAGTTGCATTCATATAGATAGGATTGCATTTCATACTTTCTACCATTCCTCTTCATCTTTATAGCTTCTCTTGAGCTTAGCATGAGGATATGCTATTGTTTAAGTGTGAGGAGGTTGATAAACCACTATTTTATGGTTTATCTTATGCTCAATTGAGTGGTTTTTATCAACTCTTTACTCACTTATTCATACAATTCGCATGTTTTATATTTTCCTTCCTGATTTTGTGCTATGATTGAAAACAAGCTTCTTTGATCTTATATTTGCTTATTATTAATCCTCTCTTATTACCATTAGATGCCTTGATATGTGTGTTAAGTGTTTTCAAATATTATAGGGCAGGAGTGGCTTGGAGGATGGAAAGGAAGCATGCAAAAGTGGAAGGAATACAAGAAGTTGAAGAAGTTGTTAACCTGTCCAGCCTGACCTCTTCGCACTCAAACAACTATAACTTTAGCTATAGAGGTCCAAACGACACAGTTTCAGTTGCGTTGGAAAGCTAACGTCCGGGGCTTCGATTTAATATATAATATGCCATAGTTGCCCTGACGATAGGTGACGCGAACGCGTGATCCACGCGAACGCGTCGCATTTGCGAACTTTAGTCCGCGCGGCCGCGTGGGCGACGCCTCCGCGTCACTTGGCCACGACCTGTACGGACCAGAAAGCGCTGGAAGTGACTTCTGGGCTGTTTCTGACCCAGTTTTTGGCCCAGAGAACACAGATTAGAGGCTATAAAGTGGGAGAATGCATCCATTCATAATCATGCTCTGATAATTCACAATTTTAGTTTTAGATGTAGTTTTTAGTGAGAGAGGTTCTCTCCTCTCTCTTAGGATTAGGATTTAGGACTTCTCTTAGTTTTAGGAGTGACTCTCAATCCCAGGTTCAATGTTCTTTGTATTTATTTATTTTCAATGTTCCATGTTTAGATTGATTTTCTTAATTAATGTTATTTGAGATATTTCAGTTTATGATTGTTTTATTTATGAATGCTTTTTATTTAATTTAGATAGTTTCCCTTTTTTTGGCTTTGGTTAAATAATTGGTGACTTTTGAGTTATCAAACTCATTGTTGATTGAAAATTGGATTTCTTCATTTCAGTAATTCAAGTTTCAATAACTCTGACTTTTCCCAAGGAAAGACTAGGATCCGAGGAATCAAAATTAATTCATCCACTTAACTTACCTTCATAGTTAGAGGTTAATAAAGTGGGAGAAAAATCCAATTCTCATCACAATTGATAAGGATAACTAGGATAGGACTTCCAGTTCTTATACCTTGCCAAAGGTTTATTTTACAGTTATTATTATTTTATTTTACTTGTCATTCAACTAACCTTTTACCTTAATCCAAAACCCCAAAACACACTTTTTCATAACCAATAATAAGAACATACCTCCCTGCAATTCCTTGAGAAGACGACCCAAGGTTTAAATACTCGGTTATCAATTTTAAAGGGGTTTGTTACTCGTGACAACCAAACTTTTGTACGAAGGGATTTCTGTTAGTTTAGAAGCTATATCTACAACGCAAATATTTTTATAAATTCTTTACTAGCAAAAATCCTAACGTCAGGGACCCCAGAATTCATTCTGGCAATCAACACTCTCGGGGCCTTGTTACTTGCTTTAACTTACTTGAAGGCTTTCTGCGCCTAGTTTGGGATCCCGGAGGCTACTGGCATTCCAAGCACTGGTGGAGATTTCTGGACGAATTCAAGCATAAGCCACCATAGCAGGAAGCTCATCCAATGTCCAGTTTAAGGACTTTAACTAAAAGTGCTAGGTGGGAGACAACCCACCATGGTATGATCGTTCTCTTTTTAGTTTTAATTTTAGTTTGTTTTTGAATTTTTATTGAACCTGAAATTTTTGCATGACATTCATTGCATTTTGCATTTTGCATACGAAAAAAAAAAGAGAAAACACGCACGTGACGTGGCAGCGTCGCTGACGCGTCCGCGTCACTAGTGCGATGGGTAGAAAAAGAATTGAACAGAGAGTCACGCGAGAGCGTGGCTGGAGGCGCGCCATTAGCATAATTTGACCCCACGCGATCGCGTCATGTGGATCTTTGGCCTCCCACGCGACCGCGTCACCCACGTGGCCGCATGCCATGAAAATCGACGTCAAAAAGGTGCAAGGCCGAAAGTTGTGCTGAAATTGGGCTGGACTCGTGCTAGAAGCCCAAGCCCTCCCACGCGAACGCGTGCCCCACGCGGCCGCGTCGTCTTTCAAAAATGGCCATTCACGCGATCGCGTCACCCACGCGACCGCGTCACCCAGATTTTTGGCAAAATGCAATTCAAACAGAGAGTTGTGCGAATGCAAGGTTGCACTCGCGCCACTAGCACAAATCAAGTGACGCGATCGCGTGACCCACGCGTCCGCGTCGTTTGACCTTATTGCGCACCACGTGGCCGCGTCACCCACGCGACCGCGTCGCCAGCGTCGCACACCTTAACCTAATATGCCAAAACATTTTATCTTTTCTTTCCCAATCCTAATTTTTCCTCCCTCCCTTCTTACTTACTTCTTCTTTCCTTCTTTCCCTTCTCATTCTTCTTATCTTTCATTTTCTTTTACTTAATTGCATACTTTCATTCATTGCATTATTTTCATTGGTGTTGGAATTTTATTTGGGTAATTATTTTTTCTATATTTTTGTGGATTATTTGACAATTATATATTACTTTTTTAAGGGTTGCTTGCATGTTCAATTTAATACTTTCAAATAGCTTATTTACCGTGCATGCTATGTGTTTGTGAAAACGCCCATATGGCATTGTGCACTATTTTAAAGATTTCTTTTAATCTACTACTATAAATGCCTGCTTTTCACGAATTCCCTTTACTATTTTATTAATTAAATATACTTGTTAATACAAACATTATTGTTAGTTTCTCACGACTAACAATACATTAAAGATTTTGATACTTGATCTATGCTACTCATGCCCTTGCCGGCATGCTAATAAACATCTTGCATCCAATACTCCCCATGCTTTGCTATATTTCCATTGATGAACTGATCACATGGAATCGCGACCATGTCTTTCATTCACTATTTTTTTTACTTGGCATGATTATCACTCGTACCGCCCTCCTCTTTGCTCTATCCCTTTGACTTCATGTCCCTTTCTCTTCTCCCTTTTTCAGGCTGGCCACCAGAACGGGTAAAGAGAAAGCTTCTACAACAAGCAACAGCTGAGGAACCACAACACCCACCCACCTGTACATCTCAGCATGCACCGAGGACGGTGCAATCTTTAAGTGTGGGGAGGTCGATACCGATCTCCACGGGTCAATTAGCCCCTTCTTAACACCAATTTTTATTTTTCATTAATGCATTTGCATGTTTGATTGCATGTTTGTTTTTTTTTGTGCATATTTTACCACTTGGTTAAAGTAATATTTTCTTTTTCAAGAAATTTTTATAGTATTTCACTAATTTGAATAAAACTTTTTGAAAAACTTGTTTGAAGAAATATTATTTTGGAACATAGTTTAGAGCTTGAACACACAAAACCACTGAGATTTTGAGCCTATTTGATTGGTTGCATTTTATCAACCAATATTTTATTTTTGGTGTGTGTTTTTCTCTCTAAAATTGTGATCTTTGTCTTGCTTAATTCTATATTTCCATTGTTTGATGTATGCATGCACTGATATGATTGAGGCCCTTATTTCACTAAGCTTACATACCCATATGGTCTTACCCTTTCATTATCCTTTGCAACCCAATTTGAGCCTAATATACCCATTTGTTCTTTACTCTAGCTCATTACTGACTCTAAGAGGAAAACAATAATGTCCTTAATTTGAATCCTTGGTTAGCTTAGACTAGTGAAAGTGCTTATGATTCAAGTGTGGGGAAGTTGGGTTTGAAAATATTTGGTTTGAATAATTGGGTGTTGTATATTTTAGTGAAAATGTGCAAAATAATGGTTGAGCACATGTTATTGCATTCAATACTTTAATTATATGCATTGAAAAAAAAAGTGAAAAAGAAAAAGAAAAGAGCAATTAATAAAAGGGGACAAAATACCCCAAAATAAATAAGTGAAATCAATGCATATGAGCTGTACTCAAAACTTAGAATGCATAAATATGTAGTAAACACAGTTGATGGGAAGTTAGATTTTGTATTTTAATTAAATGGATTGTCTTGAGTTAGGTGGAAAGTTTATGTTAATTAAGGATTCAGATTTTAGTCCACTTGGCCAAATACAATCCTACCTTGACCCTAACCCCATTACAACCCTCAAAAGACCTCTTGATTTGTGTATTGGTGCATTAAATTTTTGTTGATTGTTAGATGAAGAGCAAGCTATAGAAAGCAAGAATAGTAGAGAATTGAGAGAATTGACCCTAGACACTTGAGAGTTAGAATGATATACACTACTAGTAAGGGTTCAGTGCTTAATTCTATCTTCCCTGCTTTTATGAGCTATCTTCTTCTTGCAAGTTATTTATATTGTATTTTGTGATTTGAATTAGTGAAATCCAGTTCATATTTATTCTTGAAAGATTTATTTACTTTTTCACCAAGTAGGTAGAATCATTTTAGCATGTAGTTGCATTCACATTCATAGGTTGCATTGCATGAGTCTTGCCTTTTCCTACTCATTTATTTGGTCTCCTTGAGTTTAGCATGAGGACATGCTAATGTTTAAGTGTGGGGAGGTTGATAAACCACTATTTTATGGTTTACAATGTGTTTAATTGTGTGGTTTTATCATGGTCTTTACCCACTTATTTATATAATTAGCATGCATTTATATTTCCTTTCTAAAATTATTACATGATTGAAAACATGCTTCTTTGGTCTTAATTTAGCTAATCTTAATCCTCTCTTATTACCATTCGATGCCTTGATCTGTGTGTTAAGTGTTTCAGGCTTTATAGGGCATGAATGAGTGAGAGATTGGGAAGGAAGCTTGCAAAAATGGAAGGAACATAAGAAATTGAGGAGATGACCAGCTAGAAGTGACGCGTACGCGTCAGCGACGCGACCGCGCGGAAGAAAGGAATCCGTAGTGACGCGTTCACATGGCTCACGCGACCGCGCGGATTGGAAAAGCACAAGTGACGCGGAAGCGTGGACGACGCGAACGCATGGCAGGGAAAAAACGCGAATGACGCGTCCGCATGGATGACGCGATCGCGTGACGTGCGCGATCTGCAGAATTACAAAAGTCGCTGGCAAAGATCCTGGGCCGCATTTCAACCCAGTTTTCGGCCCAGAAACACAGATTAAAGTCAGGAAACTTGCAGAGACTCATCATGCTCTCATAATTCATCATTTTAGTTTTAGATGTAGTTTTTAGAGAGAGAGGTTCTCTCCTCTCTCTTAGGATTTAGGTAGGATTTTTAGAAATTAGGATTTAATTCGACTCTTCATCAGGTTCAATATTTCCTTTACTTTATATTTATCTCTTATCTTAGATACTTTAATGCTTTTATTGGTATTTGATTTGTGTTGCCCAATTGGCTTATGAACTTTTCATGTTAGGATTATACATTATTGAGATGTTTTTAGATTTATGATTTCAATTCAGCTTTCCACCTTTTTAGTCTTGGTTAAGAAATCAGTAACTCAGGAGTTATCTTAGCTCAACATAATTGATAACTGTTATCTTTGCTAATTGAATTGAACTTCAATAATCCTAACCTTTTCTTAGGAAAAATATGATTCGAAGGTCAAACTAATTAGTCCCTTGACTTTCCTTTGCTTTAGCAAAGGTTAACTAAGTGAAATTAAGATTCAACTTTCATTATTATTGATAAGAATAACTAAGTCTGGACTTCCAATTTCTCATACCTTGCCAAAGGGTTTGCTTTACAGTATTTATTTATTTTAATTATCATTTGAATTACTTGACATACTTCTTCCTTATTTCCAAAACCCCCAATTTTACCTTTTTTATAGCTAATAATAAGAACATACCTCCCTGTAATTCCTTGAGAAGACGACCCGAGGTTTAAATACTCGGTTATCAATTTTAAAGGGGTTTGTTACTTGTGACAACCAAAACGTTTGTATGAAAGGACTTTTGTCGGTTTAGAAGCTATACTTGCAACGGGAATTTATTCTGAATTCTAGACCACGCAAAAGTTCTCTCATCAAAATGCTTATCAACACCACTACTAAAGTGCGTCCCGACCTCAAAGACAACCGAGGTGCTAGAGGAGGTACACAATGGAATATGCGGGAACCATCTTGGAGCAAGGTCGTTAGCCAGAAAGGTAATCTGAGCTGGGTTCTACTGGCCGACCTTACAAAAAGATTCCACAGAATTTGTGAAAAAGTGCCAACCATGCCAAATGCTTGCGAACTTCCATGTAGCCCCTTCTGAGGAGCTCATTAGCATAATTTCCCCATGGCCTTTCGCAAAATGGGGATTGGACTTGCTAGGACCATTCCCCCAAGCACCGAAGCAAGTAAAATACCTAATAGTGGGAGTGGATTATTTCACAAAGTGGATAGAAGCAGAACTATTGGCCACCATCACCGCTCAGAGAAGTCGAAAGTTTCTCTACAAGAACATTATCACAGGTATGGGGTACCTCACTCCATCACTACCGATAATGGCACTCAGTTCACCGACTCAACCTTCAAAAACCTGGTACCCAGCATGAAAATCAAATATCAGTTTACATCGGTGGAACATCCACAAGCAAATGGACAAGCCGAGGTCGCAAACAAAGTCATACTGACAGGGTTGAAGAAAAGGCTACAGGACGCAAAAGGAGCCTAGGCTGAAGAGCTCCCACAAGTACTTTGGGCTTATCGGACCACACCTCAGTCTGCCACAGGAGAAACACCCTTCCGACTTGCTTATGGCATAGAAGCCATGATACCAGTCGAAATCAATGAGTAAAGCCCAAGGGTGAGCTTTTACGACGAGGTTGAAAACATACACGGGCACAAAGAAGAACTTGAGCTACTCCCAGAAGTCCGAGAACGAGCCCACATTAGAGAAGCAGCATTGAAACAAAGGATGACGAACAGATACAACAAAAAAGTCATTCGAATGAGCTTCACCCCAGATGACTTGATCTTAATCAGAAACGACATTGGAGTCAATAAATCTGGAGAGGGAAAGCTCGCTGCTAATTGAAAGGGACCATACAAGATTAGTGAGGTCTTAGGAAAATGTTATTACAAGGTGACCGACTTAAATGGTACTGAGCTACCTAGGTCGTGGCATGCTTGTAATATGAAAAGGTACTACAGTTAAAAGCGAACTCTACTCCCTGATGTACTCTTTTTCCAACTTCGTGTTTTTTCCCAAGAGAAAGGGTTTTTCCGAAGGGGGGTTTTTAACGAGGCATCATAGTAGAGACTAAGGGGTTATAGACAGCCAAACACCCTTAGTAGCAGTAAAAGTACCTTCGCAAATAAGTAAAGATCTTTTACAATATTTCTTATAAATTCCTTCTCGCTTTCTTTCTTTCTACGAAACGCGCCGACTTAAGCTCGACAAAGAAGCTCACACTATGTTTGGTGCACGAAAATTACACTCACACTATGTAATTCCGCACAACTAACCAGCAAGTTCACTGGGTCGTCCAAGTAATACCTTACGCGAGTAAGGGTCGATCCCACGGAGATTGCCAGCTTGAAGCAAGCTATGGTTATCTTATTATTCTTAGTCAGGATACCAATAGGGTTCTTTAGTTTCAATTGTAAAAAGTGAAAGAGCATGAAATGAGTATTTGTTACGCAGTAATGGAGAATGTGTTGGAGTTTTGGAGATGCTTTGTCTTCTGAATCTCTGCTTTCCTACTGTCATCTTCTTCACGCACGCAAGGTTCCTTCTCAAACGCCTGCAGACACTCCTTATCGAAGATGAATGGCATGTCAGCAGCTAGTAGATTACTTAGAGGTTTTGCAATTTTTGAAAAATCTTTTATAAACCTTCTATAGAATCTTGCATACCCCAAAAAGCTTCTGATTGCCTTAACATTGGCAGGTGGTGGTAATTTTTCAGTTACCTCTACCTTAGCTTGATCCACCTCTATTTCCTTGTTCGAAATTTTGTGCCCAAGGACAATTCCTTCAGTCACCATAAAGTGACATTTCTCCCAGTTCAAAACCAGGTTAGTCTCTTGGCACATCTTTAGAATAAGTGCTAGATGGTCAAGACAAGAGTTGAATGAGTCTCCAAATACTGAAAAGTCATCCATGAAGACTTCTAGAAATTTTTCCACCATATCAGAGAAAATAGAGAGCATGCATCTTTGAAAGGTTGTAGGTGCATTGCACAGACCAAATGGCATCCTTTTGTATGCAAATACTCCAGATGGACATGTGAATGCTGTTTTCTCTTGATCTTGGGGATCTACTGCAATTTGATTATAACCTGAATATCCATCCAGAAAGCAGTAGTAATCATGACCTGCTAGTCTTTCTAGCATCTGGTCTATGAATGGTAAAGGAAAATGATCCTTTCTGGTAGCTGTATTAAGCCTTCTGTAATCAATACACATACGTTACTCTGTAACTGTTCTTGTAGGAACCAGTTCATTTTTTTTATTATGAACCACTGTCATGCCACCTTTCTTAGGGACGACTTGGATAGGGCTTACCCAGGGACTATCAGAAATAGGATAAATAATCCCAGCTTCTAGTAATTTAGTGACCTCCTTCTGCACCACCTCCTTCATGGCTGGATTCAGCCGCCTCTGTGGAACCACTGGCTTAGCGTCATCCTCTAATAAGATCTTGTGCATGCATCTGTCTGGGCTAATGCCCTTAAGATCACTGATGGACCACCCAAGAGCTGTCTTGTGTGTCCTCAGCACTTGAATTAGTGCTTCCTCTTCCTGTGGCTCTAAGGTAGAGCTTATGATTACAGGAAAAATGTCACCTTCTCCCAGAAATGCATATTTTAGGAAATGTGGTAATGATTTGAGCTCGGGTTTAGGAGGTTTCTCCTCTTCCTGAGGGATTTTTAGAGGTTCTATTATTCTCTCTGGTTCCTCCAGATCAGGCTGAACATATTTAAAGATATCCTCTATCTCTGATTCGTGACTCTCAGCCATATTGACCTCTTTCACCAGAGAGTCAATAATATCAATGCTCATGCAGTCGTTTGGGGTGTCTGGATGCTGCATAGCTTTGACAACATTCAAATTAAACTTGTCCTCATTGACTCTCAAGGTTAATTCCCCTTTTTGAACGTCAATGAGGGTTCGTCCAGTTGCTAGGAAAGGTCTTCCTAGAATGAGAGTTGCACTCTTGTGTTCCTCCATTTCCAGCACCACAAAATCAGTGGGAAAGGCAAATGGCCCAACCTTGACAATCATGTCTTCAATCACGCCTGATGGGTATTTAATAGAGCCATCAACAAGTTGGAGACATATTCGGGTTGGCTTGACTTCTTCAGTCAAACCAAGCTTTTTGATAGTGGATACATGTATTAGGTTGATACTTGCTCCAAGATCACATAGAGCTTTCTTGGTACAAGTATCCTCTAATGTGCATGGTATCATGAAGCTTCCAGGATCTTTAAGCTTCTCTGGTAAGCTTTTCAGAATGACTGCACTGCATTCTTCAGTGAGGTAAACTTTTTCAGTTTCTCTCCAATCCTTCTTATGACTTAAGATCTCTTTCATGAACTTAGCATAAGAGGGTATTTGCTCAAGTGCCTCTGTAAACAGAATCTTTATTTCAAGAGTCCTGAGATAGTCTGCAAAGCGCACAAATTGCTTATCCTGTTCCGCTTGGCGGAGTTTCTGAGGATAAGGCATTTTGGCTTTGTATTCCTCAACCTTGGTTGCTGCAGGTTTATTTCCTACAGATGTGGTTGGAGAAGCCTTTTTAGAGGGGTTGCTATCAACACTTGTATGTGTCTGATCCCTCACTGGCGTTTGGATGCCAGGGTTGGAAGCTGGAGTGGCGTTAGACACCAACTCCTTACTTGTTTCTGGCGTCTGAACGCCAGAACTGAGCTTCCTTTGGGAATTCAATGCCAATTCCTTACTTGTTTCTGGCGTTTGAACGCCAGAACTGAGCATGGGTTGGGCGTTTAACGCCATCTCTCCACCCTTTTCTGGCGTTTGAGCGCCAGAATTATTCCTCTCTGGGCTCTTACTGTCCTCAGAGGGATTTTGGATAACAGTTTATTCATTTCTTGGCTTCCTGCTGCCTTGAAGTGAGGTTTTTAATGTCTTCTCACTTCTTAATTTAACTGCTTGGCACTCTTCTGTTATTTGTTTTGATAACTACTGTTCTGTTTTCTTCAACTGTACTTCCATGTTCATATTAGCCATTATTGTGTCTGGTAATATCTCCTTGAATTTGGCTAGCTGTTTTGTTAGAAAATCTAATTGCTGATTGAATTCAGTAACTTGTTCTGCAGGATTGAGTTCAACAGTTACTGTTTTAACCTCTTCTTTCATGGAAGGTTCACTACTTAGGTACAGATGCTGATTTCTGGCAACTGTATTAATGAGCTCTTGAGCTTCTTCAATTGTCTTTCTCATGTGTATAGATCCACCAGCTGAGTGGTCCAAAGACATATGAGCTTTCTCTGTAAGCCCATAATAGAAGATGTCTAACTGCACCCACTCTGAAAATATTTCAAAGGGGCATTTTCTTAGCATCTCTCTGTATCTCTCCCAGGCATCATAAAGAGATTCATTCTCTCTTTGTTTAAAGCCTTGGATGTTCAACATTAGCTGTGTCATCCGTTTTGGAGAAAAATATTGATTCAGGAATTTTTCTGACAGCTGTTTCCATGTCCTTATGCTAGCCTTAGGTTGGTTATTTAACCACCTCTTAGCTTGGTCTTTTACAGCAAATGGAAACAGGAATAATCTGTAGATATCCTGATCTACTTCCTTATCATGTACTGTGTCAGCAATTAGTAAAAACTGTGCCAGAAACTCTGTAGGTTCTTCTTGTGGAAGACCAGAATACTGGCAACTTTGCTGCATCATGATAATGAGCTGAGAATTCAACTCAAAACTACTGACTCTGATGGAGGGTATACAGATACAACTCCCATATGAAGCAGTAGTGGGGTTAGCATATGACCCCAGAGTCCTTCTGGACTGTTCATTTCCACTTAGGTCCATGATGGAGAAAGGGAGATGGCGTGGATTTATTTTATTTATTTTAAAAAAAATTTCAAAATAATAAATAAAATAAAATAAAACTAAAATAAAAATAAAAATAAAAATAAAAAAATTTAAAAATATTTTATGAAGATTTTAGAAAAAGTGAGGAGAGAGAAAGTAGTTAGGATATTTTTGAAAAATATATGATTTTTAAAAATCTTAAAAGTATAAGATTTGAAAAATTTTGAAATTGAAATCTGAATTTTTATAGAAAAAATTTGAAATAATTTCTTAAAAATAGTTAGAAAAGATATTTTTTATTTTTGAATTTTATTATGAAAGAGAAAAACACACAAAAGACACAAGACTTAAAATTTTTAAATCCAATGCTCCTTGTTTTCGAAAATTTTAGAGGAAAAATACCAAGGCACACCAAACTTAAAAATTGTAAGATCAAAACACAAAGAAAACTCAAGAACACCTTGAAGACTCACAAGAACAACAAGAACAAAAGAAAGAACATCAAACTTAAAATTTTTAGAAAACCAAAATAAAATTTTCGAAAACTAAAGAAAAATTAACAAGAGAACACCAAACTTAAAGTTTGGCACAAGATTTAGTCAAAGAAAAATTATTTTTGAAAAAGTTTTAAAAGGGAGATACCCAATTACCAAGAATACAAACACAACGCTCTAGCCAATTGAGCTATAAATGTAACGTATTTTTAAAAAGGTATTTTAATAAATAAATTTTTTTTGAAAACTGATATTTTGAAAAAGCACAAGAAAAATAAGAAAAGACACAAAATAAGACAAACTAAAGATCAAATAAGGAAAATAGACAAGAACAACTTGAAGGTCAAAGATGAACAAAGAACATGCAATTCAAAAATTGAAAGACAAAGAAAAGCATGCAATTGACACCAAACTTAAAACATGACACTAAACTCACATAAAAACTAAAAATTAATAAAGAAAAATAATATTTTTGAAAAAATTTTGAAAAGAAAATAAAAGACTCTGACCCAAAAGACAAAATTTTCCTAATCTAAGCAACAAGATTCACCGTCAGTTGTTCAAACTCAAACAATCCCCGGCAACGGCGCCAAAAACTTGGTGCACGAAAATTACACTCACACTATGTAATTTCGTACAACTAACCAGCAAGTGCACCGGGTCGTCCAAGTAATACCTTACGTGAGTAAGGGTCGATCCCACAGAGATTGTCGGCTTGAAGTAAGCTATGGTTATCTTATTATTCTTAGTCATGATACCAATAGGGTTCTTTAGTTTCAATTGTAAAAAGTGAAAGAGCATGAAATGAGTATTTGTTACGCAGTAATAGAGAATGTGTTGGAGTTTTGGAGATGCTTTGTCTTCTGAATCTCTGCTTTCCAACTGTCATCTTCTTCACGCACGCAAGGTTCCTTCTATGGCAAGCTGTGTGTTGGTGGATCACCGTTGTCAATGGCTACCATCCGTCCTCTCAGTGAAAATGGTCCAGGTGCGCTGTCACTGCACGGCTAATTATCTGTCGGTTCTCACTCATGCTGGAATAGGATCCATTGATCCTTTTGCGTCTGTCACTACGCCCAACCCTTGTGAGTTTGAAGCTCGTCACAGTCATTCAATCCTTGAAACCTACTCGGAATACCACATACAAGGTTTAGACTTTCCGGATTCTCAAGAATGCTGCCAATGGATTCTAGCTTATACCACGAAGATTCTGATTAAAGAATCCAATAGATACTCATTCAATCGAAGGTAGAACGGAGGTGGTTGTCAGGCACACGTTCATAGATTGAGAATGGTGATGAGTGTCACGGATCATCACATTCATCATGGTTAAGTACGAATAAATATCATAGATAGAAACAAGCGTGTTTGAATGGAAAATAGAAGTACTTGCATTAGTTCATCGAGACACAGCAGAGCTCCTCACCCCCAACAATGGAGTTTAGAGACTCATGCCGTCAAAGAGTACAAAGTTCAAATCTAAAATGTCATGAGGTACAGAATAAAACTCTAAAAGTTGTTTAAATACTAAACTAGTAACCTAGGTTTACAGAAAATGAGTAAACTAAGATAGATAGTGCAGAAATCTACTTCTGGGGCCCACTTGGTGTGTGCTGGGGCTAAGACTTGAGCTTTTCACGTGCCTGGGTTGTTTCTGGAGTTAAACGTCAGGTTGTAACGTGTTTTGGGCGTTTAACTCCAATTTGCAATCTATTTCTAGCGTTTAACGCCAGAATGGAACATGGAACTAGCGTTAAATGCCAGTTTATGTCATTTATCTTCGAGCAAAGTATGGTCTATTATATATTGTTAGAAAGCCCAGGATGTCTACTTTCCAACCCAATTGAGAGCGCACCAATTGGACTCCTGTAGCTTCGAAAAATCCATTCCGAATGTAGGGAGGTCAGAATCCAACAACATCAGCAGTCCTTTTTCAGCCTGAATCAGATTTTTGCTCAGCTCCCTCAATTTCAGCCAGAAAATACCTGAAATTATAGAAAAATGCACAATCTCATAGTAAAGTCCAAAAATATGAATTTTGTCTAAAAACTAATAAAAATCTACTAAAAACTAACTAAAACATACTAAAAACTACATGAAATTACCCCTAAAAAGCGTATAAAATATTCGCTCATCAATGGTCGTCAGGATAAAACGACGAGGTACAAGTCGGTGTAAAGAGGTTAAAAAAGTCTATCATGAATAAACTCGGAAATTATCTGACTAACAAGCTGGAAAAACCGAGAAACAAAGAAATGCATCGCAAAAATAACCTAAGGTATAAAAACTCAATATATCAAAAAAATGAGTATAAGGAATACCGAAAAGAGATCAGAAAATCTATAGAAAGCACTAAGGAAAAGACTGTCCCAAGCCTTCAAGGAAAATTTGAGAAAAAAACTTAGAAGAAGGGACAGCCAGTCAAGAAAAGGTTTTTCAAAACAAAAGATCAAAAAAGGGTTTTCGAAACCTAAACGGAAAAGCATGCACACAACCAACAAGGATAACCTAAACCCTTATCCAAAAAATGGTATTTTTAAATATTTTGTTTACGGCCATAAAAGGCCAAGAAAGTGTCAACAATATGCCACCACAGAATAAAAATGAAATAGTTTAAAAAAAGGGGGGACCCACAGGCCGGGCCCCATATAGCCACAAATAATTTTTTTAGTTTGGAAGGAAGTCACCACCAGAGCCAGGGAGAGTAGTCGGAATACCACCAGAGTCAGGGAGAGAAATGTCCATAGGAGAGGGAGTGGAAGTTTCAGGAGCCTTCGAAAATCTCAGAGCATCATCTGGTCGGGGAGGGGATTATATTATCCTCTAACCCCGAGTTTTCAACTCGGACTCAGACACAGGTCAGGGAGGAGAAACAATAGCCCCGTCGATTATGACCTTATCAAGATCCAAAGGGGAGAGATCCAGGTCAGGAGTAATAACCCCGACCTGCTCCTTAAAGACCCTCCAGGCCTCCTGATGAGCGGATAATTTATATGCTTTTTGGCATTGTTTTTAGGTAGTTTTTAGTAAGTTCAAGCTACTTTTAGGGATGTTTTCATTAGTTTTTATGTTAAATTCACATTTCTGGACTTTACTATGAGTTTGTGTGTTTTTCTGTAATTTCAGGTAATTTCTGGCTGAAATTGAGGGACTTGAGCAAAACTCTGAAAAAGGCTGACAAAAGGGCTGCTGATGCTGTTGGAATCTGACCTCCCTGCACTCAAAATGGATTTTCTAGAGCTACAGAACACCAAATGTCGCGCTCTCAATGGCGTTGGAAATTAGACATCCAGAGCTTTCCAGCAATATATAATAGTCCATACTTTATTCGGAAATTGATGACGTAACTTGGCATTGAACGCCAAGTACATGCTGCTGTCTGGAGTTAAACGCCAGAAACACGTCATGATCCGGAGTTGAACGTCCAAAACACGTTATAACTTGGAGTTCAACTCCAAGAGAAGCCTCAGCCCGTGGATAGATCAAGCTCAGCCCAAGCATACACCAAGTGGGCCCCGAAAGTGGATTTATGCATCAATTACTTACTCATGTAAACCCTAGTAGCTAGTCTAGTATAAATAGGATAAGTTACTATTGTATTGGACATCTTTTGACAGTTTAATCTTTTGACTGTTTAGTCTTTGATCATTCGGTCTTTTGATCATTCAGGGGGCTGGCCATTCGGCCATGCCTGAACCTTTCACTTATGTATTTTCAACGGTGGAGTTTCTGCACACCATAGATTAAGGGTGTGGAGCTCTGCTGTACCTCAAGTTTCAATACAATTACTATTACTTTCTATTCAATTCTCTTTTATTCTTATTCCAAGATATACGTTGCACAACACCTGATGAATGTGATGATCCGTGACACTCATCATCATTCTCACTTATGAACGCGCGTGATTGACAACCACTTCCGTTCTACCTTAGGCCGGGCGCATATCTCTTAGATTCCCCAACAGAATCTTCGTGGTATAAGCTAGATAGATGGCGGCATTCATGGGGATCCGGAAAGTCTAACCTTGTCTGTGGTATTCCGAGTAGGATCCTGGGAATCCGGAAAGTCTAACCTTGTCTGTGGTATTCCGAGTAGGATTCCGGTATTGAATGTCTGTGATGAGCTTCAAACTCCTGAAGGTTGGGCGTGATGACAAACGCAAAAGAATCAAGGGATTCTACTCCAACCTGATTGAGAACCGACAGATGATTAGCCGTGCTGTGACAGAGCATTTGGACCATTTTCACTGAGAGGATGGGATGTAGCCATCAACAAGGGTGATGCCTCCAGACGATTAGCCGTGCAGTGACAGCGCATAGGACCATTTTCCTGAGAGGATTAAAAGTAGCCATTGATGATGGTGATGCCCTACATACAGCTTGCCATGGAAAGGAGTAAGAAGGATTGGATGAAAGCAATAAGAAAGTAGAGATTCGAAAGGATTCTAGCATCTCCACACGCCTATCTGAAATTCCCACTATTGATTTACATAAGTACTTCTATCCTATTTTATTTTCTATTTATTATTAATTTTTGAAACCCATAACCATTTAATCTGCCTAACTGAGATTTACAAGGTAACCATAGCTTGCTTCATACCAACAATCTCTGTGGGATCGACCCTTACTCACGTAAGGTATTACTTGGATGACCCAGTACACTTGCTGGTTAAGTTGAACGGAGTTGTGGAAAGAAAGTGCTGAGTTAATTTTTATGCACATGCCAAAGAGCCATTATTGTTGATCACAATTTCGTCCACCAAGTTTTTGGCGTCGTTGCCGGGGATTGTTCGAGTATGGACAACTGACGGTTCATCTTGTTGCTCAGATTAGGTAATTTTCTTTTCAAAAATCTTTTTCAAAATTTTTCTTTTATTTTTCGTTTTTTTCAAACTTTATTTTCGAAAAAAATTAATAAAAATCCAAAAAAAAATTAATAAAATCATAAAAATTAAAAAATATTTTGTGTTTCTTGTTTGAGTCTTGAGTCAAGTTTTAAGTTTGGTGTCAATTGCATGCTTTAAAAATTTTTCTTGCATTTTTCGAAAATCCCATGCATTCATAGTGTTCTTCATGATCTTCAAGTTGTTCTTGATAAGTCCTCTTGTTTGATCTTGATGTTTTCTTGTTTTGTGTTGTTTGTTGTTTTTCATATGCATTTTTCGTTTGTTAGAGTCCATGCATTAAAGATTTCTAAGTTTGGTATCTTGCATGTTTTCTTTGCATCAAAAACTTTTTCAAAAATATGTTCTTGATGTTCATCATGATTTTCAAAGTGTTCTTGGTGTTCATCTTGACATTCATAGTGTTCTTGCATGCATTCTTTATTTTGATCCATAAAGAAAAGAGAAAAACACAAAAATGACGTTTTTATTTTTTTCTCTCTCATAATTAAAAATTCAAAAATCAAAAAAATATCTTTTCCTTATTTTTCTCATAATTTTCGAAAATTTGAGTTGACTTAGTCAAAAATTTTCAAAATTAGTTGTTTTTTACAAGTCAAGTCAAATTTTCAATTTCATCTTTTCAAAATCTTTTTCAAAAATCATATCTTTTTCATTTTTTTTATTATTATTTTTCGAAAATTTCAAAAATCTTTTTCAAAATAATTTCAAAATCTTTTTTCTTATCTTTATATCAAATTTTCTAAAATTAGCTAACAATTAATGTGATTGATTCAAAAATTTGAAATTTGTTACTTGCTTGTTAAGAAAGGTTCAATCTTTAAGTTCTAGAATCTTATCTTGTAGTTTCTTGTTAGTGAAGTAAGTGATTTCAAATTTTTAAATTAAATCTTTTCATCTCTTATCTTATCTTTTTTCAAAAATTTTATCTTTTTCAAAATTTGATTTCAAAATATCTTATCTAACTTCTTATCTTCTTATCTTTTTAAATTTTGATTTCAAATCTTTTTCAATCAACTAACTAACTTTTTGTTTGTTTCTTATCTTTTTCAAAACCACCTAACTACTTTTCCCTCTCTAATTTTCGAAAATATCTCACCTCTTTTTCAAAAATTCTTTCTGTTCTAAATTTTAATTTTAATTATATCTTTTATTTAATTTTCGAAAATTACTAACCCCTTTTTCAAAAATTATTTTCGAAATTCGCCCTCTCTTTTCATATTCTATTTAATTATTTAATTACTAACACTTCTTTTCATCTCTCCTCATCTAAAAAAATCCGAACCCACTCTTCTTCATTCTTCTTTCCTTTCTTTTTCTACTAACATAAAGGAATCTCTATACTGTGACATAGAGGATTCCTCTTCTTTTCTTATTTTCTTCTCTTTCATATGAGCAGGAACAGGGAAAAAGGCACTCTTATTGAAATTGATCTTGAACCTGAAAGGACTCTAAAAAGAAAATTAAGAGAAACTAAATTACAACAATCCAGAAACAACCTTTCAGAAATTTTCGAACAAGAGAAGGAGATGGCAGCCGAAAATAATAATAATGCAAGGAGAATGCTTGGTGACTTCACAAAGCCAACGTCCAAATTTGATGGAAGAAGCATCTCCATTCCTGCCATTGGAGCCAATAATTTTGAGCTTAAGCCTCAATTAGTTGCTTTAATGCAACAAAACTGCAAGTTTTATGGACTTCCATCTAAAGATCCTTATCAGTTTTTAACTGAGTTCTTGCATATCTGTGAGACTGTAAAGACGAATGGAGTTGATCCTGAAGTCTACAGACTCATGCTTTTCCCTTTTGCTGTAAGAGACAGAGCTAGAATATGGTTGGATTCACAACCTAAGGATAGCCTGGACTCCTGGGATAAGCTGGTCACAGCCTTCTTGGATAAATTCTTTCCTCCTCAAAAGCTGAGCAAGCTGAGAGTGGATGTTCAAACCTTCAAACAAAAAGATGGTGAATCCCTCTATGAAGCTTGGGAAAGATACAAACAGCTGACCAAAAGATGTCCATCTGACATGTTTTCAGAATGGACCATATTAGATATATTCTATTATGGTCTCTCTGAATTTTCGAAAATGTCATTGGACCATTCTGCAGGTGGATCTATTCACCTAAAGAAAACGCCTGAAGAGGCTCAAGAACTCATTGACATGGTTGCAAACAACCAATTCATGTACACTTTTGAGAGGAATTCCGTGAATAATGGGATACCTCAGAAGAAAGGAGTTCTTGAAATTGATGCTCTGAATGCCATATTGGCTCAAAACAAAGTGTTGACTCAACAGGTCAACATGATCTCTCAAAATCTGAATGGATGGCAACATGCATCCAACAGTACTAAAGAGGCAGCTTCTGAAGAAGCTTATGATCCTGAGAACCCTGCCATGGCAGAGGTTAATTACATGGGTGAACCTTATGGAAACACCTATAACTCATCATGGAGAAATCATCCAAATTTCTCATGGAAGGATCAACAAAAGCCTCAACAAGGCTTTAACAATGGTGGACGCAATAGGCTGAGCAATAGCAAGCCTTTTCCATCATCTTCTCAGTAACAGACAGAGAATTCTGAACAAAACACTTCTAATTTAGCCAATCTAGTCTCTGATTTGTCAAAGGCCACTTTCAGTTTCATGAGTGAAACAAGATCCTCCATCATAAATCTGGAGGCACAAGTGGGCCAGCTGAGTAAGAAAGTCATTGAAACTCCTCCCAGTATTCTCCCAAGTAATACAGAAGAGAATCCAAAAGGAGAGTGCAAGGCCATTGATATAATCAATATGGCCGAATGCACAAGGGAGGAGGAAGATGAAAATCCTAGTGAGGAAGACCTCCTGGGACGTCCCTCAAGTAAGAAGGAGTTTTCTATTAAGGATCCAAGGGAATCTGAGGCTCATATAGAGACCATAGAGATTCCATTAAATCTTCTTCTGCCATTCATGAGCTCTGAAGACTATTCTTCCTCAGAAGAGGATGAAGATGTGACTGGAAAGCAAGTTGCTCAATATTTAGGAGCTATCATGAAGCTGAATGCCAAGTTGTTTGGTAATGAGACTTGGAAAAGTGAACCTCCTTTGCTCATTAGTGAACTGGATACCTGGATTCAGCAAATTCTACCTCAAAAGAGACAAGATCCTGGAAAGTTCTTAATACCTTGTACCATAGGCACCATGACCTTTGATAAAGCTCTATGTGATCTGGGGTCAGGGATAAATCTTATGCCACTCTCTGTAATGGAGAAGCTGGGGATCATTGAGGTACAACCTGCCTTGTTCTTATTACAATTGGCAGACAAGTCATTGAGACAAGCTTATGGAATAGTAGAGGACGTGTTAGTAAAGGTTGAAGGCCTTTACATCCCTGCTGATTTCATAATCTTAGACACTAGGAAGGAAGAGGATGAATGCATCATCCTTGGAAGACCTTTCCTAGTCACAGCAGGAGCTGTGATAAATGTCAACAGAGGTGAATTAGTCCTTCAATTGAATGGGGACTACCTTATGTTTAAGGCACATGGCCATCCCTCTGTGACAAAAGAGAGTAAGCATGAAGAGCTTCTCTCAGTTCAGAGTCAAGAAGAGCCCCCACAGTCAAACTATAAGTTTGGTGTTGGGAGGCCACAACCAAACTCTAAGTTTGGTGTTAAGACCCCATATCCAAACTCTAAGTTTGGTGTTGGGACTATACAACATTGACCTGATCACCTTGTGGCTCCATGAGAGCCCACTGTCAAGCTATTGACATTAAAGAAGCGCTTGTTAGGAGGCAACCCAATTCTATTTATCTAATTTTTATTTTATTTTATATTATTATTATTTTGTGTTTTATTAGGTATATGATCATGTGGAGTCACGAAAAAAATATAAAAATTAAAAACAGAATCAAAAATAGCAGAAGAAAAATCACACCCTGGAGGAAGCACAGGCTGGCGTTCAACACCAGTAAGGAGCATCTGGCTGGCGTTCAACGCCAGAACAGAGCATGAAACTGGCGCTGAACGCCAGAAACAAGCAACATTCTGGCGCTGAACGCCAGGAATGTGCCTAGAAGAAAAGCTGGCGCTGAACGCCAGTAACAAGCATGAAACTGGCGTTCAACGCCAGAAACATGCTTTACATGGGCGTTGAACGCCCAGAACGTGCACCACTCGGCGTTTAAACACCAGAATGGTGTGCAAAGGCATTTTACATGCCTATTTGGTGCAGGGATGGAATTTCTTGACACCTCAGGATCTGTGGACCCCACAGGATCACCTCAGGATCTGTGGACCCCACAGGATCCCCACCTACTATATTCCCACCTTACTTCCTAATCCTAGTTTACTCTTCCCCATGTCACACTTCCCAAAAACCCTTCACCAATCACCTCAAGCTCTCTTCCCAATCACTTATTCACCACTCACATCCATCCACTCTTCCCCATAAACCCCACCTACCTTCAAAATTCAAAAATATTTTCCCACCCAATCCCACCCTAAATGGCCGAACCTACCCTCTCCTCTTTCCCTATATATACCCTTCCATTCCACTTCATTTTCACACAACACTACCTCCTCTCCTTTACCTTGGCCGAATCCATCTCTCCTCACTCTCCTCTATTTTCTTCTTCTTCTTCTTCTCTTCTTTCTTCTCTTGCTCGAGGGCGAGCAATATTTTAAGTTTGGTGTGGTAAAAGCATAAGCTTTTTGTTTCTCCATTACCATTAATGGCACCTAAGGCCGGAGAATCATCTAGAAAAGGAAAAGGGAAGACAAAAGCTTCCACCTCCGAGTCATGGGAGATGGAAAGATTCATCTCCAAGAGCCATCAAGACCACTTCTATGATGTTGTGGCAAAGAAGAAGGTGATCCCTGAGGTCCCTTTCAAGCTCAAGAAAAATGAGTATCCGAAGATCCGACATGAAATCCGAAGAAGAGGTTGGGAAGTCCTAACCAACCCCATGCAACAAGTCGGAATCTTAATAGTTCAAGAGTTCTATGCCAATGCATGGATCACTAGGAACCATGATCAAAGTATGAACCCAAGTCCAAAGAATTATCTCACAATGGTTCGGGGGAAATACTTAGATTTTAGCCCGGAGAATGTGAGGTTGGCGTTCCACTTGCCCATGATGCAAGGAGATGAACGCCCCTACACTAGAAGGGTCAACTTTAATCAAAGGTTGGACCAAGTCCTTATGGACATATGTGTGGAAGGAGCTCAATGGAAGAGAGACTCCAAAGGCAAGCCAGTCCAACTAAGAAGACTAGACCTCAAGCCTGTGGCTAGAGGATGGTTGGAGTTCATTCAACGCTCCATCATTCCCACTAGCAACCGATCTGAAGTTACTGTGGATCGGGCCATCATGATTCATAGCATCATGATTGGAGAGGAAGTAGAAGTTCATGAAGTCATCTTCAATGAATTCTACAAAATAGCCGACAAGCCCTCCACCATGGCACGGCTAGCTTTTCCTCACCTTATTTGCCATCTATGTTACTCAGCTGGAGTTATCATAGAAGGAGACATCTCCATTGAAGAGGATAAGCCTATCACCAAGAAGAGGATGGAGCAAGCAAGAGAGACCCTTCACGGTTCTCAAGAGATGTATGAGGAAGCTCATCATCAAGAAATCCCTGAGATGCCTCAAGGGATGCACTTTCCTCCCAACAACTATTGGGAACAACTCAACACTTCCTTAGAAGATTTGAGCCACAATGTTGAACAATTAAGGGTGGAACATCATGAG